>NC_134095.1:116183808-116786392 GCF_000715075.1 Nicotiana tabacum | reverse complement strand
TGATTAAAGGAAAAATTTCAGTTTAGGGTTTAAAACCCTAATGCTGACTAAACGGAAAAAGTTCAGTTTAGGGTTTAAAACCCTAATGCTGACTGAATGGAAAAAGTTCAGTTTAGGGTTTAAAACCCTAATGCTGACTGAATGAAAAAGTTCAGTTTAGGGTTAAAAACCCTAATGCTGACTGAATGGAAAAGTTCAGTTCAGGGTTTAAAACCCTAATGCTGACTGAATGGATAAAGTTCAGTTTAGGGTTTAAAACCCTAATGCTGACTGAATGAAAAAGTTCAGTTTAGGGTTTAAAACCCTAATGCTGACTGAATGGAAAAAGTTTAGTTTAGGGTTTAAAACCCTAATACTGATTAAAGGAAAAATTCAGTTTAGGGTTTAAAACCCTAATGCTGACTGAATGGAAAATTTTAGTTTAGGGTTTAAAACCATAATGCTGACTAACGGGAAAAAGTTCAGTTTAGAGTTTAAAACACTAATGCTGATTAAAGGAAAAATTTCAGTTTAGGGTTTAAAACCCTAATGCTGACTAAACGGAAAAAGTTCAGTTTAGGGTTTAAAACCCTAATGCTGACTGAATGGAAAAAGTTTAGTTTAGGGTTTAAAACCCTAATGCTGCCTAAAGGAAAAATTCAGTTTAGGGTTTAAAACCCTAATGCTGACTGAATGGAAAAATTCAGTTTAGGGTTTAAAACCCTAATACTGATTAAAGGAAAATTCAGTTTAGGGTTTAAAACCCTAATGCTGACTGTATGGAAAAATTCAGTTTAGGGTTTAAAACCCTAATGCTGACTGAATGAAAAGTTCAGTTTAGGGTTTAAAACTCTAATGCTGACTGAATGGAAAAGTTCAGTTTAGGGTTTAAAACCCTAATGCTGATTAAAGGAAAAAGTTCAGTTTAGGGTTTAAAACCCTAATGCTGACTTAATGGAAAAAGTTCAGTTTAGGGTTTAAAGCCCTAATGCTGACTGAATGGAAAAAGTTTAGTTTAGGGTTTAAAACCCTAATACTGATTAAAGGAAAAATTCAGTTTAGGGTTTAAAACCCTAATGCTGACTGAATGGAAAATTTCAGTTTAGGGTTTAAAACCATAATGCTGACTAACGGGAAAAAGTTCAGTTTAGAGTTTAAAACACTAATGCTGATTAAAGGAAAAATTTCAGTTTAGGGTTTAAAACCCTAATGCTGACTAAACGGAAAAAGTTCAGTTTAGGGTTTAAAACCCTAATGCTGACTGAATGGAAAAAGTTCAGTTTAGGGTTTAAAACCCTAATGCTGACTGAATGAAAAAGTTCAGTTTAGGGTTAAAAACCCTAATGCTGACTGAATGGAAAAGTTCAGTTCAGGGTTTAAAACCCTAATGCTGACTGAATGGAAAAAGTTCAGTTTAGGGTTTAAAACCCTAATGCTGACTGAATGAAAAAGTTCAGTTTTGGGTTTAAAACCCTAATGCTGACTGAATGGAAAAGTTCAGTTCAGAGTTTAAAACCCTAATGCTTACTGAATGGAAAAGTTAAGTTTAGGGTTTAAAACCCTAATGCTGATTAAAGGAAAAGTTCAGTTAAAGGTTTAAAAGTCTAATACGGATTGAATGGAAAAAGTTTAGTTTAGGGTTTAAAACCCTAATGCTGACTAAACGGAAAAAGTTCAGTTTAGGGTTTAAAACCCTAATGCTGACTGAATGGAAAAAGTTTAGTTTAGGGTTTAAAACCCTAATACTGATTAAAGGAAAAATTCAGTTTAGGGTTTAAAACCCTAATGCTGACTGAATGGAAAATTTCAGTTTAGGGTTTAAAACCATAATGCTGACTAACGGGAAAAAGTTCAGTTTAGAGTTTAAAACACTAATGCTGATTAAAGGAAAAATTTCAGTTTAGGGTTTAAAACCCTAATGCTGACTAAAGGGAAAAAGTTCAGTTTAGGGTTTAAAACCCTAATGCTGATTAAAGGAAAAATTTCAGTTTAGGGTTTAAAACCCTAATGCTGACTAAACGGAAAAAGTTCAGTTTAGGGTTTAAAACCCTAATGCTGACTGAATGGAAAAAGTTTAGTTTAGGGTTTAAAACCCTAATACTGATTAAAGGAAAAATTCAGTTTAGGGTTTAAAACCCTAATGCTGACTGAATGGAAAATTTCAGTTTAGGGTTTAAAACCATAATGCTGACTAAAGGGAAAAAGTTCAGTTTAGGGTTTAAAACCCTAATGCAGATTAAAGGAAAAATTTCAGTTTAGGGTTTAAAACCCTAATGCTGACTAAACGGAAAAAGTTCAGTTTAGGGTTTAAAACCCTAATGCTGACTGAATGGAAAAAGTTCAGTTTAGGGTTTAAAACCCTAATGCTGACTGAATGAAAAAGTTCAGTTTAGGGTTAAAAACCCTAATGCTGACTGAATGGAAAAGTTCAGTTCAGGGTTTAAAACCCTAATGCTGACTGAATGGAAAAAGTTCAGTTTAGGGTTTAAAACCCTAATGCTGACTGAATGAAAAAGTTTAGTTTAGGGTTTAAAACCCTAATGCTGACTGAATGGAAAAGTTCAGTTCAGAGTTTAAAACCCTAATGCTGACTGAATGGAAAAGTTAAGTTTAGGGTTTAAAACCCTAATGCTGATTAAAGGAAAAGTTCAGTTTAAGGTTTAAAAGTCTAATACGGATTGAATGGAAAAAGTTTAGTTTAGGGTTTAAAACCCTAATGCTGACTAAATGGAAAAAGTTCAGTTTATGGTTTAAAACCCTAATGCTGACTAAATGAAAAAAGTTCAGTTTAGGGTTTAAAACCCTAATGCTGACTAAAGGTAAAATTCAGTTTAGGGTTTAAAACCCTAATGCTGACTGAATGGAAAAATTCATTTTAGGGTTTAAAACCCTAATGCTGCCTAAAGGAAAAATTCAGTTTAGGGTTTAAAACCCTAATGCTGACTGAATGGAAAAATTCAGTTTAAGGTTTAAAACCCTAATACTGATTAAAGGAAAATTCAGTTTAGGGTTTAAAACCCTAATGCTGACTGTATGGAAAAATTCAGTTTAGGGTTTAAAACCCTAATGCTAACTGAATGAAAAAGTTCAGTTTAGGGTTTAAAACCCTAATGCTGACTGAATGGAAAAGTTCAGTTCAGAGTTTAAAACCCTAATGCTGACTGAATGGAAAAGTTAAGTTTAGGGTTTAAAACCCTAATGCTGATTAAAGGAAAAGTTCAGTTTAAGGTTTAAAAGTCTAATACGGATTGAATGGAAAAAGTTTAGTTTAGGGTTTAAAACCCTAATGCTGACTAAATGGAAAAAGTTCAGTTTATGGTTTAAAACCCTAATGCTGACTAAATGAAAAAAGTTCAGTTTAGGCTTTAAAACCCTAATGCTGACTAAAGGTAAAATTCAGTTTAGGGTTTAAAACCCTAATGCTGACTGAATGGAAAAATTCAGTTTAGGGTTTAAAACCCTAATGCTGCCTAAAGGAAAAATTCAGTTTAGGGTTTAAAACCCTAATGTTGACTGAATGGAAAAATTCAGTTTAGGGTTTAAAACCCTAATACTGATTAAAGGAAAATTCAGTTTAGGGTTTAAAACCCCAATGCTGACTGTATGGAAAAATTCAGTTTAGGGTTTAAAACCCTAATGCTGACTGAATGAAAAGTTCAGTTCAGGGTTTAAAACTCTAATGCTGACTGAATGGAAAAGTTCAGTTTAGGGTTTAAAACCCTAATGCTGATTAAAGGAAAAAGTTCAGTTTAGGGTTTAAAACCCTAATGCTGACTTAATGGAAAAAGTTCAGTTTAGGGTTTAAAGCCCTAATGCTGACTGAATGGAAAAAGTTTAGTTTAGGGTTTAAAACCCTAATGCTAACTGAATGGAAAAGTTCAGTTCAGGGTTTAAAACCCTAATGCTGACTGAATGGAAAAGTTCAGTTCAGGGTTTAAAACCCTAATGCTGACTGAATGGAAAAGTTCAGTTTAGGGTTTAAAACCCTAATGCTGACTGAATGGAAAAAGTTCAGTTTAGGGTTTAAAACCCTAATGCTGATTAAAGGAAAAATTTCAGTTTAGGGTTTAAAACCCTAATGCTGACTAAACGGAAAAAGTTCAGTTTAGGGTTTAAAACCCTAATGCTGACTAAACGGAAAAAGTTCAGTTTAGGGTTTAAAACCCTAATGCTGACTGAATGGAAAAAGTTTAGTTTAGGGTTTAAAACCCTAATACTGAATAAAGGAAAAATTCAGTTTAGGGTTTAAAACCCTAATGCTGACAGAATGGAAAAATTCAGTTTAGGGTTTAAAACCCTAATACTGATTAAAAGAAAATTTCAGTTTAGGGTTTAAAACCCTAATGCTGACTGAATGGAAAAATTCAGTTTAGGGTTTAAAACCCTAATGCTGACTAAAGGGAAAAAGTTCAGTTTAGGGTTTAAAACCCTAATGCTTATTAAAGGAAAAAGTTCAGTTTAGGGTTTAAAACCCTAATGCTGACTAAACGGAAAAAGTTCAGTTTAGGGTTTAAAACCCTAATGCTGACTGAATGAAAAAGTTCAGTTTAGGGTTTAAAACCCTAATGCTGACTGAATGGAAAAGTTCAGTTTAGGGTTTAAAACCCTAATGCTGACTAAAGGAAAAATTCAGTTTAGGGTTTAAACCCTAATGCTGATTGAATGGAAAAATTCAGTTTAGGGTTTAAAACTCTAATGCTGACTAAAGGAAAAATTAAGTTTAGGGTTTAAAACCCTAATGCTGACTGAATGGAAAAATTCAGTTTAGGGTTTAAAACCCTAATACTGATTAAAGGAAAAATTCAGTTTAGGGTTTAAAACCCTAATGCTGACTGAATGGAAAAATTCAGTTTAGGGTTTAAAACCCTAATGCTGACTAAAGGGAAAAAGTTCAGTTTAGGGTTTAAAACCCTAATGCTGATTAAAGGAAAAATTTCAGTTTAGGGTTTAAAACCCTAATGCTGACTAAACGGAAAAAGTTCAGTTTAGGGTTTAAAACCCTAATGCTGACTGAATGGAAAAAGTTTAGTTTAGGGTTTAAAACCCTAATACTGATTAAAGGAAAAATTCAGTTTAGGGTTTAAAACCCTAATGCTGACTGAATGGAAAATTTCAGTTTAGGGTCTAAAACCATAATGCTGACTAAAGGGAAAAATTTCAGTTTAGGGTTTAAAACCCTAATGCTGACTAAACGGAAAAAGTTCAGTTTAGGGTTTAAAACCCTAATGCTGACTGAATGGAAAAAGTTCAGTTTAGGGTTTAAAATCCTAATGCTGACTGAATGAAAAAGTTCAGTTTAGGGTTAAAAACCCTAATGCTGACTGAATGGAAAAGTTCAGTTCAGGGTTTAAAACCCTAATGCTGACTGAATGGAAGGAAAGAGTTCAGTTTAGGGTTTAAAACCCTAATCCTGATTAAAGGAAAGAGTTCAGTTTAGGGTTTAAAACCCTAATGCTGACTAAAGGAAAAATTCATTTTAGGGTTTAAAACCCTAATGCTGACTGAATGGTAAAATTCAGTTTAGGGTTTAAAACCCTAATACTGATTTAAGGAAAATTCAGTTTAGGGTTTAAAACCCTAATGCTGACTGAATGGAAAAATTCAGTTTAGGGTTTAAAACCCTAATGCTGACTGAATAAAAAGTTCATTTCAGGGTTTAAAACTCTAATGCTGACTGAATGGAAAAATTCAGTTTAGGGTTTAAAACCCTAATGCTGATTAAAGGAAAAATTTCAGTTTAGGGTTTAAAACCCTAATGCTGACTGAATGGAAAAGTTCAGTTTAGGGTTTAAAGCCCTAATGCTGACTGAATGAAAAAGTTCACTTTAGGGTTTAAAACCCTAATGCTGACTGAATGGAAAAGTTCAGTTCAGGGTTTAAAACCCTAATGCTAAATGAATGGAAAAGTTCAGTTCAGGGTTTAAAGCCCTAATGCTGACTGAATGGAAAAGTTCAGTTTAGGGTTTAAAACCCTAATGCTGACTGAATGGAAAAAGTTCAGTTTAAGGTTTAAAACCCTAATGCTGATTAAAGGAAAAATTTCAGTTTAGGGTTTAAAACCCTAATGCTGACTAAACGGAAAAAGTTCAGTTTAGGGTTTAAAACCCTAATGCTGACTAAACGGAAAAAGTTCAGTTTAGGGTTTAAAACCCTAATGCTGACTGAATGGAAAAAGTTTAGTTTAGGGTTTAAAACCCTAATACTGAATAAAGGAAAAATTCAGTTTAGGGTTTAAAACCCTAATGCTGACAGAATGGAAAAATTCAGTTTAGGGTGTAAAACCCTAATACTGATTAAAAGAAAAATTCAGTTTAGGGTTTAAAACCCTAATGCTGACTGAATGGAAAAATTCAGTTTAGGGTTTAAAACCCTAATGCTGACTAAAGGGAAAAAGTTCAGTTTAGGGTTTAAAACCCTAATGCTTATTAAAGGAAAAAGTTCAGTTTAGGGTTTAAAACCCTAATGCTGACTAAACGGAAAAAGTTCAGTTTAGGGTTTAAAACCCTAATGCTGACTGAATGAAAAAGTTCAGTTTAGGGTTTAAAACCCTAATGCTGACTGAATGGAAAAGTTCAGTTTAGGGTTTAAAACCCTAATGCTGACTAAAGGAAAAATTCAGTTTAGGGTTTAAAACCCTAATGCTGATTGAATGGAAAAATTCAGTTTAGGGTTTAAAACCCTAATACTGATTAAAGGAAAAATTCAGTTTAGGGTTTAAAACCCTAATGCTGACTGAATGGAAAAATTCAGTTTAGGGTTTAAAACCCTAATGCTGACTAAAGGGAAAAAGTTCAGTTTAGGGTTTAAAACCCTAATGCTGATTAAAGGAAAAATTTCAGTTTAGGGTTTAAAACCCTAATGCTGACTAAACGGAAAAAGTTCAGTTTAGGGTTTAAAACCCTAATGCTGACTGAATGGAAAAAGTTTAGTTTAGGGTTTAAAACCCTAATACTGATTAAAGGAAAAATTCAGTTTAGGGTTTAAAACCCTAATGCTGACTGAATGGAAAATTTCAGTTTAGGGTCTAAAACCATAATGCTGACTAAAGGGAAAAATTTCAGTTTAGGGTTTAAAACCCTAATGCTGACTAAACGGAAAAAGTTCAGTTTAGGGTTTAAAACCCTAATGCTGACTGAATGGAAAAAGTTCAGTTTAGGGTTTAAAATCCTAATGCTGACTGAATGAAAAAGTTCAGTTTAGGGTTAAAAACCCTAATGCTGACTGAATGGAAAAGTTCAGTTCAGGGTTTAAAACCCTAATGCTGACTGAATGGAAAAAGTTCAGTTTAGGGTTTAAAACCCTAATGCTGACTTAATTAAAAAGTTTAGTTTAGGGTTTAAAACCCAAATGCTGACTGAATGGAAAAGTTCAGTTCAGAGTTTAAAACCCTAATGCTGACTGAATGGAAAAGTTAAGTTTAGGGTTTAAAACCCTAATGCTGATTAAAGGAAAAGTTCAGATTAAGGTTTAAAAGTCTAATACGGATTGAATGGAAAAAGTTTAGTTTAGGGTTTAAAACCCTAATGCTGACTAAATGAAAAAAGTTCAGTTTAGGGTTTAAAACACTAATGCTGACTAAAGGTAAAATTCAGTTTAGGGTTTAAAACCCTAATGCTGACTGAATGGAAAAATTCAGTTTAGGGTTTAAAACTCTAATGCTGCCTAAAGGAAAAATTCAGTTTAGGGTTTAAAACCCTAATGCTGACTGAATGGAAAAATTCAGTTTAGGGTTTAAAACCCTAATACTGATTAAAGGAAAATTCAGTTTAGGGTTTAAAACCCTAATGCTGACTGTATGGAAAAATTCAGTTTAGGGTTTAAAACCCTAATGCTGATTGAATGGAAAAGTTCAATTCAGGGTTTAAAACCCTAATGCTGACTGAATGGAAAAAGTTCAGTTTAGGGTTTAAAACCCTAATGCTGACTGAATGAAAAAGTTCAGTTTAGGGTTTAAAACCCTAATGCTGACTGAATGGAAAAGTTCAGTTCAGAGTTTAAAACCCTAATGCTGACTGAATGGAAAAAGTTCAGTTTATGGTTTAAAACCCTAATGCTGACTAAATGAAAAAAGTTCAGTTTAGGGTTTAAAACACTAATGCTGACTAAAGGTAAAATTCAGTTTAGGGTTTAAAACCCTAATGCTGACTGAATGGAAAAATTCAGTTTAGGGTTTAAAACCCTAATGCTGCCTAAAGGAAAAATTCAGTTTAGGGTTTAAAACCCTAATGCTGACTGAATGGAAAAATTCAGTTTAGGGTTTAAAACCCTAATACTGATTAAAGGAAAATTCAGTTTAGGGTTTAAAACCCTAATGCTGACTGTATGGAAAAATTCAGTTTAGGGTTTAAAACCCTAATGCTGATTGAATGGAAAAGTTCAATTCAGGGTTTAAAACCCTAATGCTGACTGAATGGAAAAAGTTCAGTTTAGGGTTTAAAACCCTAATGCTGACTGAATGAAAAAGTTCAGTTTAGGGTTTAAAACCCTAATGCTGACTGAATGGAAAAGTTCAGTTCAGAGTTTAAAACCCTAATGCTGACTGAATGGAAAAGTTAAGTTTAGGGTTTAAAACCCTAATGCTGATTAAAGGAAAAGTTCAGTTTAAGGTTTAAAAGTCTAATACGGATTGAATGGAAATAGTTTAGTTTAGGGTTTAAAACCCTAATGCTGACTAAATGGAAAAAGTTCAGTTTATGGTTTAAAACCCTAATGCTGACTAAATGAAAAAAGTTCAGTTTAGGGTTTAAAACCCTAATGCTGACTAAAGGTAAAATTCAGTTTAGGGTTTAAAACCCTAATGCTGACTGAATGGAAAAATTCAGTTTAGGGTTTAAAACCCTAATGCTGCCTCAAGGAAAAATTCAGTTTAGGGTTTAAAACCCTAATGCTGACTGAATGGAAAAATTCAGTTTAGGGTTTAAAACCCTAATACTGATTAAAGGAAAATTCAGTTTAGAGTTTAAAACCCTAATGCTGACTGTATGGAAAAATTCAGTTTAGGGTTTAAAACCCTAATGCTGACTGAATGAAAAGTTCAGTTCAGGGTTTAAAACTCTAATGCTGACTGAATGGAAAAGTTCAGTTTAGGGTTTAAAACCCTAATGCTGATTAAAGGAAAAAGTTCAGTTTAGGGTTTAAAACCCTAATGCTGACTGAATGGAAAAGTTCAGTTTAGGGTTTAAAGCCCTAATGCTGACTGAATGAAAAAGTTCACTTTAGGGTTTAAAACCCTAATGCTGACTGAATGGAAAAGTTCAGTTCAGGGTTTAAAACCCTAATGCTGACTGAATGGAAAAGTTCAGTTCAGGGTTTAAAGCCCTAATGCTGACTGAATGGAAAAGTTCAGTTTAGGGTTTAAAACCCTAATGCTGACTGAATGGAAAAAGTTCAGTTTAGGGTTTAAAACTCTAATGCTGACTAAAGGAAAAATTCAGTTTAGGGTTTAAAACCCTAATGCTGACTGAATGGAAAAATTCAGTTTAGGGTTTACAACCCTAATGCTGACTAAAGGAAAAATTCAGTTTAGGGTTTAAAACCCTAATGCTGACTGAATGGAAAAATTTAGTTTAGGGTTTAAAACCCTAATACTGATTAAAGGAAAAATTCAGTTTAGGGTTAAAAACCCTAATGCTGACTGAATGGAAAAATTCAGTTTAGAGTTTAAAACCCTAATGCTGACTAAAGGGAAAAAGTTCAGTTTAGGGTTTAAAACCCTAATGCTTATTAAAGGAAAAAGTTCAACTTAGGGTTTAAAACCCTAATGCTGACTAAACGGAAAAAGTTCAGTTTAGGGTTTAAAACTCTAATGCTGACTGAATGAAAAAGTTCAGTTTAGGGTTTAAAACCCTAATGCTGACTGAATGGAAAAGTTCAGTTTAGGGTTTAAAACCCTAATGCTGACTAAAGGAAAAATTCAGTTTAGGGTTTAAAACCCTAATGCTGACTGAATGGAAAAATTCAGTTTAGGGTTTAAAACCCTAATGCTGACTGAATGGAAAAAGTTCAGTTTAGGGTTTAAAACTCTAATGCTGACTAAAGGAAAAATTCAGTTTAGGGTTTAAAACCCTAATGCTGACTGAATGGAAAAATTCAGTTTAGGGTTTACAACCCTAATGCTGACTAAAGGAAAAATTCAGTTTAGGGTTTAAAACCCTAATGCTGACTGAATGGAAAAATTTAGTTTAGGGTTTAAAACCCTAATACTGATTAAAGGAAAAATTCAGTTTAGGGTTAAAAACCCTAATGCTGACTGAATGGAAAAATTCAGTTTAGAGTTTAAAACCCTAATGCTGACTAAAGGGAAAAAGTTCAGTTTAGGGTTTAAAACCCTAATGCTTATTAAAGGAAAAAGTTCAACTTAGGGTTTAAAACCCTAATGCTGACTAAACGGAAAAAGTTCAGTTTAGGGTTTAAAACTCTAATGCTGACTGAATGAAAAAGTTCAGTTTAGGGTTTAAAACCCTAATGCTGACTGAATGGAAAAGTTCAGTTTAGGGTTTAAAACCCTAATGCTGACTAAAAGGAAAAATTCAGTTTAGGGTTTAAAACCCTAATGCTGACTGAATGGAAAAATTCAGTTTAGGGTTTAAAACTCTAATGCTGACTAAAGGAAAAATTCAGTTTAGGGTTTAAAACCCTAATGCTGACTGAATGGAAAAATTCAGTTTAGGGTTTAAAACCCTAATGCTGACTAAAGGGAAAAAGTTCAGTTTAGGGTTTAAAACCCTAATGCTTATTAAAGGAAAAAGTTCAGTTTAGGGTTTAAAACCCTAATGCTGACTAAACGGAAAAAGTTCAGTTTAGGGTTTAAAACCCTAATGCTGACTGAATGAAAAAGTTCAGTTTAGGGTTTAAAACCCTAATGCTGACTGAATGGAAAAGTTCAGTTTAGGGTTTAAAACCCTAATGCTGACTAAAGGAAAAATTCAGTTTAGGGTTTAAAACCCTAATGCTGACTGAATGGAAAAATTCAGTTTAGGGTTTAAAACTCTAATGCTGACTAAAGGAAAAATTCAGTTTAGGGTTTAAAACCCTAATGCTGACTGAATGGAAAAATTCAGTTTAGGGTTTAAAACCCTAATACTGATTAAAGGAAAAATTCAGTTTAGAGATTAAAACCCTAATGCTGACTGAATGGAAAAATTCAGTTTAGGGTTTAAAACCCTAATGCTGACTAAAGGGAAAAAGTTCAGTTTAGGGTTTAAAACCCTATTGCTGATTAAAGGAAAAATTTCAGTTTAGGGTTTAAAACCCTAATGCTGACTAAACGGAAAAAGTTCAGTTTAGGGTTTAAAACCCTAATGCTGACTGAATGGAAAAAGTTCAGTTTAGGGTTTAAAACCCTAATGCTGACTGAATGAAAAAGTTCAGTTTAGGGTTAAAAACCCTAATGCTGACTGAATGGAAAAGTTCAGTTCAGGGTTTAAAACCCTAATGCTGACTGAATGGAAAAAGTTCAGTTTAGGGTTTAAAACCCTAATGCTGACTGAATGAAAAAGTTCAGTTTAGGGTTTAAAACCCTAATGCTGACTGAATGGAAAAGTTCAGTTCAGAGTTTAAAACCCTAATGCTTACTGAATGGAAAAGTTAAGTTTAGGGTTTAAAACCCTAATGCTGATTAAAGGAAAAGTTCAGTTTAAGGTTTAAAAGTCTAATACGGATTGAATGGAAAAAGTTTAGTTTAGGGTTTAAAACCCTAATGCTGACTAAATGGAAAAAGTTCAGTTTATGGTTTAAAACCCTAATGCTGACTAAATGAAAAAAGTTCAGTTTAGGGTTTAAAACCCTAATGCTGACTAAAGGTAAAATTCAGTTTAGGGTTTAAAACCCTAATGCTGACTGAATGGAAAAATTCATTTTAGGGTTTAAAACCCTAATGCTGCCTAAAGGAAAAATTCAGTTTAGGGTTTAAAACCCTAATGCTGACTGAATGGAAAAATTCAGTTTAGGGTTTAAAACCCTAATATTGATTAAAGGAAAATTCAGTTTAGGGTTTAAAACCCTAATGCTGACTGAATGGAAAAAGTTCAGTTTAGGGTTTAAAACCCTAATGCTGACTGAATGAAAAAGTTCAGTTTAGGGTTTAAAACCCTAATGCTGACTGAATGGAAAAGTTCAGTTCAGAGTTTAAAACCCTAATGCTGACTGAATGGAAAAGTTAAGTTTAGGGTTTAAAACCCTAATGCTGATTAAAGGAAAAGTTCAGTTTAAGGTTTAAAAGTCTAATACGGATTGAATGGAAAAAGTTTAGTTTAGGGTTTAAAACCCTAATGCTGACTAAATGGAAAAAGTTCAGTTTATGGTTTAAAACCCTAATGCTGACTAAATGAAAAAAGTTTAGTTTAGGGTTTAAAATCCTAATGCAGACTAAAGGTAAAATTCAGTTTAGGGTTTAAAACCCTAATGCTGACTGAATGGAAAAATTCAGTTTAGGGTTTAAAACCCTAATGCTGCCTAAAGGAAAAATTCAGTTTAGGGTTTAAAACCCTAATGCTGACTGAATGGAAAAATTCAGTTTAGGGTTTAAAACCCTAATACTGATTAAAGGAAAATTCAGTTTAGGGTTTAAAACCCTAATGCTGACTGTATGGAAAAATTCAGTTTAGGGTTTAAAACCCTAATGCTGACTGAATGAAAACTTCAGTTTAGGGTTTAAAACTCTAATGCTGACTGAATGGAAAAGTTCAGTTTAGGGTTTAAAACCCTAATGCTGATTAAAGGAAAAAGTTCAGTTTAGGGTTTAAAACCCTAATGCTGACTTAATGGAAAAAGTTCAGTTTAGGGTTTAAAGCCCTAATGCTGACTGAATGGAAAAAGTTTAGTTTAGGGTTTAAAACCCTAATACTGATTAAAGGAAAAATTCAGTTTAGGGTTTAAAACCCTAATGCTGACTGAATGGAAAATTTCAGTTTAGGGTTTAAAACCATAATGCTGACTAACGGGAAAAAGTTCAGTTTAGAGTTTAAAACACTAATGTTGATTAAAGGAAAAATTTCAGTTTAGGGTTTAAAACCCTAATGCTGACTAAACGGAAAAAGTTCAGTTTAGGGTTTAAAACCCTAATGCTGATTAAAGGAAAAATTTCAGTTTAGGGTTTAAAACCCTAATGCTGACTAAACGGAAAAAGTTCAGTTTAGGGTTTAAAACCCTAATGCTGACTAAACGGAAAAAGTTCAGTTTAGGGTTTAAAACCCTAATGCTGACTGAATGGAAAAAGTTTAGTTTAGGGTTTAAAACCCTAATACTGAATAAAGGAAAAATTCAGTTTAGGGTTTAAAACCCTAATGCTGACAGAATGGAAAAATTCAATTTAGGGTTTAAAACTCTAATACTGATTAAAAGAAAAATTCAGTTTAGGGTTTAAAACCCTAATGCTGACTGAATGGAAAAATTCAGTTTAGGGTTTAAAACCCTAATGCTGACTAAAGGGAAAAAGTTCAGTTTAGGGTTTAAAACCCTAATGCTTATTAAAGGAAAAAGTTCAGTTTAGGGTTTAAAACCCTAATGCTGACTAAACGGAAAAAGTTCAGTTTAGGGTTTAAAACCCTAATCCTGATTAAAGGAAAGAGTTCAGTTTAGGGTTTAAAACCCTAATGCTGACTAAAGGAAAAATTCATTTTAGGGTTTAAAACCCTAATGCTGACTGAATGGTAAAATTCAGTTTAGGGTTTAAAACCCTAATACTGATTTAAGGAAAATTCAGTTTAGGGTTTAAAACCCTAATGCTGACTGAATGGAAAAATTCAGTTTAGGGTTTAAAACCCTAATGCTGACTGAATAAAAAGTTCATTTCAGGGTTTAAAACTCTAATGCTGACTGAATGGAAAAATTCAGTTTAGGGTTTAAAACCCTAATGCTGATTAAAGGAAAAATTTCAGTTTAGGGTTTAAAACCCTAATGCTGACTGAATGGAAAAGTTCAGTTTAGGGTTTAAAGCCCTAATGCTGACTGAATGAAAAAGTTCACTTTAGGGTTTAAAACCCTAATGCTGACTGAATGGAAAAGTTCAGTTCAGGGTTTAAAACCCTAATGCTAAATGAATGGAAAAGTTCAGTTCAGGGTTTAAAGCCCTAATGCTGACTGAATGGAAAAGTTCAGTTTAGGGTTTAAAACCCTAATGCTGACTGAATGGAAAAAGTTCAGTTTAAGGTTTAAAACCCTAATGCTGATTAAAGGAAAAATTTCAGTTTAGGGTTTAAAACCCTAATGCTGACTAAACGGAAAAAGTTCAGTTTAGGGTTTAAAACCCTAATGCTGACTAAACGGAAAAAGTTCAGTTTAGGGTTTAAAACCCTAATGCTGACTGAATGGAAAAAGTTTAGTTTAGGGTTTAAAACCCTAATACTGAATAAAGGAAAAATTCAGTTTAGGGTTTAAAACCCTAATGCTGACAGAATGGAAAAATTCAGTTTAGGGTGTAAAACCCTAATACTGATTAAAAGAAAAATTCAGTTTAGGGTTTAAAACCCTAATGCTGACTGAATGGAAAAATTCAGTTTAGGGTTTAAAACCCTAATGCTGACTAAAGGGAAAAAGTTCAGTTTAGGGTTTAAAACCCTAATGCTTATTAAAGGAAAAAGTTCAGTTTAGGGTTTAAAACCCTAATGCTGACTAAACGGAAAAAGTTCAGTTTAGGGTTTAAAACCCTAATGCTGACTGAATGAAAAAGTTCAGTTTAGGGTTTAAAACCCTAATGCTGACTGAATGGAAAAGTTCAGTTTAGGGTTTAAAACCCTAATGCTGACTAAAGGAAAAATTCAGTTTAGGGTTTAAAACCCTAATGCTGATTGAATGGAAAAATTCAGTTTAGGGTTTAAAACCCTAATACTGATTAAAGGAAAAATTCAGTTTAGGGTTTAAAACCCTAATGCTGACTGAATGGAAAAATTCAGTTTAGGGTTTAAAACCCTAATGCTGACTAAAGGGAAAAAGTTCAGTTTAGGGTTTAAAACCCTAATGCTGATTAAAGGAAAAATTTCAGTTTAGGGTTTAAAACCCTAATGCTGACTAAACGGAAAAAGTTCAGTTTAGGGTTTAAAACCCTAATGCTGACTGAATGGAAAAAGTTTAGTTTAGGGTTTAAAACCCTAATACTGATTAAAGGAAAAATTCAGTTTAGGGTTTAAAACCCTAATGCTGACTGAATGGAAAATTTCAGTTTAGGGTCTAAAACCATAATGCTGACTAAAGGGAAAAATTTCAGTTTAGGGTTTAAAACCCTAATGCTGACTAAACGGAAAAAGTTCAGTTTAGGGTTTAAAACCCTAATGCTGACTGAATGGAAAAAGTTCAGTTTAGGGTTTAAAATCCTAATGCTGACTGAATGAAAAAGTTCAGTTTAGGGTTAAAAACCCTAATGCTGACTGAATGGAAAAGTTCAGTTCAGGGTTTAAAACCCTAATGCTGACTGAATGGAAAAAGTTCAGTTTAGGGTTTAAAACCCTAATGCTGACTTAATGAAAAAGTTTAGTTTAGGGTTTAAAACCCAAATGCTGACTGAATGGAAAAGTTCAGTTCAGAGTTTAAAACCCTAATGCTGACTGAATGGAAAAGTTAAGTTTAGGGTTTAAAACCCTAATGCTGATTAAAGGAAAAGTTCAGATTAAGGTTTAAAAGTCTAATACGGATTGAATGGAAAAAGTTTAGTTTAGGGTTTAAAACCCTAATGCTGACTAAATGAAAAAAGTTCAGTTTAGGGTTTAAAACACTAATGCTGACTAAAGGTAAAATTCAGTTTAGGGTTTAAAACCCTAATGCTGACTGAATGGAAAAATTCAGTTTAGGGTTTAAAACTCTAATGCTGCCTAAAGGAAAAATTCAGTTTAGGGTTTAAAACCCTAATGCTGACTGAATGGAAAAATTCAGTTTAGGGTTTAAAACCCTAATACTGATTAAAGGAAAATTCAGTTTAGGGTTTAAAACCCTAATGCTGACTGTATGGAAAAATTCAGTTTAGGGTTTAAAACCCTAATGCTGATTGAATGGAAAAGTTCAATTCAGGGTTTAAAACCCTAATGCTGACTGAATGGAAAAAGTTCAGTTTAGGGTTTAAAACCCTAATGCTGACTGAATGAAAAAGTTCAGTTTAGGGTTTAAAACCCTAATGCTGACTGAATGGAAAAGTTCAGTTCAGAGTTTAAAACCCTAATGCTGACTGAATGGAAAAAGTTCAGTTTATGGTTTAAAACCCTAATGCTGACTAAATGAAAAAAGTTCAGTTTAGGGTTTAAAACACTAATGCTGACTAAAGGTAAAATTCAGTTTAGGGTTTAAAACCCTAATGCTGACTGAATGGAAAAATTCAGTTTAGGGTTTAAAACCCTAATGCTGCCTAAAGGAAAAATTCAGTTTAGGGTTTAAAACCCTAATGCTGACTGAATGGAAAAATTCAGTTTAGGGTTTAAAACCCTAATACTGATTAAAGGAAAATTCAGTTTAGGGTTTAAAACCCTAATGCTGACTGTATGGAAAAATTCAGTTTAGGGTTTAAAACCCTAATGCTGATTGAATGGAAAAGTTCAATTCAGGGTTTAAAACCCTAATGCTGACTGAATGGAAAAAGTTCAGTTTAGGGTTTAAAACCCTAATGCTGACTGAATGAAAAAGTTCAGTTTAGGGTTTAAAACCCTAATGCTGACTGAATGGAAAAGTTCAGTTCAGAGTTTAAAACCCTAATGCTGACTGAATGGAAAAGTTAAGTTTAGGGTTTAAAACCCTAATGCTGATTAAAGGAAAAGTTCAGTTTAAGGTTTAAAAGTCTAATACGGATTGAATGGAAATAGTTTAGTTTAGGGTTTAAAACCCTAATGCTGACTAAATGGAAAAAGTTCAGTTTATGGTTTAAAACCCTAATGCTGACTAAATGAAAAAAGTTCAGTTTAGGGTTTAAAACCCTAATGCTGACTAAAGGTAAAATTCAGTTTAGGGTTTAAAACCCTAATGCTGACTGAATGGAAAAATTCAGTTTAGGGTTTAAAACCCTAATGCTGCCTCAAGGAAAAATTCAGTTTAGGGTTTAAAACCCTAATGCTGACTGAATGGAAAAATTCAGTTTAGGGTTTAAAACCCTAATACTGATTAAAGGAAAATTCAGTTTAGAGTTTAAAACCCTAATGCTGACTGTATGGAAAAATTCAGTTTAGGGTTTAAAACCCTAATGCTGACTGAATGAAAAGTTCAGTTCAGGGTTTAAAACTCTAATGCTGACTGAATGGAAAAGTTCAGTTTAGGGTTTAAAACCCTAATGCTGATTAAAGGAAAAAGTTCAGTTTAGGGTTTAAAACCCTAATGCTGACTGAATGGAAAAGTTCAGTTTAGGGTTTAAAGCCCTAATGCTGACTGAATGAAAAAGTTCACTTTAGGGTTTAAAACCCTAATGCTGACTGAATGGAAAAGTTCAGTTCAGGGTTTAAAACCCTAATGCTGACTGAATGGAAAAGTTCAGTTCAGGGTTTAAAGCCCTAATGCTGACTGAATGGAAAAGTTCAGTTTAGGGTTTAAAACCCTAATGCTGACTGAATGGAAAAAGTTCAGTTTAGGGTTTAAAACTCTAATGCTGACTAAAGGAAAAATTCAGTTTAGGGTTTAAAACCCTAATGCTGACTGAATGGAAAAATTCAGTTTAGGGTTTACAACCCTAATGCTGACTAAAGGAAAAATTCAGTTTAGGGTTAAAAACCCTAATGCTGACTGAATGGAAAAATTCAGTTTAGAGTTTAAAACCCTAATGCTGACTAAAGGGAAAAAGTTCAGTTTAGGGTTTACAACCCTAATGCTGACTGAATGGAAAAATTCAGTTTAGGGTTTACAACCCTAATGCTGATTAAAGGAAAAATTCAGTTTAGGGTTAAAAACCCTAATGCTGACTGAATGGAAAAATTCAGTTTAGAGTTTAAAACCCTAATGCTGACTAAAGGGAAAAAGTTCAGTTTAGGGTTTAAAACCCTAATGCTTATTAAAGGAAAAAGTTCAACTTAGGGTTTAAAACCCTAATGCTGACTAAACGGAAAAAGTTCAGTTTAGGGTTTAAAACTCTAATGCTGACTGAATGAAAAAGTTCAGTTTAGGGTTTAAAACCCTAATGCTGACTGAATGGAAAAGTTCAGTTTAGGGTTTAAAACCCTAATGCTGACTAAAGGAAAAATTCAGTTTAGGGTTTAAAACCCTAATGCTGACTGAATGGAAAAATTCAGTTTAGGGTTTAAAACCCTAATGCTGACTGAATGGAAAAAGTTCAGTTTAGGGTTTAAAACTCTAATGCTGACTAAAGGAAAAATTCAGTTTAGGGTTTAAAACCCTAATGCTGACTGAATGGAAAAATTCAGTTTAGGGTTTACAACCCTAATGCTGACTAAAGGAAAAATTCAGTTTAGGGTTTAAAACCCTAATGCTGACTGAATGGAAAAATTTAGTTTAGGGTTTAAAACCCTAATACTGATTAAAGGAAAAATTCAGTTTAGGGTTAAAAACCCTAATGCTGACTGAATGGAAAAATTCAGTTTAGAGTTTAAAACCCTAATGCTGACTAAAGGGAAAAAGTTCAGTTTAGGGTTTAAAACCCTAATGCTTATTAAAGGAAAAAGTTCAACTTAGGGTTTAAAACCCTAATGCTGACTAAACGGAAAAAGTTCAGTTTAGGGTTTAAAACTCTAATGCTGACTGAATGAAAAAGTTCAGTTTAGGGTTTAAAACCCTAATGCTGACTGAATGGAAAAGTTCAGTTTAGGGTTTAAAACCCTAATGCTGACTAAAAGGAAAAATTCAGTTTAGGGTTTAAAACCCTAATGCTGACTGAATGGAAAAATTCAGTTTAGGGTTTAAAACTCTAATGCTGACTAAAGGAAAAATTCAGTTTAGGGTTTAAAACCCTAATGCTGACTGAATGGAAAAATTCAGTTTAGGGTTTAAAACCCTAATGCTGACTAAAGGGAAAAAGTTCAGTTTAGGGTTTAAAACCCTAATGCTTATTAAAGGAAAAAGTTCAGTTTAGGGTTTAAAA
The DNA here is from genome assembly GCF_000715075.1 of Nicotiana tabacum. NCBI lineage: Eukaryota > Viridiplantae > Streptophyta > Magnoliopsida > Solanales > Solanaceae > Nicotiana > Nicotiana tabacum. The sequence goes on along the minus strand of NC_134095.1, from coordinate 116,767,416 downwards.
CCCTAATGCTGACTAAACGGAAAAAGTTCAGTTTAGGGTTTAAAACCCTAATGCTGACTGAATGAAAAAGTTCAGTTTAGGGTTTAAAACCCTAATGCTGACTGAATGGAAAAGTTCAGTTTAGGGTTTAAAACCCTAATGCTGACTAAAGGAAAAATTCAGTTTAGGGTTTAAAACCCTAATGCTGACTGAATGGAAAAATTCAGTTTAGGGTTTAAAACTCTAATGCTGACTAAAGGAAAAATTCAGTTTAGGGTTTAAAACCCTAATGCTGACTGAATGGAAAAATTCAGTTTAGGGTTTAAAACCCTAATACTGATTAAAGGAAAAATTCAGTTTAGAGATTAAAACCCTAATGCTGACTGAATGGAAAAATTCAGTTTAGGGTTTAAAACCCTAATGCTGACTAAAGGGAAAAAGTTCAGTTTAGGGTTTAAAACCCTATTGCTGATTAAAGGAAAAATTTCAGTTTAGGGTTTAAAACCCTAATGCTGACTAAACGGAAAAAGTTCAGTTTAGGGTTTAAAACCCTAATGCTGACTGAATGGAAAAAGTTCAGTTTAGGGTTTAAAACCCTAATGCTGACTGAATGAAAAAGTTCAGTTTAGGGTTAAAAACCCTAATGCTGACTGAATGGAAAAGTTCAGTTCAGGGTTTAAAACCCTAATGCTGACTGAATGGAAAAAGTTCAGTTTAGGGTTTAAAACCCTAATGCTGACTGAATGAAAAAGTTCAGTTTAGGGTTTAAAACCCTAATGCTGACTGAATGGAAAAGTTCAGTTCAGAGTTTAAAACCCTAATGCTTACTGAATGGAAAAGTTAAGTTTAGGGTTTAAAACCCTAATGCTGATTAAAGGAAAAGTTCAGTTTAAGGTTTAAAAGTCTAATACGGATTGAATGGAAAAAGTTTAGTTTAGGGTTTAAAACCCTAATGCTGACTAAATGGAAAAAGTTCAGTTTATGGTTTAAAACCCTAATGCTGACTAAATGAAAAAAGTTCAGTTTAGGGTTTAAAACCCTAATGCTGACTAAAGGTAAAATTCAGTTTAGGGTTTAAAACCCTAATGCTGACTGAATGGAAAAATTCATTTTAGGGTTTAAAACCCTAATGCTGCCTAAAGGAAAAATTCAGTTTAGGGTTTAAAACCCTAATGCTGACTGAATGGAAAAATTCAGTTTAGGGTTTAAAACCCTAATATTGATTAAAGGAAAATTCAGTTTAGGGTTTAAAACCCTAATGCTGACTGAATGGAAAAAGTTCAGTTTAGGGTTTAAAACCCTAATGCTGACTGAATGAAAAAGTTCAGTTTAGGGTTTAAAACCCTAATGCTGACTGAATGGAAAAGTTCAGTTCAGAGTTTAAAACCCTAATGCTGACTGAATGGAAAAGTTAAGTTTAGGGTTTAAAACCCTAATGCTGATTAAAGGAAAAGTTCAGTTTAAGGTTTAAAAGTCTAATACGGATTGAATGGAAAAAGTTTAGTTTAGGGTTTAAAACCCTAATGCTGACTAAATGGAAAAAGTTCAGTTTATGGTTTAAAACCCTAATGCTGACTAAATGAAAAAAGTTTAGTTTAGGGTTTAAAATCCTAATGCAGACTAAAGGTAAAATTCAGTTTAGGGTTTAAAACCCTAATGCTGACTGAATGGAAAAATTCAGTTTAGGGTTTAAAACCCTAATGCTGCCTAAAGGAAAAATTCAGTTTAGGGTTTAAAACCCTAATGCTGACTGAATGGAAAAATTCAGTTTAGGGTTTAAAACCCTAATACTGATTAAAGGAAAATTCAGTTTAGGGTTTAAAACCCTAATGCTGACTGTATGGAAAAATTCAGTTTAGGGTTTAAAACCCTAATGCTGACTGAATGAAAACTTCAGTTTAGGGTTTAAAACTCTAATGCTGACTGAATGGAAAAGTTCAGTTTAGGGTTTAAAACCCTAATGCTGATTAAAGGAAAAAGTTCAGTTTAGGGTTTAAAACCCTAATGCTGACTTAATGGAAAAAGTTCAGTTTAGGGTTTAAAGCCCTAATGCTGACTGAATGGAAAAAGTTTAGTTTAGGGTTTAAAACCCTAATACTGATTAAAGGAAAAATTCAGTTTAGGGTTTAAAACCCTAATGCTGACTGAATGGAAAATTTCAGTTTAGGGTTTAAAACCATAATGCTGACTAACGGGAAAAAGTTCAGTTTAGAGTTTAAAACACTAATGTTGATTAAAGGAAAAATTTCAGTTTAGGGTTTAAAACCCTAATGCTGACTAAACGGAAAAAGTTCAGTTTAGGGTTTAAAACCCTAATGCTGATTAAAGGAAAAATTTCAGTTTAGGGTTTAAAACCCTAATGCTGACTAAACGGAAAAAGTTCAGTTTAGGGTTTAAAACCCTAATGCTGACTAAACGGAAAAAGTTCAGTTTAGGGTTTAAAACCCTAATGCTGACTGAATGGAAAAAGTTTAGTTTAGGGTTTAAAACCCTAATACTGAATAAAGGAAAAATTCAGTTTAGGGTTTAAAACCCTAATGCTGACAGAATGGAAAAATTCAATTTAGGGTTTAAAACTCTAATACTGATTAAAAGAAAAATTCAGTTTAGGGTTTAAAACCCTAATGCTGACTGAATGGAAAAATTCAGTTTAGGGTTTAAAACCCTAATGCTGACTAAAGGGAAAAAGTTCAGTTTAGGGTTTAAAACCCTAATGCTTATTAAAGGAAAAAGTTCAGTTTAGGGTTTAAAACCCTAATGCTGACTAAACGGAAAAAGTTCAGTTTAGGGTTTAAAACCCTAATGCTGACTAAACGGAAAAAGTTCAGTTTAGGGTTTAAAACCCTAATGCTGACTGAATGGAAAAAGTTCAGTTTAGGGTTTAAAACCCTAATGCTGACTGAATGAAAAAGTTCAGTTTAGGGTTAAAAACCCTAATGCTGACTGAATGGAAAAGTTCAGTTCAGGGTTTAAAACCCTAATGCTGACTGAATGGAAAAAGTTCAGTTTAGGGTTTAAAACCCTAATGCTGACTGAATGAAAAAGTTCAGTTTAGGGTTTAAAACCCTAATGCTGACTGAATGGAAAAGTTCAGTTCAGAGTTTAAAACCCTAATGCTTACTGAATGGAAAAGTTAAGTTTAGGGTTTAAAACCCTAATGCTGATTAAAGGAAAAGTTCAGTTTAAGGTTTAAAAGTCTAATACGGATTGAATGGAAAAAGTTTAGTTTAGGGTTTAAAACCCTAATGCTGACTAAATGGAAAAAGTTCAGTTTATGGTTTAAAACCCTAATGCTGACTAAATGAAAAAAGTTCAGTTTAGGGTTTAAAACCCTAATGCTGACTAAAGGTAAAATTCAGTTTAGGGTTTAAAACCCTAATGCTGACTGAATGGAAAAATTCATTTTAGGGTTTAAAACCCTAATGCTGCCTAAAGGAAAAATTCAGTTTAGGGTTTAAAACCCTAATGCTGACTGAATGGAAAAATTCAGTTTAGGGTTTAAAACCCTAATATTGATTAAAGGAAAATTCAGTTTAGGGTTTAAAACCCTAATGCTGACTGAATGGAAAAAGTTCAGTTTAGGGTTTAAAACCCTAATGCTGACTGAATGAAAAAGTTCAGTTTAGGGTTTAAAACCCTAATGCTGACTGAATGGAAAAGTTCAGTTCAGAGTTTAAAACCCTAATGTTGACTGAATGGAAAAGTTAAGTTTAGGGTTTAAAACCCTAATGCTGATTAAAGGAAAAGTTCAGTTTAAGGTTTAAAAGTCTAATACGGATTGAATGGAAAAAGTTTAGTTTAGGGTTTAAAACCCTAATGCTGACTAAATGGAAAAAGTTCAGTTTATGGTTTAAAACCCTAATGCTGACTAAATGAAAAAAGTTTAGTTTAGGGTTTAAAATCCTAATGCTGACTAAAGGTAAAATTCAGTTTAGGGTTTAAAACCCTAATGCTGCCTAAAGGAAAAATTCAGTTTAGGGTTTAAAACCCTAATGCTGACTGAATGGAAAAATTCAGTTTAGGGTTTAAAACCCTAATACTGATTAAAGGAAAATTCAGTTTAGGGTTTAAAACCCTAATGCTGACTGTATGGAAAAATTCAGTTTAGGGTTTAAAACCCTAATGCTGACTGAATGAAAAGTTCAGTTTAGGGTTTAAAACTCTAATGCTGACTGAATGGAAAAGTTCAGTTTAGGGTTTAAAACCCTAATGCTGATTAAAGGAAAAAGTTCAGTTTAGGGTTTAAAACCCTAATGCTGACTTAATGGAAAAAGTTCAGTTTAGGGTTTAAAGCCCTAATGCTGACTGAATGGAAAAAGTTTAGTTTAGGGTTTAAAACCCTAATACTGATTAAAGGAAAAATTCAGTTTAGGGTTTAAAACCCTAATGCTGACTGAATGGAAAATTTCAGTTTAGGGTTTAAAACCATAATGCTGACTAACGGGAAAAAGTTCAGTTTAGAGTTTAAAACACTAATGCTGATTAAAGGAAAAATTTCAGTTTAGGGTTTAAAACCCTAATGCTGACTAAACGGAAAAAGTTCAGTTTAGGGTTTAAAACCCTAATGCTGATTAAAGGAAAAATTTCAGTTTAGGGTTTAAAACCCTAATGCTGACTAAACGGAAAAAGTTCAGTTTAGGGTTTAAAACCCTAATGCTGACTGAATGGAAAAAGTTTAGTTTAGGGTTTAAAACCCTAATACTGAATAAAGGAAAAATTCAGTTTAGGGTTTAAAACCCTAATGCTGACAGAATGGAAAAATTCAGTATAGGGTTTAAAACCCTAATACTGATTAAAAGAAAAATTCAGTTTAGGGTTTAAAACCCTAATGCTGACTGAATGGAAAAATTCAGTTTAGGGTTTAAAACCCTAATGCTGACTAAAGGGAAAAAGTTCAGTTTAGGGTTTAAAACCCTAATGCTTATTAAAGGAAAAAGTTCAGTTTAGGGTTTAAAACCCTAATGCTGACTAAACGGAAAAAGTTCAGTTTAGGGTTTAAAACCCTAATGCTGACTGAATGAAAAAGTTCAGTTTAGGGTTTAAAACCCTAATGCTGACTGAATGGAAAAGTTCAGTTTAGGGTTTAAAACCCTAATGCTGACTAAAGGAAAAATTCAGTTTAGGGTTTAAAACCCTAATGCTGATTGAATGGAAAAATTCAGTTTAGGGTTTAAAACTCTAATGCTGACTAAAGGAAAAATTAAGTTTAGGGTTTAAAACCCTAATGCTGACTGAATGGAAAAATTCAGTTTAGGGTTTAAAACCCTAATACTGATTAAAGGAAAAATTCAGTTTAGGGTTTAAAACCCTAATGCTGACTGAATGGAAAAATTCAGTTTAGGGTTTAAAACCCTAATGCTGACTAAAGGGAAAAAGTTCAGTTTAGGGTTTAAAACCCTAATGCTGATTAAAGGAAAAATTTCAGTTTAGGGTTTAAAACCCTAATGCTGACTAAACGGAAGAAGTTCAGTTTAGGGTTTAAAACCCTAATGCTGACTGAATGGAAAAAGTTTAGTTTAGGGTTTAAAACCCTAATACTGATTAAAGGAAAAATTCAGTTTAGGGTTTAAAACCCTAATGCTGACTGAATGGAAAATTTCAGTTTAGGGTCTAAAACCATAATGCTGACTAAAGGGAAAAATTTCAGTTTAGGGTTTAAAACCCTAATGCTGACTAAACGGAAAAAGTTCAGTTTAGGGTTTAAAACCCTAATGCTGACTGAATGGAAAAAGTTCAGTTTAGGGTTTAAAATCCTAATGCTGACTGAATGAAAAAGTTCAGTTTAGGGTTAAAAACCCTAATGCTGACTGAATGGAAAAGTTCAGTTCAGGGTTTAAAACCCTAATGCTGACTGAATGGAAAAAGTTCAGTTTAGGGTTTAAAACCCTAATGCTGACTGAATGAAAAAGTTTAGTTTAGGGTTTAAAACCCTAATGCTGACTGAATGGAAAAGTTCAGTTCAGAGTTTAAAACCCTAATGCTGACTGAATGGAAAAGTTAAGTTTAGGGTTTAAAACCCTAATGCTGATTAAAGGAAAAGTTCAGTTTAAGGTTTAAAAGTCTAATACGGATTGAATGGAAAAAGTTTAGTTTAGGGTTTAAAACCCTAATGCTGACTAAATGGAAAAAGTTCAGTTTATGGTTTAAAACCCTAATGCTGACTAAATGAAAAAAGTTCAGTTTAGGGTTTAAAACACTAATGCTGACTAAAGGTAAAATTCAGTTTAGGGTTTAAAACCCTAATGCTGACTGAATGGAAAAATTCAGTTTAGGGTTTAAAACTCTAATGCTGCCTAAAGGAAAAATTCAGTTTAGGGTTTAAAACCCTAATGCTGACTGAATGGAAAAATTCAGTTTAGGGTTTAAAACCCTAATACTGATTAAAGGAAAATTCAGTTTAGGGTTTAAAACCCTAATGCTGACTGTATGGAAAAATTCAGTTTAGGGTTTAAAACCCTAATGCTGATTGAATGGAAAAGTTCAATTCAGGGTTTAAAACCCTAATGCTGACTGAATGGAAAAAGTTCAGTTTAGGGTTTAAAACCCTAATGCTGACTGAATGAAAAAGTTCAGTTTAGGGTTTAAAACCCTAATGCTGACTGAATGGAAAAGTTCAGTTCAGAGTTTAAAACCCTAATGCTGACTGAATGGAAAAAGTTCAGTTTATGGTTTAAAACCCTAATGCTGACTAAATGAAAAAAGTTCAGTTTAGGGTTTAAAACACTAATGCTGACTAAAGGTAAAATTCAGTTTAGAGTTTAAAACCCTAATGCTGACTGAATGGAAAAATTCAGTTTAGGGTTTAAAACCCTAATGCTGCCTAAAGGAAAAATTCAGTTTAGGGTTTAAAACCCTAATGCTGACTGAATGGAAAAATTCAGTTTAGGGTTTAAAACCCTAATACTGATTAAAGGAAAATTCAGTTTAGGGTTTAAAACCCTAATGCTGACTGTATGGAAAAATTCAGTTTAGGGTTTAAAACCCTAATGCTGATTGAATGGAAAAGTTCAATTCAGGGTTTAAAACCCTAATGCTGACTGAATGGAAAAAGTTCAGTTTAGGGTTTAAAACCCTAATGCTGACTGAATGAAAAAGTTCAGTTTAGGGTTTAAAACCCTAATGCTGACTGAATGGAAAAGTTCAGTTCAGAGTTTAAAACCCTAATACTGACTGAATGGAAAAGTTAAGTTTAGGGTTTAAAACCCTAATGCTGATTAAAGGAAAAGTTCAGTTTAAGGTTTAAAAGTCTAATACGGATTGAATGGAAATAGTTTAGTTTAGGGTTTAAAACCCTAATGCTGACTAAATGGAAAAAGTTCAGTTTATGGTTTAAAACCCTAATGTTGACTAAATGAAAAAAGTTCAGTTTAGGGTTTAAAACCCTAATGCTGACTAAAGGTAAAATTCAGTTTAGGGTTTAAAACCCTAATGCTGACTGAATGGAAAAATTCAGTTTAGGGTTTAAAACCCTAATGCTGCCTAAAGGAAAAATTCAGTTTAGGATTTAAAACCCTAATGCTGACTGAATGGAAAAATTCAGTTTAGGGTTTAAAACCCTAATACTGATTAAAGGAAAATTCAGTTTAGAGTTTAAAACCCTAATGCTGACTGTATGGAAAAATTCAGTTTAGGGTTTAAAACCCTAATGCTGACTGAATGAAAAGTTCAGTTCAGGGTTTAAAACTCTAATGCTGACTGAATGGAAAAGTTCAGTTTAGGGTTTAAAACCCTAATGCTGATTAAAGGAAAAAGATCAGTTTAGGGTTTAAAACCCTAATGCTGACTGAATGGAAAAGTTCAGTTTAGGGTTTAAAGCCCTAATGCTGACTGAATGAAAAAGTTCACTTTAGGGTTTAAAACCCTAATGCTGACTGAATGGAAAAGTTCAGTTCAGGGTTTAAAACCCTAATGCTGACTGAATGGAAAAGTTCAGTTCAGGGTTTAAAGCCCTAATGCTGACTGAATGGAAAAGTTCAGTTTAGGATTTAAAACCCTAATGCTGACTGAATGGAAAAAGTTCAGTTTAGGGTTTAAAACTCTAATGCTGACTAAAGGAAAAATTCAGTTTAGGGTTTAAAACCCTAATGCTGACTGAATGGAAAAATTCAGTTTAGGGTTTACAACCCTAATGCTGACTAAAGGAAAAATTCAGTTTAGGGTTTAAAACCCTAATGCTGACTGAATGGAAAAATTCAGTTTAGGGTTTAAAACCCTAATACTGATTAAAGGAAAATTCAGTTTAGGGTTTAAAACCCTAATGCTGACTGTATGGAAAAATTCAGTTTAGGGTTTAAAACCCTAATGCTGATTGAATGTAAAAGTTCAATTCAGGGTTTAAAACCCTAATGCTGACTGAATGGAAAAAGTTCAGTTTAGGGTTTAAAACCCTAATGCTGACTGAATGAAAAAGTTCAGTTTAGGGTTTAAAACCCTAATGCTGACTGAATGGAAAAGTTCAGTTCAGAGTTTAAAACCCTAATACTGACTGAATGGAAAAGTTAAGTTTAGGGTTTAAAACCCTAATGCTGATTAAAGGAAAAGTTCAGTTTAAGGTTTAAAAGTCTAATACGGATTGAATGGAAATAGTTTAGTTTAGGGTTTAAAACCCTAATGCTGACTAAATGGAAAAAGTTCAGTTTATGGTTTAAAACCCTAATGTTGACTAAATGAAAAAAGTTCAGTTTAGGGTTTAAAACCCTAATGCTGACTAAAGGTAAAATTCAGTTTAGGGTTTAAAACCCTAATGCTGACTGAATGGAAAAATTCAGTTTAGGGTTTAAAACCCTAATGCTGCCTAAAGGAAAAATTCAGTTTAGGGTTTAAAACCCTAATGCTGACTGAATGGAAAAATTCAGTTTAGGGTTTAAAACCCTAATACTGATTAAAGGAAAATTCAGTTTAGAGTTTAAAACCCTAATGCTGACTGTATGGAAAAATTCAGTTTAGGGTTTAAAACCCTAATGCTGACTGAATGAAAAGTTCAGTTCAGGGTTTAAAACTCTAATGCTGACTGAATGGAAAAGTTCAGTTTAGGGTTTAAAACCCTAATGCTGATTAAAGGAAAAAGATCAGTTTAGGGTTTAAAACCCTAATGCTGACTGAATGGAAAAGTTCAGTTTAGGGTTTAAAGCCCTAATGCTGACTGAATGAAAAAGTTCACTTTAGGGTTTAAAACCCTAATGCTGACTGAATGGAAAAGTTCAGTTCAGGGTTTAAAACCCTAATGCTGACTGAATGGAAAAGTTCAGTTCAGGGTTTAAAGCCCTAATGCTGACTGAATGGAAAAGTTCAGTTTAGGATTTAAAACCCTAATGCTGACTGAATGGAAAAAGTTCAGTTTAGGGTTTAAAACTCTAATGCTGACTAAAGGAAAAATTCAGTTTAGGGTTTAAAACCCTAATGCTGACTGAATGGAAAAATTCAGTTTAGGGTTTACAACCCTAATGCTGACTAAAGGAAAAATTCAGTTTAGGGTTTAAAACCCTAATGCTGACTGAATGGAAAAATTTAGTTTATGGTTTAAAACCCTAATGCTGACTAAATGAAAAAAGTTTAGTTTAGGGTTTAAAATCCTAATGCTGACTGAATGGAAAAATTCAGTTTAGGGTTTAAAACCCTAATGCTGCCTAAAGGAAAAATTCAGTTTAGGGTTTAAAACCCTAATGCTGACTGAATGGAAAAATTCAGTTTAGGGTTTAAAACCCTAATACTGATTAAAGGAAAATTCAGTTTAGGGTTTAAAACCCTAATGCTGACTGTATGGAAAAATTCAGTTTAGGGTTTAAAACCCTAATGCTGACTGAATGAAAAGTTCAGTTTAGGGTTTAAAACTCTAATGCTGACTGAATGGAAAAGTTCAGTTTAGGGTTTAAAACCCTAATGCTGATTAAAGGAAAAAGTTCAGTTTAGGGTTTAAAACCCTAATGCTGACTTAATGGAAAAAGTTCAGTTTAGGGTTTAAAGCCCTAATGCTGACTGAATGGAAAAAGTTTAGTTTAGGGTTTAAAACCCTAATACTGATTAAAGGAAAAATTCAGTTTAGGGTTTAAAACCCTAATGCTGACTGAATGGAAAATTTCAGTTTAGGGTTTAAAACCATAATGCTGACTAACGGGAAAAAGTTCAGTTTAGAGTTTAAAACACTAATGCTGATTAAAGGAAAAATTTCAGTTTAGGGTTTAAAACCCTAATGCTGACTAAACGGAAAAAGTTCAGTTTAGGGTTTAAAACCCTAATGCTGATTAAAGGAAAAATTTCAGTTTAGGGTTTAAAACCCTAATGCTGACTAAACGGAAAAAGTTCAGTTTAGGGTTTAAAACCCTAATGCTGACTAAACGGAAAAAGTTCAGTTTAGGGTTTAAAACCCTAATGCTGACTGAATGGAAAAAGTTTAGTTTAGGGTTTAAAACCCTAATACTGAATAAAGGAAAAATTCAGTTTAGGGTTTAAAACCCTAATGCTGACAGAATGGAAAAATTCAGTATAGGGTTTAAAACCCTAATACTGATTAAAAGAAAAATTCAGTTTAGGGTTTAAAACCCTAATGCTGACTGAATGGAAAAATTCAGTTTAGGGTTTAAAACCCTAATGCTGACTAAAGGGAAAAAGTTCAGTTTAGGGTTTAAAACCCTAATGCTTATTAAAGGAAAAAGTTCAGTTTAGGGTTTAAAACCCTAATGCTGACTAAACGGAAAAAGTTCAGTTTAGGGTTTAAAACCCTAATGCTGACTGAATGAAAAAGTTCAGTTTAGGGTTTAAAACCCTAATGCTGACTGAATGGAAAAGTTCAGTTTAGGGTTTAAAACCCTAATGCTGACTAAAGGAAAAATTCAGTTTAGGGTTTAAAACCCTAATGCTGATTGAATGGAAAAATTCAGTTTAGGGTTTAAAACTCTAATGCTGACTAAAGGAAAAATTAAGTTTAGGGTTTAAAACCCTAATGCTGACTGAATGGAAAAATTCAGTTTAGGGTTTAAAACCCTAATACTGATTAAAGGAAAAATTCAGTTTAGGGTTTAAAACCCTAATGCTGACTGAATGGAAAAATTCAGTTTAGGGTTTAAAACCCTAATGCTGACTAAAGGGAAAAAGTTCAGTTTAGGGTTTAAAACCCTAATGCTGATTAAAGGAAAAATTTCAGTTTAGGGTTTAAAACCCTAATGCTGACTAAACGGAAGAAGTTCAGTTTAGGGTTTAAAACCCTAATGCTGACTGAATGGAAAAAGTTTAGTTTAGGGTTTAAAACCCTAATACTGATTAAAGGAAAAATTCAGTTTAGGGTTTAAAACCCTAATGCTGACTGAATGGAAAATTTCAGTTTAGGGTCTAAAACCATAATGCTGACTAAAGGGAAAAATTTCAGTTTAGGGTTTAAAACCCTAATGCTGACTAAACGGAAAAAGTTCAGTTTAGGGTTTAAAACCCTAATGCTGACTGAATGGAAAAAGTTCAGTTTAGGGTTTAAAATCCTAATGCTGACTGAATGAAAAAGTTCAGTTTAGGGTTAAAAACCCTAATGCTGACTGAATGGAAAAGTTCAGTTCAGGGTTTAAAACCCTAATGCTGACTGAATGGAAAAAGTTCAGTTTAGGGTTTAAAACCCTAATGCTGACTGAATGGAAAAGTTCAGTTCAGAGTTTAAAACCCTAATGCTGACTGAATGGAAAAGTTAAGTTTAGGGTTTAAAACCCTAATGCTGATTAAAGGAAAAGTTCAGTTTAAGGTTTAAAAGTCTAATACGGATTGAATGGAAAAAGTTTAGTTTAGGGTTTAAAACCCTAATGCTGACTAAATGGAAAAAGTTCAGTTTATGGTTTAAAACCCTAATGCTGACTAAATGAAAAAAGTTCAGTTTAGGGTTTAAAACACTAATGCTGACTAAAGGTAAAATTCAGTTTAGGGTTTAAAACCCTAATGCTGACTGAATGGAAAAATTCAGTTTAGGGTTTAAAACTCTAATGCTGCCTAAAGGAAAAATTCAGTTTAGGGTTTAAAACCCTAATGCTGACTGAATGGAAAAATTCAGTTTAGGGTTTAAAACCCTAATACTGATTAAAGGAAAATTCAGTTTAGGGTTTAAAACCCTAATGCTGATTGTATGGAAAAATTCAGTTTAGGGTTTAAAACCCTAATGCTGATTGAATGGAAAAGTTCAATTCAGGGTTTAAAACCCTAATGCTGACTGAATGGAAAAAGTTCAGTTTAGGGTTTAAAACCCTAATGCTGACTGAATGAAAAAGTTCAGTTTAGGGTTTAAAACCCTAATGCTGACTGAATGGAAAAGTTCAGTTCAGAGTTTAAAACCCTAATGCTGACTGAATGGAAAAAGTTCAGTTTATGGTTTAAAACCCTAATGCTGACTAAATGAAAAAAGTTCAGTTTAGGGTTTAAAACACTAATGCTGACTAAAGGTAAAATTCAGTTTAGAGTTTAAAACCCTAATGCTGACTGAATGGAAAAATTCAGTTTAGGGTTTAAAACCCTAATGCTGCCTAAAGGAAAAATTCAGTTTAGGGTTTAAAACCCTAATGCTGACTGAATGGAAAAATTCAGTTTAGGGTTTAAAACCCTAATACTGATTAAAGAAAAATTCAGTTTAGGGTTTAAAACCCTAATGCTGACTGTATGGAAAAATTCAGTTTAGGGTTTAAAACCCTAATGCTGATTGAATGGAAAAGTTCAATTCAGGGTTTAAAACCCTAATGCTGACTGAATGGAAAAAGTTCAGTTTAGGGTTTAAAACCCTAATGCTGACTGAATGAAAAAGTTCAGTTTAGGGTTTAAAACCCTAATGCTGACTGAATGGAAAAGTTCAGTTCAGAGTTTAAAACCCTAATACTGACTGAATGGAAAAGTTAAGTTTAGGGTTTAAAACCCTAATGCTGATTAAAGGAAAAGTTCAGTTTAAGGTTTAAAAGTCTAATACGGATTGAATGGAAATAGTTTAGTTTAGGGTTTAAAACCCTAATGCTGACTAAATGGAAAAAGTTCAGTTTATGGTTTAAAACCCTAATGTTGACTAAATGAAAAAAGTTCAGTTTAGGGTTTAAAACCCTAATGCTGACTAAAGGAAAAAGTTCAGTTTAGGGTTTAAAATCCTAATGCTGACTGAATGAAAAAGTTCAGTTTAGGGTTAAAAACCCTAATGCTGACTGAATGGAAAAGTTCAGTTCAGGGTTTAAAACCCTAATGCTGACTGAATGGAAAAAGTTCAGTTTAGGGTTTAAAACCCTAATGCTGACTGAATGGAAAAGTTCAGTTCAGAGTTTAAAACCCTAATGCTGACTGAATGGAAAAGTTAAGTTTAGGGTTTAAAACCCTAATGCTGATTAAAGGAAAAGTTCAGTTTAAGGTTTAAAAGTCTAATACGGATTGAATGGAAAAAGTTTAGTTTAGGGTTTAAAACCCTAATGCTGACTAAATGGAAAAAGTTCAGTTTATGGTTTAAAACCCTAATGCTGACTAAATGAAAAAAGTTCAGTTTAGGGTTTAAAACACTAATGCTGACTAAAGGTAAAATTCAGTTTAGGGTTTAAAACCCTAATGCTGACTGAATGGAAAAATTCAGTTTAGGGTTTAAAACTCTAATGCTGCCTAAAGGAAAAATTCAGTTTAGGGTTTAAAACCCTAATGCTGACTGAATGGAAAAATTCAGTTTAGGGTTTAAAACCCTAATACTGATTAAAGGAAAATTCAGTTTAGGGTTTAAAACCCTAATGCTGACTGTATGGAAAAATTCAGTTTAGGGTTTAAAACCCTAATGCTGATTGAATGGAAAAGTTCAATTCAGGGTTTAAAACCCTAATGCTGACTGAATGGAAAAAGTTCAGTTTAGGGTTTAAAACCCTAATGCTGACTGAATGAAAAAGTTCAGTTTAGGGTTTAAAACCCTAATGCTGACTGAATGGAAAAGTTCAGTTCAGAGTTTAAAACCCTAATGCTGACTGAATGGAAAAAGTTCAGTTTATGGTTTAAAACCCTAATGCTGACTAAATGAAAAAAGTTCAGTTTAGGGTTTAAAACACTAATGCTGACTAAAGGTAAAATTCAGTTTAGAGTTTAAAACCCTAATGCTGACTGAATGGAAAAATTCAGTTTAGGGTTTAAAACCCTAATGCTGCCTAAAGGAAAAATTCAGTTTAGGGTTTAAAACCCTAATGCTGACTGAATGGAAAAATTCAGTTTAGGGTTTAAAACCCTAATACTGATTAAAGGAAAATTCAGTTTAGGGTTTAAAACCCTAATGCTGACTGTATGGAAAAATTCAGTTTAGGGTTTAAAACCCTAATGCTGATTGAATGGAAAAGTTCAATTCAGGGTTTAAAACCCTAATGCTGACTGAATGGAAAAAGTTCAGTTTAGGGTTTAAAACCCTAATGCTGACTGAATGAAAAAGTTCAGTTTAGGGTTTAAAACCCTAATGCTGACTGAATGGAAAAGTTCAGTTCAGAGTTTAAAACCCTAATACTGACTGAATGGAAAAGTTAAGTTTAGGGTTTAAAACCCTAATGCTGATTAAAGGAAAAGTTCAGTTTAAGGTTTAAAAGTCTAATACGGATTGAATGGAAATAGTTTAGTTTAGGGTTTAAAACCCTAATGCTGACTAAATGGAAAAAGTTCAGTTTATGGTTTAAAACCCTAATGTTGACTAAATGAAAAAAGTTCAGTTTAGGGTTTAAAACCCTAATGCTGACTAAAGGTAAAATTCAGTTTAGGGTTTAAAACCCTAATGCTGACTGAATGGAAAAATTCAGTTTAGGGTTTAAAACCCTAATGCTGCCTAAAGGAAAAATTCAGTTTAGGGTTTAAAACTCTAATGCTGACTAAAGGAAAAATTCAGTTTAGGGTTTAAAACCCTAATGCTGACTGAATGGAAAAATTCAGTTTAGGGTTTACAACCCTAATGCTGACTAAAGGAAAAATTCAGTTTAGGGTTTAAAACCCTAATGCTGACTGAATGGAAAAATTTAGTTTAGGGTTTAAAACCCTAATACTGATTAAAGGAAAAATTCAGTTTAGGGTTAAAAACCCTAATGCTGACTGAATGGAAAAATTCAGTTTAGGGTTTAAAACCCTAATGCTGACTGAATGGACAAATTCAGTTTAGGGTTTAAAACCCTATTGCTGACTAAAGGAAAAATTCAGTTTAGGGTTTAAAACCCTAATGCTGACTGAATGGAAAAATTCAGTTTAGGGTTTAAAACTCTAATGCTGACTAAAGGAAAAATTCAGTTTAGGGTTTAAAACCCTAATGCTGACTGAATGGAAAAATTCAGTTTAGGGTTTAAAACCCTAATACTGATTAAAGGAAAAATTCAGTTTAGAGATTAAAACCCTAATGCTGACTGAATGGAAAAATTCAGTTTAGGGTTTAAAACCCTAATGCTGACTGAATGGAAAAATTCAGTTTAGGGTTTAAAACCCTAATACTGATTAAAGGAAAATTCAGTTTAGGGTTTAAAACCCTAATGCTGACTGTATGGAAAAATTCAGTTTAGGGTTTAAAACCCTAATGCTGACTGAATGAAAAGTTCAGTTTAGGGTTTAAAACTCTAATGCTGACTGAATGGAAAAGTTCAGTTTAGGGTTTAAAACCCTAATGCTGATTAAAGGAAAAAGTTCAGTTTAGGGTTTAAAACCCTAATGCTGACTTAATGGAAAAAGTTCAGTTTAGGGTTTAAAGCCCTAATGCTGACTGAATGGAAAAAGTTTAGTTTAGGGTTTAAAACCCTAATACTGATTAAAGGAAAAATTCAGTTTAGGGTTTAAAACCCTAATGCTGACTGAATGGAAAATTTCAGTTTAGGGTTTAAAACCATAATGCTGACTAACGGGAAAAAGTTCAGTTTAGAGTTTAAAACACTAATGCTGATTAAAGGAAAAATTTCAGTTTAGGGTTTAAAACCCTAATGCTGACTAAACGGAAAAAGTTCAGTTTAGGGTTTAAAACCCTAATGCTGACTGAATGGAAAAAGTTCAGTTTAGGGTTTAAAACCCTAATGCTGACTGAATGAAAAAGTTCAGTTTAGGGTTAAAAACCCTAATGCTGACTGAATGGAAAAGTTCAGTTCAGGGTTTAAAACCCTAATGCTGACTGAATGGAAAAAGTTCAGTTTAGGGTTTAAAACCCTAATGCTGACTGAATGAAAAAGTTCAGTTTTGGGTTTAAAACCCTAATGCTGACTGAATGGAAAAGTTCAGTTCAGAGTTTAAAACCCTAATGCTTACTGAATGGAAAAGTTAAGTTTAGGGTTTAAAACCCTAATGCTGATTAAAGGAAAAGTTCAGTTAAAGGTTTAAAAGTCTAATACGGATTGAATGGAAAAAGTTTAGTTTAGGGTTTAAAACCCTAATCCTGACTAAACGGAAAAAGTTCAGTTTAGGGTTTAAAACCCTAATGCTGACTGAATGAAAAAAGTTTAGTTTAGGGTTTAAAACCCTAATACTGATTAAAGGAAAAATTCAGTTTAGGGTTTAAAACCCTAATGCTGACTGAATGGAAAATTTCAGTTTAGGGTTTAAAACCATAATGCTGACTAACGGGAAAAAGTTCAGTTTAGAGTTTAAAACACTAATGCTGATTAAAGGAAAAATTTCAGTTTAGGGTTTAAAACCCTAATGCTGACTAAACGGAAAAAGTTCAGTTTAGGGTTTAAAACCCTAATGCTGACTGAATGGAAAAAGTTCAGTTTAGGGTTTAAAACCCTAATGCTGACTGAATGAAAAAGTTCAGTTTAGGGTTAAAAACCCTAATGCTGACTGAATTGAAAAGTTCAGTTCAGGGTTTAAAACCCTAATGCTGACTAAATGAAAAAAGTTCAATTTAGGGTTTAAAACCCTAATGCTGACTAAAGGTAAAATTCAGTTTAGGGTTTAAAACCCTAATGCTGACTGAATGGAAAATTTCATTTTAGGGTTTAAAACCCTAATGCTGCCTAAAGGAAAAATTCAGTTTAGGGTTTAAAACCCTAATGCTGACTGAATGGAAAATTTCATTTTAGGGTTTAAAACCCTAATGCTGCCTAAAGGAAAAATTCAGTTTAGGGTTTAAAACCCTAATGCTGACTGAATGGAAAAATTCAGTTTAGGGTTTAAAACCCTAATATTGATTAAAGGAAAATTCAGTTTAGGGTTTAAAACCCTAATGCTGACTGAATGGAAAAAGTTCAGTTTAGGGTTTAAAACCCTAATGCTGACTGAATGGAAAAGTTAAGTTTAGGGTTTAAAACCCTAATGCTGATTAAAGGAAAAGTTCAGTTTAAGGTTTAAAAGTCTAATACGGATTGAATGGAAAAAGTTTAGTTTAGGGTTTAAAACCCTAATGCTGACTAAATGAAAAAAGTTTAGTTTAGGGTTTAAAATCCTAATGCTGACTAAAGGTAAAATTCAGTTTAGGGTTTAAAACCCTAATGCTGACTGAATGGAAAAATTCAGTTTAGGGTTTAAAACCCTAATGCTGCCTAAAGGAAAAGTTCAGTTTAGGGTTTAAAACCCTAATGCTGACTGAATGGAAAAATTCAGTTTAGGGTTTAAAACCCTAATACTGATTAAAGGAAAATTCAGTTTAGGGTTTAAAACCCTAATGCTGACTGTATGGAAAAATTCAGTTTAGGGTTTAAAACCCTAATGCTGACTGAATGAAAAGTTCAGTTTAGGGTTTATAACTCTAATGCTGACTGAATGGAAAAGTTCAGTTTAGGGTTTAAAACCCTAATGCTGATTAAAGGAAAAAGTTCAGTTTAGGGTTTAAAACCCTAATGCTGACTTAATGGAAAAAGTTCAATTTAGGGTTTAAAGCCCTAATGCTGACTGAATGGAAAAAGTTTAGTTTAGGGTTTAAAACCCTAATACTGATTAAAGGAAAAATTCAGTTTAGGGTTTAAAACCCTAATGCTGACTGAATGGAAAATTTCAGTTTAGGGTTTAAAACCATAATGCTGACTAACGGGAAAAAGTTCAGTTTAGAGTTTAAAACACTAATGCTGATTAAAGGAAAAATTTCAGTTTAGGGTTTAAAACCCTAATGCTGACTAAACGGAAAAAGTTCAGTTTAGGGTTTAAAACCCTAATGCTGACTGAATGGAAAAAGTTCAGTTTAGGGTTTAAAACCCTAATGCTGACTGAATGAAAAAGTTCAGTTTAGGGTTTAAAACCCTTATGCTGACTAAAGGAAAAATTCAGTTTAGGGTTTAAAACCCTAATGCTGACTGAATGGAAAAATTCAGTTTAGGGTTTAAAACCCTAATGCTGACTAAAGGAAAAATTTAGTTTAGGGTTTAAAACCCTAATGCTGACTGAATGGAAAAAGTTCAGTTTAGGGTTTAAAACCCTAATGCTGACTGAATGAAAAATTTCAGTTTAGGGTTTAAAACCCTAATGCTGACTGAATGGAAAAGTTCAGTTCAGAGTTTAAAACCCTAATGCTGACTGAATGGAAAAGTTAAGTTTAGGGTTTAAAACCCTAATGCTGATTAAAGGAAAAGTTCAGTTTAAGGTTTAAAAGTCTAATACGGATTGAATGGAAAAAGTTTAGTTTAGGGTTTAAAACCCTAATGCTGACTAAATGGAAAAAGTTCAGTTTATGGTTTAAAACCCTAATGCTGACTAAATGAAAAAAGTTTAGTTTAGGGTTTAAAATCCTAATGCTGACTAAAGGTAAAATTCAGTTTAGGGTTTAAAACCCTAATGCTGACTGAATGGAAAAATTCAGTTTAGGGTTTAAAACCCTAATGCTGCCTAAAGGAAAAATTCAGTTTAGGGTTTAAAACCCTAATGCTGACTGAATGGAAAAATTCAGTTTAGGGTTTAAAACCCTAATACTGATTAAAGGAAAATTCAGTTTAGGGTTTAAAACCCTAATGCTGACTGTATGGAAAAATTCAGTTTAGGGTTTAAAACCCTAATGCTGACTGAATGAAAAGTTCAGTTTAGGGTTTAAAACTCTAATGCTGACTGAATGGAAAAGTTCAGTTTAGGGTTTAAAACCCTAATGCTGATTAAAGGAAAAATTCAGTTTAGGGTTTAAAACCCTAATGCTGACTTAATGGAAAAAGTTCAGTTTAGGGTTTAAAGCCCTAATGCTGACTGAATGGAAAAAGTTTAGTTTAGGGTTTAAAACCCTAATACTGATTAAAGGAAAAATTCAGTTTAGGGTTTAAAACCCTAATGCTGACTGAATGGAAAATTTCAGTTTAGGGTTTAAAACCATAATGCTGACTAATGGGAAAAAGTTCAGTTTAGAGTTTAAAACACTAATGCTGATTAAAGGAAAAATTTCAGTTTAGGGTTTAAAACCCTAATGCTGACTAAACGGAAAAAGTTCAGTTTAGGGTTTAAAACCCTAATGCTGACTGAATGGAAAAAGTTCAGTTTAGGGTTTAAAACCCTAATGCTGACTGAATGAAAAAGTTCAGTTTAGGGTTAAAAACCCTAATGCTGACTGAATGGAAAAGTTCAGTTCAGGGTTTAAAACCCTAATGCTGACTGAATGGAAAAAGTTCAGTTTAGGGTTTAAAACCCTAATGCTGACTGAATGAAAAAGTTCAGTTTTGGGTTTAAAACCCTAATGCTGACTGAATGGAAAAGTTCAGTTCAGAGTTTAAAACCCTAATGCTTACTGAATGGAAAAGTTAAGTTTAGGGTTTAAAACCCTAATGCTGATTAAAGGAAAAGTTCAGTTAAAGGTTTAAAAGTCTAATACGGATTGAATGGAAAAAGTTTAGTTTAGGGTTTAAAACCCTAATGCTAACTAAACGGAAAAAGTTCAGTTTAGGGTTTAAAACCCTAATGTTGACAGAATGGAAAAAGTTTAGTTTAGGGTTTAAAACCCTAATACTGATTAAAGGAAAAATTCAGTTTAGGGTTTAAAACCCTAATGCTGACTGAATGGAAAATTTCAGTTTAGGGTTTAAAACCATAATGCTGACTAACGGGAAAAAGTTCAGTTTAGAGTTTAAAACACTAATGCTGATTAAAGGAAAAATTTCAGTTTAGGGTTTAAAACCCTAATGCTGACTAAACGGAAAAAGTTCAGTTTAGGGTTTAAAACCCTAATGCTGACTGAATGGAAAAAGTTCAGTTTAGGGTTTAAAACCCTAATGCTGACTGAATGAAAAAGTTCAGTTTAGGGTTAAAAACCCTAATGCTGACTGAATGGAAAAGTTCAGTTCAGGGTTTAAAACCCTAATGCTGACAGAATGGAAAAAGTTCAGTTTAGGGTTTAAAACCCTAATGCTGACTGAATGAAAAAGTTCAGTTTAGGGTTTAAAACCCTAATGCTGACTGAATGGAAAAGTTCAGTTCAGAGTTTAAAACCCTAATGCTTACTGAATGGAAAAGTTAAGTTTAGGGTTTAAAACCCTAATGCTGATTAAAGGAAAAGTTCAGTTTAAGGTTTAAAAGTCTAATACGGATTGAATGGAAAAAGTTTAGTTTAGGGTTTAAAACCCTAATGCTGACTAAATGGAAAAAGTTCAGTTTATGGTTTAAAACCCTAATGCTGACTAAATGAAAAAAGTTCAGTTTAGGGTTTAAAACCCTAATGCTGACTAAAGGTAAAATTCAGTTTAGGGTTTAAAACCCTAATGCTGACTGAATGGAAAAATTCATTTTAGGGTTTAAAACCCTAATGCTGCCTAAAGGAAAAATTCAGTTTAAGGTTTAAAACCCTAATGCTGACTGAATGGAAAAATTCAGTTTAGGGTTTAAAACCCTAATATTGATTAAAGGAAAATTCAGTTTAGGGTTTAAAACCCTAATGCTGACTGAATGGAAAAAGTTCAGTTTAGGGTTTAAAACCCTAATGCTGACTGAATGAAAAAGTTCAGTTTAGGGTTTAAAACCCTAATGCTGACTGAATGGAAAAGTTCAGTTCAGAGTTTAAAACCCTAATGCTGACTGAATGGAAAAGTTAAGTTTAGGGTTTAAAACCCTAATGCTGATTAAAGGAAAAGTTCAGTTTAAGGTTTAAAAGTCTAATACGGATTGAATGGAAAAAGTTTAGTTTAGGGTTTAAAACCCTAATGCTGACTAAATGGAAAAAGTTCAGTTTATGGTTTAAAACCCTAATGCTGACTAAATGAAAAAAGTTTAGTTTAGGGTTTAAAATCCTAATGCTGACTAAAGGTAAAATTCAGTTTAGGGTTTAAAACCCTAATGCTGACTGAATGGAAAAATTCAGTTTAGGGTTTAAAACCCTAATGCTGCCTAAAGGAAAAATTCAGTTTAGGGTTTAAAACCCTAATGCTGACTGAATGGAAAAATTCAGTTTAGGGTTTAAAACCCTAATACTGATTAAAGGAAAATTCAGTTTAGGGTTTAAAACCCTAATGCTGACTGTATGGAAAAATTCAGTTTAGGGTTTAAAACCCTAATGCTGACTGAATGAAAAGTTCAGTTTAGGGTTTAAAACTCTAATGCTGACTGAATGGAAAAGTTCAGTTTAGGGTTTAAAACCCTAATGCTGATTAAAGGAAAAAGTTCAGTTTAGGGTTTAAAACCCTAATGCTGACTTAATGGAAAAAGTTCAGTTTAGGGTTTAAAGCCCTAATGCTGACTGAATGGAAAAAGTTTAGTTTAGGGTTTAAAACCCTAATACTGATTAAAGGAAAAATTCAGTTTAGGGTTTAAAACCCTAATGCTGACTGAATGGAAAATTTCAGTTTAGGGTTTAAAACCATAATGCTGACTAACGGGAAAAAGTTCAGTTTAGAGTTTAAAACACTAATGCTGATTAAAGGAAAAATTTCAGTTTAGGGTTTAAAACCCTAATGCTGACTAAACGGAAAAAGTTCAGTTTAGGGTTTAAAACCCTAATGCTGACTGAATGGAAAAAGTTCAGTTTAGGGTTTAAAACCCTAATGCTGACTGAATGAAAAGTTCAGTTTAGAGTTTAAAACACTAATGCTGATTAAAGGAAAAATTTCAGTTTAGGGTTTAAAACCCTAATGCTGACTAAACGGAAAAAGTTCAGTTTAGGGTTTAAAACCCTAATGCTGACTGAATGGAAAAAGTTCAGTTTAGGGTTTAAAACCCTAATGCTGACTGAATGAAAAAGTTCAGTTTAGGGTTAAAAACCCTAATGCTGACTGAATGGAAAAGTTCAGTTCAGGGTTTAAAACCCTAATGCTGACTGAATGGAAAAAGTTCAGTTTAGGGTTTAAAACCCTAATGCTGACTGAATAAAAAAGTTCAGTTTTGGGTTTAAAACCCTAATGCTGACTGAATGGAAAAGTTCAGTTCAGAGTTTAAAACCCTAATGCTTACTGAATGGAAAAGTTAAGTTTAGGGTTTAAAACCCTAATGCTGACTAAAGGTAAAATTCAGTTTAGGGTTTAAAACCCTAATGCTGACTGAATGGAAAATTTCATTTTAGGGTTTAAAACCCTAATGCTGCCTAAAGGAAAAATTCAGTTTAGGGTTTAAAACCCTAATGCTGACTGAATGGAAAAATTCAGTTTAGGGTTTAAAACCCT
Organism: Nicotiana tabacum; assembly: GCF_000715075.1. Classification (NCBI taxonomy): domain Eukaryota; kingdom Viridiplantae; phylum Streptophyta; class Magnoliopsida; order Solanales; family Solanaceae; genus Nicotiana; species Nicotiana tabacum. Next base: position 116,744,965 of record NC_134095.1, on the reverse strand, counting down.
AATATTGATTAAAGGAAAATTCAGTTTAGGGTTTAAAACCCTAATGCTGACTGAATGGAAAAAGTTCAGTTTAGGGTTTAAAACCCTAATGCTGACTGAATGAAAAAGTTCAGTTTAGGGTTTAAAACCCTAATGCTGACTGAATGGAAAAGTTCAGTTCAGAGTTTAAAACCCTAATGCTGACTGAATGGAAAAGTTAAGTTTAGGGTTTAAAACCCTAATGCTGATTAAAGGAAAAGTTCAGTTTAAGGTTTAAAAGTCTAATACGGATTGAATGGAAAAAGTTTAGTTTAGGGTTTAAAACCCTAATGCTGACTAAATGAAAAAAGTTTAGTTTAGGGTTTAAAATCCTAATGCTGACTAAAGGTAAAATTCAGTTTAGGGTTTAAAACCCTAATGCTGACTGAATGGAAAAATTCAGTTTAGGGTTTAAAACCCTAATGCTGCCTAAAGGAAAAGTTCAGTTTAGGGTTTAAAACCCTAATGCTGACTGAATGGAAAAATTCAGTTTAGGGTTTAAAACCCTAATACTGATTAAAGGAAAATTCAGTTTAGGGTTTAAAACCCTAATGCTGACTGTATGGAAAAATTCAGTTTAGGGTTTAAAACCCTAATGCTGACTGAATGAAAAGTTCAGTTTAGGGTTTATAACTCTAATGCTGACTGAATGGAAAAGTTCAGTTTAGGGTTTAAAACCCTAATGCTGATTAAAGGAAAAAGTTCAGTTTAGGGTTTAAAACCCTAATGCTGACTTAATGGAAAAAGTTCAATTTAGGGTTTAAAGCCCTAATGCTGACTGAATGGAAAAAGTTTAGTTTAGGGTTTAAAACCCTAATACTGATTAAAGGAAAAATTCAGTTTAGGGTTTAAAACCCTAATGCTGACTGAATGGAAAATTTCAGTTTAGGGTTTAAAACCATAATGCTGACTAACGGGAAAAAGTTCAGTTTAGAGTTTAAAACACTAATGCTGATTAAAGGAAAAATTTCAGTTTAGGGTTTAAAACCCTAATGCTGACTAAACGGAAAAAGTTCAGTTTAGGGTTTAAAACCCTAATGCTGACTGAATGGAAAAAGTTCAGTTTAGGGTTTAAAACCCTAATGCTGACTGAATGAAAAAGTTCAGTTTAGGGTTTAAAACCCTTATGCTGACTAAAGGAAAAATTCAGTTTAGGGTTTAAAACCCTAATGCTGACTGAATGGAAAAATTCAGTTTAGGGTTTAAAACCCTAATGCTGACTAAAGGAAAAATTTAGTTTAGGGTTTAAAACCCTAATGCTGACTGAATGGAAAAAGTTCAGTTTAGGGTTTAAAACCCTAATGCTGACTGAATGAAAAAGTTCAGTTTAGGGTTTAAAACCCTAATGCTGACTGAATGGAAAAGTTCAGTTCAGAGTTTAAAACCCTAATGCTGACTGAATGGAAAAGTTAAGTTTAGGGTTTAAAACCCTAATGCTGATTAAAGGAAAAGTTCAGTTTAAGGTTTAAAAGTCTAATACGGATTGAATGGAAAAAGTTTAGTTTAGGGTTTAAAACCCTAATGCTGACTAAATGGAAAAAGTTCAGTTTATGGTTTAAAACCCTAATGCTGACTAAATGAAAAAAGTTTAGTTTAGGGTTTAAAATCCTAATGCTGACTAAAGGTAAAATTCAGTTTAGGGTTTAAAACCCTAATGCTGACTGAATGGAAAAATTCAGTTTAGGGTTTAAAACCCTAATGCTGCCTAAAGGAAAAATTCAGTTTAGGGTTTAAAACCCTAATGCTGACTGAATGGAAAAATTCAGTTTAGGGTTTAAAACCCTAATACTGATTAAAGGAAAATTCAGTTTAGGGTTTAAAACCCTAATGCTGACTGTATGGAAAAATTCAGTTTAGGGTTTAAAACCCTAATGCTGACTGAATGAAAAGTTCAGTTTAGGGTTTAAAACTCTAATGCTGACTGAATGGAAAAGTTCAGTTTAGGGTTTAAAACCCTAATGCTGATTAAAGGAAAAAATTCAGTTTAGGGTTTAAAACCCTAATGCTGACTTAATGGAAAAAGTTCAGTTTAGGGTTTAAAGCCCTAATGCTGACTGAATGGAAAAAGTTTAGTTTAGGGTTTAAAACCCTAATACTGATTAAAGGAAAAATTCAGTTTAGGGTTTAAAACCCTAATGCTGACTGAATGGAAAATTTCAGTTTAGGGTTTAAAACCATAATGCTGACTAATGGGAAAAAGTTCAGTTTAGAGTTTAAAACACTAATGCTGATTAAAGGAAAAATTTCAGTTTAGGGTTTAAAACCCTAATGCTGACTAAACGGAAAAAGTTCAGTTTAGGGTTTAAAACCCTAATGCTGACTGAATGGAAAAAGTTCAGTTTAGGGTTTAAAACCCTAATGCTGACTGAATGAAAAAGTTCAGTTTAGGGTTAAAAACCCTAATGCTGACTGAATGGAAAAGTTCAGTTCAGGGTTTAAAACCCTAATGCTGACTGAATGGAAAAAGTTCAGTTTAGGGTTTAAAACCCTAATGCTGACTGAATGAAAAAGTTCAGTTTTGGGTTTAAAACCCTAATGCTGACTGAATGGAAAAGTTCAGTTCAGAGTTTAAAACCCTAATGCTTACTGAATGGAAAAGTTAAGTTTAGGGTTTAAAACCCTAATGCTGATTAAAGGAAAAGTTCAGTTAAAGGTTTAAAAGTCTAATACGGATTGAATGGAAAAAGTTTAGTTTAGGGTTTAAAACCCTAATGCTAACTAAACGGAAAAAGTTCAGTTTAGGGTTTAAAACCCTAATGTTGACAGAATGGAAAAAGTTTAGTTTAGGGTTTAAAACCCTAATACTGATTAAAGGAAAAATTCAGTTTAGGGTTTAAAACCCTAATGCTGACTGAATGGAAAATTTCAGTTTAGGGTTTAAAACCATAATGCTGACTAACGGGAAAAAGTTCAGTTTAGAGTTTAAAACACTAATGCTGATTAAAGGAAAAATTTCAGTTTAGGGTTTAAAACCCTAATGCTGACTAAACGGAAAAAGTTCAGTTTAGGGTTTAAAACCCTAATGCTGACTGAATGGAAAAAGTTCAGTTTAGGGTTTAAAACCCTAATGCTGACTGAATGAAAAAGTTCAGTTTAGGGTTAAAAACCCTAATGCTGACTGAATGGAAAAGTTCAGTTCAGGGTTTAAAACCCTAATGCTGACAGAATGGAAAAAGTTCAGTTTAGGGTTTAAAACCCTAATGCTGACTGAATGAAAAAGTTCAGTTTAGGGTTTAAAACCCTAATGCTGACTGAATGGAAAAGTTCAGTTCAGAGTTTAAAACCCTAATGCTTACTGAATGGAAAAGTTAAGTTTAGGGTTTAAAACCCTAATGCTGATTAAAGGAAAAGTTCAGTTTAAGGTTTAAAAGTCTAATACGGATTGAATGGAAAAAGTTTAGTTTAGGGTTTAAAACCCTAATGCTGACTAAATGGAAAAAGTTCAGTTTATGGTTTAAAACCCTAATGCTGACTAAATGAAAAAAGTTCAGTTTAGGGTTTAAAACCCTAATGCTGACTAAAGGTAAAATTCAGTTTAGGGTTTAAAACCCTAATGCTGACTGAATGGAAAAATTCATTTTAGGGTTTAAAACCCTAATGCTGCCTAAAGGAAAAATTCAGTTTAAGGTTTAAAACCCTAATGCTGACTGAATGGAAAAATTCAGTTTAGGGTTTAAAACCCTAATATTGATTAAAGGAAAATTCAGTTTAGGGTTTAAAACCCTAATGCTGACTGAATGGAAAAAGTTCAGTTTAGGGTTTAAAACCCTAATGCTGACTGAATGAAAAAGTTCAGTTTAGGGTTTAAAACCCTAATGCTGACTGAATGGAAAAGTTCAGTTCAGAGTTTAAAACCCTAATGCTGACTGAATGGAAAAGTTAAGTTTAGGGTTTAAAACCCTAATGCTGATTAAAGGAAAAGTTCAGTTTAAGGTTTAAAAGTCTAATACGGATTGAATGGAAAAAGTTTAGTTTAGGGTTTAAAACCCTAATGCTGACTAAATGGAAAAAGTTCAGTTTATGGTTTAAAACCCTAATGCTGACTAAATGAAAAAAGTTTAGTTTAGGGTTTAAAATCCTAATGCTGACTAAAGGTAAAATTCAGTTTAGGGTTTAAAACCCTAATGCTGACTGAATGGAAAAATTCAGTTTAGGGTTTAAAACCCTAATGCTGCCTAAAGGAAAAATTCAGTTTAGGGTTTAAAACCCTAATGCTGACTGAATGGAAAAATTCAGTTTAGGGTTTAAAACCCTAATACTGATTAAAGGAAAATTCAGTTTAGGGTTTAAAACCCTAATGCTGACTGTATGGAAAAATTCAGTTTAGGGTTTAAAACCCTAATGCTGACTGAATGAAAAGTTCAGTTTAGGGTTTAAAACTCTAATGCTGACTGAATGGAAAAGTTCAGTTTAGGGTTTAAAACCCTAATGCTGATTAAAGGAAAAAGTTCAGTTTAGGGTTTAAAACCCTAATGCTGACTTAATGGAAAAAGTTCAGTTTAGGGTTTAAAGCCCTAATGCTGACTGAATGGAAAAAGTTTAGTTTAGGGTTTAAAACCCTAATACTGATTAAAGGAAAAATTCAGTTTAGGGTTTAAAACCCTAATGCTGACTGAATGGAAAATTTCAGTTTAGGGTTTAAAACCATAATGCTGACTAACGGGAAAAAGTTCAGTTTAGAGTTTAAAACACTAATGCTGATTAAAGGAAAAATTTCAGTTTAGGGTTTAAAACCCTAATGCTGACTAAACGGAAAAAGTTCAGTTTAGGGTTTAAAACCCTAATGCTGACTGAATGGAAAAAGTTCAGTTTAGGGTTTAAAACCCTAATGCTGACTGAATGAAAAGTTCAGTTTAGAGTTTAAAACACTAATGCTGATTAAAGGAAAAATTTCAGTTTAGGGTTTAAAACCCTAATGCTGACTAAACGGAAAAAGTTCAGTTTAGGGTTTAAAACCCTAATGCTGACTGAATGGAAAAAGTTCAGTTTAGGGTTTAAAACCCTAATGCTGACTGAATGAAAAAGTTCAGTTTAGGGTTAAAAACCCTAATGCTGACTGAATGGAAAAGTTCAGTTCAGGGTTTAAAACCCTAATGCTGACTGAATGGAAAAAGTTCAGTTTAGGGTTTAAAACCCTAATGCTGACTGAATAAAAAAGTTCAGTTTTGGGTTTAAAACCCTAATGCTGACTGAATGGAAAAGTTCAGTTCAGAGTTTAAAACCCTAATGCTTACTGAATGGAAAAGTTAAGTTTAGGGTTTAAAACCCTAATGCTGACTAAAGGTAAAATTCAGTTTAGGGTTTAAAACCCTAATGCTGACTGAATGGAAAAATTCAGTTTAGGGTTTAAAACCCTAATGCTGCCTAAAGGAAAAATTCAGTTTAGGGTTTAAAACCCTAATGCTGACTGAATGGAAAAATTCAGTTTAGGGTTTAAAACCCTAATACTGATTAAAGGAAAATTCAGTTTAGGGTTTAAAACCCTAATGCTGACTGAATGGAAAAAGTTCAGTTTAGGGTTTAAAACCCTAATGCTGACTGAATGAAAAAGTTCAGTTTAGGGTTTAAAACCCTAATGCTGACTGAATGGAAAAGTTCAGTTCAGAGTTTAAAACCCTAATGCTGACTGAATGGAAAAGTTAAGTTTAGGGTTTAAAACCCTAATGCTGATTAAAGGAAAAGTTCAGTTTAAGGTTTAAAAGTCTAATACGGATTGAATGGAAAAAGTTTAGTTTAGGGTTTAAAACCCTAATGCTGACTAAATGGAAAAAGTTCAGTTTATGGTTTAAAACCCTAATGCTGACTAAATGAAAAAAGTTTAGTTTAGGGTTTAAAATCCTAATGCTGACTAAAGGTAAAATTCAGTTTAGGGTTTAAAACCCTAATGCTGACTGAATGGAAAAATTCAGTTTAGGGTTTAAAACCCTAATGCTGCCTAAAGGAAAAATTCAGTTTAGGGTTTAAAACCCTAATGCTGACTGAATGGAAAAATTCAGTTTAGGGTTTAAAACCCTAATACTGATTAAAGGAAAATTCAGTTTAGGGTTTAAAACCCTAATGCTGACTGTATGGAAAAATTCAGTTTAGGGTTTAAAACCCTAATGCTGACTGAATGAAAAGTTCAGTTTAGGGTTTAAAACTCTAATGCTGACTGAATGGAAAAGTTCAGTTTAGGGTTTAAAACCCTAATGCTGATTAAAGGAAAAAGTTCAGTTTAGGGTTTAAAACCCTAATGCTGACTTAATGGAAAAAGTTCAGTTTAGGGTTTAAAGCCCTAATGCTGACTGAATGGAAAAAGTTTAGTTTAGGGTTTAAAACCCTAATGCTGACTAAATAGAAGGAAAGAGTTCAGTTTAGGGTTTAAAACCCTAATCCTGATTAAAGGAAAGAGTTCAGTTTAGGGTTTAAAACCCTAATGCTGACTAAAGGAAAAATTCATTTTAGGGTTTAAAACCCTAATGCTGACTGAATGGTAAAATTCAGTTTAGGGTTTAAAACCCTAATACTGATTAAAGGAAAATTCAGTTTAGGGTTTAAAACCCTAATGCTGACTGAATGGAAAAATTCAGTTTAGGGTTTAAAACCCTAATGCTGACTGAATAAAAAGTTCAGTTCAGGGTTTAAAACTCTAATGCTGACTGAATGGAAAAGTTCAGTTTAGGGTTTAAAACCCTAATGCTGATTAAAGGAAAAAGTTCAGTTTAGGGTTTAAAACCCTAATGCTGACTGAATGGAAAAGTTCAGTTTAGGGTTTAAAGCCCTAATGCTGACTGAATGAAAAAGTTCACTTTAGGGTTTAAAACCCTAATGCTGACTGAATGGAAAAGTTCAGTTCAAGGTTTAAAACCCTAATGCTGACTGAATGGAAAAGTTCAGTTCAGGGTTTAAAGCCCTAATGCTGACTGAATGGAAAAGTTCAGTTTAGGGTTTAAAACCCTAATGCTGACTGAATGGAAAAAGTTCAGTTTAGGGTTTAAAACTCTAATGCTGACTGAATGGAAAAGTTCAGTTTAGGGTTTAAAACCCTTATGCTGACTAAAGGAAAAATTCAGTTTAGGGTTTAAAACCCTAATGCTGACTGAATGGAAAAATTCAGTTTAGGGTTTAAAACCCTAATGCTGACTAAAGGAAAAATTTAGTTTAGGGTTTAAAACCCTAATGCTGACTGAATGGAAAAATTCAGTTTAGGGTTTAAAACCCTAATACTAATTAAAGGAAAAATTCAGTTTAGGGTTTAAAACCCTAATGCTGACTGAATGGAAAAATTCAGTTTAGGGTTTAAAACCCTAATGCTGACTAAAGGGAAAAAGTTCAGTTTAGGGTTTAAAACCCTAATACTTATTAAAGGAAAAAGTTCAGTTTAGGGTTTAAAACCCTAATGCTGACTAAACGGAAAAAGTTCAGTTTAGGGTTTAAAACCCTAATGCTGACTGAATGAAAAAGTTCAGTTTAGGGTTTAAAACCCTAATGCTGACTGAATGGAAAAGTTCAGTTTAGGGTTTAAAACCCTAATGCTGACTAAAGGAAAAATTCAGTTTAGGGTTTAAAACCCTAATGCTGACTGAATGGAAAAATTCAGTTTAGGGTTTAAAACTCTAATGCTGACTAAAGGAAAAATTCAGTTTAGGGTTTAAAACCCTAATGCTGACTGAATGGAAAAATTCAGTTTAGGGTTTAAAACCCTAATACTGATTAAAGGAAAAATTCAGTTTAGGGTTTAAAACCCTAATACTGACTGAATGGAAAAATTCAGTTTAGGGTTTAAAACCCTAATGCTGACTAAAGGGAAAAAGTTCAGTTTAGGGTTTAAAACCCTAATGCTGATTAAAGGAAAAATTTCAGTTTAGGGTTTAAAACCCTAATGCTGACTAAACGGAAAAAGTTCAGTTTAGGGTTTAAAACCCTAATGCTGACTGAATGGAAAAAGTTTAGTTTAGGGTTTAAAACCCTAATACTGATTAAAGGAAAAATTCAGTTTAGGGTTTAAAACCCTAATGCTGACTGAATGGAAAATTTCAGTTTAGGGTTTAAAACCATAATGCTGACTAAAGGGAAAAAGTTCAGTTTAGGGTTTAAAACCCTAATGCAGATTAAAGGAAAAATTTCAGTTTAGGGTTTAAAACCCTAATGCTGACTAAACGGAAAAAGTTCAGTTTAGGGTTTAAAACCCTAATGCTGACTGAATGGAAAAAGTTCAGTTTAGGGTTTAAAACCCTAATGCTGACTGAATGAAAAAGTTCAGTTTAGGGTTAAAAACCCTAATGCTGACTGAATGGAAAAGTTCAGTTCAGGGTTTAAAACCCTAATGCTGACTGAATGGAAAAAGTTCAGTTTAGGGTTTAAAACCCTAATGCTGACTGAATGAAAAAGTTTAGTTTAGGGTTTAAAACCCTAATGCTGACTGAATGGAAAAGTTCAGTTCAGAGTTTAAAACCCTAATGCTTACTGAATGGAAAAGTTAAGTTTAGGGTTTAAAACCCTAATGCTAATTAAAGGAAAAGTTCAGTTTAAGGTTTAAAAGTCTAATACGGATTGAATGGAAAAAGTTTAGTTTAGGGTTTAAAACCCTAATGCTGACTAAATGGAAAAAGTTCAGTTTATGGTTTAAAACCCTAATGCTGACTAAATGAAAAAAGTTCAGTTTAGGGTTTAAAACCCTAATGCTGACTAAAGGTAAAATTCAGTTTAGGGTTTAAAACCCTAATGCTGACTGAATGGAAAAATTCAGTTAAGGGTTTAAAACCCTAATTCTGCCTAAAGGAAAAATTCAGTTTGGGGTTTAAAACCCTAATGCTGACTGAATGGAAAAATTCAGTTTAAGGTTTAAAACCCTAATACTGATTAAAGGAAAATTCAGTTTAGGGTTTAAAACCCTAATGCTGACTGTATGGAAAAATTCAGTTTAGGGTTTAAAACCCTAATGCTAACTGAATGAAAAAGTTCAGTTTAGGGTTTAAAACCCTAATGCTGACTGAATGGAAAAGTTCAGTTCAGAGTTTAAAACCCTAATGCTGACTGAATGGAAAAGTTAAGTTTAGGGTTTAAAACCCTAATGCTGATTAAAGGAAAAGTTCAGTTTAAGGTTTAAAAGTCTAATACGGATTGAATGGAAAAAGTTTAGTTTAGGGTTTAAAACCCTAATGCTGACTAAATGGAAAAAGTTCAGTTTATGGTTTAAAACCCTAATGCTGACTAAAATGAAAAAAGTTCAGTTTAGGCTTTAAAACCCTAATGCTGACTAAAGGTAAAATTCAGTTTAGGGTTTAAAACCCTAATGCTGACTGAATGGAAAAATTCAGTTTAGGGTTTAAAACCCTAATGCTGCCTAAAGGAAAAATTCAGTTTAGGGTTTAAAACCCTAATGCTGACTGAATGGAAAAATTCAGTTTAGGGTTTAAAACCCTAATACTGATTAAAGGAAAATTCAGTTTAGGGTTTAAAACCCCAATGCTGACTGTATGGAAAAATTCAGTTTAGGGTTTAAAACCCTAATGCTGACTGAATGAAAAGTTCAGTTCAGGGTTTAAAACTCTAATGCTGACTGAATGGAAAAGTTCAGTTTAGGGTTTAAAACCCTAATGCTGATTAAAGGAAAAAGTTCAGTTTAGGGTTTAAAACCCTAATGCTGACTTAATGGAAAAAGTTCAGTTTAGGGTTTAAAGCCCTAATGCTGACTGAATGGAAAAAGTTTAGTTTAGGGTTTAAAACCCTAATGCTAACTGAATGGAAAAGTTCAGTTCAGGGTTTAAAACCCTAATGCTGACTGAATGGAAAAGTTCAGTTCAGGGTTTAAAACCCTAATGCTGACTGAATGGAAAAGTTCAGTTTAGGGTTTAAAACCCTAATGCTGACTGAATGGAAAAGTTCAGTTTAGGGTTTAAAACCCTAATGCTGACTGAATGGAAAAGTTCAGTTTAGGGTTTAAAACCCTAATGCTGACTAAAGGAAAAATTCAGTTTAGGGTTTAAAACCCTAATGCTGACTGAATGGAAAAATTCAGTTTAGGGTTTAAAACCCTAATGCTGACTAAAGGAAAAATTCAGTTTAGTGTTTAAAACCCTAATGCTGACTGTATGGAAAAATTCAGTTTAGGGTTTAAAACCCTAATACTGATTAAAGGAAAAATTCAGTTTAGGGTTTAAAACACTAATGCTGACTGAATGGAAAATTTCAGTTTAGGGTTTAAAACCATAATGCTGACTAAAGGGAAAAAGTTCAGTTTAGGGTTTAAAACCCTAATGCTGATTAAAGGAAAAATTTCAGTTTAGGGTTTAAAACCCTAATGCTGACTAAACGGAAAAAGTTCAGTGTAGGGTTTAAAACCCTAATGCTGACTGAATGGAAAAAGTTCAGTTTAGGGTTTAAAACCCTAATGCTGACTGAATGAAAAAGTTCAGTTTATGGTTTAAAACCCTAATGCTAACTAAATGAAAAAAGTTCAGTTTAGGGTTTAAAACCCTAATGCTGACTAAAAAGAAGGAGTTCAGTTTAGGGTTTAAAACCTTAATGCTGACTAAATGTAAGGAAAGAGTTCAGTTTAGGGTTTAAAACCCTAATCCTGATTAAAGGAAAGGGTTCAGTTTAGGGTTTAAAACCCTAATGCTGACTAAAGGAAAAATTCAGTTTAGGGTTGAAAACCCTAATGCTGACTGAATGGAAAAATTCAGTTTAGGGTTTAAAACCCTAATACTGATTAAAGGAAAATTCAGTTTAGGGTTTAAAACCCTAATGCTGACTGAATGGAAAAATTCAGTTTAGGGTTTAAAACCCTAATGCTGACTGAATAAAAAGTTCAGTTCAGGGTTTAAAACTCTAATGCTGACTGAATGGAAAAGTTCAGTTTAGGGTTTAAAACCCTAATGCTGATTAAAGGAAAAAGTTCAGTTTAGGGTTTAAAACCCTAATGCTGTCTGAATGGAAAAAGTTCAGTTTAGGGTTTAAAGCCCTAATGCTGACTGAATGAAAAAGTTCACTTTAGGGTTTAAAACCCTAATGCTGACTGAATGGAAAAGTTCAGTTCAGGGTTTAAAACCCTAATGCTAACTGAATGGAAAAGTTCAGTTCAGGGTTTAAAGCCCTAATGCTGACTGAATGGAAAAGTTCAGTTTAGGGTTTAAAACCCTAATGCTGACTGAATGGAAAAAGTTCAGTTTAGGGTTTAAAACCCTAATGCTGATTAAAGGAAAAATTTCAGTTTAGGGTTTAAAACCCTAATGCTGACTAAACGGAAAAAGTTCAGTTTAGGGTTTAAAACCCTAATGCTGACTAAACGGAAAAAGTTCAGTTTAGGGTTTAAAACCCTAATGCTGACTGAATGGAAAAAGTTTAGTTTAGGGTTTAAAACCCTAATACTGAATAAAGGAAAAATTCAGTTTAGGGTTTAAAACCCTAATGCTGATTAAAGGAAAAATTTCAGTTTAGGGTTTAAAACCCTAATGCTGACTAAACGGAAAAAGTTCAGTTTAGGGTTTAAAACCCTAATGCTGACTAAACGGAAAAAGTTCAGTTTAGGGTTTAAAACCCTAATGCTGACTGAATGGAAAAAGTTTAGTTTAGGGTTTAAAACCCTAATACTGAATAAAGGAAAAATTCAGTTTAGGGTTTAAAACCCTAATGCTGACAGAATGGAAAAATTCAGTTTAGGGTTTAAAACCCTAATACTGATTAAAGGAAAAATTCAGTTTAGGGTTTAAAACCCTAATGCTGACTGAATGGAAAAATTCAGTTTAGGGTTTAAAACCCTAATGCTGACTAAAGGGAAAAAGTTCAGTTTAGGGTTTAAAACCCTAATGCTTATTAAAGGAAAAAGTTCAGTTTAGGGTTTAAAACCCTAATGCTGACTAAACGGAAAAAGTTCAGTTTAGGGTTTAAAACCCTAATGCTGACTGAATGAAAAAGTTCAGTTTAGGGTTTAAAACCCTAATGCTGACTGAATGGAAAAGTTCAGTTTAGGGTTTAAAACCCTAATGCTGACTAAAGGAAAAATTCAGTTTAGGGTTTAAAACCCTAATGCTGATTGAATGGAAAAATTCAGTTTAGGGTTTAAAACTCTAATGCTGACTAAAGGAAAAATTCAGTTTAGGGTTTAAAACCCTAATGCTGACTGAATGGAAAAATTCAGTTTAGGGTTTAAAACCCTAATACTGATTAAAGGAAAAATTCAGTTTAGGGTTTAAAACCCTAATGCTGACTGAATGGAAAAATTCAGTTTAGGGTTTAAAACCCTAATGCTGACTAAAGGGAAAAAGTTCAGTTTAGGGTTTAAAACCCTAATGCTGATTAAAGGAAAAATTTCTGTTTAGGGTTTAAAACCCTAATGCTGACTAAACGGAAAAAGTTCAGTTTAGGGTTTAAAACCCTAATGCTGACTGAATGGAAAAAGTTTAGTTTAGGGTTTAAAACCCTAATACTGATTAAAGGAAAAATTCAGTTTAGGGTTTAAAACCCTAATGCTGACTGAATGGAAAATTTCAGTTTAGGGTCTAAAACCATAATGCTGACTAAAGGGAAAAATTTCAGTTTAGGGTTTAAAACCCTAATGCTGACTAAACGGAAAAAGTTCAGTTTAGGGTTTAAAACCCTAATGCTGACTGAATGAAAAAGTTCAGTTTAGGGTTAAAAACCCTAATGCTGACTGAATGGAAAAGTTCAGTTCAGGGTTTAAAACCCTAATGCTGACTGAATGGAAAAAGTTCAGTTTAGGGTTTAAAACCCTAATGCTGACTGAATGAAAAAGTTTAGTTTAGGGTTTAAAACCCTAATGCTGACTGAATGGAAAAGTTCAGTTCAGAGTTTAAAACCCTAATGCTGTCTGAATGGAAAAAGTTCAGTTTAGGGTTTAAAGCCCTAATGCTGACTGAATGAAAAAGTTCACTTTAGGGTTTAAAACCCTAATGCTGACTGAATGGAAAAGTTCAGTTCAGGGTTTAAAACCCTAATGCTAACTGAATGGAAAAGTTCAGTTCAGGGTTTAAAGCCCTAATGCTGACTGAATGGAAAAGTTCAGTTTAGGGTTTAAAACCCTAATGCTGACTGAATGGAAAAAGTTCAGTTTAGGGTTTAAAACCCTAATGCTGATTAAAGGAAAAATTTCAGTTTAGGGTTTAAAACCCTAATGCTGACTAAACGGAAAAAGTTCAGTTTAGGGTTTAAAACCCTAATGCTGACTAAACGGAAAAAGTTCAGTTTAGGGTTTAAAACCCTAATGCTGACTGAATGGAAAAAGTTTAGTTTAGGGTTTAAAACCCTAATACTGAATAAAGGAAAAATTCAGTTTAGGGTTTAAAACCCTAATGCTTGACAGAATGGAAAAATTCAGTTTAGGGTTTAAAACCCTAATACTGATTAAAGGAAAAATTCAGTTTAGGGTTTAAAACCCTAATGCTGACTGAATGGAAAAATTCAGTTTAGGGTTTAAAACCCTAATGCTGACTAAAGGGAAAAAGTTCAGTTTAGGGTTTAAAACCCTAATGCTTATTAAAGGAAAAAGTTCAGTTTAGGGTTTAAAACCCTAATGCTGACTAAACGGAAAAAGTTCAGTTTAGGGTTTAAAACCCTAATGCTGACTGAATGAAAAAGTTCAATTTAGGGTTTAAAACCCTAATGCTGACTGAATGGAAAAGTTCAGTTTAGGGTTTAAAACCCTAATGCTGACTAAAGGAAAAATTCAGTTTAGGGTTTAAAACCCTAATGCTGACTAAAGGGAAAAAGTTCAGTTTAGGGTTTAAAACCCTAATGCTGATTAAAGGAAAAATTTCTGTTTAGGGTTTAAAACCCTAATGCTGACTAAACGGAAAAAGTTCAGTTTAGGGTTTAAAACCCTAATGCTGACTGAATGGAAAAAGTTTAGTTTAGGGTTTAAAACCCTAATACTGATTAAAGGAAAAATTCAGTTTAGGGTTTAAAACCCTAATGCTGACTGAATGGAAAATTTCAGTTTAGGGTCTAAAACCATAATGCTGACTAAAGGGAAAAATTTCAGTTTAGGGTTTAAAACCCTAATGCTGACTAAACGGAAAAAGTTCAGTTTAGGGTTTAAAACCCTAATGCTGACTGAATGAAAAAGTTCAGTTTAGGGTTAAAAACCCTAATGCTGACTGAATGGAAAAGTTCAGTTCAGGGTTTAAAACCCTAATGCTGACTGAATGGAAAAAGTTCAGTTTAGGGTTTAAAACCCTAATGCTGACTGAATGAAAAAGTTTAGTTTAGGGTTTAAAACCCTAATGCTGACTGAATGGAAAAGTTCAGTTCAGAGTTTAAAACCCTAATGCTGACTGAATGGAAAAGTTAAGTTTAGGGTTTAAAACCCTAATGCTGATTAAAGGAAAAGTTCAGTTTAAGGTTTAAAAGTCTAATACGGATTGAATGGAAAAAGTTTAGTTTAGGGTTTAAAACCCTAATGCTGACTAAATGGAAAAAGTTCAGTTTATGGTTTAAAACCCTAATGCTGACTAAATGAAAAAAGTTCAGTTTAGGGTTTAAAACACTAATGCTGACTAAAGGTAAAATTCAGTTTAGGGTTTAAAACCCTAATGCTGACTGAATGGAAAAATTCAGTTTAGGGTTTAAAACCCTAATGCTGCCTAAAGGAAAAATTCAGTTTAGGGTTTAAAACCCTAATGCTGACTGAATGGAAAAATTCAGTTTAGGGTTTAAAACCCTAATACTGATTAAAGGAAAATTCAGTTTAGGGTTTAAAACCCTAATGCTGACTGTATGGAAAAATTCAGTTTAGGGTTTAAAACCCTAATGCTGATTGAATGGAAAAGTTCAATTCAGGGTTTAAAACCCTAATGCTGACTGAATGGAAAAAGTTCAGTTTAGGGTTTAAAACCCTAATGCTGACTGAATGAAAAAGTTCAGTTTAGGGTTTAAAACCCTAATGCTGACTGAATGGAAAAGTTCAGTTCAGAGTTTAAAACCCTAATGCTGACTGAATGGAAAAGTTAAGTTTAGGGTTTAAAACCCTAATGCTGATTAAAGGAAAAGTTCAGTTTAAGGTTTAAAAGTCTAATACGGATTGAATGGAAATAGTTTAGTTTAGGGTTTAAAACCCTAATGCTGACTAAATGGAAAAAGTTCAGTTTATGGTTTAAAACCCTAATGCTGACTAAATGAAAAAAGTTCAGTTTAGGGTTTAAAACCCTAATGCTGACTAAAGGTAAAATTCAGTTTAGGGTTTAAAACCCTAATGCTGACTGAATGGAAAAATTCAGTTTAGGGTTTAAAACCCTAATGCTGCCTAAAGGAAAAATTCAGTTTAGGGTTTAAAACCCTAATGCTGACTGAATGGAAAAATTCAGTTTAGGGTTTAAAACCCTAATACTGATTAAAGGAAAATTCAGTTTAGAGTTTAAAACCCTAATGCTGACTGTATGGAAAAATTCAGTTTAGGGTTTAAAACCCAAATGCTGACTGAATGAAAAGTTCAGTTCAGGGTTTAAAACTCTAATGCTGACTGAATGGAAAAGTTCAGTTTAGGGTTTAAAACCCTAATGCTGATTAAAGGAAAAAGTTCAGTTTAGGGTTTAAAACCCTAATGCTGACTGAATGGAAAAGTTCAGTTTAGGGTTTAAAGCCCTAATGCTGACTGAATGAAAAAGTTCACTTTAGGGTTTAAAACCCTAATGCTGACTGAATGGAAAAGTTCAGTTCAGGGTTTAAAACCCTAATGCTGACTGAATGGAAAAGTTCAGTTCAGGGTTTAAAGCCCTAATGCTGACTGAATGGAAAAGTTCAGTTTAGGGTTTAAAACCCTAATGCTGACTGAATGGAAAAAGTTCAGTTTAGGGTTTAAAACTCTAATGCTGACTAAAGGAAAAATTCAGTTTAGGGTTTAAAACCCTAATGCTGACTGAATGGAAAAATTCAGTTTAGGGTTTACAACCCTAATGCTGACTAAAGGAAAAATTCAGTTTAGGGTTTAAAACCCTAATGCTGACTGAATGGAAAAATTTAGTTTAGGGTTTAAAACCCTAATACTGATTAAAGGAAAAATTCAGTTTAGGGTTAAAAACCCTAATGCTGACTGAATGGAAAAATTCAGTTTAGGGTTTAAAACCCTAATGCTGACTAAAGGGAAAAAGTTCAGTTTAGGGTTTAAAACCCTAATGCTTATTAAAGGAAAAAGTTCAGTTTAGGGTTTAAAACCCTAATGCTGACTAAACGGAAAAAGTTCAGTTTAGGGTTTAAAACCCTAATGCTGACTGAATGAAAAAGTTCAGTTTAGGGTTTAAAACCCTAATGCTGACTGAATGGAAAAGTTCAGTTTAGGGTTTAAAACCCTAATGCTGACTAAAGGAAAAATTCAGTTTAGGGTTTAAAACCCTAATGCTGACTGAATGGAAAAATTCAGTTTAGGGTTTAAAACCCTAATACTGATTAAAGGAAAAATTCAGTTTAGAGATTAAAACCCTAATGCTGACTGAATGGAAAAATTCAGTTTAGGGTTTAAAACCCTAATGCTGACTAAAGGGAAAAAGTTCAGTTTAGGGTTTAAAACCCTATTGCTGATTAAAGGAAAAATTTCAGTTTAGGGTTTAAAACCCTAATGCTGACTAAACGGAAAAAGTTCAGTTTAGGGTTTAAAACCCTAATGCTGACTGAATGGAAAAAGTTTAGTTTAGGGTTTAAAACCCTAATACTGATTAAAGGAAAAATTCAGTTTAGGGTTTAAAACCCTAATGCTGACTGAATGGAAAATTTCAGTTTAGGGTTTAAAACCATAATGCTGACTAATGGGAAAAAGTTCAGTTTAGAGTTTAAAACACTAATGCTGATTAAAGGAAAAATTTCAGTTTAGGGTTTAAAACCCTAATGCTGACTAAACGGAAAAAGTTCAGTTTAGGGTTTAAAACCCTAATGCTGACTGAATGGAAAAAGTTCAGTTTAGGGTTTAAAACCCTAATGCTGACTGAATGAAAAAGTTCAGTTTAGGGTTAAAAACCCTAATGCTGACTGAATGGAAAAGTTCAGTTCAGGGTTTAAAACCCTAATGCTGACTGAATGGAAAAAGTTCAGTTTAGGGTTTAAAACCCTAATGCTGACTGAATGAAAAAGTTCAGTTTAGGGTTTAAAACCCTAATGCTGACTGAATGGAAAAGTTCAGTTCAGAGTTTAAAACCCTAATGCTTACTGAATGGAAAAGTTAAGTTTAGGGTTTAAAACCCTAATGCTGATTAAAGGAAAAGTTCAGTTTAAGGCTTAAAAGTCTAATACGGATTGAATGGAAAAAGTTTAGTTTAGGGTTTAAAACCCTAATGCTGACTAAATGGAAAAAGTTCAGTTTATGGTTTAAAACCCTAATGCTGACTAAATGAAAAAAGTTCAGTTTAGGGTTTAAAACCCTAATGCTGACTAAAGGTAAAATTCAGTTTAGGGTTTAAAACCCTAATGCTGACTGAATGGAAAAATTCATTTTAGGGTTTAAAACCCTAATGCTGCCTAAAGGAAAAATTCAGTTTAGGGTTTAAAACCCTAATGCTGACTGAATGGAAAAATTCAGTTTAGGGTTTAAAACCCTAATATTGATTAAAGGAAAATTCAGTTTAGGGTTTAAAACCCTAATGCTGACTGAATGGTAAAAGTTCAGTTTAGGGTTTAAAACCCTAATGCTGACTGAATGAAAAAGTTCAGTTTAGGGTTTAAAACCCTAATGCTGACTGAATGGAAAAGTTCAGTTCAGAGTTTAAAACCCTAATGCTGACTGAATGGAAAAGTTAAGTTTAGGGTTTAAAACCCTAATGCTGATTAAAGGAAAAGTTCAGTTTAAGGTTTAAAAGTCTAATACGGATTGAATGGAAAAAGTTTAGTTTAGGGTTTAAAACCCTAATGCTGACTAAATGGAAAAAGTTCAGTTTATGGTTTAAAACCCTAATGCTGACTAAATGAAAAAAGTTTAGTTTAGGGTTTAAAATCCTAATGCTGACTAAAGGTAAAATTCAGTTTAGGGTTTAAAACCCTAATGCTGACTGAATGGAAAAATTCAGTTTAGGGTTTAAAACCCTAATGCTGCCTAAAGGAAAAATTCAGTTTAGGGTTTAAAACCCTAATGCTGACTGAATGGAAAAATTCAGTTTAGGGTTTAAAACCCTAATACAGATTAAAGGAAAATTCAGTTTAGGGTTTAAAACCCTAATGCTGACTGTATGGAAAAATTCAGTTTAGGGTTTAAAACCCTAATGCTGACTGAATGAAAAGTTCAGTTTAGGGTTTAAAACTCTAATGCTGACTGAATGGAAAAGTTCAGTTTAGGGTTTAAAACCCTAATGCTGATTAAAGGAAAAAGTTCAGTTTAGGGTTTAAAACCCTAATGCTGACTTAATGGAAAAAGTTCAGTTTAGGGTTTAAAGCCCTAATGCTGACTGAATGGAAAAAGTTTAGTTTAGGGTTTAAAACCCTAATACTGATTAAAGGAAAAATTCAGTTTAGGGTTTAAAACCCTAATGCTGACTGAATGGAAAATTTCAGTTTAGGGTTTAAAACCATAATGCTGACTAACGGGAAAAAGTTCAGTTTAGAGTTTAAAACACTAATGCTGATTAAAGGAAAAATTTCAGTTTAGGGTTTAAAACCCTAATGCTGACTAAACGGAAAAAGTTCAGTTTAGGGTTTAAAACCCTAATGCTGACTGAATGGAAAAAGTTCAGTTTAGGGTTTAAAACCCTAATGCTGACTGAATGAAAAAGTTCAGTTTAGGGTTAAAAACCCTAATACTGACTGAATGGAAAAGTTCAGTTCAGAGTTTAAAACCCTAATGCTTACTGAATGGAAAAGTTAAGTTTAGGGTTTAAAACCCTAATGCTGATTAAAGGAAAAGTTCAGTTTAAGGTTTAAAAGTCTAATACGGATTGAATGGAAAAAGTTTAGTTTAGGGTTTAAAACCCTAATGCTGACTAAATGGAAAAAGTTCAGTTTATGGTTTAAAACCCTAATGCTGACTAAATGAAAAAAGTTCAGTTTAGGGTTTAAACCCCTAATGCTGACTAAAGGTAAAATTCAGTTTAGGGTTTAAAACCCTATTGCTGACTGAATGGAAAAATTCATTTTAGGGTTTAAAACCCTAATGCTGCCTAAAGGAAAAATTCAGTTTAGGGTTTAAAACCCTAATGCTGACTGAATGGAAAAATTCAGTTTAGGGTTTAAAACCCTAATACTGATTAAAGGAAAATTCAGTTTAGGGTTTAAAACCCTAATGCTGACTGAATGGAAAAAGTTCAGTTTAGGGTTTAAAACCCTAATGCTGACTGAATGAAAAAGTTCAGTTTAGGGTTTAAAACCCTAATGCTGACTGAATGGAAAAGTTCAGTTCAGAGTTTAAAACCCTAATGCTGACTGAATGGAAAAGTTAAGTTTAGGGTTTAAAACCCTAATGCTGATTAAAGGAAAAGTTCAGTTTAAGGTTTAAAAGTCTAATACGGATTGAATGGAAAAAGTTTAGTTTAGGGTTTAAAACCCTAATGCTGACTAAATGGAAAATGTTCAGTTTATGGTTTAAAACCCTAATGCTGACTAAATGAAAAAAGTTTAGTTTAGGGTTTAAAATCCTAATGCTGACTAAAGGTAAAATTCAGTTTAGGGTTTAAAACCCTAATGCTGACTGAATGGAAAAATTCAGTTTAGGGTTTAAAACCCTAATGCTGCCTAAAGGAAAAATTCAGTTTAGGGTTTAAAACCCTAATGCTGACTGAATGGAAAAATTCAGTTTAGGGTTTAAAACCCTAATACTGATTAAAGGAAAATTCAGTTTAGGGTTTAAAACCCTAATGCTGACTGTATGGAAAAATTCAGTTTAGGGTTTAAAACCCTAATGCTGACTGAATGAAAAGTTCAGTTTAGGGTTTAAAACTCTAATGCTGACTGAATGGAAAAGTTCAGTTTAGGGTTTAAAACCCTAATGCTGATTAAAGGAAAAAGTTCAGTTTAGGGTTTAAAACCCTAATGCTGACTTAATGGAAAAAGTTCAGTTTAGGGTTTAAAGCCCTAATGCTGACTGAATGGAAAAAGTTTAGTTTAGGGTTTAAAACCCTAATGCTGACTAAATAGAAGGAAAGAGTTCAGTTTAGGGTTTAAAACCCTAATCCTGATTAAAGGAAAGAGTTCAGTTTAGGGTTTAAAACCCTAATGCTGACTAAAGGAAAAATTCATTTTAGGGTTTAAAACCCTAATGCTGACTGAATGGTAAAATTCAGTTTAGGGTTTAAAACCCTAATACTGATTAAAGGAAAATTCAGTTTAGGGTTTAAAACCCTAATGCTGACTGAATGGAAAAATTCAGTTTAGGGTTTAAAACCCTAATGCTGACTGAATAAAAAGTTCAGTTCAGGGTTTAAAACTCTAATGTTGACTGAATGGAAAAGTTCAATTTAGGGTTTAAAACCCTAATGCTGATTAAAGGAAAAAGTTCAGTTTAGGGTTTAAAACCCTAATGCTGACTGAATGGAAAAGTTCAGTTTAGGGTTTAAAGCCCTAATGCTGACTGAATGAAAAAGTTCACTTTAGGGTTTAAAACCCTAATGCTGACTGAATGGAAAAGTTCAGTTCAGGGTTTAAAACCCTAATGCTGACTGAATGGAAAAGTTCAGTTCAGGGTTTAAAGCCCTAATGCTGACTGAATGGAAAAGTTCAGTTTAGGGTTTAAAACCCTAATGCTGACTAAATGGAAAAAGTTCAGTTTAGGGTTTAAAACTCTAATGCTGACTGAATGGAAAAGTTCAGTTTAGGGTTTAAAACCCTTATGCTGACTAAAGGAAAAATTCAGTTTAGGGTTTAAAACCCTAATGCTGACTGAATGGAAAAATTCAGTTTAGGGTTTAAAACCCTAATGCTGACTAAAGGAAAAATTTTAGTTTAGGGTTTAAAACCCTAATGCTGACTGAATGGAAAAATTCAGTTTAGGGTTTAAAACCCTAATACTAATTAAAGGAAAAATTCAGTTTAGGGTTTAAAACCCTAATGCTGACTGAATGGAAAAATTCAGTTTAGGGTTTAAAACCCTAATGCTGACTAAAGGGAAAAAGTTCAGTTTAGGGTTTAAAACCCTAATACTTATTAAAGGAAAAAGTTCAGTTTAGGGTTTAAAACCCTAATGCTGACTAAACGGAAAAAGTTCAGTTTAGGGTTTAAAACCCTAATGCTGACTGAATGAAAAAGTTCAGTTTAGGGTTTAAAACCCTAATGCTGACTGAATGGAAAAGTTCAGTTTAGGGTTTAAAACCCTAATGCTGACTAAAGGAAAAATTCAGTTTAGGGTTTAAAACCCTAATGCTGACTGAATGGAAAAATTCAGTTTAGGGTTTAAAACTCTAATGCTGACTAAAGGAAAAATTCAGTTTAGGGTTTAAAACCCTAATGCTGACTGAATGGAAAAATTCAGTTTAGGGTTTAAAACCCTAATACTGATTAAAGGAAAAATTCAGTTTAGGGTTTAAAACCCTAATACTGACTGAATGGAAAAATTCAGTTTAGGGTTTAAAACCCTAATGCTGACTAAAGGGAAAAAGTTCAGTTTAGGGTTTAAAACCCTAATGCTGATTAAAGGAAAAATTTCAGTTTAGGGTTTAAAACCCTAATGCTGACTAAACGGAAAAAGTTCAGTTTAGGGTTTAAAACCCTAATGCTGACTGAATGGAAAAAGTTTAGTTTAGGGTTTAAAACCCTAATACTGATTAAAGGAAAAATTCAGTTTAGGGTTTAAAACCCTAATGCTGACTGAATGGAAAATTTCAGTTTAGGGTTTAAAACCATAATGCTGACTAAAGGGAAAAAGTTCAGTTTAGGGTTTAAAACCCTAATGCAGATTAAAGGAAAAATTTCAGTTTAGGGTTTAAAACCCTAATGCTGACTAAACGGAAAAAGTTCAGTTTAGGGTTTAAAACCCTAATGCTGACTGAATGAAAAAGTTCAGTTGAGGGTTAAAAACCCTAATGCTGACTGAATGGAAAAGTTCAGTTCAGGGTTTAAAACCCTAATGCAGACTGAATGGAAAAAGTTCAGTTTAGGGTTTAAAACCCTAATGCTGACTGAATGAAAAAGTTCAGTTTAGGGTTTAAAACCCTAATGCTGACTGAATGGAAAAGTTCAGTTCAGAGTTTAAAACCCTAATGCTGACTGAATGGAAAAGTTAAGTTTAGGGTTTAAAACCCTAATGCTGATTAAAGGAAAAGTTCAGTTTAAGGTTTAAAAGTCTAATACGGATTGAATGGAAAAAGTTTAGTTTAGGGTTTAAAACCCTAATGCTGACTAAATGGAAAAAGTTCAGTTTATGGTTTAAAACCCTAATGCTGACTAAATGAAAAAAGTTCAGTTTAGGGTTTAAAACCCTAATGCTGACTAAAGGTAAAATTCAGTTTAGGGTTTAAAACCCTAATGCTGACTGAATGGAAAAATTCAGTTTAGGGTTTAAAACCCTAATGCTGCCTAAAGGAAAAATTCAGTTTGGGGTTTAAAACCCTAATGCTGACTGAATGGAAAAATTCAGTTTAGGGTTTAAAACCCTAATATTGATTAAAGGAAAATTCAGTTTAGGCTTTAAAACCCTAATGCTGACTGTATGGAAAAA
The DNA here is from genome assembly GCF_000715075.1 of Nicotiana tabacum. Classification (NCBI taxonomy): domain Eukaryota; kingdom Viridiplantae; phylum Streptophyta; class Magnoliopsida; order Solanales; family Solanaceae; genus Nicotiana; species Nicotiana tabacum. Next base: position 116,722,389 of record NC_134095.1, on the reverse strand, counting down.
TTCAGTTTAGGGTTTAAAACCCTAATGCTGACTGAATGGAAAAGTTCAGTTCAGGGTTTAAAACCCTAATGCTGACTGAATGGAAAAAGTTCAGTTTAGGGTTTAAAACCCTAATGCTAACTGAATGAAAAAGTTCAGTTTAGGGTTTAAAACCCTAATGCTGACTGAATGGAAAAGTTCAGTTCAGAGTTTAAAACCCTAATGCTGACTGAATGGAAAAGTTAAGTTTAGGGTTTAAAACCCTAATGCTGATTAAAGGAAAAGTTCAGTTTAAGGTTTAAAAGTCTAATACGGATTGAATGGAAAAAGTTTAGTTTAGGGTTTAAAACCCTAATGCTGACTAAATGGAAAAAGTTCAGTTTATGGTTTAAAACCCTAATGCTGACTAAATGAAAAAAGTTTAGTTTAGGGTTTAAAATCCTAATACTGACTAAAGGTAAAATTCAGTTTAGGGTTTAAAACCCTAATGCTGACTGAATGGAAAAATTCAGTTTAGGGTTTAAAACCCTAATGCTGCCTAAAGGAAAAATTCAGTTTAGGGTTTAAAACCCTAATGCTGACTGAATGGAAAAATTCAGTTTAGGGTTTAAAACCCTAATACTGATTAAAGGAAAATTCAGTTTAGGGTTTAAAACCCCAATGCTGACTGTATGGAAAAATTCAGTTTAGGGTTTAAAACCCTAATGCTGACTGAATGAAAAGTTCAGTTCAGGGTTTAAAACTCTAATGCTGACTGAATGGAAAAGTTCAGTTTAGGGTTTAAAACCCTAATGCTGATTAAAGGAAAAAGTTCAGTTTAGGGTTTAAAACCCTAATGCTGATTAAAGGAAAAAGTTCAGTTTAGGGTTTAAAACCCTAATGCTGACTTAATGGAAAAAGTTCAGTTTAGGGTTTAAACCCCTAATGCTGACTAAATGAAAAAGTTCACTTTAGGGTTTAAAACCCTAATGCTAACTGAATGGAAAAGTTCAGTTCAGGGTTTAAAACCCTAATGCTGACTGAATGGAAAAATTCAGTTTAGGGTTTAAAACCCTAATGCTGACTGAATGGAAAAATTCAGTTTAGGGTTTAAAACCCTAATACTGATTAAAGGAAAATTCAGTTTAGGGTTTAAAACCCCAATGCTGACTGTATGGAAAAATTCAGTTTAGGGTTCAAAACCCTAATGCTGACTGAATGAAAAGTTCAGTTCAGGGTTTAAAACCCTAATGCTAACTGAATGGAAAAGTTCAGTTTAGGGTTTAAAACCCTAATGCTGCCTAAAGGAAAAATTCAGTTTTGGGTTTAAAACCCTAATGCTGACTGAATGGAAAAATTCAGTTTAGGGTTTAAAACCCTAATACTGATTAAAGGAAAATTCAGTTTAGGGTTTAAAACCCTAATGCTGACTGTATGGAAAAATTCAGTTTAGGGTTTAAAACCCTAATGCTGACTGAATGAAAAGTTCAGTTCAGGGTTTAAAACTCTAATGCTGACTGAATGGAAAAGTTCAGTTTAGGGTTTAAAACCCTAATGCTGATTAAAGGAAAAAGTTCAGTTTAGGGTTTAAAACCCTAATGCTGACTTAATGGAAAAAGTTCAGTTTAGGGTATAAACCCCTAATGCTGACTAAATGAAAAAGTTCACTTTAAGGTTTAAAACCCTAATGCTAACTGAATGGAAAAGTTCAGTTCAGGGTTTAAAACCCTAATGCTGACTGAATGGAAAAGTTCAGTTCAGGGTTTAAAACCCTAATGCTGACTGAATGGAAAAGTTCAGTTTAGGGTTTAAAACCCTAATGCTGACTGAATGGAAAAGTTCAGTTTAGGGTTTAAAACCCTAATGCTGACTGAATGGAAAAGTTCAGCTTAGGGTTTAAAACCCTAATGCTGACTAAAGGAAAAATTCAGTTTAGGGTTTAAAACCCTAATGCTGACTGAATGGAAAAATTCAGTTTAGGGTTTAAAACCCTAATGCTGACTAAAGGAAAAATTCAGTTTAGTGTTTAAAACCCTAATGCTGACTGTATGGAAAAATTCAGTTTAGGGTTTAAAACCCTAATACTGATTAAAGGAAAAATTCAGTTTAGGGTTTAAAACACTAATGCTGACTGAATGGAAAATTTCAGTTTAGTGTTTAAAACCATAATGCTGACTAAAGGGAAAAAGTTCAGTTTAGGGTTTAAAACCCTAATGCTGATTAAAGGAAAAATTTCAGTTTAGGGTTTAAAACCCTAATGCTGACTAAACGGAAAAAGTTCAGTGTAGGGTTTAAAACCCTAATGCTGACTGAATGGAAAAAGTTCAGTTTAGGGTTTAAAACCCTAATGCTGACTGAATGAAAAAGTTCAGTTTATGGTTTAAAACCCTAATGCTGACTGAATGGAAAAAGTTTAGTTTATGGTTTAAAACCCTAATGCTGACTAAATGAAAAAAGTTTAGTTTAAGGTTTAAAACCCTAATGCTGACTAAAGGTAAAATTCAGTTTAGGGTTTAAAACCCTAATGCTGACTGAATGGAAAAATTCAGTTAAGGGTTTAAAACCCTAATGCTGCCTAAAGGAAAAATTCAGTTTGGGGTTTAAAACCCTAATGCTGACTGAATGGAAAAATTCAGTTTAGGGTTTAAAACCCTAATACTGATTAAAGAAAAATTCAGTTTAGGGTTTAAAACCCTAATGCTGACTGTATGGAAAAATTCAGTTTAGGGTTTAAAACCCTAATGCTGACTGAATGGAAAAGTTCAGTTTAGGGTTTAAAACCCTAATGCTGACTGAATGGAAAAAGTTCAGTTTAGGGTTTAAAACCCTAATGCTAACTGAATGAAAAAGTTCAGTTTAGGGTTTAAAACCCTAATGCTGACTGAATGGAAAAGTTAAGTTTAGGGTTTAAAACCCTAATGCTGATTAAAGGAAAAGTTCAGTTTAAGGTTTAAAAGTCTAATACGGATTGAATGGAAAAAGTTTAGTTTAGGGTTTAAAACCCTAATGCTGACTAAATGGAAAAAGTTCAGTTTATGGTTTAAAACCCTAATGCTGACTAAATGAAAAAAGTTCAGTTTAGGCTTTAAAACCCTAATGCTGACTAAAGGTAAAATTCAGTTTAGGGTTTAAAACCCTAATGCTGACTGAATGGAAAAATTCAGTTTAGGGTTTAAAACCCTAATGCTGCCTAAAGGAAAAATTCAGTTTAGGGTTTAAAACCCTAATGCTGACTGAATGGAAAAATTCAGTTTAGGGTTTAAAACCCTAATACTGATTAAAGGAAAATTCAGTTTAGGGTTTAAAACCCCAATGCTGACTGTATGGAAAAATTCAGTTTAGGGTTTAAAACCCTAATGCTGACTGAATGAAAAGTTCAGTTCAGGGTTTAAAACTCTAATGCTGACTGAATGGAAAAGTTCAGTTTAGGGTTTAAAACCCTAATGCTGATTAAAGGAAAAAGTTCAGTTTAGGGTTTAAAACCCTAATGCTGACTTAATGGAAAAAGTTCAGTTTAGGGTTTAAACCCCTAATGCTGACTAAATGAAAAAGTTCACTTTAGGGTTTAAAACCCTAATGCTAACTGAATGGAAAAAGTTCAGTTCAGGGTTTAAAACCCTAATGCTGACTGAATGGAAAAGTTCAGTTCAGGGTTTAAAACCCTAATGCTGACTGAATGGAAAAGTTCAGTTTAGGGTTTAAAACCCTAATGCTGACTGAATGGAAAAGTTCAGTTTAGGGTTTAAAACCCTAATGCTGACTGAATGGAAAAGTTCAGTTTAGGGTTTAAAACCCTAATGCTGACTAAAGGAAAAATTCAGTTTAGGGTTTAAAACCCTAATGCTGACTAAATGGAAAAATTCAGTTTAGGGTTTAAAACCCTAATGCTGACTAAAGGAAAAATTCAGTTTAGTGTTTAAAACCCTAATGCTGACTGTATGGAAAAATTCAGTTTAGGGTTTAAAACCCTAATACTGATTAAAGGAAAAATTCAGTTTAGGGTTTAAAACACTAATGCTGACTGAATGGAAAATTTCAGTTTAGGGTTTAAAACCATAATGCTGACTAAAGGGAAAAAGTTCAGTTTAGGGTTTAAAACCCTAATGCTGATTAAAGGAAAAATTTCAGTTTAGGGTTTAAAACCCTAATGCTGACTAAACGGAAAAAGTTCAGTGTAGGGTTTAAAACCCTAATGCTGACTGAATGGAAAAAGTTCAGTTTAGGGTTTAAAACCCTAATGCTGACTGAATGAAAAAGTTCAGTTTATGGTTTAAAACCCTAATGCTAACTAAATGAAAAAAGTTCAGTTTAGGGTTTAAAACCCTAATGCTGACTAAAAAGAAGGAGTTCAGTTTAGGGTTTAAAACCTTAATGCTGACTAAATGTAAGGAAAGAGTTCAGTTTAGGGTTTAAAACCCTAATCCTGATTAAAGGAAAGAGTTCAGTTTAGGGTTTAAAACCCTAATGCTGACTAAAGGAAAAATTCAGTTTAGGGTTGAAAACCCTAATGCTGACTGAATGGAAAAATTCAGTTTAGGGTTTAAAACCCTAATACTGATTAAAGGAAAATTCAGTTTAGGGTTTAAAACCCTAATGCTGACTGAATGGAAAAATTCAGTTTAGGGTTTAAAACCCTAATGCTGACTGAATAAAAAGTTCAGTTCAGGGTTTAAAACTCTAATGCTGACTGAATGGAAAAGTTCAGTTTAGGGTTTAAAACCCTAATGCTGATTAAAGGAAAAAGTTCAGTTTAGGGTTTAAAACCCTAATGCTGTCTGAATGGAAAAAGTTCAGTTTAGGGTTTAAAGCCCTAATGCTGACTGAATGAAAAAGTTCACTTTAGGGTTTAAAACCCTAATGCTGACTGAATGGAAAAGTTCAGTTCAGGGTTTAAAACCCTAATGCTGACTGAATGGAAAAGTTCAGTTCAGGGTTTAAAGCCCTAATGCTGACTGAATGGAAAAGTTCAGTTTAGGGTTTAAAACCCTAATGATGACTGAATGGAAAAAGTTCAGTTTAGGGTTTAAAACCCTAATGCTGATTAAAGGAAAAATTTCAGTTTAGGGTTTAAAACCCTAATGCTGACTAAACGGAAAAAGTTCAGTTTAGGGTTTAAAACCCTAATGCTGACTGAATGAAAAAAGTTCAGTTTAGGGTTTAAAACCCTAATGTTGACTGAATGAAAAAGTTCAGTTTAGGGTTAAAAACCCTAATGTTGACTGAATGGAAAAGTTCAGTTCAGGGTTTAAAACCCTAATGCTGACTGAATGGAAAAAGTTCAGTTTAGGGTTTAAAACCCTAATGCTGACTGAATGAAAAAGTTCAGTTTATGGTTTAAAACCCTAATGCTGACTGAATGGAAAAGTTCAGTTCAGGGTTTAAAACCCTAATGCTGACTGAATGGAAAAGTTAAGTTTAGGGTTTAAAACCATAATGCTGATTAAAGGAAAAGTTCTGTTTAAGATTTAAAACCCTAATACTGATTGAATGGAAAAAGTTTAGTTTAGGGTTTAAAACCCTAATGCTGACTAAATGGAAAAAGTTCAGTTTATGGTTTAAAACCCTAATGCTGACTAAATGAAAAAAGTTCAGTTTAGGGTTTAAAACCCTAATGCTGACTAAATAGAAGGAGTTCAGTTTTGGGTTTAAAACCCTAATGCTGACTAAATGGAAGGAAAGTGTTCAGTTTAGGGTTTAAAACCCTAATCCTGATTAAAGGAAAGAGTTCAGTTTAGGGTTTAAAACCCTAATGCTGACTAAAGGAAAAATTCATTTTAGGGTTTAAAACCCTAATGCTGACTGAATGGTAAAATTCAGTTTACGGTTTAAAACCCTAATACTGATTAAAGGAAAATTCAGTTTAGGGTTTAAAACCCTAATGCTGACTGAATGAAAAATTCAGTTTAGGGTTTAAAACCCTAATGCTGACTGAATAAAAAGTTCAGTTCAGGGTTTAAAACTCTAATGCTGACTGAATGGAAAAGTTCAGTTTAGGGTTTAAAACCCTAATGCTGATTAAAGGAAAAAGTTCAGTTTAGGGTTTAAAACCCTAATGCTGACTGAATGGAAAAAGTTCAGTTTAGGGTTTAAAGCCCTAATGCTGACTGAATGAAAAAGTTCACTTTAGGGTTTAAAACCCTAATGCTGACTGAATGGAAAAGTTCAGTTCAGGGTTTAAAACCCTAATGTTGACTAAATGGAAAAGTTCAGTTCAGGGTTTAAAGCCCTAATGCTGACTGAATGGAAAAGTTCAGTTCAGGGTTTAAAACCCTAATGCTGACTGAATGGAAAAAGTTCAGTTTAGGGTTTAAAACCCTAATGCTGACTGAATGGAAAAGTTCAGTTTAGGGTTTAAAACCCTAATGCTGACTAAAGAAAAAATTCAGTTTAGGGTTTAAAACCCTAATGCTGACTGAATGGAAAAATTCAGTTTAGGGTTTAAAACCCTAATGCTGACTAAATGAAAAATTCAGTTTAGGGTTTAAAACCCTAATGCTGACTGAATGGAAAAATTCAGTTTAGGGTTTAAAACCCTAATACTGATTAAAGGAAAAATTCAGTTTAGGGTTTAAAACCCTAATGCTGACTGAATGGAAAAATTCAGTTTAGGGTTTAAAACCCTAATGCTGACTAAAGGGAAAAAGTTCAGTTTAGGGTTTAAAACCCTAATGCTTATTAAAGGAAAAAGTTCAGTTTAGGGTTTAAAACCCTAATGCTGACTAAACGGAAAAAGTTCAGTTTAGGGTTTAAAACCCTAATGCTGACTAAAGGAAAAATTCAGTTTAGTGTTTAAAACCCTAATGCTGACTGTATGGAAAAATTCAGTTTAGGGTTTAAAACCCTAATACTGATTAAAGGAAAAATTCAGTTTAGGGTTTAAAACACTAATGCTGACTGAATGGAAAATTTCAGTTTAGGGTTTAAAACCATAATGCTGACTAAAGGGAAAAAGTTCAGTTTAGGGTTTAAAACCCTAATGCTGATTAAAGGAAAAATTTCAGTTTAGGGTTTAAAACCCTAATGCTGACTAAACGGAAAAAGTTCAGTGTAGGGTTTAAAACCCTAATGCTGACTGAATGGAAAAAGTTCAGTTTAGGGTTTAAAACCCTAATGCTGACTGAATGAAAAAGTTCAGTTTATGGTTTAAAACCCTAATGCTAACTAAATGAAAAAAGTTCAGTTTAGGGTTTAAAACCCTAATGCTGACTAAAAAGAAGGAGTTCAGTTTAGGGTTTAAAACCTTAATGCTGACTAAATGTAAGGAAAGAGTTCAGTTTAGGGTTTAAAACCCTAATCCTGATTAAAGGAAAGAGTTCAGTTTAGGGTTTAAAACCCTAATGCTGACTAAAGGAAAAATTCAGTTTAGGGTTGAAAACCCTAATGCTGACTGAATGGAAAAATTCAGTTTAGGGTTTAAAACCCTAATACTGATTAAAGGAAAATTCAGTTTAGGGTTTAAAACCCTAATGCTGACTGAATGGAAAAATTCAGTTTAGGGTTTAAAACCCTAATGCTGACTGAATAAAAAGTTCAGTTCAGGGTTTAAAACTCTAATGCTGACTGAATGGAAAAGTTCAGTTTAGGGTTTAAAACCCTAATGCTGATTAAAGGAAAAAGTTCAGTTTAGGGTTTAAAACCCTAATGCTGTCTGAATGGAAAAAGTTCAGTTTAGGGTTTAAAGCCCTAATGCTGACTGAATGAAAAAGTTCACTTTAGGGTTTAAAACCCTAATGCTGACTGAATGGAAAAGTTCAGTTCAGGGTTTAAAACCCTAATGCTGACTGAATGGAAAAGTTCAGTTCAGGGTTTAAAGCCCTAATGCTGACTGAATGGAAAAGTTCAGTTTAGGGTTTAAAACCCTAATGATGACTGAATGGAAAAAGTTCAGTTTAGGGTTTAAAACCCTAATGCTGATTAAAGGAAAAATTTCAGTTTAGGGTTTAAAACCCTAATGCTGACTAAACGGAAAAAGTTCAGTTTAGGGTTTAAAACCCTAATGCTGACTGAATGAAAAAAGTTCAGTTTAGGGTTTAAAACCCTAATGTTGACTGAATGAAAAAGTTCAGTTTAGGGTTAAAAACCCTAATGTTGACTGAATGGAAAAGTTCAGTTCAGGGTTTAAAACCCTAATGCTGACTGAATGGAAAAAGTTCAGTTTAGGGTTTAAAACCCTAATGCTGACTGAATGAAAAAGTTCAGTTTATGGTTTAAAACCCTAATGCTGACTGAATGGAAAAGTTCAGTTCAGGGTTTAAAACCCTAATGCTGACTGAATGGAAAAGTTAAGTTTAGGGTTTAAAACCATAATGCTGATTAAAGGAAAAGTTCTGTTTAAGATTTAAAACCCTAATACTGATTGAATGGAAAAAGTTTAGTTTAGGGTTTAAAACCCTAATGCTGACTAAATGGAAAAAGTTCAGTTTATGGTTTAAAACCCTAATGCTGACTAAATGAAAAAAGTTCAGTTTAGGGTTTAAAACCCTAATGCTGACTAAATAGAAGGAGTTCAGTTTTGGGTTTAAAACCCTAATGCTGACTAAATGGAAGGAAAGTGTTCAGTTTAGGGTTTAAAACCCTAATCCTGATTAAAGGAAAGAGTTCAGTTTAGGGTTTAAAACCCTAATGCTGACTAAAGGAAAAATTCATTTTAGGGTTTAAAACCCTAATGCTGACTGAATGGTAAAATTCAGTTTACGGTTTAAAACCCTAATACTGATTAAAGGAAAATTCAGTTTAGGGTTTAAAACCCTAATGCTGACTGAATGAAAAAATTCAGTTTAGGGTTTAAAACCCTAATGCTGACTGAATAAAAAGTTCAGTTCAGGGTTTAAAACTCTAATGCTGACTGAATGGAAAAGTTCAGTTTAGGGTTTAAAACCCTAATGCTGATTAAAGGAAAAAGTTCAGTTTAGGGTTTAAAACCCTAATGCTGACTGAATGGAAAAAGTTCAGTTTAGGGTTTAAAGCCCTAATGCTGACTGAATGAAAAAGTTCACTTTAGGGTTTAAAACCCTAATGCTGACTGAATGGAAAAGTTCAGTTCAGGGTTTAAAACCCTAATGTTGACTAAATGGAAAAGTTCAGTTCAGGGTTTAAAGCCCTAATGCTGACTGAATGGAAAAGTTCAGTTCAGGGTTTAAAACCCTAATGCTGACTGAATGGAAAAAGTTCAGTTTAGGGTTTAAAACCCTAATGCTGACTGAATGGAAAAGTTCAGTTTAGGGTTTAAAACCCTAATGCTGACTAAAGAAAAAATTCAGTTTAGGGTTTAAAACCCTAATGCTGACTGAATGGAAAAATTCAGTTTAGGGTTTAAAACCCTAATGCTGACTAAATGAAAAATTCAGTTTAAGGTTTAAAACCCTAATGCTGACTGAATGGAAAAATTCAGTTTAGGGTTTAAAACCCTAATACTGATTAAAGGAAAAATTCAGTTTAGGGTTTAAAACCCTAATGCTGACTGAATGGAAAAATTCAGTTTAGGGTTTAAAACCCTAATGCTGACTAAAGGGAAAAAGTTCAGTTTAGGGTTTAAAACCCTAATGCTTATTAAAGGAAAAAGTTCAGTTTAGGGTTTAAAACCCTAATGCTGACTAAACGGAAAAAGTTCAGTTTAGGGTTTAAAACCCTAATGCTGACTGAATGGAAAAAGTTCAGTTTAGGGTTTAAAACCCTAATGCTGACTGAATGGAAAAGTTCAGTTTAGGGTTTAAAACCCTAATGCTGACTAAAGGAAAAATTCAGTTTAGGGTTTAAAACCCTAATGCTGACTGAATGGAAACATTCAGTTTAGGGTTTAAAACCCTAATACTGATTAAAGGAAAAATTCAGTTTAGGGTTTAAAACACTAATGCTGACTGACTGGAAAAATTCAGTTTAGGGTTTAAAACCCTAATGCTGACTAAAGGGAAAAAGTTCAGTTTAGGGTTTAAAACCCTAATGCTGATTAAAGGAAAAAGTTCAGTTTAGGGTTTAAAACCCTAATGCTGACTAAACGGAAAAAGTTCAGTTTAGGGTTTAAAACCCTAATGCTGACTGAATGGAAAAAGTTCAGTTTAGGGTTTAAAACCCTAATGCTGACTGAATGAAAAAGTTCAGTTTAGGGTTTAAAACCCTAATGCTGACTGAATGGAAAAGTTCAGTTCAGGGTTTAAAACCCTAATGCTGACTAAAGGAAAAATTCAGTTTAGGGTTTAAAACCCTAATGCTAACTGAATGGAAAAATTTAGTTTAGGGTTTAAAACCCTAATGCTGACTAAAGGGAAAAGTTCAATTCAGGGTTTAAAACTCTAATGCTGACTGAATGGAAAAGTTAAGTTTAGGGTTTAAAACCATAATGCTGATTAAACGAAAAGTTCAGTTTAAGATTTAAAACCCTAATACTGATTGAATGGAAAAAGTTTAGTTTAGGGTTTAAAACCCTAATGCTGACTAAATGGAAAAAGTTCAGTTTATGGTTTAAAACCCTAATGCTGACTAAATGAAAAAAGTTCAGTTTAGGGTTTAAAACCCTAATGCTGACTAAAAAGAAGGAGTTCAGTTTAGGGTTTAAGACCTTAATGCTGACCAAATGTAAGGAAAGAGTTCAGTTTAGGGTTTAAAACCCTAATCCTGATTAAAGGAAAGAGTTCAGTTTAGGGTTTAAAACCCTAATGCTGACTAAAGGAAAAATTCAGTTTAGGGTTTAAAACCCTAATGCTGACTGAATGGAAAAATTCAGTTTAGGGTTTAAAACCCTAATACTGATTAAAGGAAAATTCAGTTTAGGGTTTAAAACCCTAATGCTGACTGAATGGAAAAATTCAGTTTAGGGTTTAAAACCCTAATGCTGACTGAATAAAAAGTTCAGTTCAGGGTTTAAAACTCTAATGCTGACTGAATGGAAAAGTTCAGTTTAGGGTTTAAAACCCTAATGCTGATTAAAGGAAAAAGTTCAGTTTAGGGTTTAAAACCCTAATGTTGTCTGAATGGAAAAAGTTCAGTTTAGGGTTTAAAGCCCTAATGCTGACTGAATGAAAAAGTTCACTTTAGGGTTTAAAACCCTAATGCTGACTGAATGGAAAAGTTCAGTTCAGGGTTTAAAACCCTAATGCTGACTGAATGGAAAAGTTCAGTTCAGGGTTTAAAGCCCTAATGCTGACTGAATGGAAAAGTTCAGTTTAGGGTTTAAAACCCTAATGCTGACTGAATGGAAAAAGTTCAGTTTAGGGTTTAAAACCCTAATGCTGATTAAAGGAAAAATTTCAGTTTAGGGTTTAAAACCCTAATGCTGACTAAACGGAAAAAGTTCAGTTTAGGGTTTAAAACCCTAATGCTGACTGAATGGAAAAAGTTCAGTTTAGGGTTTAAAACCCTAATGCTGACTGAATGAAAAAGTTCAGTTTAGGGTTAAAAACCCTAATGCTGACTGAATGGAAAAGTTCAGTTCAGGGTTTAAAACCCTAATGCTGACTGAATGGAAAAAGTTCAGTTTAGGGTTTAAAACCCTAATGCTGACTAAAGGAAAAAGTTCAGTTTAGGGTTTAAAACCCTAATGCTGACTGAAGGAAAAAGTTCAGTTTAGGGTTTAAAACCCTAATGCTGACTGAATGGAAAAGTTCAGTTTAGGGTTTAAAACCCTAATGCTGACTAAAGGAAAAATTCAGTTTAGGGTTTAAAACCCTAATGCTGACTGAATTGAAAAATTCAGTTTAGGGTTTAAAACTCTAATGCTGACTAAAGGAAAAATTCAGTTTAGGGTTTAAAACCCTAATGGTGACTGAATGGAAAAATTCAGTTTAGGGTTTAAAACCCTAATACTGATTAAAGGAAAAATTCAGTTTAGGGTTTAAAACCCTAATGCTGACTGAATGGAAAAATTCAGTTTAGGGTTTAAAACCCTAATGCTGACTAAAGGGAAAAAGTTCAGTTTAGGGTTTAAAACCCTAATGCTGATTAAAGGAAAAATTTCAGTTTAGGGTTTAAAACCCTAATGCTGACTAAACGGAAAAAGTTCAGTTTAGGGTTTAAAACCCTAATGCTGACTGAATGGAAAAAGTTCAGTTTAGGGTTTAAAACCCTAATGCTGACTGAATGAAAAAGTTCAGTTTAGGGTTTAAAACCCTAATGCTGACTGAATGGAAAAGTTCAGTTTAGGGTTTAAAACCCTAATGCTGACTGAATGGAAAAGTTCAGTTTAGGGTTTAAAACCCTAATGCTGACTAAAGGAAAAATTCAGTTTAGGGTTTAAAACCCTAATGCTGACTGAATGGAAAAATTCAGTTTAGGGTTTAAAACCCTAATGCTGACTAAAGGAAAAATTCAGTTTAGTGTTTAAAACCCTAATGCTGACTGTATGGAAAAATTCAGTTTAGGGTTTAAAACCCTAATACTGATTAAAGGAAAAATTCAGTTTAGGGTTTAAAACCCTAATGCTGACTGAATGGAAAAGTTCAGTTTAGGGTTTAAAACCCTAATGCTGACTAAAGGAAAAAGTTCAGTTTAGGGTTTAAAACCCTAATGCTGACTGAATGGAAAAATTCAGTTTAGGGTTTAAAACCCTAATGCTGATTAAAGGAAAAAGTTCAGTTTAGGGTTTAAAACCCTAATGCTGACTGAATGGAAAAAGTTCAATTTAGGGTTTAAAACCCTAATGCTGACTGAATGGAAAAAGTTCAGTTTAGGGTTTAAAACCCTAATGTTGATTAAAGGAAAAAGTTCAGTTCAGGGTTTAAAACCCTAATGCTGACTGAATGGAAAAAGTTCAGTTTAGGGTTTAAAACCCTAATGCTGACTGAATGAAAAAGTTCAGTTTATGGTTTAAAACCCTAATGCTGACTGAATGGAAAAGTTCAGTTCAGGGTTTAAAACCCTAATGCTGACTGAATGGAAAAGTTAAGTTTAGGGTTTAAAACCCTAATGCTGATTAAAGGAAAGTTCAGTTTAATGTTTAAAACCCTAATACTGATTGAATGGAAAAAGTTTAGTTTAGGGTTTAAAACCCTAATGCTGACTAAATGGAAAAAGTTCAGTTTATGGTTTAAAACCCTAATGCTGACTAAATGAAAAAATTTCAGTTTAGTGTTTAAAACCCTAATGCTGACTAAATAGAAGGAGTTCAGTTTAGGGTTTAAAACCCTAATGCTGACTAAATGGAAGGAAAGAGTTCAGTTTAGGGTTTAAAACCCTAATCCTGATTAAAGGAAAGAGTTCAGTTTAGGGTTTAAAACCCTAATGCTGACTAAAGGAAAAATTCAGTTTAGGGTTTAAAACCCTAATGCTGACTGAATGGAAAAATTCAGTTTAGGGTTTAAAACCCTAATACTGATTAAAGGAAAATTCAGTTTAGGGTTTAAAACCCTAATGCTGACTGAATGGAAAAATTCAGTTTAGGGTTTAAAACCCTAATGCTGACTGAATAAAAAGTTCAGTTCAGGGTTTAAAACTCTAATGCTGACTGAATGGAAAAGTTCAGTTTAGGGTTTAAAACCCTAATGCTGATTAAAGGAAAAAGTTCAGTTTAGGGTTTAAAACCCTAATGCTGACTGAATGGAAAAAGTTCAGTTTAGGGTTTAAAGCCCTAATGCTGACTGGATGAAAAAGTTCACTTTAGGGTTTAAAACCCTAATGCTGACTGAATGGAAAAGTCCAGTTCAGGGTTTAAAACCCTAATGCTGACTGAATGGAAAAGTTCAGTTCAGGGTTTAAAACCCTAATGCTGGCTGAAGGAAAAATTCAGTTTAGGGTTTAAAACCCTAATGCTGACTGAATGGAAAAATTCAGTTTAGGGTTTAAAACTCTAATGCTGACTAAAGGAAAAATTCAATTTAGGGTTTAAAACCCTAATGCTGACTGAATGGAAAAGGTTCAGTTTAGGGTTTAAAACCTTAATACTGATTAAAGGAAAAATTCAGTTTAGAGTTTAAAACCCTAATGCTGACTGAATGGAAAAATTCAGTTTAGAGTTTAAAACCCTAATACTGACTAAAGGGAAAAAGTTCAGTTTAGGGTTTAAAACCCTAATGCTGACTGAATGAAAAAGTTCAGTTTAGGGTTTAAAACCCTAATACTGATTAAAGGAAAAATTCAGTTTAGGGTTTAAAACCCTAATGCTGACTGAATGGAAAAAGTTCAGTTTAGGGTTTAAAACCCTAATGCTGATTAAAGGGAAAAAGTTCAGTTTAGGATTTAAAACCCTAGTGCTGACTAATCGGAAAAAGATCTGTTCAGGGTTTAAAACCCTAATGCTGACTGAATGGAAAAAGTTCAGTTTAGGGTTTAAAACCCTAATGCTGACTGAATGAAAAAGTTTAGTTTAGGGTTAAAAACCCTAATGCTGACTGATTGAAAAAAGTTCAGTTTAGGGTTTAAAACCCTAATGCTGACTGAATGAAAAAGTTCAGTTTAGGGTTTAAAACCCTAATGCTGGCTGAATGGAAAAGTTCAGTTCAGGGTTTAAAACCCTAATGCTGGCTGAATGGAAAAGTTCAGTTCAGGGTTTAAAACCCTAATACTGACTGAATGGAAAAGTTAGGTTTAGGGTTTAAAACCCTAATGCTGATTAAAGGAAAAGTTCAGTTTAAGGTTTAAAACTCTAATACTGATTGAATGGAAAAAGTTTAGTTTAGGGTTTAAAACCCTAATGCTGACTAAATGGAAAAAGTTCAGTTTATGGTTTAAAACCCTAATGCTGACTAAATGGAAAAAGTTCAGTTTATGGTTTAAAACCTTAATACTGATTAAAGGAAAAATTCAGTTTAGGGTTTAAATCCCTAATGCTGACTGAATGGAAAAATTTAGTTTAGGGTTTAAAACCCTAATGCTGACTAAAGGGAAAAAGTTCAGTTTAGGGTTTAAAACACTAATGCTGATTAAAGGAAAAATTTCAGTTTAGGGTTTAAAACCCTAATGCTGACTAAACGGAAAAAGTTCAGTTTAGGGTTTAAAACCCTAATGCTGACTGAATGGAAAAAGTTCAGTTAAGGGTTTAAAACCCTAATGCTGACTGAATGAAAAAGTTAAGTTTAGGGTTAAAAACACTAATGCTGACTGAATGGAAAAGTTCAGTTCAGGGTTTAAAACCCTAATGCTAACTGAATGGAAAAAGTTCAGTTTAGGGTTTAAAACCCTAATGCTGACTGAATGAAAAAGTTCAGTTTAGGGTTTAAAACCCTAATGCTGACTGAATGGAAAAATTTCAGTTTAGGGTTTAAAACCCTAATGCTGACTGAATGGAAAAGTTAAGTTTTGGGTTTAAAACCCTAATGCTGATTAAATGAAAAGTTCAGTTTAAGGTTTAAAACCCTAATGCTGACTGAATGGAAAAGTTCAGTTCAGGGTTTAAAACCCTAATGCTGACTGAATGGAAAAGTTAAGTTTAGAGTTTAAAACCCTAATGCTGATTAAAGGAAAGTTCAGTTTAATGTTTAAAACCCTAATACTGATTGAATGGAAAAAGTTTAGTTTAGGGTTTAAAACCCTAATGCTGACTAAATGGAAAAAGTTCAGTTTATGGTTTAAAACCCTAATGCTGACTAAATGAAAAAAGTTCAGTTTAGGGTTTAAAACCCTAATGCTGACTAAATAGAAGGAGTTCAGTTTTGGGTTTAAAACCCTAATGCTGACTAAATGGAAGGAAAGAGTTCAGTTTAGGGTTTAAAACCCTAATCCTGATTAAAGGAAAGAGTTCAGTTTAGGGTTTAAAACCCTAATGCTGACTGAATGGAAAAAGTTCAGTTTAGGGTTTAAAACCCTAATGCTGACTGAATGGAAAAAGTTCAGTTTAGGGTTTAAAACCCTAATGCTGACTGAATGGAAAAAGTTCAGTTTAGGGTTTAAAACCCTAATGCTGACTGAATGAAAAAGTTCAGTTTAGGGTTAAAAACCCTAATGCTGACTGAATGGAAAAGTTCAGTTCAGGGTTTAAAACCCTAATGCTGACTGAATGGAAAAAGTTCAGTTTAGGGTTTAAAACCCTAATACTGACTGAATGGAAAAAGTTCAGTTTAGGGTTTAAAACCCTAATGCTGACTGAATGGAAAAAGTTCAGTTTAGGGTTTAAAACCCTAATGTTGACTGAATGGAAAAAGTTCAGTTTAGGGTTTAAAACCCTAATGCTGACTGAATGGAAAAAGTTCAGTTTAGGGTTTAAAACCCTAATGCTGATTAAAAGAAAAAGTTCAGTTTAGGGTTTAAAACCCTAATGCTGATTAAAGGAAAAAGTTCAGTTTAGGATTTAAAACCCTAATGCTGACTAAAGGAAAAAGTTCAGTTTAGGGTTTAAAACCTTAAAGCTGACTGAATGAAAGAGTTCAGTTTAGGGTTTAAAACCCTAATGCTAACTAAATGGAAAAAGTTCAGTTTAGGGTTTAAAACCCTAATGCTGATTAAAGGAAAAAGTTCAGTTTAGGGTTTAAAACCCTAATGCTGACTGAATGGAAAAAGTTCAGTTTAGGGTTTAAAACCCTAATGTTGACTGAATGGAAAAGTTCAGTTTAGGGTTTAAAACCCTAATGCTGACTAAATGGAAAAGTTCAGTTTAGAGTTTAAAACCCTAATGCTGACTGAATGGAAAAATTCAGTTTAGGGTTTAAAACCCTAATGCCGAATAAAGGAAAAATTCAGTTTAGGGTTTAAAACCCTAATACTGACTGAATGGAAAAATTCAGTTTAGGGTTTAAAACCCTAATACTGATTAAAGGAAAATTCAGTTTAGGGTTTAAAACCCTAATGCTGACTGAATGGAAAAATTCAGTTTAGGGTTTAAAACCCTAATGCTGACTGAATGAAAAGTTCAGTTCAGGGTTTAAAACTCTAATGCTGATTAAAGGAAAAATTTCAGTTTAGGGTTTAAAACCCTAATGCTGACTAAACGGAAAAAGTTCAGTTTAGGGTTTAAAACCCTAATGCTGACTAAACGGAAAAAGTTCAGTTTAGGGTTTAAAACCCTAATGCTGACTGAATGGAAAAAGTTTAGTTTAGGGTTTAAAACCCTAATACTGAATAAAGGAAAAATTCAGTTTAGGGTTTAAAACCCTAATGCTGATTAAAGGAAAAAGTTCAGTTTAGAGTTTAAAACCCTAATGCTGACTGAATGGAAAAGTTCAGTTTAGGGTTTAAAACCCTAATGTTGATTAAAGGAAAAAGTTCAGTTTAGGGTTTAAAACCCTAATGCTGACTGAATGGAAAAAGTTCAGTTTAGGGTTTAAAACCCTAATGCTGACTGAAATGGAAAAATTCAGTTTAGGGTTTAAAACCCTAATGCTGACTGAATGGAAAAATTCAATTTAGGGTTTAAAACCCTAATGCTGACTAAAGGAAAAATTCAGTTTAGTGTTTAAAACCCTAATGCTGACTGTATGGAAAAATTCAGTTTAGGGTTTAAAACCCTAATGCTGACTGAATGGAAAAATTCAGTTTAGGGTTTAAAACCCTAATGCCGACTAAAGGGAAAAAGTTCAGTTTAGGGTTTAAAACCCTAATGCTGACTGAATGGAAAAATTCAGTTTAGGGTTTAAAACCCTAATGCTGACTGAATGGAAAAAGTTCAGTTTAGGGTTTAAAACCCTAATGCTGACTGACTGGGGACAAAGTTCGAGGATACTAACTGACCTTTTTTTTTTAATTTTCTTATTTTAGTAGAAGATAAAGGGGAATCTCGTGGAAACTTACCTTTTGAGTGGATTCCTTCTTCTTTGGGTGACACCTGCTTCTTGCACGGTTGTCTTGGATTATACCTGTTTCAAGTTTTCAGACAAAGAACATTGTTAGTTCGGAAATGACGGTTGGTTCGGTGACCTTGATTGTTCCCATTGCTTTGTTGCGTCCTTATTTCTGTTGAGAAATCCTGCCATTGATTGGATTCAAATGGCGAAACCCTTTTGGACTGCTCAGGCTTGTATTTCCAAATTCCGTGATGATTTGCCTTGTAATGCTCCCCTTTTGTATCCCGTTTTGCTTGGGGATTCTCAACGGGGATTTTATTGGGGATACTCTGTGGGAATTTGTGCAAAGGGAAGCTCTGTGGGGGAATATTTACAAAGTGGATTCTTTGTGTGGATTTTTGTACAACGGGAACATGCTGGGGATTTGTTTCAAAAACGGACTTTCCAGGATTTGTTGGGGTAAGCTCGCTGGGGAATTTTTACAAAGGGACTCGCTGGGGATTTGCTGGGGAAATCCTTTTTTTTATTATTATTAACAAAGGGAAGACCTTGTGGGGATCTGTACAAGAGAGAAAATCTGTGTGGATTTCGTTGGGGCAGACTCTTTGGGGAATATTTACGTAGTGGATTCTTTGCGCGGATTTGTACAAAGGGAAACCCTGTGGGGATTTGTACGAGGCGGACTTGCTGGGGAAATTTCTCTCTTTCCTCTTTACTTCGAACGCAGTCAAACATCATGATTCATTAGGTTTGGACAAACGTACCAACGAAACGAGGTGTTTTCCTTCATGAAACGGAATTCTGTGAAACCAAACCTGCCACCTGTCCTTTCCGGTATATCTGGAACTTGGGGTTAGACGTGAAAGGGATTCGAAGAAAAACAAAGAAAGGAGAAAGCAAATTTCAGAAAAGGAGTGTCCCTTCCGGGACGAGAAAGACTTATCTGAGGAAGGCAATGCTGGCTTTAAATGGACATGACATGCTCTTTGGACTGGACGCCTGACCTTCAATGAACTTGCGTTTCCCTGAACCAAAACGGATCTGTGATTCCAAACCGGTGGAACTTTGCCGAGACCTCCTTGGGTGGAGTCATTCTTTCGGCCAACAGCGCCCTTTGCGGGTTTTCGCTGGCTGACCTCTCTCATTTCTCTTCCTGTCATCACTTGATAGCACTCTTTGCAAGTTTTTACTAAACAAGCTCTCTCATTTTGGTTTCTCTACTCCCGTCGCCTCGCGGTGCCCGAAGGTTTTCACCGACGAGACTCTCTCATTTTATCTCTCTCAATTTAGAGTGTGCCGGCCTCCATTCGTGACGCTTCTTGGCTTCCCGCTATCTTTGGTAATTGATCTGAAGGCTTGTGCATGGTAAAGAGAGGTAGATGATACTAACTTCTAAACCGCTTGACGTGCCCCGGTTTCAATTTCAAGGTAAGTGGGATTTTATTGGTGCTGTGACTGAATCTCAGGGAGAGGCTGCCTACGTATCCTTTCGGAATCAAGTCAGACGTAGTTCAGGCTTCGATCAATGTTTTGTTTTGTTTGTTTGTTTTTTTTTTTTTTTGTAACCGGCTCAAAGGCCTGTAGAGAGAGTTGATAGTGGGAACAAAACCTTCAGCATTTCAAATGTGTCAGTACCGCTGGGACGTCACTCAAACATAGTATCTTTTGACCGCGTCTACATTTACTGCTGTTTCGGGATCATTTCCTTCAATGTCACCTAGGTACAATGCTCCTCTCGGCAATATTTTCCTGATGATGTATGGGCCTTTCCAATTTGGAGCGAATTTCCCTTTTGCTTCCTGGTGATGTGGCAGAATACGCCTCAGTACCAGCTGACCTACTTCGAAATTCCTGGGTCGGACTTTTTTGTTGTAAGCGCGGGCCATTCTTCGTTGGTACAACTGTCCGTGACAAACTGCGGCCATTCGTTTTTCATCAATCAAAGTCAACTGCTCCAATCGAGTCTTAACCCATTCGCTGTCCTTGATTTCTGCTTCAACAATGGTTCGAAGCGAAGGGATTTCTACTTCTACTGGTATCACAGCCTCGGTCCCATAAACCAAAAGATAAGGAGTTGCTCCTACTGACGTGCGTACCGTAGTGCGATATCCCAACAATGCAAATGGTAACTGCTCATGCCACTATCGGGAACTTTGGATCGTTTTCCTCAAAATCTTCTTGATGTTTTTGTTCGCCGCTTCTACAGCGCCATTGGCCTTTGGCCGATAAGGAGTAGAATTCTTATGCGTTATTTTGAATTGCTCCCATACATCTCCTATCAAGTGACTGTTCAAGTTTGCTGCGTTATCTGTAATGATAGTCGCAGGAATACCGAAACGACAGATAAGATTTGCGTGTACAAAATCCACTACAGCTTTCTTAGTGACCGACTTGAGAGTGACAGCCTCTACCCATTTTGTGAAGTAATCGATGGCAACCAGTATAAATCTGTGTCCATTTGAAGCCTTTGGCTCGATTGGTCCAATGACGTCCATGCCCCAGGAGACAAATGGCCAAGGTGCAGACATGGGATGCAGTTCCGTGGGAGGTGCATGAATCAAATCACCGTGCACCTGACACTGATGACACTTCCGAACGAAGCTAAAGCAGTCCTTTTCCATGGTCATCCAGTAATAACCTGCTCGAAGGATTTTCTTTGCTAAGACATACCCGTTCATGTGAGGTCCGCACACACCGGCGTGTACTTCGTGCATGATCTTTATCGCATCCTCGGCGTCAACACATCTTAGTAGGATGAGGTCCGAGGTCCTCTTGTACAACAATTCACCGCTCAGAAAGAAACCACTTGCATGGCGCCTAATGGTTCTCTTTTGATCTCCAGTAGCATGCTCGGGGTATTCTTGCGTCTTCAAGAACCTCTTGATGTCATGGTACCAAGGCTGCGTATTTGATCCTGCCTCGATTACATTGCAGTAACCGTGTCTTTCCCTGATTTGGATTTCCAAAGGATCAACGTGGGCGTTGCCCGGGTAGGGTAGCATTGAAGCCAGAGTAGCAAGGGCATTTGCCAGTTCATTGTGACACCTCGGGATATATCTGAACTCTATTGTTTTAAAACGCTTACTGAAGTCCTCCACGTGCTGTCGGTAAGGGATAAGTTTGACATCCCGAGTTTCCCATTCACCTTGGGCTTTCCGGATGATCAGGTCAGAATCCCCCATAATCAGTAAGTCTTCGACATCCTGATCGATCGCCATATGCATGCCCATGATGCAGGCTTCATACTCAGCTGTATTGTTTGTGCAAAAGAAATGCAGTCTAGCTGTGGCTGGATAATGCTGACCGGAGGGCGAGATCAAAATTTCCCCAATCCCTACACCTTTGGCATTCACGGCTCCGTCAAAGAACATCTTCCAAACATGAGCGTCCTCCGAGACCACTTTTATGGTGTTTACTTCTTCATCTGGAAAGTAGGTACTCAATGGCTGGTATTCCTCATCGACCGGATTTTCGGCCAAATGATCCGCTAGCGCCTGGGCTTTCATTGTCGTGCGAGTGACATAGACTATGTCGAATTCAGTAAGCAAGATTTGCCACTTGGCCAATCTCCCAGTAGGCATCGGTTTCTGAAATATATACTTCAAAGGATCCAACCTGCTTATGAGGAACGTAGTGTGGGCTTGGAGATAATGTCTCAGCTTTTGAGCAACCCACGTCAGAGCGCAACATGTTCTTTCCAGCAGAGTGTACTTGGCCTCGTAGCCGGTGAATTTCTTACTCAAGTAGTAGATTTCTTGCTCCTTCTTTCCGATTATGTCGTGTTGCCCGAGGACGCAACCGAGAGAGTTCTCCAAGACTGTCAGATACAAGAACAATGGTCTCCCTGGCTCTGGCGGGACCAAAACTGGGGGATTTGAAAGGTATTCTTTGACCTTATCAAAGGCTTCTTGACACTCAGCTGTCCATTTGATCGCCGCATCTTTCCTTAATAGCTTGAATATGGGCTCACACGTGCTTGTCAGCTGGGCAATAAATCGACTGATGTAGTTCAACCTGCCCAACAACTCATCACGTCTTTCTTTGTTCTCGGGGGAGGCAGATCTCTGATAGATTTTATCTTAGTTGGATCTAGTTCGATACCTCTCCTGCTTACGATGAAGCCCAAAAGTTTGCCCGACGGAACTCCGAAAGCACATTTGGCTGGGTTCAGCTTCAAGTCATACTTCCTTAATCTCTCGAAGAACTTCCTCAAATCTTGGATGTGATTATCCTGCGTCCTGGACTTGACTATCACGTCGTCCACGTACACCTCTATTTCCTGATGCATCATGTCATGAAAAATGGCAGTCATGGCCCTCATGTAAGTAGCCCCAGCATTCTTCAAACCAAATGGCATGACCCGATAACAGTAGGTGCCCCAAGGCGTGGTGAAGGCAGTTTTCTCGGCGTCCTCTTCATCCATCAATACCTGATGATACCCAGCGTAACAATCTACGAAAGACTGTATCTCGTGTTTGGCGCAATTATCAACGAGGATGTGGATGTTGGGCAGTGGGAAATTATCTTTGGGGCTTGCTCTATTCAGATCTCGGTAGTCTACACATACCCGAGTTTTCCCGTCCTTTTTCGGTACTGGAACCACATTTGCCAACCATGTTGTATACTGGACTACCCGAATCACTCCCGTTTTCAGTTGTTTGGTGATCTCCTCTTTAATCTCGTCACTAACCTCAGTTTTGAACTTTCGTTGCTTTTGTTGAACTGGAGGACAATCAGGATGAATCGGCAATTTATGAACCACTAGATCATCACCTAGTCCCGGCATGTCATCATATGACCAAGCAAACACATCTTTAAATTCAAAAAGAAGTTGAATTATCGCATCTCGTATTTTCTTGTCCGTGTGAATGCTTATTTTGGTCTCCCGGATTTCTTCAGGAGTTCCTAAATTAACCGGTTCAGTGTCATTCAAATTTGGCTTAGGTTTATTCTCAAAATGTTCCAACTCTCGGTTTATTTCCCTAAAAGCTTCTTCTTCATCATATTCTGGTTCTGGGTTCATTAAATCACAGTTAAATAGCTCGTTGTGATCTGGGCATGAAGTCCTCAAGCATGTCATATTTAAAGCCGCATTATTATAACTGAAAGGAAAGATAAAAGGAAGAATAACAAAAATCAGAACAAAGGAAAAAATGGGAAAGCAAATGACGATTTTTTCATTTTCTTTGGGAAGTTGGAAAACAACAATGTTTACAACTTAGAAATTCAAAACAACAATTGAAAGGAAGAAAACGTTCAAGTTATGTCCTGGAGATAACTTGTGACACAGGAAAGGTGGCAGGACAGGTCTACCCGGACTTCCGTCTAGTCGGGAATGGCGTGGCCTCCCAGTTTCGAAGTTTGGCGTTCGGTCCCACGTACAGCATCTCAGCAGTGCTTGTGCCTTCACCTGTTTGAACCATGTGAGTCTCGTAGAGCATTTCTCTCATTGCCCCACATATCTCCTCGATTTCCTCAGTCGTGAAGACCTCATCGTCTTCTTCTTCGGTGTATCTTGGCCTGATGAAAGTTTCATATAAATCCGGCAATGGTCGAGGTAACTTCCAACCCTCATTTTTCCTTTTCTTTGCCCACTCTTCATCTCCTGGAGTGGGTTTGAAACCTAGTCCAAATGGTTTCTTGGTGGTCGGCAAGGTGATGGGTTCTGTTATTCCCTGCAGGGTTCGTCCAAGTCCTTTCCCTGGCCTAAATCCGTGCCGGATCATCCATGGGAGGCTTCACCCTTGACGCCTGCTCGCGCCACTTAATAGCATACTCTGTGAAGCTTTCTGAAGGTTTCTTTTTCAAGTTCGACAGAGAATTTCGGTCTGGTGCGATGTCGATGTTATACTGGAATTGTCTCACAAAATCTCTAGCGAGATCATCCCAGACATGCCATCGGGACATGTCCTGGTCCATGTACCATTCCGAGGCTATTCCTATCAGACTTTCCCCGAAATATGCCATTAGCAATTCCTCTTTTCCGCCGGCTCCCCTTAATTGGTTGCAATATTTCTTTAGGTGAGCAATGGGGTCACCGTGCCCGTCGTACTTCTCAAACTTTGGGGTCTTGAAACCCACTGGTAGGTGTACGTGAGGGAACATGCATAGGTCGGCGTAAGAGACGCTCTTCTGTCCGCTCAAACCTTGCATATTCTTCAAACTCTGTTCAAGGCTTCTCATTCTTTTGGCCATCTTATTTTGTTCTGCAATTCTGGGGTTCTGATCCTGCGCGGGTGCAAGCTCGCACTGAGGCGGTGGAGGATTAGTGTTGGTAGCGAACCTAGTTGGTTCCATTGAGAAGGAGAGTGCTTGGAATGTAAAGGAGGATGAGTCAAAGCTTGGCTTGTACGTAGCAGGCTGTGTCGTAATCGGGCAGGGCAGTGCAGTAAAGATGTTTGTGTTTGCATCGGTGGCTGACATTCGGGGATGGGGCTCAGAAGGCGATCCAGCAGAGAAGGCTAAAGTGGCTGGGTACCCGAATGGGGTAGCAGGATAATTTATGGGGACATTAGAAGTCCCGCTTGACCTGGAGAATAACTTAGGGAATTCGGGGACGACACTTGGCGGCTCTTTCCCATTATTCCAGTCGTCTAGCATTTCCAACATACGGAGCCGTAGGATTTTATTTTCCTCCGCAGTTGCGGACTCAGGTGTGAGGACAGCCGAGATCGAACTTTCCTCGGAAACAGGGATTGTTGGCAACGGAATCTCTGAAGACATTTCTACACTTCCTTTTGACCTTGTGAAGTAAGTGTGAGCACTGCCTCCTGTCTTAACAATAGGTAATAGAACACTCCCTTTCGACCTCGTGAAGTATGAGTGCGAGGCCAGACTTTCACCAAACCAACCGCCTTTTTCAAAGACCTGGAAGAACTCAACGACAAACGAGCGGTTAATTCGAAATAAATAACAGATAGGCAATCTCACGTTGGGCATGATGCACCTATACAGTTAAGTGGATTCCTATATGTTTGCGATGAAAACATGCGTCATTCCGGCATTCTTTTTAGGCTTTTTTATTATTTTCCCCCTTTTTTCAATTTTTTTTCTTTGGTTAAACCGCGACCGGATCTGATGAGGATTGCCTACGTATCACGATGCCACGTGAATCAGATCATTACGTAGTTCAAAAACACGAATGAGCGTAAAAGAAACAACCCTTTTATTGTTGAAACGATCTATTACAAACTATATTTTGCAAAAGAAAGAGCAAACTTTGAAAATAAACCTAGACTCAAAATAGACTAAAATCACCCTGATGTGGAAAAACAGGCAGAAGATGCTAAGATACAGACTGGACTTATGAGTACATTATGGTTTTGAAAATAGGTACCCGCGGGGCATCGTTCGGCCTCGTCGCGGTCCTAGGTGTGAGATCCCTCTCAAGCTGCTCCAGCTCATTCATGATCTGCTTGACATAACCCATCACTACCGAGAGGACGGTAACACTGGTCATGTTCTCACATCGTAGACATCGTCTGGTGATGGCATGGGCAATGGCCTTGATCCTATCTCTTGTTTGCTTCTTCTCTATGAGTAGGCATCTTATCTGATCGCTACACATCTTGAATACCTGAGAATCCTGTATATGCTGATTCTTTAGTCGTCGTACTTCTAACATCATCTGGGCTAACAAGTCATGCCAGTATCTGCTCTCAATTTGGAAATCCTTGGCCTGATTAACTGTTTTGATTTCAAGTATGGCCATCTCTCTCTTTATTCTGACAACAGTTTTCTCGTGGTCGCCATTCAATTAATTCAAGTGTCGGCGATGCTTATCTGTTCTTGTATCCCACTGTGCCCTGAGCTCCGTTATGATGTTTTTAGATTTCTCTAAACCCTCTTGCCATTCCCTGACTTCACTTTTTAGCCTTTTTATCAACTGCTCGTCTGATCGACGCCTTGGCTGCTTATCCGCATGCATCCTTATCTGTTTGATCTGGGCTTTGAGCATTTCGTTTTCCTAAATCAACCTGTTCCGCTCTCCCAGGTCGGTAGCAAATTGCACGTTGTGCTCATACTTCAGGCTTTCCACTTGTTGCTTTAACCTGCTGATTTCGGCACAATAGCCTCTTTCTTTTGCTAACCAATCCCACTGCTTTCGCGACGATTCGGCGAAATTCAGGATGTGGGGTCTCTTAGCCGGCCTTTCATGCTCAAGTTCCCTTCTATACCATGCAAGGTAACCTGGTGCCGTCTCACCTTTGGCTCGATCCCGTACGCAAGTATCTGATTTCAAATATTGACACTCACTCCAGATTTGGCGAATTTTCGCTTCTGGAAACTGTCCGTCAGGACTTATCTCAACTGTTTGAGTGCTAAGATCTTCCTCATGCGGTACTGTCTGGCATCTTCCGAGCTGTCTCAAAACTCGGCAGGGCGCGTAAGGTTGAATGCTCTTAAGCCCCATCAGTAAGAAATGAGTTCTAGCTGCTGGCATATATATGACCTCATCAACAGGCAACCATCCCAGCGTCCACTGTATTTGGCTGGCAGTAAGAGTTTGAAAGAACGAGGTCCATGCCATGACTCCTTTGGGCAAACTGATCTCTTTGGTTCTCGTGTAAAATTCTTCTATGCAAGTCTTTTCCGGGGAACCATGGCTCAAAATCTCGGAACGATGGCAGAGGTGCTCGGTCATCCACATTTGTAGGAGCAAGTTACAACCTTCGAAGAAATTTCCCCCAGCTTTACAAGCTGTAAGAGCTCGAAAGATGTCAGATACCACCATAGGCGCGAGAGTACTGTCACTTTGCGTGAGTAAGGTGCTGACGACCCCGGATATCTTCAAAAAAACGTTTCCGTCTTTCCTTGGAAATACCAGAAGGCCCAGGAACATCATCATGAAGGCTACCCATCAGTGTTTGTCCCACTTCTGACGAATACCTTTGCTGCATAATTTGTTGATTGGATTATTGAATCCCTCTTCATGACCGTACCTATCATATATGAAGCATGGAGTACAAAAATCGGCAGCCAGATCCAGGTTGTGGACCGTTCTGGGTATCTTCAGTGAATCTAGGAACCGATGTACCGTGACAGCTCTTGGGGCGACCAAGTATTTTTGCCTTAACGGAAGTTCAGCATTTCCGATGTACCCAGCCATTTCTTCCAAAGTCGGGGTGAGTTCAAAATCAGAGAAATGGAAAACATTGTGCGCCGGGTCCCAGTAGGTAACCAAAGCTCTTATGATATCTCCCCGAGGCTGGATTTCCAACAAACCCACGAGACCTTTCAGATATTTCTTGACCTCATCTTGTCCTTCAGCACCTAGATCATTCCACCATAGCCGTAACTTGACAGGGATTTTGGCCATTATTGAAAAATGTTCATTTTGCATTGTGCTCATCCTGCACATTTATTAAGATGTTCTTAACAAAAATAACTTGACTCAAAATATTTTACAAGGAGGATCAAGTTTTCGAACACGGCCTTCTAGCACTTCGGGGATGAATATTTTGAGGTTGTGTGGGTCAATTGGATGAAAATCCTAAAAAATGACCCGAAGGTGGTTATTTATGCAAAGTCAGCCTTCCGGCGTCCCTTTCGGGAACATTCGGCTATTTATGACAAAGCAACATCACCTGATTTATTCGTGATAGAATTAAAATTTTGACACATTTTTTTTTATTATTATTATTACTATTTGTTTGTTTTTTTTAGTAAAAGGTGGGGTTGAACCCGATGGGGGTTGCCTACGTATCTCACACCCGGTGAGAATCAAACCGGCGTAGTTCGGTACATCGTAAATAGAGAAAATCGATTAAACCCAGAAAGCAAGAATATTTTTTATTATTATTATTTTCAAACCGGCGTAGTTCGGTACATCGCAAACAGAGAAAATCGATTAAACCCAGAAAGCAAGAATATATATTTTTTATTATTTTTTTTTTAAGGAAATATTTGGACTATTAGTCTGAATTTATAGAAGAGGTACTACAAAAGAAACAACATTTTATTTTTTTGAATTATGAATTTTCCATTTTTTTACTTTTAAATAAATACCCCTTTTTGATTTTGAAGGTGATTAAAAAGAAAATTTTTATATGTTTTTTTTGATAAATCAAACTAGAAGACAAATTTTGTTTTTATTCTTTTTTTTTTAGAAAAATTCCGGCTGAGGTTTTGACACTACTTGGACATTATTTTTCCAAAAATAAGTAATTATCTCCCTACGCTGCTATTTTTTTTCCTTTTTAGAAAACGGTCAGCATGCGGAATCGAAGCAAATAAATGCGCAAAACAAATAGGATGCAGCAGGATGGTCTTTTCATTCCAGGTCGCCTGTCCTAGACGGACCCAACCCCTGTGTTGAGTCCCCTAAGTCAAATGCAACATGATGCGAATAAGCGTTCCTATTAGGGATCCGGCATGAAGTTTCGTTATACTAGGTTTATAACCTGGGTATTTGTTCTAGATCGTGTACCCGAGCGGACAACTCGAGTCAAGGAGGGGGCTACGTACCGGGGACCCGCGAGATCGTCCGGCTTTGTAACTTGTCCGACCTCTTTCTTATTTCAGGTATCGACACTAACAGAATAGGGAGTCTCGACCAGCGAGCTTCTCCCCAGAGGTAAGAAGAGAAAGGTTTCGGCACAGTTTATATACAGTTCAGATAATATCAAAGCAGTAAAAGACAACATTTAGCACGCTATGCAAAAACATGTAATAAAGATCAGATAATAAAGCCAAATATAACAATTATTCTAAGCTCGAATTCTTGAACCCTGAACCAGTGGTTCTGGGAACAATTATCCCCAGCAGAGTCGCCAGAGCTGTCACACCTCCTTTGCGCGCCCCGCCCCGAAGGGTTTAGATGCGCGAGGGAGTTTTTCCAATTTAAGTGACAATATTTGAAATGGTATTATTTATTTAATTCAGAGTCGCCACTTGGGAAAGGTTTGGCTTTTGGTGTCCCAAGTCACCGGTTTATCTTGAATCCCAAATCGAGGAAATTTTCGACTTTTCCAAATGAAGTCTGCGAACCAGAAATTCTAAGTAAGGAATTCTGTTGACCCGAGGGAAGGTATTAGGCACCCTCGAATCCCGTGGTTCTAGCACGGTCGCTTAAATTGTTATAAAGGCTAAATATCTGATTTCAATATATGTTATGACTTACGTGCTTTTATTAAGTTTAAACTGCTTTTACAATTATCATTTATTTTTTATAGAATTGCAACGTCGTGAAAATGCATCTCGAACCACGTCACAATCAATGCACCCGTGGTTATTAATACATTTCGACTCCGTTGAGATTTGGATCGGGGTCACATCAATGTGCACCCGAGTTTAAGAATGTAATCTAATTAAGCCGTGCCTAAAGCAACTAGCGTGTTGTTATTTTAGGAAGGCCGCAAAATTCGCTAAACGGCCTGTCCCGAATTCTAAGCATTTTAATGTATACATTTAGAGGGCCCCACAGCTGGTGCATTTTGTTTGTTGAGGCTCGTCTCATTTTTATTTAAAAGGATAAACCTACAGTGACTACATTTCTATTGTGTTCGTCTCTAATAAAGTGAAAGAAGGAGGAATGCGTGATAATTACATGCTTGACCAACTTCGGATTCTTATTTGATTATCTGATTAGTTGTTTATGAGGCATGAATTGTTTTGTGCCTTATTTCATGGATGAACATGTTGTTAAATTGCTAGAGGAAATTAATATACAAGATTAATAAAACTGCTAAAAAGCCTATGTTAAATGTTCTTCAAATCCGAATTTGAAACTCACTTATTTAAACCAGGTCAGTAGAATTAACTTATCGGAAACTGTTACTAATAGGGTTTGAACGTGATCATGTGAACTGCCTAAAAAGATCCAATAAAACTACATTATATCTGGCAAGATTAAGGCATTCTGCTCTATACATGCAGAATATAGCCGAAAAGTTATCTAATTACCTGTGTGCCAAAACACTCATGCATTCCTTATCATACAACCCACTAAACAACTGAAATCACAATTTGAAACAAACTAAGCTGCAATTAAGTACAAGGCTACCTAATGTGTTTCTTTATTGAATTACAAACTAAACAAGTTACACAAATCTAATAACATTCGTAAAAACTGTAACTGCAGCAACGAATGATTAAACTCCCGCATATCTTTTATTTCATGCTTTCATTGTTACATCAGATACAAAGTTCTAGTATGTACCTGGATGTTGGATACAACAGAAGAAGCAAGGGGGTCAGTTAGAGCAATAGAAGCAATACCAAACAGCAGTAGTGGCAGCAGGTAACAAATAGAACAAATCCTAGTGCAAGAGGCAGCTAGAGCCGATGGAAAATGGCAGAATGACAGCAATAACCAGTAGTATAGAAACAGAGATCCAGACAATCCAATTCCAAGAGAAACAACCGATACGAACCAACCAATAAACTTAGCTGATACTTGAAAGAAAACAGAACTGATTGAACAGTTTGAACAAACTGAGAATCGAACAAACAGCAGGAAGAAAACAGTTTCTGATTTTTGTATGTTTTTCTCTCTCGTATGTGTGTCTGTATAAGCCCCTCTGTGATATCCCTCTCACTATCTCTTTTCTTTTCAAAATCCAGTGCCAATTTTCAGTCTTGAAATCTATTTGAGTTATCAAAAGAATTCTTTTTCAGTGTTCTGTCTTTCAAACCTCAGTTCTCAATGTTCAGCCCATTTTCTAATGGAAGTTTTTCTTCTTATAAGCCTAACATCAGGCCATTTAAACAGCCTGTTAATCAATCAGAAAACCCCTCCCATGTGCTGTTTTTCTCTTTTCAGTTTCCACTCAAACATTTAAGTATATCCCCTCCCATGATATTCCCTAACAAACAATATATGGATGGGGCTTATTATTTCTAAATTAAAAACAGGGCATGGGCAGCAGGGGTGTGTTCTGACAGCACCTGTTGACAGCTTATTTTAATCCTAAAAGGCCCCTAAATGCACATGCTGTGCAGAAGTGCACATGTCCACAATTCGGATTTGCAAATAAACAAAATAAATCCTTTTGATTCAAATTAACAACTATAAGTAGCTAAAGCTCAATTCCTAATTGATTCAAACAATGCTTAACAGAAGCAGATCGATTTTTATTGTTCAAATAGCTGAAACTAATTGACGACATATGTCGACTCGACTATACTAATCATAACACGTACAATCGAAACCATGATCAGACATCTAACAGTATCGAACCCATGATTCGAATTGTAATGACTAAGCAGAAACTATACCAGGGAATCAGTTAATTAGTCAAGTTCAAAGTTCAATTGATTACACAGCACATACACATCTACACATTATCAAGAAAGGAATTGACCGAATACAGAGGTTCGGGCAAGGTGAACAACAGCAGTTCAAAACACAAATTAAACAAACATTTGGCCATACGAACAGACCTTTAATCAACGCATGAACTGAATAAAGAAAAACGAATCTTACCTTAAACCCTCGAAAAATCAGAAAGCCTTAGCTCGGACTCGAATAGACCTTTCTTGGGGTTGAACGGACTTTAATCGAAGTGCTTCTCAAATGAGAAACACTTCGATTAAGGTCCATTAGACCCTAATCACTTGGCTCAAACAGACATAAGTCAGTCACGAGGAAACCTAGGTGGTAGATTTGGGATCTGGGTTCCCATGGTTAGATTCGGACCAAACCAAACATGGTTTGGTCACGAGGGAGGTCCGGGGACTATCTGGTATGAAACTGGGGTACATCGGTGTAAGTTGAGGTTCTGCTCGAGTCTTCAAATGAAGATTCGAGCAACTAGGATCTGATTCGAGGGAAAAGGATAACGGATCTATGCTCAGGGTAATGAGGCGGATCTATGGTGTCAAGGAGGGGGTCACCGGTGTCCATGCCGCCGCGGGGATTAATGGTGAAGGGAAAGGGGGCGGCTAGGGTTTCAAGGGGTCTGTGGTGAGGACGATGGAAGGTAGGGGGTGTTCGGATGGGGCGTGGGGTATGATGGTAGGCTTATATAGTTAGTGGGTGAATAGATCCTGGCCGTCGGATGAGACAAGATGAAGGGCCAGGATCCTTCAGCTAATGGGAAACGGTGTCATTTCAAGTGCAAAGGGTTGGGGTCGGTCCGGGGTTGAACGGGTCGGGTTTGTTCGTGGGTATGGGGAATGTGATCCTGGCCATTGATCGATCTGAGATCAACGGCCCAGATCAGACCAGATCAATACGGTGTCGTTTGGACCCCCCTAAGGTCAGCTGGTCTGGACCGGGTAGATATGGGATTTTGGGTTGGGTTGTTTGGGCTTGTTTTGTTTAAAAATTGGACTGGCCCAAGTCCGAAACTCTTTCTTCCTCTTTTTTTCTTTTTAATTTTCTTAAATTAATTTGCCAAATAATACCATATAAAACATTGAACAACAATTATCACACAATTAACATTTAATTATACTAAACACTTAATGACAAAATACAATGAAGGATGCACACATTTTATTTTTCTTTTAATAAACGGATTACGGTTCACACGACATATATACATATATTTTTTTTATTTTTGTTTGAATAAAATAACCACGGGCAAAATCACAAATAACTAGCAAAAATGCCACGTAAAAATCCAGAAAATGTACAGCAAGACCAATTGCTATTATTTTGTTTCTTTTGGAGTGATTGTCGCGTAAAACAAAAATCACGTTCTCACAGAAGTGTTCAAACCGGCTAGTTCTTTAAATTAAATTCTGCAAGCATGTCAAGTCTTCAAATCCATACAGCACTAAAAAAAAGTCAAGAACAAAGGGAAACATTAATGAGAACGCACAATATAAAGTGAAGCAAAAGAAGTTTTATTGTTCATGAAAATGTCTACTAAACAATCAAATGCAAGAAGAAAAGAAAAAAAACAAATAAAACAGTGTTAATAGCCTAATCTAAGCACAACTTGTAGTTGGAAAAATCTTTGAGCATAGCTTCCAAGTATTTCTTCTTCTTCCCCAAATCGGCCAAGTCATCAGTAGTCAACAAGACAGTGCAGCATGCGTCATACTCCTTTCTAATATTTGAAACTCCTAACTTGGATTCTTCAACTTCTTTCTCAGCAACTTCTAGAAGGGCTTCTAAGTTCTTCTCTTTTTCACGGAGCTTCTCTATCTTCTCTTTCACTGTAACTAGGGACTGGCGGATAGATGACACTTCTCTAACCTTCTCTTCTTCTTCTTCAATCATGGCATTTGTAAGGTGTATCTCACCATCTGATATTGCATTCTCTTCAACTTTGTCAGATAAATCCGACCGTGTCTTGTTATATGAAGCAGCAAGATCAAAAAGGGACTCTAATAGGTTTCTCAAAGGGAAAATATCCACATCATCCCCACCCATTGCCTCAAGAATCACTTTAGTATTTTCTTCAAGATCAGAGACATTGTCTACAGTGCTGCCTTTTAGCTTACACTGAATCAAAATCCAAAGCTTCAAGATAAACTCCTTTTGAATATCCAAGACAACCTTCTTTCCATCAAAAACTGAAGCTACAATTGTTGGTCGTTCATGCAAAAATAGAGCCCAACTTTTCCCTAATTCCATCATGAGAAATAGAAGTTGCCTCTTGATTGGCCTTGGCTATGGAAGATGATTTCTGTGGGTTCGGTCCTGCTACAGACTCACCAATATCTTGTGGCCTTACTCGTTGCAACGCTACAACGTTATTAGCCTGAAAAAAATAATAAATAAATAAATGTAAGAACACTTTAGCGAAGCCATTTGACCATGGATAACAAAAATAAAAAGTTTATGTTTTCTTTTACCTTCTCGTTTTGAGTTGTTAGTGTTCTTGAAGGGCTATCAACTCTTTGGACCTCTACAACCCCTTCTGGGTTTAGCCTTTTCTTTTTCCAACATTGATCTCCTTTGCTGCTATCACTCTCCTCTTGGGATACGCGTTTGTTAGAGGCATCAACGTCTATACCAAATGGAATAAGACCTTTGTCAGCTGGAGCAGGGATCTCTTCTCTTTGAATTTCTTTGTGTAGCATGGGTTCGTTGCCTGCGCGCATCTCAACTACCTTAGACTGTAAAGCAGGAAGCTTATCAACCACTAAGACATCCTCGTTGCGGTCTTGAATGGTATTTGTGATTAACTCAACAGTATTCATCAAAATTTGTAAGTGGTCTTTAAGAAGGCTTCCATGCGCCCTTGCCCACCAAGATTTATAGTTAGACGATGTTAAATTCTTCATGTTGGACCCAAAAGGAGGAAATACTGCCCTCGACTTAGATCTAATCAACACACAAATCCGCGCAAGTCTTAACCCTTCTTCTAATGAGGCCTCACGAAAATTTTTCTCCGAGCGACCAGGGGTGTCTTGATTAAAACCAAATTGGCGGCTAAATCGATGTGGGCTGTAAGGTTCCATAATAAAGTTGACTACGTCCCTCAAAGGAAGATAATTCGAGAGAATACTTATAAAGAAATTTAACTCGGACTCATCTGCCTTACCATCGTAATAGTAGTGGTGCGGACTAGATCTGCGGGGCATTGTCGAAGTCCAAATGATATTTTCTCCATTATGAATACACTTCCTTGCTTCCTCTTTCCCAAAATATCTAGCAACACCTTCACCAGAATATGCGGCCATGAGAGTAACAACTGGCCTCTTTGCATACGGAAAATGAGTCTTAAAATAATGGGCTAGCCAACCATACACATAATGAGCAGGAAAGCAAGTTTGAGAAGGATCAAGCAACGAGCACCTTGAAATCTCGTTCAAGCCCTTATATATTCTGTCTAAGACCGGGACAGCAAGGCTGACTCTTCGTTTACAAGCAAGATGACATGCGGTCTTAAAGGTCCCAGGACGAATGAAGTCACCATCTTTTGAAGGGAGAACAAAAATGCATAACCAATAAGATAGAAAAGCAGCCAAGTATGTCTCATATTTCTTGTCATCCATAACTCCTAGCTTAGGAAATAAAGCTTCTTCAACAGTCGACCAATTAACTGCTTCTTCTATGACCCCGGTAGGATTGTGCGTCGGATTCAAAGGAGCAGACTACTTTTCTTTCCTTAAAGAAGGCTGAGTATACTTCATTGTCTTCCTACACCAGAACTCTACCCATTTTTTTGCAAAAACCTTTGGATCGTTGCTACCTCCCTCTCGGAGCCGATGGAAGGGATCAAAAAAATGGTCACAAGTCTGGGGAAGAAACCGTCTCCCCTTGTTGTACGTGCCTGTAAGCTCTACAACATTTGGCACACCGTCCTTGTAAGGAGATCCTGTTATAGGCAAACCACCAGTCTTATATAAATCCCAAAGTAATATGGATAGTTCTCTAGCAGAGGTAAGTAATGTATTTGTGACATGGCACCATGCCTCACAGAAAGCCTGCATAATATTTGTATTACGGTCATATGTGAAGAGTGAAGCATATACGGCATCATAAACTCTTGCTCCCTCCAGTGACAAGCGATACCTACTTAAGACATCTTCTGCCCATTCCCAGTAGCCAGGAACGTAATGAAATTCACCACCGAACGGAAAATCATTGCCCCAATGAGTTTCCTTGTTAATAATTCGATGCCCTAGGCATGGTAAGGTACTCTTGACATTCCAAGAATGATGAGTAGTGGTGCAAAGCATCCATGTTTTTAGAGGACGACTATTGTATTCAAGCGTCCAGTCTGCCAAATAAGGTGGGTCCCTCAAAGATACCCATGAAGTTGCAGCATATTGGCCGATTAGTATCAACTGGTAACCGTGTCCCGTCCTTGCTTCTTTATGGTCCAAAATAATAAGGCATTGCAAATTAGGGGAAGAAATTCTTGAGTCTTTGAAGCAAACCATGTTTAGACTGCAAAAAGATAGAAAAGTGTTTATTAGCACTTAACTTAGAAATGCGATATTCATGGCCTTAAATTCATAATATAATGTGTCATATCTCAAGACTAATCCTACCAAGCATGGAAAAGGCAAAGTCTTTGTCTTGGACAGTGTAATGGTCTTTGTCATAGATAAAGAAAGTCAAGTTTTCAAATAAAGTGAAGTCTTTGGCTTAGACAGTGTAATAGTCTATGCCTCAGAATCTTCGATTCTAACCATAAATCTTTGGCTTAGATGGTGCAATGATCTTTGCCTAAAATAAAGTAAAATCTTTGGCTTAGACGATGTAATGGTCTATGCCTCAGATAAAATGAAGTTAAATCTTCAAACAAGATGAAGTCATTAGCTTAGACGGTGTAATAGTCTTCGCTTCAGACAAAATAAACCTTTAGCTCAGATGGTGTAATGGTCTTCGCCTCAGATAAAAAGTAATGTCTTTGGCTGAGATGATATAATGGTCTTTGCCACAGATAAAGAAAGTCAAATTTTCAAATGAAATGAAGTCTTCAGCTCAGACGGTGTAATGGTCTTCGCTTCAGATAAAATAAATCTTTGGCTCAGACGGTGTAATAGTCTTCGCCCTAGATAAAGTAAAGTCATTTTTTTAAAAAAAAAAAAAGATACTTGGCTTAGACGGTATAATGGTCTTCACCTCAGACAAAAGAAAGTCTTCAGCTTAGACGGTATAATGGTCCTCGCATCGGACAAAGTAAAATTATTGGCTCAGACCGTGTAATGGTCTTCACCTTGAATTAGACGGTGTAATCGCTATGAAGCATTCTGTGAAATCACATGAAAGAAGAAGGCATTAAACACATATTCTTGGGTTAAAAAATA
Organism: Nicotiana tabacum; assembly: GCF_000715075.1. Classification (NCBI taxonomy): domain Eukaryota; kingdom Viridiplantae; phylum Streptophyta; class Magnoliopsida; order Solanales; family Solanaceae; genus Nicotiana; species Nicotiana tabacum. The sequence goes on along the minus strand of NC_134095.1, from coordinate 116,686,129 downwards.
TATATTTATTTGATGAGTCTTTTCTTCACCTATGTTATCCTGCACATGCTTGTTTCTAAAATAATTCGTGTAATACTCATTCTCGTTCCTACATCAACAGAATTGCACTAATGTGTAAGACCTTTGGCCTTGAATAGAAAATTATGATGAAAGCGTTAAAGCCAGACAAATGGGATTACTTGAACCGGAAAGTGAGAATATAAATATTAGTTGATTGAAGTTTGGAGTCCATATATTACACTGATGATATTACACTGATGTTAGAGAAGGAAAAGGAAAGATGATATTAAAACAAGTTGCTATCAGGAAAAAGAAAAGAAAGAATGAGATGCAAGTTTCAATATTTCTGTTGAGCAGTAATATGAATTAACGAAATTTCTAAACAGTCAGTATATTATCAAACGCTGGCGATTCAAATAAAGCTTCTTCTTTGAAACGCCGAACTACCTAATGAATACCGATGAGGAGCTCCTCGTTCTAGCTGTAAATAGAAACAGAACCAGTAGCAAAATAAATCACGAGTTCAATAATAACTTGTGAAAAAAGCCTTGCTTTTATAGGCACACTTGCTGAGAAGAGTTAGTCTCCTATTAGGAGTGTAATTACTCTTAACGATTATTTCTTGGATAAAAATGCACAAGTCAATCACAATTCCAATAGAACTCTAAAGTAAGAAAGATAGCACGATCTTAATAAGAGACGTGCATTACCATGGAGTTAAGAAAATCAGTTGAAGTATAGCCAAATCCTACATGGCTCGGTTTTAGCATTGATGGAAATCTTCACTTAATGCAAATTCCTACCAGAAGCCTACTTCTCATAAGAAATATTTCTTGGGCAATAATTAGCATTATGACTTTGTGATGTGGCATTATTTTGGTCCATGAATTATTTGAGCCAAAAATGGTTATACGGTTAACCATCTTTAACACATATTTTGGTTCCAAAACAGGAAAGATAAAAGGACACGAGGTCTATTTTCTTCAGTAATACTTCAAGTAATGTCATCCAAAAATATTTTACATCTCAACATATCTTGAAGTAGGTGGCATTTGTAAGCACATGAATTTTATGGAATTAAAATTCATATTAATTTGGATAAATTCCTAAATTCAATAAATGTCAAACCCAAATTAAAACTAATTATTTAAGTCCGCCATGAATTTAAATTAAAGTTCAACTTTATTTGGGCCAATTCATTAGTTGGACTCCAAAAGACAAGCCCATTTTACTAGCCCAACGTCCAAATGGCTAGTAGCCCGTCTTAAAGCCCGGGCTCATGCCACATGTCAAGTGACGTGACAATTCAAGCCAAAAGAATGAGCCAATAAAACCATGCCACGTATCAAGTGATGTGGCGATCCAAGCCAAGTAAATGAGCCAATTAAGTCATGACATATGTCAAGTGACGTGGTAATCCAAGCCAAAAAAGTGAGCCAATTAAATCATGCCAAGTGTTTAGATGGTATTGGTCAGTTCAAACGAACCAATCAAATCGCGGAGCCACACCACTCCCTACAACTATAAATAGAGGTCTTCATAAAGCTAGAAGACACCAGAATTAAGAACAAAAAGCAAGCAGAGAGCTCGTGGATCAAAGGCTGCAGATTTCTCTACAAGCTACAAGTTCAAGCACTCAAACACACAAGCTACAAGTTCAAGCACTCAAGCACACAAGCTACAAGTTCAAGTTCAAAATCAAGAATATGTCGTTCAAGATCAAATTACTTGTTTGTGATCAAACCTAAATTCAAGTCCAAGGAGGAGATTCAAGATCAAGCTATACAAGCCCTTAAATTAAATCAAAGTCAAGCTCATTAAGATACTTTACATTCTTGAAGAATCAGAGGAATACCATAGAGATTGTAACACGTTCATTTATTGAAATCAAATACTACATTTGTTACGCAATTTTCCAGTCTTGATTATTTATTTTTTTCGACGCAAAAATTTGGTGTTACACACATTATTGCTTATAGAATAATTAATTCACGTCACACATGGCAATTTATTTCTAGCACGGTTACGGATATTTGTAGATATTTTTGCATTAGTGATAAAATAATGTCAATTTCAATGGATAATGCTACTAGTAATACTAATGTTGTAGCCTTGCTTACCATTACACTAAATCGTGCATTTAGTAACATTTTTCATGTTAGATGTATTTGTCATATTTACCATTTAATTGTGGGTGATGGTATGAAAATTTTAAATGTTGAAAATGAAAAAGTTAAAATGGATCTTAATTGGCTTTTTTATTCAAATCGTAGAAGTAGTCTTAGAAAATATTTTAAAAGATGCAATGAATTTGGCCTAAGAGAAAGAAAGGTTCCTAAGCCTTGTCCAACTAGATGGAATTACATGTATGATAGTTTAGTTGTTGCATATGAATATAGAAACCCCATAAACTCAACGTTTAATGCTCATGTAAGTGATGATGATGAGCACCTTACAAATGCGGATTGGGCTAATGTTAAAATGCTGGTAGATTTTTTAGAAACCTTTCATGTTGCTATAAATGAATTTTCTGGGCAATATTATCCTACTATTTCGAACTGTTTAGTTTATCTTGCAGATCTTACAAATTTGTTTGCTCATTTTTCAGAGGGTGGGGAAATTTATGAAGTAGCTATTAATTTTATGAGAAAGAAATTTAAAAAATATTTTTTCCTATTCCCCCTATTTATGGTATTGCTGCCTTGTTAAATCCTACTATGAAATTAGGTGGTCCTCAATATTGGTATCGATCTATTTATAATGGTTTAGCATTTGCACCCGAGGAATTCTTTACACTTTCGGACGCACAAGTCTCAATTAAAATAAATGCTTTAACTATTTATAGTGCTTATCAAATTGCACTAGATAATGCTAGACTAGATATTCCAACTCCTTCTTCTTCTAGTTCTCAATCGTCTAAAAGAACTGCAGGAGTAAGGGCACTTACTTCTTGGACCGAGTTCAGGAGTTCTCAAGGTTGTACCACTAGTGATTGTTCACAACTAAATGAGCTTGAAGTTTATTTGTCACAGGAACTTGAGCAGGAGAATCCCGACAGCTCATTTAATCTTTTGGAATGGTGGAAGGCCAAAGAAAAATACTTTCCAGTCCTTTCAAGGATGGCCTGAGACATTTTAACCATTCAAGCTTCAACAGTGGTATCAGAGAGCGCTTTCAGTCAAGCAAAACTACAACTTGTCATACCTACCCGAAAGAGGGTATATGGGAGTTTTTCCAGTTAAAGTGCCAATAACCGAAACATGATTATTTATTCAAATTCAGAGTCGCCACTTGAGATAATTTATGGTGTCCCAAGTCACCGGTTTAAAATCCTAAATCGAGGAAGTTTGACTTTATTTTACAGTCTGCGAAACACAGAAATCCGGGTAAGGAATTTTGTTAACCCGGGAGAAAGAGTTAGGCATTTCCGAATTTCGTGGTTTTAGCACGATCGCTTTAATCATAATTGGCTTAATTAAATTGTTTAATTACGTATTTTAGAACTTATGTGAATTTCACCTCTTTTAATTAGGAAAATATCCTAAAACGAGTCACATGTACATGTACTCATTTCGTTCGGCGCGTCAAGAATCATGTCATGCGTACGTGTCCATGATTAATCACTCTTTATTATCATTAAGAATGTTTGGCCAAAGTTGCGCGAACGCATATCTTGATTTTCATTTTAAAAGAATCCTAATTATGTCACACAAACGTGTAATCACGATGATAGATTAAGTCGCACATAAAGCAAACTACGATGTTTATTTATTTTAGAAACCATAATCATGTCACGCGAACGTGTACATAATCACGATAATAAATTTAAAACGCGCCTAAAGGTTCGCCTACCTGGTGTGGTCGGCCTAAAACATGCTCCTAACAGACAATGATAAAGCAATAAATATTCTAATTCTAATTTTACTTAATTTCAGCCCAATGTCCCGTGGCCCTTTGAGTTATTACTACTATTAGAGTTCGAATTTGAGTTAACTCTTGAGAATGCTGAAACTTCACTATGATTTGAGTCACTGTTAGATGACGATGATGATAATTTTGACGGATTCCAAGGAAGCTTCCCCAAAATCTACTTAAACATGCCCATGAAAACCCCAAGCAAAAAACAAAACACTACCAACACTAGAACTACACAAATGTGCATATAAACTCCACAAAATTTACAACTCTTTTGATTCAAATCAGAACATGTCTATCCCATGGTAAAGCCATGGAAGGGTAAAAAGTAACTTCTTATTAATTGAAATAGACCACAGGCTTAAGTCTTACCTTTGAAGAGTTACTAAAGAAATTCAAATCAGATATCGAAATGGCTCGAATTCTGATGTGTTTATTCAGCCTCATTAACATCAGCTACAATGAATAATTCCAATTGCCATTTTAAAACTCAAATGCAAACAATCCAATTCCATCTGAATTACTTTCAATTTATCAAAGAACCTCCTGCCCGTTTACAAAGAAATTCAGGTCGATGAAGCTAAACACGGACAGACCCGAACAGAAACTGGGCCAGAACCTTCGAGCCTTCAGCGACTCAAACTACGACCAAACAGCTACTCGTACTGGGTTGAAGAGGAGGGGTAGTGTGGCATGCTTTTTTCGACGGATTTTAGAGCTTGGGTGTGTACCGTTGCTACTGGTTTTTGCGGGTTTTGGTGGCGGCTTGTGGGAGGTATGGCGGCGGTGAGGTGAGACGAGATGATGGAGTATGGCTAGAGTGTGGAGAAGAAGGTTGCCGATGGGGGTCTCTAAGATTGGGGTCCGTTCCGACGGGTTTGGGTGGAAACAGGCGGCAAGGTGAGACGAGGCGAGGGAGATCGACGATTTGGTGGTGAGGGAGAGGCTGTTGGTTTTGGTCTTCGAGTGCAGAAGAAGATGGGTCTTTTTTGTTCTAATGGTCAAGAAAAAAAAGTTTAGAGGGGTCTCTTTTTGTGTTCTGCGGGTGATGATCTTTTTAGATAGGGATTCTAGGTTTTTCTTTTAATGTGGAGATGAAACGGTCTTTAGCTTAGGGGTATGGGCTTATGGGTTGGAGAAGAAAGAAATTGGACTTGGCCAAATTTTGGGCCAATTTTTATTTATGAATGTCCCTCTCTTGGACCTTCTTTTGATTTTGAAATCAAGACCATGTCCATCTTAAAATTAATTTGGTTTTTTCTTCTTTCCTAAAGAACAAATTAAAATACAACTATTACTAATTCATGCTAGTTAAGTGAATAATTATAATGCAAAAATACTAAAATTACACATTGAGGTAACAAATAAAACTATTTTTTGTATTTTGAAATTTTATGAAAGGTAAATAAACTGAAAGTAACAAGATAAAATATCAATTACCTAAATAAGAAAAAGGGTCATAACTAGTTAAACTAACTATATTAGACCTAAACTAAATATTTAAATACTAAAATGTGTAAAATTTCGGGGTGGGTCAAAAATTGCATGTCTACAGCTGCCCCTCTTTGACAGGAAATGCGAAGAGTTTTCAGACAAAGAACGACGAGACATGTTTTTTGACCCGACCCTTATTTAGATAGACCAAAAACTAAAAGAAAGGATAATGTGACCCAGCCCTGGTATTTGCCCTACCTACATATCCTTGGCTATAAAGGAATCAGACCACGTGTAGTTCAAAAATGAATGAAGTGATGGAGTGTGTGGAGAGGATGAAAGGATCGAGTGAGGTATTGTTCCATCAAGGTTCCGGTCCTGGCCCTGTTGTTACATCAAAAATCAAAATTAAAAAGACTAACTAAGCTTATCAACTACGAGTTACAAGAATCCTATCTATGAGTCTTCTGAAGCTTGATCTTAAGTCTTGGTTAGTTCTTCATGTGGACTCTGATCTGAATCTTGATGCTTGTAGCTGCAGGTGTTAGTTCATTCTTCCACGGCTTTTTCGGATCATGACCGGACATGCAATGTTCGTGACTTCAGCCATATGTTGAGCAGCTCAGATCTTTCATCTGCTTCTCCATTTGGATTCACTTCCCTCTTTTTTCTTTTCTTTCTTTTTCTTGGATTGAGACTTCTTCTTTGGTTATCTCAAACCCCCATGCCTCGAGGTAAAAACCTTATTCTTCAGGCAACTCATGTCACCTACGATTTGAAACTTGAAATAAATTCTGAAATGACTTTCCGTGTTCTCCAGGTGGGCGCCTGCTACTGACTTGAAACTTAAAATAATCCCGAAACGAATTCCCTTGTTCTTCAGGTGGGTGCCTACAATCAAAACAACAAAACAAACAAAATTTTCTGACCCAGTTTGCACTAGGAAGACCTATGAGTTGTTAGCAAAACTGTAAACCAATTATATCGTTGATGCATTGATGAGAGTAAACTAAAGACTCGACTAGGATGTGCATCTCCTATGATAAAAACTGACAAACTTATACTATAAAGTGTGTTTCCTAAGAGTAAAACTAACAAACTTTAACTAGGAAGTGTGTCTCCTAAAAAAAATATAACAAGAGTGACTCAAACTAGGAAGTGCATCTCCTAGATGAACTTAAACAACCAAAACTAGGAAGTGCGTCTCCTAAAACAAAAATATAACTTGAAAGACCAGACTAGGAAGTGCGTCTCATATGGGTGAAATCTAAATTTAGGAAGTGCGTCCCCTAAAGCGAAATATAACCTAAAAGGCCCAGACTAGGAAGTGCGTCTCTTATGGCTAAAACTCAATTTAGGAAGTGCGTCGCCTAAAACAAAAATATAACCTGACAAACCCAGACTAGGATGTGTATCTCCTAAGGGTGAACTTCAATGACTTGAACTAGGAAGTGTGTCTCCTAGGAATGAACTTAAATGACCCGAAACTAGGAAGTGCGTCTCCTAAGGATAAAATCTCAATTTAGGAAGTGCGTCTCCTGCAAGTGTATCCTGAAAGACCCAGACTAGGAAGTTCATCTCCTAGAGGTGAAACTTCAATGACTCAAACTAGGAAGTGTGTCTCCTAGATAAAACTTAAATGATGAAAACTAGGAAGTGAGTCTCCTAAAAGAAAAATCTCAATTTAGGAAGTGCGTCTCCTAAAATAAAATATAACTTGAAAACCCGGACTAGGAAGTGTGTCTCCTAAAATAAAATATAACTTGAAAACCCGGACTGGAAGTGTGTCTCATACGGGAGAAACTTCAATCACTCAAACTAGGAAGTGCGTCTTCTAGAGATGAATTTAAATGACCCAAACTAGGAAGTGTGTCTCTTAGGGGTAAAATCTCAATTTAGAAAGTACGTCTCCTAAAATAAAATATAACTTGAAAACCCAGACTAGGAAGTGCATCTCCTACGGGTGGAACTTTAATCACTCAAACTAGGAAGTGCGTCTCCTAGAAATGAATTTAATTGACAAAAGCTAGGAAGTGTGTCTCCTAACAAGTATAATCTGAAAGACCCCTACTAGAAAGTGAGTCTCCTAATGGGTAAAACATCAATGACTCCAACTAGGACGTGCGTCTCCTAGGGATGAATTTAAATGACCAAAACTAGGAAGTGCGTCTCCTAGGGGTGGAATCTCAATTTAGGAAGTGCGTCTCCTAAAACAAAAGTATAACCTTAAAGACCCAGACTAGGAAGTGCTTCTCCTAGGGGTGATGTGTGATCTTCTCAATAGCCTTTGCGTAAACAGATTGGGGCATTACAGCTGAATAATTCAAGCTTCCCAGCTTTGATATGAACATAGCTTTCATCCATGTTTCAGACAAAGAAAACTTGTGAGTTAAAAATATGGTGGTTAGTTTGTGGCCTTGACCTTGAGGGCGATTGCTCCTTCACTTGCCATGATAACTTTGATTTCAAACTTAAAAGACCTTGCCTATATTCGACTAACCATTTTCTTTCAACCCTTATCACAGAAAACACCTCCGATCCATTCGAGCCCAATATCTTCTATCTGTTGCATTTTGCTTATGAATTTACATTTACTGAACCTTTACATTTCCCATGAATCCCAAAGCACGTTGATTGTTAACAACTCAGTGAGCATACTGTTCTTTCCTGACTTATGCCACTTTGATGTGCTAGCCAGATTCCGTTTTGTGCAATTGGAAAGCTGGTAGCAAATTTTGAAGTCATTTCTCACTTGTTCTAACCAAACAGACTCAAGGAGAGGAAGTAAACAAAACAAAAGGAACAGAGTAAGGGATAATAGAAAGAGATGATACCTAACAAGAAAATTACAAAGTAGAAACTTATCAGATGTGGATACCGACTCTAATGACCATGACATGCACCTTCGGATTAAGTGGCCTAATCTGTCAAGCAAGTCTAATGTTCAACTCTTGTTGTGCCTCTTCACCGTGAAACTGGGCTTCAATGCTCCAATTATCCTATCTGATTTACGGTCCTTATTCGACTTGTAGTGTCCGAAGGATTTTCACCATCAAGCCTCTCTCATTTTGTTGTTTCTCTCAACTTACCGTCACCTTATGGTGCCTGTGAAGGTTTTCACCGATAAGACTCTCTCATTTGTTCTTTTTCTTTTTATTTCCTCTGATTCTGTTGATGACAAGGCGTTGACCATAGTAAAAATATCATATGCTCCTAGCATCTGTAGCTCGTCACTCTCAAAGATTATCCGGGAGGTCTTTTTTGGATTGTTACGTGGCTTTTGGACAGAGGCTCAAAATAACTAACACAACATGGTTAATTTATCTACAACTTTTGGAATCCATTATAAAGACTTTGCCCCAGTTTCTAAAACAAGAGAATTTGATTCTTTTTTTAGATGGAATTTCTAAGGAAGACTACCCCACTCTTGGCTTAGTGAGATTATGAAATATTTTATTTAGTGCAACTGAACCGTAAGGCTGCCTATGTATCTTGTGGTGACAAGAATCAGTTCGAACGTAGTTCAGAAAGATACTTTTTGTTGCTATTTTCTTTTCCTATTCTTTTTGTTTTTTCTTTTTTTTTCTTTTTGAATTTTTTTGAATGAAGTTTCTAAAACAAACCTCATGGGGCATGATTTTTTTTGTAATGACTCTAACTCGATTCCAAAAGAGGGGAGGTCAAAAAAATTAGCACAGGCTCAAAAGGGGTACCGAATGGTATAATGTGTTTTGGTAGATGAAAGAGGGTCTCCCAATCCTTGAAAATGGCAAGTACAACATTTTTTTTGCAGCTCCGACATTGATATCACTGATATGCCTTCCACTTTTTTTTGTAGTGCCTTGTCAAGTACAGAACTCTCGTTGGGTGATTTCGTCTTCACAATGGATGCCCTCCGTTAGTTTGGAGCAAAATCCCTTGGCTTTATCTTGTTACTTGAGATGCACTCAAACTCAAAGTTACTCGCTTCAAATTGTTGGGACGCACTCTCTTGCAACAATTCTTGTCGTCCTATTAACTTCCCAAACTATCTGCCCTAGTTTCACACAATTCGAGATTTAAATGACCTCAAAATGACTTTACTTATTTCCCTCAAATATCCCTATGATCTTCAAAATTGTTTCATTGCTTCATGATTAAACTAACTTTTAAGACCAGACGTTGAATTATGTGTGCATCTCATGTTACTAGAGCCAGCATGAAAAGAACAATAAAAGGAAAAGAGAACTAAACAAAAATGACTAGAAATAATAGAAAATAGAAAATTACGTCAGACAAACAGTGAAAGGGTTTGAACAACAAAACAAGTAAAATAAACTGAAGTTACAACCCTGGAACAAACCTAGATAATACCAAATGAGTTACTACGACTACAGGAACTAGGCAAAATAAAAGGATAGAAGGGTTTGAATCACAAGACAATATCCGGATCATAACCCTGAAATAACCCAAACAACAGAAATGACAACAAAATAAACCACCAAGACTCCTTCCCGGCTAGCCAAGAAAGGAGCATCTTTGCAATCACCAAGCTCGACATCTTAGCCACTGAGTTCCGCATCAACAGTACTAGGACCTCCACAAGTCTTCATCACATTGACCTTAGCAAATTGCTTTTGGGTCCCTTTTGCCAACTCGTTCTTAAGATCAACTTCTGGGACAGAAACTGATAACGTTGAAAACTTTGCAGCAAGTGGCCTTTCAAGGAACTCAAAAGAGTTTTCATATTCCTTTTCAACACAAATCATGCCCACCTTATACGTATCATTATGAACAGGCAATGGACTTTGGCTGGTATACGCTGCATCTAGATTTTGCACATTAATGTCACCTGCATCAATAAGATTCTGGACTGCTCTTTTCAGATTCCAACATTTTTATATGTTGTGCCCTGCGGAATTAGAGCAATATGTGCACCTTTGAGAATAATAAAATTCTTTGGAAAGGGGTTCGGCATTTTTATCTGAATCGGCTTCAACATGTCCAATTGCCTCAATCTTTGGAACAAACTGGCATATGATTCTCTAATAGGAGTGAAAGACTTTTCTCTTTGTTGCTGCCTTCTCATTTTAAACTCCGGCCTTGGTTGGAACCTCTTTCGGGTAGGTGGTTGATATTCTTGAGGAGGCGAGTAAGACATTTGTGAAGGTGGTGCAGGCCATTGCGGGTCCTGTGGGTATGGAGCATATAGAAGTGCATTGTGGATAGAGTACTGGGGAGGTGAGGTATGACCTTTAATGTTTTTAGGAGAAAAGTCGCATTGGTGAGGATTATCTGGAGTACGAGGATATTTATGGGGTCAGTATTGAGGCAGAAAGCGTTTAGCAGGAATGTCCACTAGATCTAGTTGTTGACGGGGCTCAACAACTTTTTTTCTACCAATCGGAGAACTGACCCGAGCAACTTGTTCGTTCCATCTAAACCAAAACACCCTAAAGTATTCCTTGGGTTTCTTTTCCATCTGAGATAAGGAGGAGCGGTCTGAGATAATGTCTACAGTGTACTGATAATGCCGAACAAAATCTCGAGCCAGGTCACCCCCTGCATGCCACTTACTAGCATCTTGGCGGGTGTACCACTCTAGAGCTGCCCCACTCAGACTCTGACTGAAATACTTCATCAATAATTCATCTTTGCTGCAAACACTTCTCATTTCACTACAATAACCTCTCAGATGGGCTACTGGATCTCTATGCCCATCATATAAATTAAGCTTTGGCGTTTTAGACCCTTTCAACTTTCTGGATAGCTCATCTTGCTCCACAGTCTTAGTAGGCTTTGCAGTCTCACTGGGAGGTTCAAAATGAGGAGCGTAAGAGTATGGACCCGAGACCTTGAAAATTGGTTCTGGAGCATAGTGTTGGATATCAGGGACTTTAAATACAGTCTCGCTAGAGGATCGAGGAAGAGTAGCTGGTGGAGGAGCTACAAAAACATGAGTGGTTAAAGGAGCGGGATATGATATGCTTTTGAGGGGTGGAGTGTGAAAAAGGTTGTGAGGAGATATCAATAACAGTGGGAACCTGTGCTTGTGATAGTGGTGGGATAGTTGCAGGATTTTAGTGTAGTTAGTGGGGAATAAAGGTGGAGGATGCCCCTTGATCCAAGACTGATACATTTCTGCCATCTGCTGTTTCAACCTTTGGATCTCCTCTTTCAATTCAGACTCTGACTCCAAAAACTCCCTCGATGGGTCAACAACTCTTGTGTCCAAGTCTTTGCTAGCCAAGACTACCTTGCTCTTTGACTTTGTGTTGTATGGAAGAGTTACCATTTTAAGAACCACAAACCAACCACTCTTCTGCTCAATGAAGATGACAAAGAGGAACAAAATGAAGTCATCCTATTAAGGCTAGGGCATTTAACAACTAAAAATATCACATTGCGAGCAATCCACCTAGCAACAATTAACGGTTCAAAAATTGTTTCGAAGGTCACAAGGTCACTTGGCATCATTCCAATTTGTTCATTTTAATCTTCTCTTTACTTTTCTAGCATTTCTTGGCTTGCTCATTTTCATTCCTTTTTTTGTAACTATCACTCTTTTGTTTTCTCTCATTTCTCACATCCCATAATTTCATCTTTTTTATTTACTTTTCTATTTTTTTCTTTTTTATTTTATTTTAAAAAAAAAAGAAAATAATTCGATCGAACCCTATATAGGTTGCCTACGTATTATGTCCCTTATGAATCAGATCAAGCGTAGTTCTGGAAAGTAATGAACAAAATAAACTATAAAACAAAATTCTTTTTGGATTTTTCATTTACAACTGTTTTTCGATTTTCAAATATAAAATAGGAAATACGATAACGAGAGACTTGACAAACTCAACTATACTACGGTATACTCAGACACCAACTAAAGGAATCAGTGCTACTGAACATGACTATAAAGTACAAGAAAACAAAAAAAAGACTCAAAAAATAAAATAAAAAAATCTCCTTAAGAAACTCCTGGATGCAATGGTCCGGACAAAGAGGGTCCTTAGGCGTCTGTCATGCTCAAGCTCTAGTATGTAGATCCACACCTGTATGACAAAAATAAAACCAAATAGAGTTAAGGACTTAGAACACTATGTGAGACAACAAGACTTCCTATTAGACACATGAAAGATATGATTGAGGCTATTTTTGTAAAATGGCTTATATGGCCAAAAGGTGGCTAGAAGTGCAAACTCAACAAAAGTGACCTCTAAGACATGAAAAAATTACTTTGCAAAAATGACCCATTTTGTAGAAATGACCTATGTAGACAAAAAAATGACTAAGCATGCAAGTTCAACACAATTCAAGAAGACTCAGATGGGTGGCGTAAGAAGACAGTTATATACAATTCAAATAATATTAAAGCGGTAAACAGATAGCATTTAGCACAAAAGATTCACAAAATACCGTATTATTAACAATAAAGCCAAACAAAATCATATTAAAGGGTATAAATACAAGCAATTGAAACCGGGAAAGGAATACAAGGGAGTTTTTCCAATTAAAGGACAATTGAAACGGGATTGTTTATTTATTAAAAATCTGAGTCGCCACTTGGGATAATTGAGGGTGTCCCAAGTCACCGGTTTAAAATCCCGAATCGAGGAAATTTGACTCTATTCACGGTCTGCGAACACAAAAATCCGGGTAAGGAATTGTGTTACCCTGGGATAAGGTATTAGGCATTCCCGAGTTCCGTGGTTCTAGCACGGTCTCTTTTGATCATACTTGGCTTATTAAAATTATTTAATTACTGATTTTAGAACCTATGTGTATCAACTTTTTACCGCTTTATTATTGTTAAGAAAATTTGGCCAAAGTTGCGCGAACGCATACTCAATTTTTTTTTTACAAACCGCAATCATGTCACGCGAACGTGTTCATGACCACGGTGGTATATTAAATGGGCCTAAAGCAAACTACGAACATTGGTTATTTTACATCTATATTATGAAATTAACACGAGAGCCATTTGTTACGAAGTGTCGAATTATGGCTTGCCTCAAATTCCTTTTTCAAGACCCTAATTAGTTAAACACTAAAGTACTTGACGCCTACTTTAGGTGAATAATTCAAACAAATCTCTTCCAATCAACAAGTCTTCATTAAACCATTCTTATTAGCGGAAGGGCCTGAATTAAACAGGCACAAACTTCTGAGCAATGAACCTGTCTAAACGTAGGGAGACTCTTTTGACTTAAGAGACTCCTATAATGTTCACGCCGAAAGGCCCAAATATTTTGGCAACGTTGGCTGCAAGCAAGGACTTAAGGATCGAATCCCTGAAGCCAAAACCTAACAATGACCTTCCTCATAATCTTTTCAACCATTGAGGAGGGGAGAAAAACGAGTTGGGGTATGAATAAGAACCTTATACAGCAATCAATAATAATCCCCTTTTAAACTAAACTAAGGCATAAAATGTACGGCAACATCAATTAGTTACAGTTAAAATCAAGCAAACTATACATACATAGCCAAAATTTCAGTGTCCTTCCAAATGGCTAAAGCAAATTCAAACCCCTGAGCAGGGCTGGACAACTTAACACGTGAATTATAACAAGAAAACAAAGGTATAAACAGCAGAAGCTAATAGAATTTAACATTCAAACAAGATTTCTATTCAAATTCCAATTCGAACATCCAAATCTGCATACAAATTCAGTCTGGTTCCAACTTGTGGCACTTCATTTGTTAGCAAAGGGTATGAAGAAATACCTGGAATTTAAAAACAAGACAGAAGAGATGATCAGCAATTGAGCAGTAACAAGAGCAAGGGTCAGCAACAAAACCAATCAACAGAACCAACCAACAGCTCCAAAATCAAATTTCAAACTCAGAAATTGAAGTAAACGACCAGAAACTAGTTCAATCCAAACAATGGACCAGGAAGAACTTCAACCAAGCTGATTTTAATTTATTTCTAAGGTCATCTAGTAAGAACTTGTTGCATCACCAAGAAAATTGTAGAAATTAACAGAAAAACTCAATGAAACCGTATTTTCTGAAGCTTTAGCCATCTAGAATTTTTAGGGATTTTTTAGCTCTTTAAAATCTTACCTTCTAAGGCTAGTAAGAATGCCTTTATAGGCAAGTCACTAGGGCAGACCCCAGGTTTCAGTTTTTATCCCTAGTCCTACCCTTAACTTTATTTTTTTGCCCATTGAACCCTCATTTTCTGACTTGCTCCCCAAGTTCAAACACCTAAATTCTGAAATTCCCTTAGAAGCCCCCACTAGAAGCTTATTATTTCTGTTATCAGGAAGATTCCCTCAACCAAATACCCAAACTAACCCTCATGCCCCTATTATTTTCCTTGAAGCCCAGCCAGACTTGAACATGGGCTTTGAATCCCCGAATAGGCTCAATGCTTAAATAGACATGGGCTCAGACTCAAGCCAAATAGGATTCCTTTAACATGAGATCTTAGACTGACCTCAGAGCTCAAAGACGAAACCCAAACAAATTTAGAAAACTTTAAAAAACCAAACAAGTCAACTAATTAACGATCACAAACAGGCGGGGACCTAATTAAGCTAACTAATTAAGCTCAGTGACCAAACCAAAAATTCTAACAGGACAATTAATAAATCAGAAAACAAATTAAAAGAGAGGAAAGGAACAGAGGTAACACATAGACAATTTTGAAAATAGAGATGAACAGGACTTACCAGCTAGACTTGAAATCAAAAACTGAGGCACTGGTTCGACCCAACACAGTGGCAAACATTTGTTCTTGGTGGGGAACAAACGAGTGTCACTATTTTGTGTCAAAACCGAGTTGAAACAACCGGAAAATTCATGAAAATGCTTGCATACATGATTCCAACCTTAGGCTCTCATGGCTTAACTCTTCGATTTGATATTCGAGGAGTTCTAGAGGTGTTTGAAGAAACCTGAGTGAGGATTTGGGATGAGAGAGAGAGGGAGGTCCTAGGGTGTTAATTTAGGGTTGAACAGAGGTGGCGCCGCCATCGGAGAGAACAAGGGCGACGGATAGGGTTTCAGAGTTTTGAGGGATTTTGGTGGGATTCGAAAGGAGCTGATGGTGGATTCATGATGAGGAAGGGGAAGGGGAGCTCTGGTGTGAGTTTGGACCCGATTGGATGAATTAGGGTTTCGATCATCCTCTTCAATCCAATATTCGAAGAGTTTTGGTGGGATTCGCGGGGAAAGGAGTGTGGATTCGGAATGAGGAGAATGAGAGGGATCTAGGGTATAAATCCGGTGGCCATCAGAGACCTACCGCCGCCGTGGGGAGATTTTCGGCGGCGATGCACGTTGGGGTTGACTTGGGGTCTTTAGGGTTTTGGAGACGATGAAGGGGGGGTCTGAGTGGTTCGGACATTTAAATGCCAGACGATCCCAGCTTCAGGACCGTCCGATCAAAAAACCTCGACGATCTTGATCTGTTGCCTATGAAACGGTGACGTTTTGATTTGAGTGGGGCAGACCGGGTATTGGAGGCGGGTTTGGGCTTGGTTAGACGGGCATGGGGGGAATTTTTATTTGGGCTGGGGAAAATTGAATTGGTTTTATCCCAAATTGGATTTTCTTTCATTTCTTTCTTTTTCTTTTCAATTTCAAATTCTTTTCTTTTTAAAATTAAAATAAAACCTAAATTAATTAATAATTTCTTAAAACTAAATTAACCTACCCAATTAGATTAATCACTCATCATGGTATTTACAATAATTAATTAAATCCTAAATTTAAAGAAAAACTATACAATTCAAATTAAAAAGTTAAAATGCAAAATGAACTATTTTTGTGATTTTCATTTTTTTATAAAACAAACTAATTTAATAATTAATTAAAAAATATAAAATTAAATCCTAAATGAAGTGCGTGATATTTTGTATTTTCATGAATTAAATAAAATAAACGTGCACAGACAAATGCAAATAATTAACAGAAAATGCCACAAAATCCAACAAAATTGCAAACACTGAAAGAAATTATTTTGTTTTGCATTTGTTTGAATAATTCATATAGGGCAAAAATCACATGCTCACAGTTGCCCATCTTTGCCCGGAAACACGAAGAGTTTTCTTGGAAAGATAAGTGAGTGGATACGAGTGATTTTTGCCTGTTTGAATCCTCCGTGGGAAGAATTTTTGAAAGATTTGACCGCACCCTGCTTCCGAGGTTGTCTACATATCCTTTGCTAAAAAGGAATCAGGTCAGTGTAGTTCAGGAATGTCTGGTAGCTGGGACTACCGTGAAGCTGTGATTTCGCTATTGCTGCTGCTGCTACTGCTTACTGCATCCCTTATTACACCATGTCAAAAATAAAATAAGCTAGACTAGACTATGATCTATGCTTTACAAAATCCTATCTAGATCTTCAAACTTGCTCTTGTGTTTCTTGTTGCCTTGTTGTCTTGTATTCTCTTGGTAAAATTCCTTTGTTGCCGCCTTGAATTGTAAACTGAGATGCTTCCCTTTCTCCAGGTGGATGCCTGACTGCTGAACTTGATATGTATTCCCATGCTATCCAGGCGGGCTCCTGACTTCAAAACGAGAATGTATTCTTATGCTATCAAGGCGGGCTCCTGACTTCAGCAAAATAGACAAAAACAAAGAAACTTTTCTGCCCCAGTTTGGGTATGTGGGCCCATGTGTAAGTGTAAAACGAATCACATTACCGAACATCAATAAGAATTTTGAAAAACTAAAACTTGAATTGTACTCCCTTGTTCTCCAGGCGGGCTCTTGATTGCTAAACTTGAAAGTATTCCCTGCTTTCCAGGCGGGCTCCTGACTTCAACTTGAAAGTACTCCCTGCTCTCCAGGCGGGCTCCTGACTTCAACAAAGAATTTGAAAGCTAAAATTTAAATTGTACTCCCTTGTTCTCCAGGCGGGCTCCTGATTGCTGAACTTGAAAGTATTCCCTGCTCTCCAGGCGGGCTCCTGACTGCTAATTTGAAATGTATTCCCTGCTCTCCAGGCAGGCTCCTAACTTAACTTGAAATATATTCCCTTCTCTCCAGGCGGGCTCCTGAATTCAACTTGAAATGTATTCCCTTCTCTCCAGGCGGGCTCCTGACTTCAACTTGAAATGTATTCCCTGCTCTCCAGGCGGGCTCCTGACTTCAAAATAAACAAAACAAAGAAAAATTTCTGCCCCAGTTTTGTGGCTGGGCACATATGTGAGTGTACAACTACATCATGTTATCAAATATTACTAAGAATTTGGAAGCTGGGTCTCATTATCTAGGAGGGTCCTGAAAACTCCTAGCTAAACGACAATTAAAAACCAAAGTTATATCATCTAAAGTGTGACTTCTACTAAATCTTGTTATCTAAAAGGGTCTTTAAACTACTCCCCATTATCCAGAAGGGTCCTGAAAATCAAAGGTCAACTTTTATCTTAAGGGTGACAACCTTCATGGCTGAATTATACTACCCTACAACAGAGTTTACGCTAAATGTTGTTATCTAATCGAAATCTTAAACTAAGTCCCATTATTCAAGAGGGTCCTGGAAACTCCTAATTGAATCTTATCTCGAACATGCAAACTTCTAAGCTAACTTATATTCTTTTGGGATACATTTACGCTAGATTATGATATTTCTGGACTTTAAACTAGGTCCCATTTACCAGGAGGGTCCTGAAAGTCAAAAATCAAACCTATTTGGTGACTGCCTTTCTCCACGGGGAGTTTCTCCAAAACGAACGAATTTTTTGCCCCTATTTCGATCAAAGAAAACTTTGTCAGTTTAAAGTGGTGGTTAGCTGATGGCATTCTTGCTGCAGATCTTTCCACTGCATTGTTTTGTTCTGAATGGCTTGCCGAACTAGCACTGAACTGCTTTGACTTTCTGACTGACTTTCAAATCCCATGACCTTTGACGAACCGAGTATTCTATACCCATGTTGTTGTTTCACCTCTGACCCCTTTGCTTGAACCTTTGCATCTCTCATGCCATTACCAAATCATTCCACCGGTGAAACTTCTGGTGATCCCCTGTATCCCACCCTGTGTCATGCTATCTTTAGCATGCTCTGACCACGTTGTGATTTACAATTTTGGAAGTTGGTAGTGAGCTTTGAAATTCTTTTCCACTTACTTGGGACAAGACTGATATTAAACATCTTAGACAAATAAACCCAAAAGAAAATGAAATGCAATGATTTTGGGGGTTAAGGATAAGAAGAATCCAAAACCATATGACTTGCTACAAAGGGAAAAAGAAACAAAACTTATCTGACTGGTACCAATGATCATGGCATGCATTTCGGATTAATCTGTCCAACCAATCAACTTTCAGTTGTCGTACTTTGTCGCGTCAGAATTTCCATGACCTGATTACTTTACCCAAACCTTGACCTTGTTCATCCTGCGATGCCTTGAAACAGTTTTCCACTAACAGACCTTTCTCACTTGTCGACTTTTCAACTCGCTTTCACCTCAAGGTGCCCGTGAGGGTTTTCACCAATAAGACTCTCTCATTTTAATTTCTCTCAACTCTCGTCGCCTTATAGTGCCTGTGAAGATTTTCACCAATAAGACTCTCTCATTTTATTTCTCTCAACTCACGTCGCCTTACGGTGCCTGTGAAGGTTTTCACCAATAAGACTCTCTCATTTTTATTTTTCATGCTTGAACCAGAGTGTTGCCCCTGACATGAATTACCTTTACATGCTCGACTTGGCATTTCTCAAAGACTGATCAGAAAGTCTTTCTTTGGACCGTAATGTGGGCTTTTGGACAGGGTTGGAATGAAAAGGTATAAAAGGCTCAAAACAATTCAAATGGGTTCAGAATTATAACTTTCGGAATCAGATTTCTTACAACAACCACGACTTCTCCCCTAATTTCTTGCTTGGGGCTTTTGGATGTTTATTTTGATGAGACCGAACCGTGAGGCTGCCTACGTATCCTTAAAAGGAATCAGGTCGAACGTAGTTCATGTCATAGAAATTACTTTGTGATTTTTCTTTTCTCTTTCTTCTTCTCTTCTTTTTTTCTCTTTTGCTTTTCTCTTTTTTCTTTTTATTGTTTTTCTTCTTCTTTTCTCTTTTCCTTTTTCTTTTCCTTCTCTTTTTTTTCTTTTCTTTCTCTTTCCTTTCTTTCTCTTTTTCTTTCTTCCTTTTCTTATCTTTCACGCTTGTGTTTCTAATATTCGCTACTGATTCTGAAAGAGGGGTAAGAAAGAAAATAAATAAGGCTCAAAAGGGATGACGAGGGATAAAGTGTTTAGATAGCAGAACAAAACACCTTAGTCATTTCAATCTTCAAAATATGCCAAATACAAACAAGTACAATCAAACAAAGAAATCATACATAGTACCTCTTGACTGCATCGGAATTGATAGCCATTTCCACACATTTCCCTTCCACATCTATCAAATATAACGTGTCATTAGACAACACTCTAGTTACGACAAATGGCCCTTGCCCCAAACTTTCCTTTTGCTTCAGCCTGATGAGGCAAGATACGTCTCAACACTAACTGACCCACTTCGAACTTCCGTGAACATACCTTCTTGTTATATGCTCTCGCCATTCTCTGTTGGTACAATTGGCCGTGACATACAGCTGCCAATCTCTTTTCATCAATCAGACTTAATTGCTCCAAGCGGGTTTTGACCCATTCAACGTCATCAATTTTTGCCTTAGTGATAATCCGAAGGGATGGGATTTCAATTTATGCGGGTATTACTGCCTCCGTGCCATACACCAACAAATAAGGAGTGGCCCCTACTGAAGTGCGAACAGTAGTGCGATAACCCAACAATGCAAAAGGTAACTTCGCATGCCATTGTTTGGACCCTTCTACCATTTTCTGAAGTATCTTCTTTATGTTCTTATTGGCTGTCTTGACTGCTCCATTCGCTTTAGGGTGATATGGGGTGGAATTGCGATGTATAATCTTAAACTGCTGACAGGTCTCTGTCATCAGATGACTGTTGAGATTAGCACCATTGTCCGTGATGATTACCTTCGGAATCCCAAACCGACAGATGATATTTGAATGCACAAAATTGACCACTGCTTTCTTGGTCACAGATTTCAAAGTTTTCGCTTCAACACACTTGGTTAAATAATCAATGGCTACCAGAATAAACTTGTGTCCGTTTGATGCTGCTGGCTCGATTGGCCTAATGACATCCATGCCCCAAGCAACAAAGGGCAATGGTGCCGACATTGTATGCAATTCAGATGGTGGGGAATTAATCAATTCTCCGTGCACCTGGCACTGATGACACTTGCACACAAAACTGATGCAATCTCGCTCCATAGTGAGCCAGTAATAACCTGCTCAAAGAATCTTCTTTTCCAGAACGTACCCACTCATATGTGGTCCACAAACTCTGAAGTGTACCTCAGTCATGATAGTTGTGGCCTGTCTGGCATCTATGCATCTTAGCAATCCAAGATCTGGAGTTCTTTTGTATAACACCGCTCCACTGAAGAAAAATCCGCTTACCAATCGTCGAATTATTCTTTTCTAATCACCCATGGCCTGTACTGGATAATCCCCCATCCGTATGTATTCTTTGATATCGTGGAACCATGGCTCCCTATCAAGTTCTTCTTCTACCATATTACAGTAAGCATGTTGATCACGGACCTGGATCTACAAAGGGTCCACATAAGCCTTATCTAGATGATGTAACATTGACGCTAGAGTAGCCAAAGCATCGGCAACTTCATTATGGATCCTTGGGATATGCCTGAATTCTATTGACTGAAACCGCTGGCAAAGATCATGCAAACATTGTCTATATGGTATGAGTTTCAAATCCCGTGTTTCCCATTCTCCTTGAATTTCATGCATCAGGAGATTCGAGTCACCCAAGACCAAGACTTCCTGGACACCCATATCCACAACTAACCTCAAAAACAGAATACATGCCTCGTACTCAACCATGTTGTTGGTACAGTAAAAATGAAGCTGAGCCGTAACAGGGTAGTGCTGCCATGTTTCAGAAATAAGTACTGCTCCTATCCCCACGCCCTTCATGTTTGCAGCCCCATCAAAGAAAAGTTTCCATCTTGCCTTCTCAACTTGTTCCAACTCATCAATGTACATCACCTCTTAATCGGGGAAATAAGTTTTCAAAGGTTCATAATCCTCATCAACCGGATTCTCGGCCAAATGGTCCGCCAAGGCCTATGCCTTCGTTGCAGTTCGAGTCACGTAGACAATGTCAAACTCTGTGAGCAGGATCTGCCACTTTGCAAGCCTCCTTGTGGGTATAGGCTTCTGAAAGATATACTTCAATGGATCCAAGCGAGATATGAGGTAGGTAGTATAAGATTACAAATAATGTTTCAGCTTTTGTGCCACCCAGGTTAGGGCGCAACATGTCCTCTCAATCTGAGTGTACATAACCTCGTACAACATGAATTTCTTGCTGTGATAATATATGGCCTACTCATTCCGGCCAGTGATGTCATGTTGACCCAATGCACAGCCGAATGAATTGTTCAAAACCGTCAAATATAGAATCAAAGGTCGCCCTGGTTCTGGCGGGACCAACACGGGTGGATTTGACAAATACCCCTTTATCTTATCAAACACCTCTTGACATTCATCTGTCCACTTGACCGCAACATCTTTCTTTAACAGTTTGAAGATAGGCTCGCAAGTTGTCGTGAACTGAGCGATGAACCTATTTATATAATTCAATCTCCCCAACAAACTCATCACATCGGTCTTGTTCCTCGGAGGTGGCAATTCTTGGATGGCCTTGACTTTCGATGTATCCAGTTCAATGCCACGACAGCAGACTACAAACCCCAACAACTTTCCAGACGGCACCCCAAAAGCACACTTTGCAGGATTAAGCTTGAGATTGTACCTGCGAAGCCTTTGGAAGAACTTCCTCAGATCCCTGACATGGTCAGACTGCTTTCTAGACTTCACAATCACATCATCCACGTACTCCTCGATTTCCTGGTGTATCATATCATGGAATATTGTTGTCATTGCCCTCATATAGGTTGCCCCAACATTCTTCAAGCCAAATAGAATGACCCAATAGCAGTACGTTCCCCACGGCGTGATGAATGCCGTCTTTTCTGCATCTTCCTCATTCATTAAGATTTGATGATAACCCACGTAACAATCCACAAAAAAACCAATCTCATGTTTGGCACAATTATCAATCAAGATATGGATGTTCGGCAATGAGAAATTGTCTTTTGGACTCGCCTTGTTGAGATCCCGATAGTCAACACACACCCCGGTCTTGCCATCCTTCATCGGCACAGGCACAACATTGGCTAACCAGGTGGGATACCGGGTGACCCGAATGACTTTGGCATCGAACTGCTTGGTGACCTCTTCTTTTATCTTTACACTCATATCCGTTTTGAACTTTCTCAGCTTCTGTTTGATATGAGGGAATGTCGGGTCAGTGGGCAACTTGTGAACCACTAAATCGGTGCTTAGACCCGGCATGTCGTCATAGGACCATGCAAAAATATCTTTGTATTCGAACAGTGCTTTAACTCTCTCCTCCATGAATTGAGGTTCCAGAACAGTTATTTTAGTTTCACGGACATTATCTTGGTCCCCTAGATTAACTACTTCTGTATTATTCAAATTAGGTTTGGGCTTTACCTCAAAATGACTCAGTTCCTTACTAATTTCTTCATAGGCCTCATCATCATCAAATTCCAACTCGTCATCACACTCAATTTTTTGTATTATTATTTCAGAGTTTGATTGACTTTTAAAACTGGGCCGAAGATTCCTCATGCATGTCATGTCATTGATATCAGCATAAAAAGAACTGTACAAAAGAAGAAAACAAAAATAAAATTAGAAGAAATGAAGGAAAAGGAACAATTGCATTTCATTGAATTTAAAGGTAACAGGGTTTTAACACATTCAACTGGATGGAACATAATATCTGAATTACAAACCCTAGAATAATCCAGACAACTAAAAAAAAAATCAAAACCCACTACCAAGACTCCCTCCGGGTAGGAAGAGGAGTAGCTTCCCAGTTGTTGACTTTTGCACGTGGTCCCATGAATTGCACATCTGCCCTGCTGGACCCTTCCCCAACCTCAGCCATGTTAACCTCAGCGAATAACCTTTCGAACCCCTTCTCCAAGTCTCCATCGGCACCAATCAGTGATCCAGGAACCTTTGACAATAGTTGTTTTCTGATACCCGGCCTGACGAATGATCTGGACAAACGCGGGATTGGCTTTGGCAATGCCCATGCTTTCTGTTTCATTTTTCTAGATCTTCTCACGTCTGCGACTGTGGGCTTGAACCCCAGACCATATGTATCCAAGTTCTTTGGAAGAGAAACTGGCTGCACAATACCTTGCAGAGATGCACCCAAACCCTTGCCCGGTACGAAACCATTTTTCAACATTTCAACAGCTACCATGACTGATGCCGCAACCATCTTTGGAGTTGGAACGCACTTCCCTTCCGGAATTTTCTCTACCGATAGTGTGTCGACAACCTGATAAACCCATGGTCCCTTGTCGTCATCAACCTCTATAAACTAAACAATGGAATTATTGGGCACACACAAATTATCTTCGTCGTGTACAATAATTTCCTATCGATCCCATTCAAACTTGACCATTTGATGCAGAGTAGATGGGACTGCTTTGGCAGCATGGATCCAGGGTCGTCCCAACAACAGATTATACGAAACGGCCACATCGAGCACCTAGAATTCCATAGTAAATTCAACTGGCCCTATTGTAAACTCAAGCACTATGTCCCCGACTGAATCTTTCCCTCCACCGTCGAATCCCCGAACTCAAATACTGTTCTTGTGAATTCTCTCGTCCTCCACTTTCAGCTTGTTCAATGTGGAGAGAGGACAAATGTTTGCGCTAGACCCATTGTCAACTAGTACCCGAGTAACCACGGAATCTTCACATTTCACCATCATATAGATGGCTCTATTGTGCTCGGTACTTTCCATGGGCAACTCATCATCAGAAAAGTGACTCGGTTTACCTCAAATATCTTGTTAGCTATCTTTTCCAAGTGGTTTACTGAGATTTTGTCAGGAACGTGGGCTTCGTTCAAGATCTTCATCAAAGCACGATGGTGTTCGTCTGAATGGATCAATAATGACAAGAGCGAGGTCTGAGCTGGTGTCTTCCTTAACTGCTCCACAATAGAATAGTCTTGCGCTTTCATCTTTCTCAGAAATTCTTCTACTTCTTCCTCAGTTACCACTTTCTTCACCAACACTGGATTATCTTTTGAGGTCTTAGCTTTTCTCAACTTTTCGGGGGCAAAGCATTTCCCCGATTGAGTCAAACCATGTGTCTCACACACTTCTTCTCTAACCTCTTTCCCCTTGTAAGTCATTGTCACTCATTCATAATTCCATGGGACTGCATTGCTGTTAACTATCGGTAATTGAGTAACCGGTTTGATAACGACAGGATCTGTGGGGGCGCCCTTCACAATTACTACAGGCTTGTTCGTCACTCTTGGCATAACCACTTTTGCTTTTTCATGTTTTCCTGCAACGTCACTTGAGGACCCCTTCTTGACCTCCACATTTGGTTCATTATTTGCCCTGTTCAACTTGATCACAAACTTCCACTTGTTGACTTTTCAAATGGCCTGGCTTCACTAGCCCGAATCATCATGACGGTTTGCGAAGGCTTCTTAGGCTCCCCTCCCTTATGCACTATCTCAATCATATTTGTTTCATGATGGTCTGGCAAGGGATTCTAATTGATTTGGACGCCTCCGGAGCTTGGACCTCAATCTGATTGGTATCAATGAGTTCTTGAATGGTTGTTTTCAATTTCCAGCATTTCTCTGTGTCATGTCCTGGGGCCCCTAAACAATACTCACAACTCACCGAGCGGTCAAGATTTCTCGGAGAGGGATTCGGCAATTTAGCCTCGATCGGATTCAACATACCCAACTGTCCCAGTCTGTGGAATAGACTAGCATATGATTCTCCTAATGGAGTGAAAGTCTTTCGCTTCTGCAACCTCTCATTATTAAAGGCTTGGTTGGGTCGAAAACCTGTTCCAGGAGGATTTCTGTAGGCTTTTGGGGGTGGATGGTTATTTTGTGGAGCTTGGTATGGGTTTTATGGAGCTGGCGCACGCCATTGTGAGTGAGCGGGAGGTTAGGTATAGGTTTGTGTGTGATGGACAGAAAAATGGGGATTTGGCGGTGGGTAATAGTGTTGTGGTGGGTTATATGGAGTGTGGTGGTAAGTTTGGGGATAAGGTCACGGCTGGTTGTAGTAACGGGGAAGGTTCCTGGATCCAACCCAAGCTCCCCACTCAATTGTCGCAACATCCTCCTTCTTCTTCTTTTCGAGCACACCCCAGTACCATTTTGAATGGCCTGAGTGGTCGCTTTGATCACTGAATAACTCATGATCTTGTTGGACTTGAGTCCCTCTTCAACCATGCCTCCCATTTTTACGATTTCATTAAAGGACTTACCTACTGCTAACACAAAGTGACCGAAATAAGTGGGTTCCAAAGCCTGCAAGAAATAATCAACCATCTTGCTTTCTTTCATCGGAGGGAAACCCTCACTGATTTCTCTCTCCAATGGAATCCGTATTCCTTGAAGCTCTCACCGGGATTCTTCTCAATCTTTGTCAACGACAGACGGTCTGGGATAATTTCGAGGTTGTACTGAAAATGGCAGGCATAGGCTTGGGCCAAATCGTCTCATGTGTACCACCTGTTGTGATCTTGTCTGGTATACCATTCTAAGGCCGATCCACTCAGACGTTGGCTGAAATATGCCATCAGCAATTCATCTCTTCCACCTGCTCCTCTCATTTTGTTACAAAGTCCTCTTAAGTGTGCTATTGGGTCACCATGCCCATCTTATAGATCAAACTTGGGCATTTTGAACCCTGCTGGCAACTGAACATCTGGGAACAGACATAAATCCTTATAGGCCACACTTACTTGACCTCATAGCCCCCTCATATCTCGGAACGACTGTTCTAAGCTTTTGACCTTTCTGATCATCTCTTCATGCTCGGGAGTTTTGGGCGGTTTCTCGGTCTTTGTCGAGAGATCAAGATGATGGGTGTAAGGATATACTTCTGGAACTTTGAAGGTGGGTTCAGGGGGATAGTACTGGTTGTCGTGAGTGTGGAATAGGGGTTCACTGGAAGATCGGTGTAATGTGGCAGGTGGAGGTGCCACAAAAACAGGTGTAATTGGTGGGGGAGGTTATGGGACTTGTTTTGGTGGTGGAGCTTGAGAAGTATGGGAAGTGGCACCACGGCATTGATGGTAGAGGGAAAAGGCTGGAGATGAGTTCACAGTGGGAGGCTCCGGGGGTTGGGCTGATAGTGGGATATAAGTAGGGTTGGCGGGATAAACCGGTGGTGGATGCCCATTCGCCCACGGTTGGTACATTTCAGCCATCTGTTGCTTCAACTTATACATTTCTTCCCTCATTTCATTAACGTCCAATTCTTTCACTTTTTTCGATGGGTCGACGATACTTGTTTCCGGTTCCTGGTTGGCCATATTCAGCCTATCATTCGATCGGGTGTTGTATGAGTGAGTTGCCAGAATGCCAATCAACTAACCACCTGCTTGGACTCAATGCATCAACAACAACATTGTTAGCGATTAGGTTTTAACAGATTGGCAACCGCATATTGGGCATGAATGCTCCTAAACAGTTAATCGTCTCTATTATGTATCTGATCGGTTACATGCGTCATCCTGGCCTTTTAATTGCAATCTTCCCCCTTTTCTTTCTTTTCGTTTAATTCCTTTCACTCTTGTCTCTGTTCTCTCCTTATTTTATTCTCTCTTGAATTCTTATTTTTCTCTTTTTCTTTCTTGTTTTTCTGGTCTTTTCTTTTCTCTATTCTCTTGTTTTTCCGCTCTTTTCTTTTCTTTACTCTCTTGTTTTTTCGCTCTTTCTTTCTCTCTTTTATTTGTTTACGGTCGAATCTTATGGAGATTGCCTACGTATCATGACCCCGCATGAATCAAACCAAGCGTAGTTCTTGGGGATAAGTGTGAAATAAAGTAAAAAATATTTTGGGATTTTCAGTTTTCATATATATAAAAAACGCTATTACAAAGACTAAAACTAACAGACTCGAAAGAAACTAATAGACTCAAAAACAAACAACCCACATACTTTGATAACAGAAATACATACTCCAAAATAACTGGCAGAATTTAACGGAAATAAAATACAGACTCAAGAAATCACGAATACATCAGTACCTCAATTGTCCCCGGAACCCATGGGGCATCATTCAGCCTTGCTGCGGGCCGACTCGCTAAATCCCCCTGAAGGTGGTAGAGATCTTCCATTACCCGGTGAACAAAAATCATCACATTAGCGAAGAACATAGATCTAATCATATCCTCACAGCTACTGCACTTCATTGCGATATAGTTGGCGACCTTTTTGACTCGCTCTCTTATGACGCCCTTCTCTTGCAACAAATGCCCAATTTGTTTGGTTCTGGCTTCCAAAGTTTGTTCGGCTACCTGGTTCTGCTCTTGAAGTTGTTGCAAGTCTCTTTCTAGTCGTGCCATTAAGGCATAACAATGTTCTCTTTCAGCCTTAAAATTTTTGGCTTGTTTAGCCATTTCACCCTCGAGGTTGCCAATTGCCTTTTCCCAACATGTGACCCTTTTTTCATATTTTTCTTTCATCTGTTGAACGAAAGATGCACGCCCTTCGGTTCTTTTATCCAATATTGCCCGTGCTTTTGCTAGTTCAGACTCAGCTTTCTACAGGTCATCTTCATAGTCACGTAACTTTTGAGTAAGGTTATAAATGAGCCTTTCATCTTTCCTGCTTCGGCCTGGGTTCTCGGCTTCAATTTTCAATTGTCGAACCTGAGCTCTAAGGGCTTCATTTTCCCGCACCAATCTTCTCCTTTCACCTTCGGCCTCTTGTGCCTGCAAATCATCGTTGAAGGTGACATTTCTCAAATCTTCTCGTAGACCATGGATGATGGCCTTATATTCCTTTTCCTTCTCCCCCCAAGTTAACCTCTCTTGAATTTTATCATCAAAGGCTTGAACATGAGGCCTTTTGGCGGGCCTTTCGGGCTCTGGCTAATTGTTTACATAAGACATTTTCTCAAACCAAGTAGCATAATTTGGATCTACTTCCCCCTTGGCGATGTCTGGTACCTGGGTGCCATTTTTTAGATACCGATAGCTATTCCAATCCTGCTGAACTACAGCCTCGGGCAATGCAACTTCTGGATGTAACTCTATGACCTGGGTGCTTATATCTTCATCTTCAGGCACAATCTGATACCTTCCCAACTGCCTCAAGACCCTCTACGGTGCATATGGCTGAATACTCCTTTCGCCCATTAACCTCAAGTAGCCTTTGGTAGTAGTCTTATAGATGACTTCTGTCCTTGGGAGCCATCCTATAGTCCACTAGACCTAACTTGCGTTAAGAACTTTCAAGTGAGAGATCCATGATTCAAACCCTTCTGGTGCGTTATAATCTTTTATCCTCTCCTTGTAACTAGTGATGAAGTTATTCGGGATCGAACCATAACTCATGCATCTGGGATGATGGCGAAGGTGCTCGATCAACCACATTTGTGGAAGGATGCTGCAACCTTCAAAAAATTGAACCCCTGTTTTGCATAGAGTCAATACCCGTTAAATATCCGCCAGCACCAATGGGGCAAGTGTATGATCTTCCTTGGTAGTCAGGATTTGTGCAATTCTAGCCATACGAATATCTACCGTCCCTTTCTCATTTGGAAAAACCATGATCCCCAAGAATGTCATAATAAATGCGAACCGACAATGAATCTACCAAAGGCCCTTGTCTTTCTTGTTGCTCAGACCCTTTTCAGGCGTTTCAAAACCAACAGAGTGCTCGAACCTGAAGTATAAAAAATGGAAAGCACAACACCCGTTGCTCACACGTTCTTTATTCGTCTGTTTACTAATATTCAGGAGGTCAAAGAACTTGTGCACCGATGGAGCCCTTGGAAATATAAGTCGTTGCTTCCTCAAGTCTCGTCCGAATTCAATGTACTCGGCTATTTCCTCCAAAGTAGGGGTGATTTCAAAATCCGAGAAACGAAAGACATTGTGGATAGGATCCCAGAAAGTTACCAAAGCCTTGATCAAATCTTCCCGTGGTTTGATCTCAAAAATATTTATAAGAGCACCCAACTGCTTTTTCACCCACTTCTGACCATCTTCGTCTAGATCATTCCACCACATACGCAAGTGTAGCTGAGCCTGTTCCCCGATCACTTCTGGTGGTTCCTGGATGGTATTCATTGTTCCTGTGGAAGATTAAGGTTAGGGTTGACTCGAGTGGACCCTTTTGTAAACAGTTTTTGAAGACAAAAAAGAAAAAAAAAGGGAAAAGAAGAAAAGTACCATAATTTCTTCCCCTTTAGCCAAGTGACTATTTTTGCAAATGCGCCCCCTTCCCAATTTCACACGAATTTTGAGGCCGGGGGGAATTATTTTATGATACTTAACAAACTGGTCCATTCTTTTACGAAAATAGCCTTTCGACAATTGAAGAATACTCTGAGGCTATCTCGGTAAGAACGGTCTAAGACATTGCCGAAGCTGGACGGCTTATTTTGACCAAAAATCAAGCTTGCATTCATTCGACCACCGACTCTCTTTTCTTGTTTTTCTTTCTCTTTTGTCCAAAAATAAGGCCGAACCTTATGTAGGTTGCCTACATATCCCACATTCAGTGAGAATCAGACCTGTGTAGTTCGGTCAGTTTTGATACATTTGGAAGAACACAGTGTTTGACTCTTTTGAAATAACTCTTTTTTTTGAAAAATTTTGGGCGGAGTTTCAGGACGTTTTTCAAATACCGGGATTTTTAAAACCGGGCTTTATTTCCTTCCCTTTATCACTCTGGGTTTTCCTTTTTTGCTTTATTTTCCCTGGTCGGTCAGCATGCAAGCCAAAACAAATAAATGTATACATAGCATATAGAATGCATCAGGATGGTCTTATTATTTCGGGCACACCTGTCCTAGATGGACCCAACCCCTGTGTTGAGTCCCCTAAGTCAAATGCACATGATGCAAACAAACATTCCTACTAGGGATTCGGTATGAGGCTGTGTTTTTCTAGGTTTAAATCCTGAGGTTTTGGTCTAGACTTGGGGTACCCGAGCAGACAACAGGGGCCGAGGAGAGGGCGACGTACCGGGAGCATTGAAGTCTACCCGGCCTTGTCGCTTGCCCAACCTCGTTCTATTTGGTATAATTTCTATAGAAAAACCGGGCTACGTGAATGTATGCACCATTTCCAGAAGACTCAAATGGGTGGCGTAAGAAGAGAGTTATATACAATTCAAATAATATTAAATGCTTTATATGCCTTTATAGGCACCCCTGTTATTTCCCTTGAAGCCCAGCCGGACTTGAACATGGGCTTTGAATCCCCGAACAGGCTCAATGCTTAAATAGACATGGGCTCAGACTCAAGCCAAATAGGATTCCTTTAGCATGAGATCTTAGACTGACCTCAGAGCTCAAAGACGAAACCCAAACAAATTCAGAAAACTTAAAAAAAATCAAACAAGTCAACTAATTAACGATCACAAACAGGTGGGGACCTAATTAAGCTAACTAAGTAAGCTCAGTGACCAAACCAAAAATTCTAACAGGACAATTAATAAATCAGAAAACAAATTAAAAGAGAGGAAAGGAACAGAGGTAACACATAGACAATTTTGAAAACAGAGATGAACGGGACTTACCAGCTAGACTTGAAATCAAAAACTGAGGCACTGGTTCGACCCAACACAGTGGCAAACATTTGTTCTTGGTGGGGAACAAACGAGTGTGACTATTTTGTGTCAAAACCAACTTGAAACAACCAGAAAATTCATGAAAATGCTTGCATGCATGATTCCGACCTTAGGCTCTCATGGCTCAACTCTTCGATTTGATATTCGAGGAGTTCTAGAGATGTTTGAAGAAACCTGAGTGAGGATTTGGGATGAGGGAGAGAGGGCGGTCCTAGGGTGTTAATTTGGGGTTGAACAGAGGTGGTGCCGCCACCGGAGAGAACAAGGGCGGCGGCTAGGGTTACAGAGTTTTGAGGGATTCCGGTGGGATTCGAAAGGAGCTGATGGTGGATTGATGATGAGGAAGGGGAAGGGGAGCTCTGGTGTGAGTTTGGACCCGATTGGATGAATTAGGGTTTCGGTCATCCTCTTCAATCCAAGATTCGAAGAGTTTTGGTGGGATTCGCGGGGAAAGGAGTGTGGATTCGGAATGAGGAGAATGAGAGGGATCTAGGGTATAAATCCGGTGGCCATCAGAGACCTACCGCCGCCGTGGGGAGATTTTCGGCGGCGATGCACGTTGGGGTTGACTTGGGGTCTTTAGGGTTTTGGAGACGATGAAGGGGGGGTCTGAGTGGTTCGGACATTTAAATGCCAGACGATCCCAGCTTCAGGACCGTCCGATCAAAAAACCTCGACGATCTTGATCTGTTGCCCATGAAACGGTGTCGTTTTGATTTGAGTGGGGCAGAACAGGTATTGGAGGCGGGTTTGGGCTTGGTTAGACGGGCATGGGGGAAATTTTCATTTGGGCTGAGGAAAATTGAATTGGTTTAATCCCAAATTGGATTTTCTTTCATTTCTTTCTTTTTCTTTTCAATTTCAAATTCTTTTCTTTTCAAAATTAAAATAAAACCTAAATAATTAATAATTTTTTTAAACTAAATTAACCTACCCAATTAGATTAATCACTCATCATGGTATTTACAATAATTAATTAAATCTTAAATTTAATTAAAAACTATACAATTCAAATTAAAAAGTTAAAATGCAAAATGAACTATTTTTGTGATTTTCATTTTTTTATAAAAGAAACTAATTTACTAATTAATTAAAAAAATATAAAATTAAATCCTAAATGCAGTGCGTGATATTTTGTATTTTCATGAATTAAATAAAATAAACGTGCACAGACAAATGCAAATAATTAACAGAAAATACCACAAAATCCAACAAAATTGCAAACACTGAAAGAAATTATTTTGTTTTGCATTTTTTGGATTAATTCATATACGGAAAAAATTATGTGCTCACAATAACCATATTTTACAAAATGAACGATGTGGCCGAAAGTGGCTAGACATGCAAGATTTGGCTACGACCTTCGAAGCCAAGAACCTAAGATTCACTAAGAAGACCGGACCCTATGTGGGCTGCCTACGTATCCCGCCCCAAAAGACGAGAATCAGGCATGCGTAGTTCAGGAAGATTGGATGCGGTCGAGAATTAAAAAAATAACTAATTTAGAGAAAACATATTTTTTGTCTTTTTAAAAAAAAAAGATGGGAAAGTGCAAAATATTTTTGAATTTTTCATTTTCATTTTTTTTTTGCTTTTTTCTTGGAAAAACAAATTGTGAAAGAAAAATACAACTAGGCCCTACTTGCTTCACTGTTATACTTCACTCTCTTTTCTTTCTTATTTACCCTCAACCCTCATTGGTCTGCCAAATGACCCCTTTACCCTTAAAGATTGCAACATGTAGTTCAGAGGATGCATCAGGATGGTCTTTTATTTTTGGGTACACCTGTCCTAAATTGACTCAACCCCTGTGTTGAGTCCCCTAAGTTAAATGCACGTGATGCAAATAAACGTTCCTATTAGGGATCCGGCATGAGTCTATCTTATTCTAGGTTTAAACCTGGGGTTGTGTTCTAGACTTGGCTTACCCGAGCGGACAGCTCGAGCCGAGGTGGGGGCAACATACCGGGAGCACGAAAGTTTAACTGGCCTTGTTGCTGACCCAAGCCTCGTTCTATTTGGTATGACTTCTAACAAAAAGAAAAGTGGGCCACGCAAACGTGTGCACCATTTTTAGAAGACTCAGATAGGAGGCGTAAGAAGACAGTTTAATACAATTCAAATAATATCAAAGCAGTAAATAAGTGGCAGTTAGCATATTAGGTCCAATCTTGAACCATGAACCAAATGTTCTGAGTTCTATTCCAAGCAGAGTCGCCAGAGCTGTCACACCTCCTTTTTCTACCCGAAAGGGGGTATATGAGAGTTTTTCCAATTAAGGTGACAATAACCGAAACAGAATTATTTATTCAAATTCAGAGTCGCCACTTAGGATAATTTATGGTGTCCCAAGTCACCGATTTAAAATCCATAATCGAGGAAGTTTGACTCTATTTTACAGTCCACGAAACACAGAAATCTGGGTAAGGAATTCTGTTAACCCAGGAGAAAGTGTTAGGCATTCCCCAGTTCTGTGGTTTTAGCACGGTCGCTTTAATCATACTTGGCTTAATTAAATTGTTTAATTATGTATTTTAGAACTTATGTGCATTTCACCTCTTTTAATTAAGAAACTATCGTAAAATGAGTCACGCGTACGTGTACTCATTTCGTTCGATGCATCAAGAATCATGTCACGCGTACGTGTCCATGATTAATCACTCTTTATTATCATTAAGAAAGTTTGGCAAAATTTCCCCAATGCATACCTTGATTTTCATTTAAAAAGAATCGTAACTATGTCACGCGAACATGTACACAATCATGATGATAGATTAAGTCGCACCTAAAGCAAACTACGATGTTTATTTCTTTTAGAAACCGTAATCATGTCACGCAAATGTGTACATAATTACGATAATAAATTTAAAATGCACCTAAAGGTTCGCCTACCCGCGTGTGGTTGACCTAAAACATGCTCCTAATAGACAATGATAAAGCAATAAATATTCTTTTTCCAATTTTACTTCATTTCAGCCCAATGTCCCGTGACCCTTTAAGTTATTACTACTATTAGAGTTCGAATTTGAGTTAAGTGATGAGAATGCTGAAACTTCACTATGATTCGAGACACTGTTAGATGATGATGATAATGATGATGATTTTGACGGATTCCAAGGAAGCTTCCCCCAATTCTGCTTAAACATGCCCACAAAAACCCCAAGCAAAAAACAAAACACTACCAACACTAGAACTACACAAAATGCGCATATAAACTCAACAAAAATTGCAACTCTTTTGATTCAAATCGGAACATGTCTATCCCATGGTAAGGCCATGGAAGGGCAAAAAGTAATTTCTTATTAATTAAAACAGACCACAGGCTTAAGTCATACCTTTGAAGAGTTACTGAAGAAATTCAAATCAACTATCGAAATGGCTCGAATTCTGATGTGTTTATTCAGCCTCATTAACATCAGCTACAACGAATAATTCTAATTGCCATTTTAAACTCAAATGCAAACAATCCCATTCCATTTGAATTACTTTCAATTTATCAAAGAACCTCCTGCCTGTTTACAAAGAAATTCAGGCCGATGAAGCTAAACACGGAAAGACCCGAATGAAAACTGGGCCAGAACCTTCGAACCTTCAGTGACTCAAACCACGACCAAACAGCTGCTCGTACTGGGTTGAATAGGAGGGGTAGTGAGGCATGTTTTTTTTTCTGGTGGATTTTAGAGGTTGGGTGTATGCCGCTGCTACTCGTTTTCATGGGTTTTGGTGGTGGCTCATGGGAGGTACGGCGGTGGCGAGGTGAGACGAGATGAGGGAGTATGGCTGGAGTGTGGAGAAGAAGGTTGTCGATGGGGTCTCTAAGGTTAGGGTCTATTCCAGCGGGTTTGGGTGGAAACGGGCGGCGAAGTGAGACGAGGTGAGGGAGATCTATGATTTGGTAGTGAGGGAGCAGCTGTTGGTTTTGGTCTTCGAGAGTAGAAGAAGATGGGTCTTTTTTTGTTCTAATGGTCAAGAAAGAAAAGTTCGGGGGGGGGGGGGGGGTCCCTTTTTGCGGCTGATTGTGATGATCTTTTTAAATAGAGATTTTAGGTTTTTCTTTTAATGTAGAGATGAAAGGGACTTTAGGTTAGGGGGTATGGGCTTATGGGTTGGAGAAGAAAGAAATTGGGCTTGGCCAAGCTTTGGGCCAACTTTTGTCTAAGAATGGCCCTCTCTTGGACCTTCTTTTGATTTAAAAATCAAGACCATGTCCATCTTAAAATTAATTTGGTTTTTTCTTCTTTTCTAAAGAATAAATTAAAATACAACTATTACTAATTTATGCTAGTTAAGTGAATAATTATAATGCAAAAATACTAAAATTACACATTGAGGTAACAAATAAAACTATTTTTTGTATTTTAAATTTTATGAAAGGTAAATAAATTGAAAGTAACGAGATAAAATATCAATTACCTAAATAAGAAAAAAATATTTTTGTAATTTTTATTTTTGTGATAAAATAAAGTAAAAGGGTCAAAACTAGTTAAACTAACTATATTAGACCTAAACTAAATATTTAAATGCTAAAATGTGTAAAATCTTGGGGAGGGTCAAAAATTACATGTCTACACAACTCGGTGATTATAGAGCGTCTATGAGGAAGAGCTTGGAAAAATCAGTACTTTTCAGAAATTGGATCCGTTCGGAACGAAGAACTTTTGGACTTGCTGAATCATAACCTCAGGTAGACGAAGCTTACGAAGAAATGCTAGCTGAACTTGCGGAGGAAGCAGCTTCGCCCGGAAGCGGTGATGAACAAGCTTCTTTTCCACCACCACCAACGAAAATGTCTTCGAACCATGAAGGATTTATGAAATTTGTAAGAGATACCATGTAAAATTAATATGTAACTTATATTTTGGCATATCTTGATTAGTTTCTTTTTCTTCAATGGTGGTATTAGCACCTTGGTTGTGTTCATTCCATTTGGAGGGGGGGGGATGAAAGCTAAGAAAGATTGGGTCATGTTTTCTTAATGTTATAATAATAAAAATTATAACACATTCCTTTGAATATCTTTTTACAATATTATGTGTTTTAAATTTGAATTAAAAAATTTTAAGTCATAATTATATAGTATAATTTACAAGAAAATGCCTTAGATAAAAAATTTAAACAAATAAATAGCCCCACATATTATATATATATATATATATATATATATATACACACACACACACACACACACACACATTGGGTGAGAATGAGACAAGAGCACGATATATATATATATATTTATAGATATAGATATAGTATATATAATATATATAAGCTATATAATTTACAAGAAATTGCCTTAGATAAAAAAAATTTAAAACAAAAATAGTCAAGGCCCACATAGGCCCGTTTAGGACCGGGCTCGGCCCACATAGCCCGAGACCATTAGTTCACTGTCCCGGTCTGGTTACACCCAAAAGCCCACGAAGCCCGGACCCACTTAGAACCAGACCGTTTAAGCCCGACCCGCGAGGCCCGTTTAGGATCGGGCCCGGACCGGATGCCAGCCTTAATTGGGGCAAACAAGCTCAATATTAAATACCCATAAAGTTTCACACACTAGTGTTGAAATACAATCCTACTTATAAGTCTAACTATTCATAACCAAGAAAAAAAATACAAATATTCAATGAAACAAATATAATTAAACTAGTAATTATATAATTAAAGTAAAGTCTATTACTATTGATGATCTTTCTCCTTGAATACACTCAAAATACTCAAAAGTTGCGCTATTCCAAGTCCCACAACAAAATATATCCTAAAAAGTCATAAAAATCCTACTGAAAAAGGCTAAAAGAATCTCTATCGTTTGATAAATGGTTTAGAATTACCATCCGCCAATCTTTTGGTCCAAAAATACCCCCACCGTTATTTCTATTACTAAACAAATCCCCAGATTTAATGGCAACAGATGTGGGGCCGACTTATAATGTGATGGCAGCATTTTTTTAGACCACGTGGCTCCTGATTTTACTTCATCAATATGGGTATCATAACCCCCTTAATTTTTGACCCGCCCCATTTGTTTGACGAGCGATACAATAGGCTTAATTATTAGAGAAAACTACCCTCTATAGCCCCTCAAAATTTTAATAGCCCATGTTTTGTCCTACTTACAAAAAATAGCCCTTCGGCCCAAACGTATTGCATATAGTAGCCGAAAGGAATAAGCATGACAACATAAGCGCATGTAGCCCAATGGTTAGAGCGCCTATTTCCTAAGCTGAAGGTCGTAGGTTCGATCCTCACTTGGAGCGATAGGGCAACCCTTTTTTGCCCTTTTAAATGTACTTCTGGATCTTATAAGTATTTTTGTATATTTTTTTGTATAATAACAGACTATATTTGTATATGTTTTGCATAGTGATAGTCTATTTTGTATATTTTTTGTATAGTAACAATCTATTTGTATAATGACAATCTATTTTGTATATTTTTTGTATAGTAACAGTCTATTTTGTATATTTTTTTGTATAGTAACGGTCTATTTTGCATAGTGAGAGCTAATTGTATATAAATTGTATAGTGGCAATCTATTTAGTATATTTTTATATAGTGATAGTCTATTTTAAAAATATTTTGTATAACGACAGTCTATTTAGTATATATTTTGTATATTGACAGTCTAGTATTTATAAATTGTATAGTGGCAGTCTATTTAGTATATTTTTGTATAGTGACAGTCTATTGTATATAAATTGTATAGTAACAGTCTATTTTGTATATTTTTTGTATAGTGACAGTCTATTTAGTATATACATTGCATAAAATTTGTATATAGAGTGTATCATGCATCTTGCAATGTATCCATAATATATCATTAATGTATTCTGAGTGCTTTTGTATATCCAAAGTGTATAGACTGTTCTACAATGTATAAATTTTGTATATATAAAGTGAACCTGGCTAACAGATTTGCTGTTATTTTTGCATTAAAACAGATGCAGATATGAAAATAACTCGTATAACAAGCTCGCGCAGAATTGTTCACTTCCCAAAATGCTGAAATATATTGAATATTAAACTCTCTACCAATTGTTCTCTTTTATATTGTGCAGAATTGAACTCGCGCAATATAAAAGATTTCCATGACCAGTGACCATAACATGTAGAAATTAAAAGGCCATTAAGGTCTCAGACCGACAAACAACTATACATGTTGCCGAGGTAAGACTTAAAGTAGTAAAAGTTACAAATATATAAACCATGAACATGAAAATTATTGCAGCTGAAATGAAATGTATGATTTCCAGCTAGAGAGTTGAGAGTGTGACCACATATAGAACTTGCATTCTTGGTATAAGCTTGCGGTCCATTTTAGAAAATTCTAGATTGGTTTAACTTCCATTTTTTTGGATCTCAACCAAGACCTGAATATATATCATCATATAAGATGCATGAATATATATCATCATATCCTGAAATTTGTTTCTTTCTATCCTCTACTCCATAGCCTCTCTCCTCCACAAAACAACCCTTCTCATCAGTCCCAAAAATAGTAAAACACTTTGCCGGAGTTCGGACGGAGAACATCCATCCGATGATGCATCTCCATCTTCTTACTCATGTTTATGCCGATGTCTCGGCCTCATATGATGTTTTCAATGAAGAAGCAGAAGAAAATAGAAGCAACAACATCAAATTGGTGACACAAATTGGGGAATCTTGGGAATTGAAAACTATAATTGATGGTTTGAAACAGTCGATGATGGCGGTGATTGAAGCGGCGGAGCATCTACGAGGATCGGCGGTGAGGGCTGTCTTTGCAGCCATGGCGTGGTCGCCTCTCTTTCCGCGATCTGTCTTTTGTAGATCTGAGCCTCTTAGTTGCGTTTTTGGGCTAGCCACTTAAATTACTTTTGGGCTATAAAATGAATATTGTAATTTTGGGCTACTGGGTATTAAAAGTTTGGGCCGAATGGCGATAGATGAAATTTGCTCTAATTATTACTTGCTCATTCTTCTGCGGTTCATCAATATCTAGCTCCCTTTTTTGTGAAATCGCGATCAGTACTTTCAATGCTCTAGTAAAGTATAGCTCCTGACCCCAAATTAAGAAATTTTTTAGTTTTCCGCATAGTGTTAATTATGAATCATATTCAATATTCAATGATATATTTTTCAGCATCAAAACTGTGCAAAGCAATATTTTTTGCAAATTGGGAGCCAAATTCCTATATCTACACCAAGTCCCACCTTACCCATATTGGAGTCCTAAACCATACAGATCAGCAAATACTGTAAAAATTGACTTTTAGTAACAATATGTAAAAAGCAGCCAAAAAGAGTTATTTTATCACTGCATGTCACTGGCCAAATGAATGTAGCTTGCTTTATTTTCTAGTTCTTGATTATTGAAAGATGCTTATTTAAAATGCTATGAGTTTGAGGCTACATAGTTCCTAAACTTAAAGCTTCAGTTTTAAAATTTCTAAAATTTTTGGAAGAAGACTCAAAGCTTGCAGTATTTATTTCCATAGACACCAGTAGGATAAATTTCAAGTGGAAACTCTATAGTTCAGCTTGTGCGAATAAAAGATCAATCAGTAAATGAAAAACATCATTTTTTTTTCTTGAAAAAAGAATGATTGCTATTTAGCCAGATAGAATAACTTTTTTGGTTACGTTGTGCTTGAACAACAAAATTCTTCAATCCTTCCCACATAATGGGATTTATATAGTATGATTAAATTGATTTGATTAATCGTCCACATAACTTTGTGATTGAATGAATTATTATGAGAGATTTATCAACCAAAACCAAAGAAAGGAAAAAAAAAGAAAAAGGCAATGAAAGGAAAAAAAAGAAAAAGGCAATGGATAATTCCTACGTTAATATTGATTATAACATGCTCTACGTCAGTAATGTAAGTCGTGAACGGCATTAGGACGATGACAGTTTTTGACTGGACCAAATCTTTGACCAGCAGTATACCCATGCGTCCTGTCGTAATTCACCAAGGGGTCATTTGATTCGAAAACAACTTATATATGAATTAATAATGTAGGAATTAATAATAGGGAAATTAATGGTACATGAATTGTTTCTCGGTGGATATTTGACCCATTGCCCTAAAAGTGAGTATGTAAAGTATCAACTAAATTATTTTTTACTTTCTAAACTAAATAATAATGAATTTACAATTATACCCTTTGATATGTGATTTTTATAGTCTTTTAGGAGAAAGACAAAAGGTAGCTTTGTCCTTTTGGTGCTTCATTCATGTATAAATTATACATGGATTAGGTATTTCATGCATGTTGGCGGTGGATTACGATAATATACCAATTGGTGTATAAAATAATATATGTATTAGTTATAACGACCCAACCGGTCGTATTGAACTTTAGCATTCCGTTCAGTGGTTTGAGGTCTTGAGTAGTTTCATATTATGCATTATTACTTGTGTGTGTGGTCGGTTTCGGTTTTCAAGCGTTTCGGGATTGATTTGGAAGAATGATTCTCATTTTAAAAGCTTTAAGTCGGAAGAATTGATAATGTTTGACTTTTACGTATTTGATCTCAGATCGGAGTTTTAATGGTTACGTTAAATCTGGATGGTGATTTTGGAGTTAGGCGTATGCCCGAAATTGGATTCGGAGGTTCCTAGGCTGATTTGGCACTTGTTGGCAAAAATTGGCAATTTAAAGATTTAGAATTTTCCTAAATTTGACCATGGATTGACTTTATGACTATCGGGTTTGAATTTTAGTTTCGGGACTTGAAATAGGTTTGTTTTGTCATTTGTGACTTGTTTGCAAGATTTGGTGTCATTCCAAATTAGTTTGATTGGAATCAGACGTATGATTGTGTTTTTAGAAGTTCTTGAAGTTCATTGTATTTTCATGTGTTTTTGTGTCTGATTCGTAGTTCCGGATATTATCTTGGTGTTTGATCGCATGAGCGAGTTTGTATGATATTTATGTACTTGTGTGGATGTTTGGTGTGGAGCCCCGGGGACTCGGGTGAGTTTCGTACGCATTTCAGAGTGTTTAAACGAATTTCAGTTTTGATAGTTTTTGGACTGATTCTTCAAGTGTCGTAAATGCGAGACCTAGTTCGCATTTGCGGACCTCGCATTTTAGAGGAGGGTTCTGCATTTGTGAGGTTGGCTGGGGCTGGGGAGAGTTCGCATTTGCGGACTCACTGATTGCATTTACGATGGGCACCTAGGCTTGGGGTCTTCGCATTTGCGATGTAAGTATCGTAATAGCGGTAGTGGCAAACCTCGCTTTTGCGACGTTTTCTAGGAAGGTCAGCTTCCAAATTTGTGAGCCAAGGGTCACATTTGCGAACCCAAGGTCGCAAATACTACACATGAAGCAGAACTTATAGCTGGGGTTTCGAGGCTTAGCCTCAATTTTATCATATTTTGATCCCTAGGCTAGGTAGGAGGCGAATTGGAGGAGGGATTTTCTCATACAATTATTGGGCAAGTCATTTGATCAATATTCAATTATATTACATGATTATTTATGAGATTTAACCTCTAATCCAAGGATTTTGGAAGGAAATTTTGTCTATATTTTGAATAAATAAAAATTTGAGATTTGAGAGTCGAATTGGACTCGAATTTAAAGACAAACTACATATATGGACTTGTGGGGTTATGAATAGTCGAGATCTAACCTTGGACCCGAATTTTGATCGGGCAGGACCGGGGTTAACTTTTGGGGAGTTGTGTAAAGTTCTTAACTTTATTTATTGGAATTAATTTATCCTGCATTATTTGATGTTATTAAGTTTATTTTGGTTAAATTTAGCAGAGCGGACGTAAATTTTAGAAGAAAGGCATTTTTAGAGTACTGATTGAGGGCTTTTGAGGTAAGTATGCCTAACTTTCCATGGGAGAAACTACCCATATGATTTGGTTAATTGCACTGTTTGAATTATATGAAAGACGTGTACATGAGGTGACAAAATTGACCGATTTTGACTCTTAGGTTTCTTATACGTATTTAATTAAGGTTGTTATATCGTGTTATATCTTTCATTGTCAAATTTTCTCTTACATGCGTTAATTGAAGTTGTTATTACATGTTCTATCTCTCATTGTCGAATTTACTCTTGTATGCTTTAAATTACATGTCATATCTTTCATTGTCGAATTCACTATTAATATGCTTTTAATTGAAGTTATTGTTACATGGAATATCTTTCACAGTTGAGTTATCTCCCATTTTATTGTGATGTTGTTGAAATTATTGTACATATTGTTGTTGAGCTGTGTGTTATGCTTTATTATGATATTGGTATTATTGTTTTGGAAATATTGTGGCATATGTGGAGTTATTGTGTGGATTGATTGTGCTTATGTAGAAGATATGGTGAAATTTAACTATTGTTGATCGTGCGGAGCGATAAGAGTTACTATTGGTATATTGTTTGGACGGAATGATGCAGGTGGCTCTTGTTTATATTGTTTGGGTAGAGCGATATGAGTGACTCTTGTGTATATTGTCTTGGCGGAGTGATACGGGTGGCTATTGATATATTTTATGGGCGGAGCGATACATGTGGCTATTATGATATTGTCAGCATGGTGGGATAAGGGTGGCTATGTTAGGGATGATATGTGATGGTCTGGGGGCATATTATTGATGATATTCATGTGATGGTGTGGCT
Source organism: Nicotiana tabacum (assembly GCF_000715075.1). NCBI lineage: Eukaryota > Viridiplantae > Streptophyta > Magnoliopsida > Solanales > Solanaceae > Nicotiana > Nicotiana tabacum. The sequence goes on along the minus strand of NC_134095.1, from coordinate 116,643,425 downwards.
CCTTTGTGTGACAAGCATATTACGTGATTTGTTGTGTTGATTCAGATGTGCTATTTCGGTGTACTAGGTGTCTCTAATATTACTTGTTGATTGAGCTGTGCTGGTACACTTGTACAAGCATACACCATAACATGTCATCTATACTGGTCCAGGAGTATGAATCTTGATTTTCATTGATCATGTGTATGTATTCTTTTATACCTTCCTTCTGTGTGTGGATTGGGCTTGTAGCACGTGAGTTATCCCTGCGGATATGATATATTGTTACTAGTAGAACGTGAGTTGTCTGTACGGATATGAGATATTGTTACTAGTAGGACGTGAGTTATTCATGTGGATATGAGATATTGATGTTATTGGCACGTGAATTGTTCGTGTAGCACATGAGTTATCCGCGCAGTTGTGATCGATAATGTGGGCACGAGATGCCATGTTTATATGATTTGGGACTCATGATTTGTGATAGTTGAGGTGTGGTACCTCGTGGTGATTCTTGTTGTAATTTCTGTGGCGGTACAATTTGATGATTAGAATGTCCATTGTTTTCCCTTAATTGCTTTCACTTGTATATTATCTGCATTTTGATTATTTTTCCATTTATCACAATATTACCCTTCATTGCAATTTATTTACTTTGCTTTTCCGTTCTTAGCTTTAGATTGATATTCTGTACAGGTTATTTGACTAGTAGGTGTCTTGACTTGAACCTCATCACTACTTTATCCAGGTTAGTCTTGATACTTACTGGGTACTGCTGTGGTGTACTCATACTACGTTTCTGAATATTTTTGTTCAGATCCAGGTATCTCGGTGCGTGCTGGTCATTAGTTAGCTGGTTGTGAGTTACTGCGCAGACTTCAAGGTACACCTGCTATTACGTTCGCATGTCTCGGAGTCATCTTCTGTTGTCTTTCATTACCACTATTTATATCATTCCACAATAATATTGTATTCAAAGATTTAGTGTACTCAGTATAGCTTATGACTTCGTACTACTGTTTTTGGAAAAATGTATAACTATGGATCATTTTTAGCTATATATGTCATTTACTGGTTTATGTTTAATGGTTAAATGGTTTAAATCTTTTAATAATTTAGTAAATGTTATGCTTACCCGGTCCTAGGGACTAGATGCCATCATGATCCTCAAGATGCTATTTTGGAGTGACATTAGTTATCATAGAGTCACAACCAAATAATGTATTAATTCAATATAAATTCTTATACTATAATTAATTTTCTTATACATCATATCAAACGACCCCTAAGTTTTCAAGTCATGTCCATGAGAGACGTATTTAATTCTTATCATGTCTTTTCCCTATTCGTCTGCTTCAATTTGTGAATGAAGATCAAAGTGAATACTGCACAAAACGACAACTGTAACATTCCCATGTTGTGGTCCAGAGCTATGAGAAATGAAATAATGAAATGGGGATTTTTATTTTAGGTTAGGTATACGTTTTTTGGGTGTCCACCCGATATTTGGTTCTTTATCAGAGGCGATTCAATTCTCAAGGCTTGAACCAGATAAAATATCTGGTTAAGAATGAAGGAATACTTATCACCTAGAATATTTTTTGATGATGATGTATAATTAATGTGAACCATATTCTTGTATAGGGAAAAATATGTTTATATTAAATGATCACATGAGGAAGTGACACGTGGAGCCAAAGACGGAAGATAGGTAAAACCAAGGACAACGGTGCCATCTGTTACTGGAGAAAACGATACTCATAAAGATGAAGTAAATGTCTTCCACCCGATAGCGTTTAATGGGGAATATTCTACAACAGTAAGTACAATGTCAATTACAAGAAATATGGCATTCACTGCCTGCCGTTACACATTCTTCAATGGCCCTCATAATTGACATTAAAGAGGAGCTTGATCCTAGGACCCTATTCTCTAGGTGCAGCTATAAATAGTAAATTCTATTATCATTGTAAAGGACAGGACCTTTCTAGCAAACATACACTACACTCTATTAAAAGCTCAATATAATTTTATCTTCTCATTTATTGATATCATTGATGTTGTCCCCGGAAGCATTGCTCCCAGAATTTCTATCTCTACTATTTTATCGTTGTCTCAAGGCTAAGTATTATATTTTCCTCTAATTCATCTATTATTTCAGGATCAAATTAATTCACTTGTCTATAAACTACGTATAAATTCAACTGTACCATTTTACGGGTAAATAATTCGGGGCCCACCGTGATGCTTAGACAGTTGTGTAATTAAGTTGGTCCTTGCCTCCTTTACTAACGTGTATCGATTATTTGTTCCTAAAAAAATCATAGAAAATGGCAGATAATGGTGTTAACAACACACACAACCTTGAGACCCAAGGAAATCATCCTCAGCACGAGGATTCAATCAGCGATACCCACAGTGAGGGGAACGAGGCCACACCAGTCCACGGAAGACGATACCTGCGGTATGTTTGCGAGGAGACTCATAATGATGCTGAAGAAGAGCACCTCGTCGAAGCGGTAAGGGTCCTGCAGAAGAAATAAGAGGCCATTCTGTGCCATCTCACACGACAGGTTAAGGTTGTGACAAAACTGAAACATGCATTATCAAGCGCTTCTAATAATGCAAATGGACGAAGTCTAGTTCCTTCCGGTGCTCCCACAAATCAAACAACATAGAGGGTCGACAACAACACCTCGACGGGAGAGGTCGGCTTCGATGGAGGCAGAGGGAGCGGATTCGTCATAACAACGAGAGCGATCCCTTCAAAAACAAACTCATATGGTTTATGAGAGAAGTAAATTCTCGCACGGACTAAATCCCGGCCGGTGCTGAAAGGGCCGGACTCAAAGAAGTACACTCAATTGCCATACAAACCAAGCACAATACTAGAATTGATTCCGAATCAGTTTAAAATGCCAGACGTGCCAAAATATGATGGGACTTTAGATCCTCAGGAACATATCACCACTAATACAACAGCGGTGAAGGGGAACGATTTTTCTCCCCATGAGATTGAATCAGTGTTACTGAAGAAATTTGGAGAGAGTCTCACGAAGGAGCCTTGACGTGGTATTCGCTTTTGCACGAGCATTCAATAGATTCCTTCAAGATGCTCGTGGATTCTTTCATTAAGGCCCATGATAGGGACAGAAAAGTGTAGGCCCGAAAGACCGACATATTCAGGATTGCACAAGGAGAGTCCGAGTTGCTGCGTGAATTTGTAACCCAATTCCAGAAGGAAAGGATATTGCTTCTGGCCGTTTTGGACGAATTGGCGGCTGAGGCATTCACCAAGAATCCGAAAAGTTCCGATGCTTCCCAGAAGTTGAAAGAAAGCTTGCTTGAGTTCCAAGTGACAACTTGGGTGGATGTTCACAACCGGTACGAGTCAAAGATAAGGATTGAGGATGATCATCTCGACTTCCCGACGTTGGTTATAGGTCGAGAGAAGAATAAAGATAAATCAAATAACGATTTGGACACAGATAGACGATCTTCGAGGAGCCAATATTTTCCCTATGAATGGGTCAAACGACATGGCAGAGGTTTCTGGTCGGCGGATAGGTTCATTACTGATAGAAGAACTAATCGCGGCCGGAGCAACATGTCATTACAGGAAAAGGAAACGTTAGGTTCTCGAGATTCTTCCTACCCCGCGCTTTTAGAATATAACTTCAACGTCAGTATAGTAGAGTTGGTATCGGCTATGAGGAAAATTAAAGAAGAATGGTTCCTGAAGCCAATGAGATCAGATCCTAGCTAGAGGGATCCTAATTTATGGTGCGAATAGCACGGGATAAACTGTCACCGGACTAGGGATTTCCAGCATCTGTGCAAAGAGGTTGCGACAATGCTGAAAAGTGGCCATCTCAGGGAATTCTTAAGGACCGGGCTAAAAATAATTACAGTCACAATCGTGACAATGCGGAGCCCTCAAAAGCAAGAGAAGATCTCCACCGCATGACGATCAACATGATTTTTGGAGGGAACGAGATTAAAGGGGTTACCTTTTTGGCGAAAAAGACAAAGATATTAGTAACCCATAGCAAGAGACTCCAGGAAGTCGCTGAAGACGACATCACCTTCACGAAGGAAAATGCAGATGGATTGTTGCTACTGCACAATGACGCATTCATAATTTCTTTAAATGTATTAGATTTTAAAATGAAGCGTGTTCTGGTGGATCCATGGAGTTCGACCAATATGATAAAATGGAGGGTATTGGAGAAATCCAAACTTACCAGAAGCATCATTCTGGCCACAAAAATCCTCACCGACTTCGATATCCTGATACCCGCGAATGCCGAAGGGGTGATGAAGACGGCCCTTTTTGAGGTGGTGGATGGTGATATGGGCTACAACATTATCTTGGGAAGACCATGGTTGCATGAGATGAAAGTTGTGCCATCAACATATCACCAGTTGCTGAAATTCCTAACTCCCAAGGGAATCAAACAAATAAGAGGTGACCAACCGGTGGCAAGGGAGATGAATGCAATTTTGGTCTCCAATAACAAAGGGAAAGAGCATATGTCATAACAATTGCAGGAACCGGCACCCGCTCCCAAGCAAAGAGAGGTCAACCAGAGGGAAGAGGCGCCGGAATCTTATCAAGTGCCAAGGTATTTCCAGGTACCAGAAGAGACGAACGCAACACAATCCACAACGGAAGAGCTAGAGCAGGTCGCATTATTCAAGAAGTTCCTGGAAAGGAAATTCTACTTAGGAATAGGACTATACCCCAAAATATGGTCTGGATTTATTGAATTTCTTATATTTAACGTCGATTGTTTTGCATGGTCACATGAGGATATGACAGGTATCCCGCCGGAAGTGTCCATAAACAAGTTAAGTTTGGATCCCAACATCCTCCGGTAAGACAAAAAAAGCATCCTATTGCCGAGGCCAGAAACAAATTTGTCAAAGAAGAGGTAACTCGCCTACTAGATATTGATTCAATCTGAGAGGTAAAGTATCCAGATTGGCTACATAACGTAGTAGTAGTAGTTCCAAAGAAAAATAATAAATTTTGTATGTGCATAGACAATAAAGACTTGAACAAGGCGTGCCTACAGGACTCGTTCCCATTGACAAACATTGATCAAATAATCGATGTGATGGTCGGGCATTAGTTAATAAGTTTCCTCGATGCTTACTCCAGGTACATCCAAATTAAGATGAACCCAGAGGATCAAGAAAAAACTTCGTTCACAACGAACTTTGGCATATATTACTATAATGTGATGTCGTTCGGGTTAAAGAATGCTGAAGCCACTTACCAATAGCTCGTAAACAAAATGTTTGAAAAAAAATAGGGAACACCATGGAAGTCTATATAGACGATATGCTTGTTAGGTATTTGAATGTAAGTGATCATCTTAACCACTTGCAAGAAACGTTTGACATTCTTAGGAAGCATAACATGAATCTTAACCCCGAGAAGTGTGAGTACGGGGTCAACTCTATTAAGTTCCTGGGATTTATGGTATCACAAAGGGGGATTGAGGTTAACCTCAATAAAATCAAAGTCATCAAAGGTATCCCAGACCAGCTATCAAGCGTAAAAGAGGTTCAAAGGCTCATGGGGAGATTGGCCGCTTTGAGCAGGTTCATTTCCCGATCTTTAGAGAAATGCCATCATTTCTTTTCATTACTCAAAAAGAAGAACAACTTCGAATGGACCCTGGAATGTCAACAGGCTGTGAGAGATTTGAAAAGGTACTTCTCAAGTCCTCCATTAGAGTCAAAGCCAGAGGAAGGCGAAAAACTATTAGTCTACTTAGCGGTCTCGGAGGTAACAGTAAGTGCCATTTTAGTCCGCGAGGACGAAGGTATGCAATATCCAATTTATTATGTTAGTAGAATTTAATTGGGAGCTGAAACTCGCTACCCACATTTGGAGAAGTTTGCCTTAGCCTGTGTGGTCGCTGCTCGAAAGCTAAGGCCTTATTTCTAATATCACCTGATAGCTATGGTGACCACCTTTCCCCTATCGAATGAGTGGATTTGACATATAATATAAACCTTAGACATCGATTAAGTCACAATTTTTGGCCAACTTTGTGGCCAATTTCAGTCTGGGACTATTACCTCTGTCTACCAAAGAAGCAGTAACAGTGCCATAAGGACAATTCCTCTGACTAACAATGAAACAAAGTATGAAGCTTTGATTGCAGGACTCAAATTGGCCCAGGGACTAGATTCTGAGGTCATACAAATCAAATGCGACTCCCAGCTGATGGTACATTAGGTCTACTAGATCTTTGAAACTAAAGAGGAGCGCATGCAACAATACGTAGAGAAGGTTCAGGCTCTGCTTGCTCGGTTTTGGGAGTGGTAAATTACGCATATCTCGAGGGAAGAAAATGCATAAGCAGATGCATTAGCTAACCTTGGATCATCGATGGAAATGAATGGATCGGACTCCGATACGATCGTACATCTTATGTACTTAGTTCTGGACGCAGATAATTATTACGAGGTAAATGTGACGAATTTTGTCTAGGACTAGAGGAATGAGATCATTGATAACCTTGAGCATGGAAAGTTTCCTAGAGATCCTAAGGCATCCCGAGCACTGTGCACTAAAGCATCACGGTATAGTTTCAAAGGAGGCCAATTGTACAGAAAATCTTTCCAAGGTCCGCTGGCCTGATGATTGGGAGCCTTCAAAGCTAATTATGTTATATGAGAAGTCCACGAAGAGATCTATGGAAATCATTCGGGCACAGACTCCTTAGTACTAAAATTGGTAAGGACAGGTTACTATTGGCCCAAAATGGGACACGATGCCAATGCTTTTGTTCAAAAATGTAATAAGTGTCAACGCTACAAATTGTTAGTACATCAACCAACAAAACCATTACACTCAGTTTTGTCTCCATGGCCATTCATGAAGTGGGGAATGGATATTGTCGGACCACTACCATCGGCCCCTGGTAAGGTAAGATTCTTTTTGATTTTAACTGACTATATTTCTAACTGGGTTGAAGTAGGTCCTTATTAAAAGGTCAGCGAACATGAAGTCGTAGATTTCTTGGGGGAGAACATAATTTGCAGATTTAGGATACCAAAAGAGATAGCCTGCGACAACGGGCCACAATTTATAGGCGCAAAGGTCATAAAGTTCCTTGAAGTCTTGAAAATTAAAAAGATCACATCTTCGTCCTATCATCCTAGCGAAAATGGTCAAGGGGAATCAACGAACAAAGTAGCTATGCAAAATCTCGAAAAGAAATTAGAAGCAGCTAAAGGCAAATGGCCCGAGGAACTGCCTAGAATACTATGGGTGTATCGAACAATGACCAAATCGAGAACAAGATAGACTTATTTCCCCCTGGTATACGGAGTAGAGGCCTTGATCCCGTTGGAAGTAGGGGATCCTACCTTGAGATACTTCCAGACAAATAACGAAATAAACAATGAAGCAATAATGGTCAATTTGGAGATGCTCGATGAGCACAAGGACTTGGCGCATATAAGGATGGCAACTCAAAAGCAAATAATAGAAAGATATTACAATCGAAGAGCCAACCTCCATCATTTAAAAATGGGAGACTTGGTTTTAAGGAAAGTAACTCAAAACACCCAGGTACTTAATGTAGGGAAGGTAGGTCCAACATGGGAAGACCCCTACCGGGTTTCAGCTATCATGGGGAAAGGGTCATATGAGTTGGAGAATCAAGATTGTGAAAATTTGCCAAGAAACTGGAATGTGGCACACCTTAAGAGATACTATTGCCGATGAACATCACATGTACTGAAAGTATGTACTGCACTCTTTTTCCTTTTGTGCAGTTTTTGTCCTAATTGGGTTTTCCTGGCAAGGTGTTTAATGAGGAAGCAACAAAAAGCATACTACGAAGGAAGTTTCAATAGAAGCACTACGACCTTTTAATAACAAGGCACACTAGCGAAGAACCACTCTGGAGCGTTTAGATAATCTTTTGCTCGGTAGAAAAGTTCCCACCGAGAAGTTTAGTTTGCTATAAAACAAAGGTTACCCGACTGTTCACAAGTGCAAGCCATAAGGGATTGTTAGATAGTCTTTGGCATGATAGCATAAATTGCTAAGGGGAAGTGAAGTTTGTTATCAAACTGAAGATTATATAGCAATTCATTAGTGGAATCCTCGAAGGTGTTAAACTTCCAGTGTTCCAATTTTCATTTTTCGTATTCGAACACTAGGGGAGAATGATATGAGGATACGATGACAAGGACTATCGCTTTTACCGGAATGTGAAACCCGGAAGCATAGTTATATCATCGGGACTAGGGACTGCGCGACCAGCCCCGTAGAAACAAGTTGTACAAGTTAGCCACAAGAAATGACAATTTCTCTTTAGCACAACATATGCTTATTTACTCTTTAATAATGAAAGGAATAAAGTAAAGTCCTTTTATTTTTATCTTGTTTCTTGTCTGAATGATGAATTGATTTTGTCCTTTGAAAGTTAAATAAGTACTTCAAATATTAGTGCCGTAATGAATAAGAGACGTCCTTTTTAAGAGCACCGTAAACATAAGAGGGCTCTCTCTTATGAAAACCCCCACGATAAAGAGTTGATTTAGGTAGAACCTATTCCCGAAATCCAAATGCTTTCGGGGGAGAACATACCCAAAGCCTTGCATAATGAGACACAAACAGTAAAACTTGTGTAAAATACTTAAACGGAAAAGGATGCAAAAATTAAACTTGCATAAATATTTAAATGAAAGTAAGCAGAAGGGAAAACTCACGCAATACTTGATCAAAAGGTGTTTTGCATTTACAATGAATGTGCCAAATGACACAGGTACCAAAATTGGGAAATGAAATGAAAAGCTAGGATGCTGCATCTTCAGAACATGGAGGAAGAGAAGCATCCGCGGCCCTAGGAGAAGTGGGTAGATCCACCGCCGACTCAATGTCTTGGTCTTCATCATTTTGACCTTCAGCATCGTCTCCTTCCGGTTACTCTTCAGTTCTTGAGAATTTGGAACCGGAACCAGAAGAATCGGAAGCATCAGGCCTTGCCAGATGACCCCTTTTAGCAGTTGACTCTAGCTCTCAGACTTTAGCGATTTTGGCATCAAAGTCAATTACACTCGCTTTAGCCTCTTCCAAGGTTATTCTCCTCGTGATATACATAACATATGTTTTTTCAATAACGAGGGAAGCCACTCGACACTTGAGTTCTTCTTTAAGTTGGTCAACCTCGACAGAAAGATTTTCCCGTGCGGATCTAATGGACCGGAGGCGAACATCGAGATCACGGGCAGTAGAGCTAAACAATCAATTATTCTCATTGGTCCTATTATATTTCTCCTCCAATTGCACATATTTCATCCCGGCAACAACAAGCTCTTCAATTTTGGAGTTCAAGGATGCCTTCAAATTAGTTAATCTTTCAGTGGAGGCAGCTTCGCGATCGGATGCAGCAAGAATGACACTATGGACTTCAGCCCATCTGGTCCTAGCCTCTTAAAATTGAACCCTCAGCAAGGCAATTTCTTGGATAAGGGTCTCTACTTCTTGCTTGCCTTGTTGCAAATGAGCCTCCAACACAATAGCCCCAACAACTTTGTCTTCTAGTTCTGAGAAACGAGTAGTAGTTTGGTCCTGCTCGGCCAAAAGTTGATCCCACTCAGAGGTAAGTTCCTAATAATCTCAAATAATCCTTTGGAGGCCCTCGGAAGCAAGGAAATTTGTCTGCGAAACAAAAAAGGCAAAATCAAAATACTACTAAATCAAAGATAGAAAAGATAACGAAAGGAATGAAGAATATACCGCTGCGGCATTGTGCATTATCATTGTTCAACAAACACTCTCCCGAGAGAGCTTGTATCTTTTCCCAATCTTTTTAGGAAGACATAGGCTTTAGATAGTTAGCAAGTTCCACCGGTCGGGATAGCAGATTGCATCTGGTAGAAATCTAGAGAGTAATTTTAAAGGGGCAGCATAATTTTGCCATAAGTTCCCATGAGCTGGGGACTGGGGGAGAGGAACATTCTCTTCTCGGACAGATGCGGCCGTTGGAGATGATGTAGTAGTTGTTGGTGGAAGAGTTCGTGAAGAAGGAGATGAAGTTGATGGCGTTGAAGGATGAGAAGTGGTTGCGGCAAGCGCAGTGCTGTGTGCTGGTTGCTTGTCAACCAAAGATGGCAGGGACCCGGTACTCAGCCTCACAGTTCTGGATGCAGCGAATGGGATCCGAAAATGGGAGTTGGCATTTTTCACCATCTCAAACTCCCCCGAGAGCACCGAGGCATCGTCCTCAGTTTGTGTAACTAACTCAATAGATTGAGCAGTCTATTGAGTTAAGGAAGATCGCCATCTTCTACGTAGAGAATCCCCCTCCTCGTTGGCTTCCCCATCATCGTCAATCATCAAGGTGTCTATGGTCAGCCGGAGTAGGGGGCTCGTCACCACAACTTTCAGAGACGACTGGGGAGCGGCATTCTTTTCCCTATTATTCTTTCCCCCGGCCACGAAGGCACATCTTCCTTTTGGTTGCTTATTCTCCTATCAAGGACTCCGAGAAGAAGCACTTGCACCAGAAGCAGGCTCGGAGACACCTATTTGTGTAAAAGCCTCATGCAACAGCCTCGCCGCATCAACAGGATTAGCCAAAACATCTTCCTCGGGGACAACAACTAAGCCCTGTGGTAGACCAGAATTCAACACGAGAGAAGACTCAAATGATTTCCTTATGTGAAAAGGTAAAAACAAGATGAGTTTGAGCTACCATAATTTTTTGCCTTCCACCTATATTTTAGGGACAGTTCTTTCCACGTGCGGGTTTCGGGCATAGTAACGTCCAAAATTTTCTATACCCCTTCGTCCAAGCCCTCAACCCTAGGTGGAACCCACTGAGTTGCTGAAATAGGTAAAAGAAGAAGGGTCAATAATGATATGGAGTGATCTTTATAAGAAGAAGAAACAAACGGTAGACTTACGAGTGCGGTTCTATAATTCCGGAAAAGAAGGAGCCGTGGTCGGGATGACATCACTAGTGGTGACTTAAACAAACCATTCCATCCATCCACGATCGTTGTCATCATCCATGCTGGATAACAGTACATGGTGGTCACGTTTGCTGAAATTTATCATTCCCTCGCAGAAGATTTTGGGAGAATAGAGGTTCATCACTTGAGCTAGAGATAGCTCTTCTTCCGTTTCCTGGCACAGGCACCAAAGACAAGCGATTGTCCTCCACACGGAAGGACTTACCTATTCCAAGCACACCTGATAGCGGAGGCAGACCTCTACAATGACGGATTCAAGCTCTCCACTCAAAGAAATAGCTCCCAAAGTGAAGGGATACGTGTAAAAATATGTACAACCCTTCTTGGGTAAAGTTATCTGCTCCGCCAGGTCGGGAGCGATAATATTCAAATCTTGACAGTGGCAGTCTTCCTTCACAGTAGGGATACTAGAAGGATGGATAGAAGAAGGATATGCGCTAATAGCCCATGTACGAGGGTGAGTAGAAGGATATTTCTCTTCAATATCTTTGGTAGTGATCAAATTCTTTGGGATGATGGTACTTAACGTAGGGGGAGCAGCATCATCAGCTTTGCCTTTGTTCTTTGAAGAACTAGGGTTCTAGAAGAAGAGGCCATTTTTTATCAGAAGAAGGGTTTTCTCTCAAGAAGAAAGCAAAAGAAAGGCTAAAAACAAAGTATGAGTTGAGTAAAGAAGTTTGAGAGAATTTAGAGTATTATGAAATGTAAATAAAGGAGGCTGATACATATAAGTAAAGGTATAGGCGGCTAAACTCGTGGCCATAATTACCTCGATAACCGGCAAAAGTGATGCTAAATCACGGGATGACACGTGTTTGGGGCATTAAATACAGAGATATGTACGTCTAATCAACCGTCAAAAACTTTTCAGAGGGGGTCAGTGAATTTACCGCCAAAGAGGATGTTTCTACCAACTTCCCAGTGACACAAAATTATGTCACCGAAAAGAAGGGGGACTATCTGTACCGAAAAAAATATGTTTATATTAAATGATCGCATGAGGATGTGACACGTGGAGCCGAAGACAAAAGATAGTTGAAATCAAAGACAACGGTCCCATGTGGTGTTGATAGTAGCCTATATTATGCGATGTAGATGCTATTTATGCTCTAAGTAAACCATACTTTATTGATGTTTTAAGTTCTACTCCCTCCGTTCCAACTTATGTGAACCTGTTTGACTGGGCACAGAGTTTAAGTAAAAATGAAGACTTTTGGAATTTGTGGTCCTAAACAAGTTCAAATGGGGCCCAGAGTATTTGTGTGGTTATAAAAGCTTCTCATTAAGGGTAAAGTTGTAACTTTAAGCTAAATTATTACCAAATTTAGAAAGGGTTCATTCTTTTTTGGAACGGACCAAAAAGGAAATAGGTTCACATAAACTGGAACAGAGGGAGTAAATGATAACAAAATGCTCTAATTGAGGTTTTTATTCTTTGCAGGAACTACTCCGAGTTAGGAGGAGGATATAGAGTGTTTTGGGGTCAAATATGTAGATACAAGGTCAATCGAGAAGAGCCCCGATGAAAATGAGCAAGAAAAGGTGAAGAAACACTGGGCAACAGACCACCGCGACCACGGTGGGACCGCGGTTGGAACGTGGTAATAGAAGGCAAAAAACAGAACATTGGTCATTCGCCGCGGTCGTGCCGCGACCATGGTAGAGCTGGAGAATGCCAAAAAGTTTTAAGGCCAAAGTGTATATCATGGAAAACTTATCCTAACCCTATATAAACTCAACAAACTCACCCAAGTCAAGGTTAAGCTTGTTTTTAGATTGAATTAGAGGCAAGAACAAGTGTGAGAAGATCAAGACACCATTAGAGTTTTTCAATTTTCATCTTGTTATCATTATTTGTGAATTATGAATAATTTTATGGTTTTATCTTGCTTTACTATGAGTAGTTAAATATTTAATCTAGGGTTGATGGAACCAAGTATTAGATGTAGTTTTGAATCAATTTTGTTATAATCGAGTCGGGTTTATTATATGATCGTTCAACTATATTTTGTATGGTGATTAATTGAATGGGCCCTTGATTAATCGTGTCTAATTGCCTTGTGTTGCTTGAGAAAGAATACTAGGTTAGACTGCTGTTGAACCACACCACTTTTGGGTAATTGAAGAGATTCATTACTTGAATTTAAAAGTGGGGTTAGAGATAACGAAAATTTGGTGGGATAATTCAGAGCTGCATAAATTATCAGCTAGAGTAGTTTGAGAGAATGCTCTAGTAAATTATCGTAGTTGATCGAGATATAATTATGGTAACCCATAGTTCATAATCCTCATAGAGTATTACAGCAAGATTATAGCAAAAGAGTTAAGAAGTAAACTAGCAATTGGGGAAATCAATACCCAAGATCTTTTTACCATTGAATTATCTTTGATTTAGAATATTGTAGTTTTAATATCCTTTTGATTTAGTTAAACAAAACCCAATACTTATTTTAAAAAATCTTGCATCGGGAAATTGTTTGAGCTTGTAATAGCATCACTAAGAGTCGTAGTAGATAGGTTAGTTCCCTGAGGATTCGACTCTGGACTTGAAAACCGGTTAATATTTGCAACGACCGCTTTGTCTTTTATAAGGCATAGTTAGGTGTGATCAAATTTTGGCGCTGTTGCCGGGGAACTTACAGTGTTATTTATTACAAATTAGAAGTAGCGCTAGAATTATTAGTTTAGATCAATTTTCTACGGTGTTAAATAATTTTTTTATTGAAATTCTCATGTTTGAACTCTTGTGTGATTCGGGTGTATGCCTAGAGATTCCTCGAGGACTGGTGAACTGCTTGAAGGACTCTCAGACCCCGAGAAAACATTCAGGGCATTAAACTGTGCCAACAAGAAGAACAAACAACCACAACAAACACACCAACTTGAAATTGAAATGGGTGACATAGATAACGTCAACGGGAACATCAGGGACGATCCAGTTGACCCAAATGTCAGAGTTGTGGCACCTCTTGTGCCAGAAGCTACACTTTATGATTGGGCACAGCCAACAGCTGACAACCTGGCCACCACCATTGTTGTACTCCCAATACAAGCGGAGACATTCCAAATCACTAATAACATGCTGCATCTTCTGCAGAATAAGAGACTGTTCTCTGGGTCACACATTAAAGACCCTCAACAACACTTGAAAAATTTTCTATCGATTTGTATGACCCAAAGGCAGCCAAATGTGACCCCGGAAGCCATCAAGCTGTTATTGTTCCCATTTTTGTGACTGGGGAAGCACAGACTTGGCTAAATTCGCTCCCAATAAATTCCATTGCCACTTGGGAGGAATTAGTCTAGTAGTTCCTGAACAAGTTTTACCCGCCTAACAAGATTGCAAGACAGATTGATGAGATATTGCAGTACAAGCAGCATCCTACTGAGACCTTGCAGGAAACTTGGGAAAGATTCAAAGGGATGCTAGTGAAGTGTCCCCACCATGGTATTCCAGACCAGATGCTCGGCCAGAGATTCTACATGGGGTTAGTAGACAATCTAAAAGCAAATGTAGATGCTTCAGATGTGGGTGCATTTTTGAGCAAGACATTCACAGATTGTAAAATCCTTCTTGACAAGATGTCCCAGAATTCGAGGTGGATGAAGAGAGGTACGACCCTGACACCAATAGTGCATTCAGTTCCTCTTGACCCAAATAATTCACATGCAGAGAACATAGCCACACTCATGACTCATATGAGTATATTGACAAAGAATATTGATGAGAGGGGTACAAAGCAAGTGTATATCGTTGACACAACAAATGGAGGATTGTGTACACCTTGCATTAATCAATCTTATGTGTGTTCATGTAGTGGAGAAGATTATAACCAATGATTAAGAGAGGATATGAATTATGTCAATAATTTTGGGGGTCAGAGACAAAGAGGACAACAATGGAGACCAGCACCCAATCAGCAGTACAGACCAAACATGCCACAACCTGGAGCTATGTAGCCCCAAGGCCAAGTGGTGCCATACTAGAGACAACAGGGCTATCAACAGTAGCACCAGCAATAGTTGGCATATCAGCCACCTCCTTAGCAACAGGATGGCGACATGGTAGAAATCTGGGGTATGCTACAACAACTCATTGTAACAAATGGTAAGATGCAGGAAAAGTTGGCAGTGCATGACTCAGCAATAAAGAATAATGAAACTCAACTAGGGCAGTTGTTCATGGCCTTAAATAACCCCCCCCCCCCAAGGGAACATTGCCAGCCGACACGAACATTAACCCCAAGGAGCAAAACCCGAATCAGCTGATGGCAGTAAGTCTCCTGAATGGGAGAGATTTAGACAGGGAGCAAGAAGTTGCTCAATCCAGAAGAGAGACTACACCAGCCACTCCAGTTCTATTAGATATAGATGAATCAACACAACTCAATAAAGTGGTGGTTGAACAGGTTCAGGTTGATAAGGGTAAGTCTAAAGATAGTGAACAAGCTGCAGAACAGGTGGTACCTCTTGTACTACAAAACCCCAACAAAGAGAAGCCAACAAGTAGTGAACAGAGGGTGATACCTGCACAATTCCCTTAGAGACTAGCAAAACAAAAGAAAGAAGATCAATATAGGAAATTCATGGAGATGCTTCGTCAAATTTAATTGAATATTTCTCTAATGGATGCTTTGAGGGAAATGCCAGGCTATGCAAAGATGATGAAGGACCTGATGTCACGAAAATTTGATTTTCAAGACCTATCCACAGTAACTCTGACACAGACCTGCAGTGCAGTAGTGACAAAACCAATGGCTTAAAAGATGTCTGATCCAGGTAGCTTCACTATTCCATGTGTTATTAGGAGTTATGCTTTTGCAAAAGCATTGTGTGGCTTAGGAGCTAGCATAAACTTGATGTTGTTGGCAATATACACAAAACTAGGTAATAGCAGAGCTAGACCGACTTCGATGTTGTTGCAGTTGGTTGACCGATCATTTAAAAGGCCGACAAGGATTCTTGATGATCAGCTGGTACAAGTGCAAAAGTTTGTATTCCCTGTAGACTATGTTATTCTGGACTGGCAGGTAGATGAAGAGATACCCATCATTCTAGGGAGGCCATTATTAGTGTCACGACCTAAAAATCGACCCGGTCGTGATGGTGCCTCTCGTGAAGACAAGGCCAGCCGACACAATTCCCAAATTCAGTTTTACCAGTTTAATAAGTCAATTTATGTCATTTATAAGGATAATCCCCAACAAGTATAGATTTAGCGAAATAAAACAAGTGTGGAAATGAATATAACCCGACATCGGGGTGTCACAAGTCACGAGCATCTACTAAGGTCTAAAATACAACAGAATTTCTGCAAATGTACTAAATACAGTCTAATGAAATCAAGAGAGAGAAAAACAGTGTTGCGAACGCCGACAGCCACATTGCTAAACTCCGATGACTCTGCCTCTGATCAACCAATACACGCTACCAGGTTCAAAAATACATGAATCTGCACCAGGGAGTAAAGTGAGTACTCTGACTCAGTGAGTAATAAGCATAACTAAAGACTGAGTGATAGGAAATCACGAAAAGTGCATCAACATGTTTTATAGAGTAGTACAAAACCAGTAAGAAAGCAATGAAGTTGTGAAATCTCTTTAAGCATCTTAGCTCAGTTTAAACTTCTTTAAAAAAGGACTTTTTAACAGTTAAGCAATTGAATGCAAAGGAATGAGAACAGATAAGCACAAAAAATCCACCCCTCGGGCACAAATACACAGTTAAAACAGGTAAATGACAAGCAAATAAGAAAGATAAACACATAAAGGTTCGCCCCTCGGGCACAATGTCAACAAATTCGCCCCTCGGCAATATCTCAGAACAATACCAGCCCCTCGAGCTATATCTCACATCATAATGGGTACACGCGCTCACTGGGGGTATGCAGACTCCTGGAGGGGCCCCTTACGGCTCAAGCGCACTATCAAGCCATCTCATGACATCATCACTAGGCTCTCTGCCTCATATCATCAAGATACCTCGTGGCGTACATATCTCAGGCCCTCGACCTCATAATCATAATCAGTGTATCACTGTTGCGGCGTGCAGCCCGACCCAAATGTATCCTCATAGCAAAGGCCCTCGACCTTACTACGTCAAAATTACATAAGCCACTCGGGCAACAGTAAAACATGATGCTCAGCCCAAAATATCATTTGAAATATCATTTGATATATTAAAACAGAGTAAACATGGCTGAGTTATGAAAACAGTGAAATATAGCATGATTGAGTTCAAGTATAAAGTCAAAACAGTGAGGAAATATCAATAAAAATCCCCGAAGGGTTCAAATAGTTGTCACGAGGCCCAAATATGGCATTCAGCCCAAAACATGATGATAGCAAATAGTTTCAAATCAAATACGCAGTAAAACAGTCATTCGGGATGGACTAAGTCACAATCCTCAATAATAGCACACGACCCCACGCTCGTCATCTAGTGTGCGTGTCGCCTCAATATAGCACAACAATGTGCAATCCGGGGTTTCATACCCTCAGAACATCATTTACAATCACTACTCACATCGATCCGGTTAAAACTCTAGCCCGTGATGCCTTTGCCCGCACGAATCGACCTCCAGATGCTCTAAATCTAGCCACAATAAGTACATAATTATTAAAATATGCTAAGGGAACGAAGCCCACTCAAAAATATCCAATTTACATAAAAAATCCCGAAATTGCTCAAACCCGGTCCCCGGGCCCACGTCTCGGATTTCGATAAATTTTACATCAATAGGTTCATTATCCTCTCACGAGTCTATACATACCAATAACATCAAAATCGGACCTCAATTGCCCCATCAAATTCCCAATTTACACTCTCCAAATTCAAGCCCTAATTCCCCAATTTTTTAGGCTTTAATTTCCACATATTTCATGATTAAACAAGTAAGAATCAACATAGGATCGAGTATAGAGTTCAAAAATCTTACCTCCAAGTGTTTCCCTTCGATTCCCTCTTCAAACTTTCTCAAAAGCTCCAAAAATCATTCAACAATGGAGAAAATAGACCAAAGCTCGCGAAACTCAGTTTTAAACATTCTGCCCAAGGTAAAATTACTTTCTTCGCGAATGCGACAGGTCTCTCGCGTTCACGTAAACCAAATTCACTGCCTCTCCATTTTTCCCTTCGCGAACGCGGTCAATTTCCACGCGAACATGATGCTTAGCCTTACCAGGCTTTCGCGAATGCGGTCCAACTCTTGCAAATGCATAGCACATGGGTCAGGGGTGCCCAACAACCTTACTCCTCTTCGCGAACGCGACCCTAGTCTCGTGTCCGTGATGCACATGAAGCCTCCACCTTCGCGCTCACGTCCCCTTCCTCGCGAACGCATAGAACAAAAATATCAACATATAAAACACCCTTCGCGAACACGAGTCCCTGACCGCGAATGCGAAGAACAATTTGTCTACAACACAAAACCAGCAAAAACTGCCAAGTCCAAAATCCAAAATTGATCTATTTAACCATCCGAAACTCTCACGAGGCACTCGGGAACTCAACCAAACATGCCAACACATCCCATAACCTCATTCAAACTTGTTCCAACCTTCGGAACGCTCAAAACAACATAAAAACACCAAACTCACATTGGTTTCAAGCTTAAGGATTTCAAGAACTTCCAAATTACGCTTTCGATAAAAAACCCAACCAAACCACGTCCGAACGACCTGAAATATTGCACACACATCACAAATGACACAATGGAGCTACTGCAACTTCTGAAATTCCATTCTGACCCCTATATCAAAATCTCACCTACCAACCAGAAAATGCCAAAATCTCAATTCCGCCAATTCAAGCCTAAACCTTCCACGGACTTCCAAAATGCATTCCGATCACGCTCCCAAGTTCCAAATCACCTAACGGAGCTAACCAAATCATAAAAGTTCTGTTCCAACATCATATACCAACAAGTCATATCTTGGTCAAACTTTTCAAATTTCAAGCTTCAAATTGAGAACTGTTCTTCCAAATTCATTCCGATTACCCTGAAAACCAAGACCAATGATTTACATAAGTCATCATCCATCACACGGGGCAAGTCATGCCCGAGAACTAGCGAGCAAAGTGCAAAAGCTCAAAACGATCGACCGGATCGTTAAATCCTCCCCCGCTTAAACATATGTTCGTCTAAGAATGTGCCCAGAGTTGTTCCAAAAGTCAACCAATCGCTGAATAACCTTACCATGAACATACCCGGGGGTGATCCCACGTCCCCCTATCTCATATAGGTTCGATAACACAATGTAACTGAAATCTCACCATCCAACCTAGCCCATAATCCCTAGGACCACATTTCCAATTCTGAAATCATCCACAAGATCAAAATCTCACATTTATACCCCGAATGGGCCTGAACAAGCTGTAATAACCCATACCTGCAACAATCAGGTGCAATTACATGACATACCACATAACTTAAAGACTTGTAGCGATAACTTCTAATCACATCAGCTTCACACAACAACCGAATATCGATAGAGAACCTCTTATCAACTAAAGTTTCATTCCAACACTTTCATATGCTGCCAATGATAAATGAAACATGCAGTAAGACATAACCATTTCCCAGATCGACCATTCATGAAGCCACTTCTCCTTTGGCAAAGACCATAGCAAATTCCTGAGCTGAACCTCGATATTATCCTTCCAACATACTGAAATCGCATTCGTTTGTATTTATTAAAGGCCTGAATGATCTCATCTAATCCAACACAATTACTCTAGTGACATGACTCATCAATACAGGCTAAAGCCGTAACCTGCACGCACCAATAAGCAACAATCTGAACATACTCAAATCATGAAAATAACTCAAATGAAAGAGATGTACCGCAAGCTCACTAGTACCACCACAACACAATGCTGAGAACCTGTCACACATCATAGAAATAGGACACACGAATCTAACCCGCATTGTCATAACTTTACATAGCTTCGCTCCAATGCGCGACCTCATCCAAACACTGGTTCACATGAAACACCTTAAGTTACTATGCTCAAAATCGACAACCGTACGCAATATAATGTCTAAAACTAAAGCGATCATCATAACCACCACGAAGAAATTACATAGCACCACACAATTTGAAAGGACATAACCGATACACCATCCACCGAGCAATACCCAGTACTCGTCCCGCTCGAATTCCACTGGGAGGCTCCAATAACACCGCACCATATGTGCCTATAACCAACAAATCTAACGTCTCGCAATCCGAAAAGATAACTTATAGATCCCCCTAATTACTAATGGCTCAATAACAACCAAATCAATACATCCCTCACTAATAGCAACCAGAAGTCAGCGAAGTCGTCTCGATGCAGAACACACATCCATATAGGTCTACCAATGAACCACACCTCAACTCTAGTTACCCATAATAGATAAATGCCCCCTCCGAGGGTTCACAATGGCTGAATCATAGCATATACTATCATCTGACTAACTTACCCACACCTTCACGACATACCGCATATACCATACTATCCTAGGTTAACATAAGAACTTTATATCCCTTCCGAGCCACAAGCAACTATGTGCCCAACTAACCAAGAACTTTCCATTGATACCATCTAGAAGAGAACCACTATAAATCCCATGCTCCTCACGCCAATAGGAAAAATATACCTCTCTAACTACAGTGGAAACCATCTTGAACTCTTCGAATTCCATTTGCACAAATCTAAATTGTTAGGACTGAATCCTTCTATCTCAACCGAGCTACTTAGGTCACTAAAACCCAAAAGAATTGCCCCGAAACACCTGTAGAAACACATTACCTCGTAAGAATCCAAAGAACTAATCATATCCTTACCATACCAACTCGGCCTACTACCAGACTATCCCATCTATCTGAGTTTCCTTCTGATTTGCCTTCAACTTGATACTCTTTCTTGCTATAACATCACAATTCCTCAACCCAGATTTACCACACGAGATCCAAGCATAAAGACACACCGTCCTACGGTCCATAAGCCGTTGAATACTCTCTAGATATTCCCAACAACACCACGTTCAAAATGCTTACCCTGAAGAGACTTCCTACGAATCCAAAGCCATTACCTTCACCTCCCTAATACTGATATATAGAATCCCATAATCGATATAGAAATACCACAAGTCTTGACATATTCTAATGAAAACTCAATTTCTAGCCATATATACACTTGAAAATACCCAATTGTTATATGTAAAATCTTGAGAACATTAGAACCACTCTTGAGAGTCATTCACTCTACTCAAACTACAATTAGCCTGATTAAACAAACAGAACCACCCGTGCCTCAATAGCGCTCCGACACCGCAGAGTGTAACCTCATCCTAGAACAACCATGCAACTTCCTGCTCTATGCACCAAGCATCATTTACCAACAACAACTCAAGACATTCTGTGATTCTCATACACCTATGAAGCATGGCATAACCTTTCTCAAGATTTTCCCCTACTCGAGCCATCCTCGGTCTCAATCTCCATAAGCCATAACTGATTCACCCGCATGCCTCAAACTGAAACCAACATAGCACATATCCATGCAATCAACTAATCAATAGCGAACTCCCCCACTTGGCTCGAAGCCATAGATCAAAACATACTCAATAACTCATAACGCATATACTCTATTGCTGCCATAATACCATAGTGAGATTAAACTCGATCCTTCATAAGCTCGTGAAACACAGACCATCTGGTACTTCAAATCTTATGCAAATCTCGCATTCACTCTCGTAACAGTTAAACCCAATATCTTATGCGACCCAAATTTAAATTGCAACACATATATTACACTTGTAACTGAGATCTTCTAACAGACAACATAAGGATCACACAACCTCAGAAAACTCCGCAGGAGATAACCCACCTGCTTTGCCTTCAACTAACATTTTTGTATACCTTCCACCGTAAACATTACGTAATCACTTAATCTTCCTGTGTTTGAACTCAAACCGCAGCATGAAATTTACTTCACTCCCTAACTAGGAAATATGAAAAGATTCTTCACATGCCCACAACTCAGTCTATACATCAAATCATGATAACATCAAGTACCTAATAGTTCTTCCATCCTCCAGTAGACCCTTCTAGTCGCTTCCAAATCATATGAATACATTTTGCAGTCATAACGTACTCATCGCATAGCCATCCAGCCATCACTTCTACTAATAGGGACACTACCAAACATATAAGTTCAAAAACACATGCTTACACAATCAGCACCTCGATGCTCAAGCTGCAGGCAAAAACCTAGCCTCAAGTCCTCCAGACTCGCCCAACATTAACACACAGAGATCACATCCCTCCCCTCGCTCAGGGAATCACAAGCCATCGATGCACATCTGATACCGAGCGCTCATGTGCGCATACGAACGCGTTGAAGGAATTTTAAAGAGTTACCCTTAAAGCTAAATCAAGGACACACGATAAGAATTCAAGAATGTGAAGTTTTTTCTAAAGGTTCTGCAACCTCTCGAGAATAAATACAGACGTCTCCATACCGATCCACCATACTCTACTAAACCTGCTAATGACTCGTGAGGCATATGTAACCTAGTCTCTGATACCAACTTGTCACGACCCAAATACCGACCCAGTCATGATGGCGCCTCTCGTGAATACAAGGTCAGTCGACATAATTCCCAAATTTAGTTTTACCAATTTAATAAGTCAATTTAAGTCATTTATAAGGATAATCCCCAACAAGTACAGAATTAGCGAAATAAAACAAGTGCGGAAATGAATACAGCCCGACATCGAGGTGTTACAAGTCACGAGTATCTACTAAGGTCTAAAATACAATGGAATTTCTGTAAATGTACTAAATACAATCTAATGAAATAAAGAGGGATAAAAACCATGTTGTGAATGCTGGCAGCCATATTGCTAAACTCCGATGACTCTGCCTCCGATCAACCAATACCCGCTACCAGGTTCAAAAATACCTGAATCTGCACACAAGATGCAGGGAGTAAAGTCAGTACTCTGACTTAGTGAGTAATAATCATAACTAAAGACTAAGTGATAGGAAATCAAGAAAAGTGCATCAACATGCTGCATAGAGTAGTACAAAACCAGTAGGAAAGCAATGAAGCTGTGAAATATCTTTAAGCACCTTAGCTCAGTTTAAACTCCTTTAAAAATTGACTTTTTAACAGTTAAGCAATTGAATGCAAATCAATGAGAACAGATAAGTACATAAAATGCACCCCTCGGGCACAAATACACAGTTAAATAGGTAAATGACAGGCAAATAAGAAAGATAAACACATAAAGGTTCGCCCCTCGGGCACAATGTCAACAAATCCTCCCTTCGGGCAATATCTCAAAACAATACCAGCCCCTCGGGCTATATCTCGCATCATAATGGGTACCCGCGCTCACTGGGGTGTGCAGACTCCTAGAGGGGCCCCTTACGGCCCAAGCGCAATATCAAACCATCTCGGGGCATCATCACTAGGCTCTCAGCCTCATATCATCAAGCCACCTCGTGGCGTACATATCTCAGGCCCTCGACCTCATAATCATAATTAATGTATCACCAATGCGGCGTGCAGCCCGACCCAAAAGTATCCTCACAGCACAGGCCCTCGGCCTTACTTAGTCAAAATCACATAAGCCACTCGGGCAACCGTAAAACATGATGCTCAGCCCAAAATATTATTTGAAATATCATTTGATATATTAAAACAGAGTAAACATGGCTGAGTTATGAAAACAGTGAAATATAGCATGACTGAGTTCAAGTATAAAGAAAAAATAGTGAGGAAATATCAATAAAAAATCCTGAAGGGTTCAAATAGTTGGCACGAGTCCCAAATATGGCATTCAGCCCAAAACAAGATGATAGCAAAATGTTTCCAATCAAATACGTAGTAAAACAGTCACTCGGGATGGACTAAGTCACAATCCCCAATAGTGCACGACCCTACGCTCGTCATCTAGCGTGTGTGTCACCTTAATATAGCACAACGATGTGCAATCTGGGGTTTCATACCCTCAGAACATCATTTACAATCATTACTCACCTCGATCCGGTCCAAACTCTAGCCTGCGATGCCTTTGCCCACATGAATCGATCTCTGGATGCTCCAAATCTAGCCACAATTAGTAAGTAATCATTAAAATATGCTAAGGGACTGAAGCCCACTCAAAAATATCCAATTGACATAAAAAATCCCGAAATTGCTCAAACTCGGCCCCCCAGGCCCATGTTTCGGATTCCGATAATTTTTTTATCAATAGGTTCCTTATCCTCTCACGTGTCTATACATATCAAGAACATCAAAATCGGACCTCAATTGCCCCCTTAAATTCCCAATTTACACTCTCCAAATTCAAGCCCTAATTTCCCAATTTTTAGGCTTTAATTTTCACATATTTCATGATTAAACAAGTAAGAATCAACATAGGATCGAGTATATAGTTCAAAAATCTTATCTCCAAGTGTTTCCCTTCGATTCCCTCTTCAATCTTTCTCCAAAGCTCCAAAAATCGTTCAACAATGGAGAAAATAGACAAAAGCTCGCGAAACTCAGTTTTAAATATTCTGCCCCATGTAAAATTACCTTCTTCGCGAACGCGATCGGTCTCTCGCGTTCGCGTAGACCAAATTCACTGCCTCTCCATTTTTCCCTTCACGAACGCGGACAATTTCCATGCGAACACGATGCTTCGCCTTTCCAGGCTTTAGCGAACACGGTCCAACTCTCGCGAGCGCATAGCACATGGGCCTGGGGTGCCCAACGACCTTACTCCTCTTCGCGTTCGCGTTCGCATCCCCTTCCTCACGAACGTGTAGAACAAAAATATCAACATATAAAACACCCTTCGCAAACGCGAGTCCTTGACCGCGAACGCGAAGAACAATTTGTCTACCACACAAAACCAGCAAAAACTGCCAAGTCCAAAATCCAAAATTGATCCGTTTATCCATCCAAAACTCAGCTTAGGCCCTCGGGACCTCAACCAAATATGCCAACACATCCCATAACCTCATTCAAACTTGTTCCAACCTGCGGAACGCTCAAAACAACATAAAACACAAAAATCACATCGGATTCAAGCTTAAGGATTTCAAGAACTTCCAAATTATGCTTTCGATAAAAAACCCAACCAAACCACGTCTGAATGACCTGAAATTTTGCACACACATCAGAAATGACACCACAGAACTACTACAACTTCCCGAATTCCATTCCGACCCCTATATCAAAATCTCACCTACCAACCGGAAAACGTCAAAATCTCAATTCCGCCAATTCAAGCCTAAACCTTCCACAGACTTCCAAAATGCATTCTGATCATGCTCACAAGTTCCAAATCACCTAACAGATCTAACCAAATCATAAAAATTCTGATCGGAGATCATATACCAACAAGTCAAATCTTGGTCAAACTTTTCAAATTTCAAGCTTCAAACTGAGAACTATTCTTCAAAATTCATTTCGATTACCCTGAAAACAAGACCAACGATTTACATGTCATAATCCATAACACGGGGCAACTCATGCCCGAGAACTGGCGAGCAAAGTGCAAAAGCTGAAAACAACCGATCGGGTCGTTACACTTAGCCATTGGTAGAGCATTGATTGATTATGAAACTGGGGAGTTAAAAATGAGGTTGAACGATGAAGAAGTTATATTCAACGTTTAACAATCCATGAGGAGACTTAGTGAATATGAAAATTGCTCACTAGTGGAAGTTGTGGATGTGATCCTGCATGAAGATGATGAGATCCTGAATGCTAAAGATCCATTGAGAGCTTGCTTGACAAATTTAGTGGAGATGGATGGTGAAGGGTTGGCAGAGTGGGTCATGGCACTCGAAGGCCAAGGATTCTGGAAGAGGGTACCTCAGTTCG
This sequence comes from Nicotiana tabacum, assembly GCF_000715075.1. NCBI lineage: Eukaryota > Viridiplantae > Streptophyta > Magnoliopsida > Solanales > Solanaceae > Nicotiana > Nicotiana tabacum. The sequence goes on along the minus strand of NC_134095.1, from coordinate 116,617,564 downwards.
AGTCCCTTGAGTTAGAAAAGAGAGCTACACCACCTACAAAACCATCAATAGAGGATCCACCCCAACTGGAGTTGAAACCACTTCCAGCCCACCTCAGGTATGCTTTCTTGGGTCCCAATTCTACTTTGCCTGTTATTATATCATCTGGTTTGCTGGTTGTGCAGGTAGAACAGTTATTGCAGGTGTTGCAGGAATGCAAAATTGCCATTGGGTGGACCATGGCAGACATAAAGGGTATCAGCCCGGCCTTTTGTATGCACAAGATTCGTCTAGAAGAAGGGAGCAAACCTTCCAGGGAACATTAAAGAAGGTTGAACCCAAATATGAAAGAGGTAGTGAGGAAGGAGGTAATCAAGTGGCTGGACGCGGACATTATCTTTCCCATCTCTGACAGCAATTGGGTAAGCCCCGTCTAGTATGTACCGAAAAAGGGTAAAATGATAGTTGTGCAAAATGAGAAGAATGAGTTGGTCTCAACTCGTATAGTCACAGGGTGGCAGATTTTCATGGATTACAGGAAATTAAACGCAGCCACCCAAAATAACCTTTTCCTCTTACCTTTCATTGACCAAATGTTAGATAGGTTAGTTGGGTGATCCCATTTTTGTTTATTGGACGGATACTCAGGGTACAATAAGATCTCAATAGCCCTAGAAGATTGAGAGAAAACGTCCTTCATATGTCTGTATGACATCTTTACCTTTCGGAGGATGCCCTTTGGACTTTGCAACGCACCTGCCACATTCCAGCGGTGTATGCTAGCTATCTTCACCGACATGGTCGAAGACATTATGGAGGTGTTTATGGATGATTTCTCCGTGGTAGGGGATTCATTCAAATATTGTCTTCACAACCTTAAGAGAGTGCTCAAACGATGTGTGGAGACAAATTTGGTGCTGAACTAGGAGAAGTGCCATTTTATGGTACAAGAAGGCATAATGTTGGGTCATAGAGTGTCAAAAAAGGGGATTGAAGTGGATAATGCAAAATTTGACGTGATTGAGAAGCTCCCAGCACCCACTTCAGTGAAATCAGTGAGAAGTTTTCTTGGGCACGCCAGATTTTACAGGCGGTTCATCAAGAATTTTTAAAAAATTTCTAACACTTTATGTAAGCTGCTTGAAAAAGACCAGCACTTTTTGGTTTCTAATGATTGTAAGTTAGCATTTGAGGGGCTGAAGAAGAGATTGGTGACTGAACCCATCATTGTTGCACCCAACTGGGAGCAACTATTCGAGTTGATGTGCGACGCCGGTGATTACGCTATAGGAGCAATTTTGTTGAAGTGCAAGGAGAAAATTATGCACCCAATTTACTATGCAAGCAGGATGCTTAGTGGTGCACAGCTGAACCACACGGTCACGGAAAAAGAAATGCTTGCTGTAGTGTTTGCCTTCGACAAATTCATATCATACTTGATTGGCTCGAAAGTTATTGTTTATACTGACCATGCAACAATTAGGTACTTGATAGCAAAGAAGGAGTCCAAGCCCAACTTGATTTGATGGGTTCTGTTGCTACAAGAATTTGACCTGGAAATTAGTGACCGAAAGGGGACAGAAAACCAAGTAGTAGACTACCTCTCGAGGTTGGAAGGGGCAGAAAAGAGAACGCAAGTTGAAGATATCCTTGAGAAATTCCCTGATAATCAATTACTTGTTGTGACAATGGAGGAGGCACCATGGTATGCTGATATTGCTAATTACTTAGCATGCGGTATTGTACCTCATGATCTATCCTCAATTCAAAAGAAAAACATTTTCCATGGTTGTCGGGTGTATTATTGGAATGAACCTCTATTGTTCAAAATATGTGTTGATAACATGATGCGCCAGTGTATCCCCGAGCAAGATCAACCCTCTGTTTTGCAGGCTTTCCATGCATCGCCATATGGTGAACACTTTGGAGGAGTTCGAATAGCAGCAAAGGTCCTAGAATCAGGCCTGTATTGGCCTACACTGTTCAAGGATGCCTATTCTTGGGTCAAAAGCTGTGATGAATGTCAAAGGACGGGCAACATATACTGTCGTCATAAGATGCCAATGACCACAATCCAAGAGGTGGAAGTGTTTGACATGTGGGGGATCGACTTCATGGGTCCTTTCGTCAGCTCATATGGTAACAAGTATATACTGGTTGTTGTTGACTATGTCTCCAAGTGGGTTGAAGTAGTTTCTCTCCCAACCAATGATGCGAAAGGGGTGACCAGTTTCCTAAAGAAAAACATCTTCACACGTTTTGGCACCCCCCGAGCCATAATTAGTGATGGGGACTCTCATTTTTGCAATAGAGTGTTTGGACGCCTATTGGAGAAGTATGGAGTTCACCACAAGGTAGCCTTACCATACCACCCACAAACAAGCGGGTAGGTGGAAGTGTCCAATAGAGAAATCAAAAGTGTCCTCTCAAAAACAGTGAATGCAACAAGAACTGATTGGGCAAGGAAGCTGGATGATTCATTGTGGGCATACCGCACAACCTTCAAAACACTAATTGGTATGTCACCATACAAGTTGGTATTTGGAAAGGCATGCCACCTTCCGGTTTAGCTTGAACACAAAGTACTGTGGGCATTGCGTAAGGCGAACTTAAACATGGAGACAACAGACACAAACAGAGTTAATGGGTTCCATGAGATTGAGGAATTTCGGTTCTAGGCATTCGAAGGTGCGAAACTATATAAAGAAAGGATGAAACTGATGCATGACAAGCACATCTTGAATCGGAACTTTGAACCCGGAGAATTAGTGTTGCTATACAACTCAAGATTGAGGTTGTTCACGGGTAAGTTGAAGTCCCGGTGGTCAGGACCGTTCAGAGTGGTGCAAATGTTCCCAAGTAGAGCTGTGGAGATCTAATCTGAAGATGGGACGAACAAATTTACATTGAATGAGCACAGGTTAAAACATTACTTCGGAATGACTGAAGAAAAGGGGGATAACGTGTGTTAACATTAGAGGAGGCCCAATACACAAATGAGGAGTGATGATATGAGTATGCGTCATGGCGTGACGTTAAATGAGGCGCTGCATGGGAGGCAACCAATTTTTTTGTTTGATGTTGTGCAAGATGTGTAGGAAACTAACACTCTTATAAAAAAACAAAAAAAACGTTTATTTTGAAGCCCGTGACCGCGACCGCAGTGGGACCGCGCCGCGATCGCGGTAAATGACGAGTATTCTGTTTTGGATTGCCCTGTCCACCGCGACTGCGGTGGGACCGCGGCGCTATTGCGGTGAAACGCAAACATTCTGTTTTGCCTTCCCCTCCTTCACCGCAGCCACGGTGGGACCGCGGCGCGACCGCGGTGAAACGTAACCGGTCTGTCGCCCAATTAAGTTGTACTTAAATTTTTTTTCTTTATTTTGTTTTCTTTTCTCTTCTACACCATCCCCCCAATAAAATTAAAATCCACCCGCCCCACCCCCACTTTCTCCACTCTTCTCTCACTTGACAAGCCCTAACCCAATGTCTCTCTCTCTCTCTCTTCTTCTTTTTCTTCCCATCTCTCACACATATACTTCTCTCCCCCCCATACACACACTTTCAACTCTCTCTTCCCCAACTTCCATTACTCTCAACCTCTACAAGAACCAGGTTTGTCGAGCTTTCCATCTCTCTTCTTGTACTTTTCTATTTTGCAATTTTAATGGTTGAATTTTTGTAGTATCTATAGTTAGATTTTTGGTTTTCTATTATTCTTTTTAGTGGGAAATGTAAAAAAAATGTTGTAGAGAAGAGCTTGGTTTTGTTGTGTGAAGTTAATTGTGGTTTGGTAGAGTTGTGAAGTGAGAATGATTGATTTTGGGGGAGAGTTTATGCTTTCATGGGATATGTGTGTTAAATTATAGTCCATGCTCAAAAGGTGCTTGTGAAATTGCCCCAATAGAGCTGTAATGGCTAATGTGACCATAGTGGTGGTGAAGTCTGAGTAACCACCCAGGGTTCACACAACTCAAACCCTCACTAATAGTAGCCTCTATTTTGTCAGGTACAATGCATCAGTTAAGGAAGATACGTGCCACAAGTTCCTCCGCTAGTGGACCAGGAGGTTCATCCAGAGCTAGAGCTCAGGCTAGTGTGAATCAGTTTGACTGTACTCGGATTGTTTCCAAAGCAGCTCAAGATAGGTTTAATGCAAAGGATGAAACAATCTCGGTTCTAGGCATTCGAGAGTGCGAAACTTTATAAAGAAAGGATGAAACTGATGCATGACAAGCACATCTTGAATCGGAACTTTGAACCCAGAGAATTAGTGTTGCTATACAACTCAAGATTGAGGTTGTTCCCGGGTAAGTTGAAGTCCCGGTGGTCAGGACCGTTCAGAGTGATGCAAATGTTCCCAAGTGGAGCTGTGGAGATCTAATTTGAAGATGGGACGAACAAATTTACAGTGAATGAGCAGAGGTTAAAACATTACTTCGGAATGACTAAAGAAAAGGGGGACAATGTGGTGTTAACATTAGAGGAGGCCCAATACACAAATGAGGAGTGATGATATGAGTCTGCGTCATGCTGCGACGTTAAATGAGGCGCTGCATGGGAGGCAACCCATTTTTTTTTGTTTGATGTTGTGCAAGATGTGTAGGAAACTAACACTTTTATAAAAAAACAAAAAAATGTTTATTTTAAAGCCCGTGACCGCGACCGTAGTGGGACCGCGCCTCGACCACGGTAAATGACGAGTATTCTGTTTTTGATTGCCCTGTCCATCGTGACTGCGGTGGGACCGCAACGCTATCGCGGTGAAACACAAACATTCTGTTTTGCCTTCCCCTCCTTCACCGCGGCCACGGTGGGACCGCGGCGCGACCGCGGTGAAACGCGACTGTTCTGTCGCCCAAGTAAGTTGTACTTAAATTTTTTTTTCTTTATTTTGTTTTCTTTTCTCTTCTACACCATCCCCCCAATAAAATTAAAATCCACCCGCACCTCCCCCACTTTCTCCACTCTTCTCTCACTCGACAAGCCCTAACCCAACGTCTCTCTCTCTCTTCTTCTTTTTCTTCCCATCTCTCACACATATACTTCTCTCCCACACACACACACACTTCCAACTCTCTCTTACCCAACTTCCATTACTCTCAACCTCTACAAGAACTAGGTATGTCGAGCTTTCCATCTCTCTTCTTGTACTTTTCTATTTTGCAATTTTAATGCTTGAATTGTTGTAGTATCTATAGTTAGATTTTTGGTTTTCTATTCTTGTTTTTAGTGGGTAATGTAAAAAAAATGTTGTAGAGAAGAGCTTGGTTTTGTTGTGTGAAGTTAATTGTGGTTGGGTAGAGTTGTGAAGTGAGAATGATTGATTTTGGGGGAGAGTTTATGCTTTCATGGGATATGTGTGTTAAATTATAGTCCATGCTCACAAGGTGCTTGTGAAATTGCCCCAATAGAGCTGTAATGGCTAATGTGACCATAGTGGTGGTGAAGTCTGAGTAACCACCCAGGGTTCACACAACTCAAACCCTCACTAATAGTAGCCTCTATTTTGTCAGGTACAATGCATCAGTTAAGGAAAAGACGTGCCACAGGTTCCTCCGCTAGTGGACCAGGAGGTTCATCCAGAGCTAGAGCTCAGGCTAGTGCGAATCAGTTTGACTGCAATCGGTTTGTTTCAAAAGCAACTCAAGATAGGTTTAATGCAAAGGCCTCCAAGAAGTTGTTACCTGAAGTACACATTGGCAGGCATGCCCTGCAAATTGAATGCCCAAGTATCTTTGAAGAATTGAGGAGGCGTCAGCTAGACATCTTCTTTAATGAACCAGAAGAGGGAAATGTACTGATAGTAAGGGAATTTTACGTGAATTGCCCGGAGCATGTTGATAGGGTTGTCACGGTATGAAATACCCGGGTGGATGAGTCTCTTGAGGCCATCCGCCGAGTGTACAAGCTGTCGGTATTCACTGGAGAGACAGATTATTACCTTGCTTATTATCGCCCAACTATCTGGTGGGCACTAATTCTTGAAACAATCTCTGTGGTTGGGCGGGAGCCAATATGGATATAGCAAAGAATTATCAAGAACTCCCAATCTCTCACTTGGGAAGCTAAGTGTTGGCTCACAATCATCAACAGCCGTTTGCTGCCCTCCAGCAACACTACAGATGTTAATGGGCCAAGAGCAGTGGCGATTTATTATTTTATGACCCACCATGATTTTGATGTGGCCAAGCTCATTCAGGATGAAATGTTCATTCGCTCCCCGGAAATACTCAAAGGGTTCTACTTCCCCTCCTTGGTCACCAAGCTATGTCGTGCTTCATGAGTTCCTGAAAATCCGATAGTAGATGGGAAGTTACCATTGAAAGCCCCATTCAGGGCTAGCAAAATCACAGTTGGGAAGGATCTGGTTGTGGTGGTTGATGATGATGAGGATGTCGATGATGATGATGAGGGAACTATGCATGTTGCCTCCCCACCAGAGCAGAGTGCTAATGAGGCATGCCCATCACAGGCCCTCCGGAGTACCCGCATGATAGCCCTGGAGCAAGAAATGGCTGGCCTACGCACTTCGGTCACTCACCTGAGTAGTAGAGTTGACAATTTGGCTACCCAAAATGCTAGGTCAGAGAAAACGATTATGGGCTGGCTCCGGGCACTAGGACGAGTGTGTCACCTCGATCCTGGACTGAGCACCAGAGAAGTCCCCTTACCTTACTCTGCTTTAAATTTTTTAACATGGGGACATGCCAAATCTTTAAGTGTAGGATGGGGGATGGTTGTTGTTGTTCAATTGTATAAATTTGTTTGGTGTTGGGGTTGTTGTTGTTTGTTATTTTTGTTTGACGTTAATTAACTTCGATTTTGCCTAAAGACGAACACCTCTTAACGAGTCTCTTGAGGGACAAGTCGAAAAAAAAAGATTTTCGTTTGGTAGGTAGTGTATCAACTCCCCCTTGGTTTTTCTTTAAACCACGGTTATTTTCCAAGGGTTTCCATTTGAACCGGGTGTAGTTAGTTTTTTCCTTCTTTTTAATGTAGGATTTTTTGGGCGAAGAATAGAAATAGGATCCCTTAACTCCATGATACCTTGAATATAGATTGCTTTAGTGTGACACTTAGGCACATTAGTTGACTCTAGCAATAAAGCCTTAGATTGTGTGTTCTTGAGTTGGCTTAAGCACCTTGAGCAGAGTGTCTGATGATCCTAACTGAATTGAGTCACGTGTCATGTGTAAGTGAGGCTTTGTATATTCTATGCTAACACTCAATGCCTAGAACTTGCCATGTGTGTGTACGAAGCAAGATGGTAGTCTTAATTGGTCTGAAAAGTGACATAGGTGTTTCCTTGTTGAACCTATATATATATATATATATATATATATATATATATATATATATATATATATATATATATATATATATGTATTTTCACCCACCTGATTGTGTATATCCTAGTTAACCCCTTTGAGCCTGTAATCCGGTTTCTTTGGCAACCACATTACAAGCCTTACCCAAGTTGTGAATTGTCTATCCTTTTGAACCTTATTACCTCATAGAAGCACTTGAATTGTACTGAATATGGAAAAGTTAAAATGTGGGGTGGTCAGTTGGGCTTTTGAGTGGATCTAATAAAATAAGGAGAAAGGTGCACTATATTAAAAAAGGAATAAGAGCCACTTGAATTGAAAAATAAAATAAAATATTTTCCCTTGCTAAGTGGTGACTCTTGATGTAAATGTTCCTAAAGAAGTAGGGGTGCAACTCAATAATGTAAAGGTGGAATGAAGGTTTGACAAAGGTATGGGCTTAAAAGTGAAAAATATATTAAAGTGCTTAGGAAGGTAGAATCACTATACCCATATGTATCCTACCTGTCCCGCAGCTAACATTACATCCAAATAAAGTACTACTTGATTCTAGACCAAATAAGCTCGATTAGTCGAGTATTACACTACAGGAAAGACTATGGTGCATTGTTTGTGGCATACAAATTTGTTTTTGAGGGTGAGTGAAATCTTACGTATTTGAATTCCTCAGTGTGTGAATTAAATATAACATGACACAAGTCTCTTTTGTGGTAAGTAGGAACATGATTCATGAAGGAAAGGTAAGTCTGGACCTCTGACTGTGAGTATGAAAGCCGGCTAGGGACATTACGTGGCTAGAGAGAGAGTCCACTCTTGAGGTTAGGAGGTTACGCTAAGGTAGTCTATCTATGTGAATTGTTCTTGGTATAAGGAGTAGGTAAGTGACCCAATGATGATTAGGCTTATAGAGTGTAGTTTTGTCGCTAGAGGACTAGTAACAGTTTAAGTGTAGGGTGTTGATAGTAGCCTATAATATACGATATAGATGCTATTTATGCTCTTAATTAACCATACTTTATTGATGTTTTAAGTGCTAAATAATAGCAAAATGCTCTAATTGAGGTTTTTATGCTTTGCAGGAACTACTCCGAGTTAGGAGGAGGATATAGAGAGTTTTGGGGTCAAATATGTAGATACAAGGCCAATCGAGAAGAGCCCGGATGAAAACGAGCAAGAAAAGGTGAAGAAAAACTGGGCAACAGCCCACTGCGACCGCGGCGGAACCGCGGTTGGAATGCGGTAAGAGAAGGCGAAAAACAGAACAGTCGTCATTCACCGCGGTCGTGACGCGACCGCGGTAGATCTGGAGAACACCAAAAAGTTTTAGGGCCAAAGTGTAAATCGTGGGAAACTTATCCTAAAGCTATATAAACTCAACAAACTCGCCCAAGTCAAGGTTAAGCTTGTTTTTAGACTGAATTAGAAGCAAGAACAAGTGTGAGAAGATCAAGACACCATTAGAGTTTTTCAATTTTCTTCTTGTTATCATTATTTGCGAATTATGAATAATTTTATGGTTTTGTCTTGCTTTACTATGAGTAGCTAAATTTTTAATCTAGGGTTGATGGAACCAATTGTTAGCTGAAGTTTTGACTCAATTTTGTTATAATCGAGCCGGGTTATTATATGATTGTTCAACTATGTTTTGTATGATAATTAATTGAATGGGCCCTTGATTAATTGTGTCTAATTGCCTTGTGTTGATTGAGAAAGAATACTAGGTTAGACTGCTGTTGAACAATACCACTTTTGGGTAATTGAAGAGATTCATTACTTGAACTTAAAAGTGGGGTTAGAGATAACAAAACTTTGGTGGGATAATTCAGAGATGCATAAATTATCAGCTAGAGTAGTTCGAGAGAATGCTCTAATAAATTATCGTAGTTGATCGAGAGATAATTGCGGTAACCCATAGCTCATAATACTCCTAGAGTATTACAGCTAGATTATAGCAAAAAAGTTAAGAAGTAAAATAGCAATTGGGGAAATCAATACCCTAGATTTTTTTACCATTGAATTATCTTTGATTTAGAATATTGTAGTTTTAATATAATTTTGATTTAGTTAAACAAAACCCAATGCTTATTTACAAAAATCTTGCATCCGAAAATTGTTTGAGCTTGTAATAGCATCAGCAAGAGTTGTAGTAGATAGGTTAGTTCCCTGATGATTCGATTCCGGACTTGAAAATCGGATTATATTTGCAACGACCGTTTTATCTTTTATAAGGCATAGTTGGGCGTGATCATTACCGATGAAAACGATATTCATAAAGATGAAATAAATGCTTGCCACCCGGTAGCATTTAATGAGGAATATTCTACAACATTAAGTACACTGCCCGTTACAAGGAATATGGCATTCACTGCCTGCCGTACATATTCTTTAATGGCCCTCATAATTGACATTAACGATGGGCTTGATCCTAGGACCTTGTTCCCTAGGTGCAGTTATAAATAGTGAACTTTATTGTCATTGTAAAGAACAGGACTTTTCTGGCAAACATACGCTACACTCTATTCAAAGCTCAATATAATTTTATCTTCTTCTTTATTGATATCATTGTTGTTGTGCCCGGAAGCCTTGCTCCAGGAATTGCTATCTCTGCTATTTTATTTTTATCTCAAGGCTAAGTATTATATTTTCATGTAATTCATCTATTATTTCAGGATCAAATTAATTTACTTGTCTATAAAACACGTATAAATTCAATTGTACCGTTTTACGAGTAAACTGTTGTATATATCAATTACTGTATTTTAGATAAGTAACCTATACTTGTAAAAAGAAGTTACCTGTAATTATCACTTATGTGAAAAAATCTTTACTTTGTTATGTTTAACTCTTTTTCCCTTTTTCAAATTTGGGATGCAGAAGTAAAATTCAGCATATAAAATTTCTCCCTCCCCATCTCAACTTCATTCTTTTTTCTTTTGTGACATGCTACGGTCTAATATTTGATGAAGCAGGTAAAAATCATATAGGAGAATAAGGCTCAAACTACCGTAGAGATTTCCTTATGTCTAAGCTTTTGTGTGAAGGAGTTAGTACATGTTTGTTCATGTCCTTGAACCTCATGAAAGATAACAAGTATTTAATAAAATAATTAAAGTGCTAGCAATCTGACTCGGATAACACATCTTTTAATGAAAAAGAAAGAAGATAGGCTGGCCTTGAGAGTTAGAAAATACATGCATTCTTTTAACTTACTGTCCAACTGTGCCCTCTCACTCTTTTAGAAAATTCTAGGTTGTGCCTGATCACCGGATTAAGACCAATTGATAATGATATTATAAAAGAAAAATAAATCAATAAAGCTTGATAAAGAACACTCCAATCCAAATGTATAACTTTCAATGAATTCACAGTTCGACCTTATCCAAAAATTTAATATATAGGAGTTTAATACTTACTAGGTAGAATTTGGATGACGAATAATTATCCAAAAAAGATATAAGAAATGAGAGACCAAAATAGTATATAGTGGTAAGTAATAGTCCTAAAATATCAACGTCTACGATGTGGATTCTTTTTGATAATCTATGCATGCACCACACTCCTTTGGCCACTCTACCACGCCCATCACCTTCATTCTTTTGTCAAAAGTCTACCTTTTCCCGATCACCGCCATTCACATTTATGCTCTTGTTATCTATATTTTTTATTGTGATAACGATGTTATACTACCCCCTCAATACAAATATCGTGCAATTTAATTTTTTTAAATTTTTATTGTTGAAAGGAAAGTTATTTCCTTACTTTATCTCGCATCTTTCTTGAAACAATCAATACAACAAGATACTGGGGATTGGTGGTCGTCATCTATAAAGTATTATTGTTATTATTATTATAGTTACTATTAGATCTGAAGATATCGATTGTTGTTATACATAATAAAAAGTTGTTTTTTCTTGTTATTGCTTATAATTTGTCTAACTGTAAAGCTTAATTATTTTTCAGAAAAGATTGTGACCTAATCTCTTTTTTCCTTTTGATTCATATACCTTGAGTAGAACAACAACAACTACAACAACAACACAGTATAATCTCATAACTGGGGTCTGGGGAGGGCAATATGTACGCAGACCTTATCCCTACCCCGAGGGACAGAGAGGCTATTTCCAGGAGACCCTCGGCTCACGACGTCTGTAATTTTCCGAAGGTCTTCTTTCCCGTCTTTTGTGGAGTTTATCCCAAAAACTTATCTCTGTTAGTCATATAATATATAATCACGGATTTGCAAAGCTTATCTTGAATTAGGTAGTTTAATGAACTGAGGAAAGTATTGATGTTAATTTGGAGAGTATAGTCAATCATCTACCCACCAAATTGACATTTTCTTTGCTAAAAATGGAAACGAAAGGTTTAAGAAAATTAATTAGTTATTTGCCAAACACGTGCTACAAAATAATACCATTCTATAGTAATACAAGTATACAACATTTTTTTTTTTTTTTTTTATGGTCTACGGAGATTGCTTGCAGATAGTACCAATCACACACTGTTAGATATTTTCCTTGACCTTTAAATCACATCTATATGTTACAGTTCTTGAAATAATACTAGTAACTGATCCCAATGTGCTTGAGAGATTGAGGCGTATAGTAATTGGTGTTTTCCACCATCTTCATTCTTGAAATCCATCCCGAAGCATCCATTTTCACTGGTATTGAAAGGCTGGATTCACAAAAATTGGCGTATTTCCATTAACGTTGGTACTAGTCATGTACTGGTGTGACAATTCCCCTAGCTGAAATTTTTCCAGGGCAGGATGATGCATATTTCCAATATTAATATTGGTCATTGTGTTTTGGTTGTTAGCATTGTCATCAAATAGTCGTGAAATTGACCCAAAATAATCTATTTCCAATAGATGAGACAGTGAACAAGTCCTTGGCAATTTCAATGTTTGTGGTCCAGTAGTAGCAATAATTTCAACAGGATTAGTACTCAATATTTCAGGCTGTTGTGTCTCTTCTTCAACTTTCATCATCTCCATAGCTTTTCCCAAATTCTTCTTCTTATAAATTCTACAAAGCACCCAATCATCCAACTGAAAAAAATGGCGAAAAAATTGTACTTTTAGTCATGACAAAAACTCTTATAATATATGGTAGAACACTGCCATGTATTATAGTGAAATTTTTACACGAGTACGACTTAACATATTCTAGAAAGTTACTTGCCATATTTTCAATAATATAGATTATTGCATGTAATTACCTTTTAAAATGATCTGATAGAGTAAAAACGTCTATGCTAACATAGTATACAAGTTAAACTATAGTAGAAAACAATTCCAAGAATTCAAGTCTTACCCTCATGGAGCCATTTGGCCTGATTGGTTGAGACCTGGATTCACTTAATCGATATTCATGCATGATCCAATCAGTCTTAATACCCTTAGGGGGCTTTCCTTTATAGAAAACAAGAGCCTTCTTAATACCAACATATTTTGATCCACTATATATTGCTTTATCTGTGCCTGTAGCCTTCCAATAACCTGATACAGCTGCTCTATTTGGCCTAACTCCATTTGGGTACTTCCTATCACGAGGGGTGAAAAAGTACCATTCCCTTTCCCCAAATTCAGCTTTCTCTACAAGAATTTCATAAGAAAAAATTAATTCAAGACTTAAAAATCAACTACAAATTAATTCTTTGAATTAAACGCGATTTAACGAGTATACTAACCAGGCAATTCCCAGGGATCAAACTTATAGACATCAACTTCGGGGATGATTGAAACAGGACAAGGCCTCGAGGTAGCTTGATTTCGAAGATAATACATGATTAATTCTTCATCAGTAGGATGGAACCTAAATCCAGGAGGAAGCTGCTCGGAGTTATTTTTCCCAACCATTTTTTAAAATGGTCAAGGAAATAAATAGAAGGGAGAAATATATATGTTGTATGATATGTGGAAAAGAACAAAACCCCTTTTCAAATTCGTTTTTGTAAGCTAAGAAAGGTATTGAAAAGTAGGGTTCATGTAGGAGGGAAGAGGGAATTAGATTCTATGTAAGAGGAAACTATTGAGAAGTGAGAGCGTTTGAAATGTTTAAAAGGAGAAGGTTGGCCAATTTATTCTTGGGTTCTTTTTTGTCTTCTTGCTAATTTGATTGGTTGTTTTTGACTTGCATACCTCGTATTATGGGTATTGCAAACCATAGGTTAGGTATATTACTTTAAATAGTTTCCCATTATTGTTTCTTCCTCCAATGGATAACGTATCTATGGGCATGGAGGAAGGTAGAGGGGAGGGGAAAGCAAATCCTTAGTCTTATCTTTTTTCTTGTTTGTGCTACTTTAACAAACTTTCACTCCATGGCTTTTTCAATATTACAATAACAACGATCCAGTGTAATCCCACAAGTGAAGTTTGGGGAGGGTAATATGTACGCAGATATGTACGCAGACCTTATCCCTACCTCGAGGGGCAGAGAGGTTGTTTCCAGGAGACCCTCGGCTCAAGAAGGCCACAAGAGACAATATATTAGTATCATCAATAGAATCATAATAAAATGACTGCAATATAAGAAATACAAAATAGATGGAAAGTACGATAATAACCAGCAGATAAAGCGTTGCATCCGTAAATGACCACTAGCATCCTAATAGTAACTCCTAACTATTAAAATAAATAAATAAAATTCATTACAAGAAATTGTAGTCCTGATTACATGCAAGGATGTGGCCTCGCGTTAGTGAAGATGGTAAAAATCATGTAAGATTAGGGTTCAATTTCTGATCCTAACTTGGTATAAAATTTTCAATATCTGTATTGATAGAAGGTCGTAAGTACTCCATGAAATAACCGAAATGTGCACAAACGGTCCCGAACTCCACCATTAATATTAAAAAATTATCCTCATCCAGCGACTAAGTTTCGAGATTCAATTATATGAGGACAACAACTTACAAGAATTTTGGACTTTTGGTGTTATAGAGTTCTGATATTTTCGTCAAATCAATATCTCTATTATATGAATGGAACCGCGTCAGGTAATAGCTAGAGAGAATATCATTTGAGTTGTTGCATAGCTAAATTAGAGCCCCACTACATTTTTTTCTTTTGTTCCTTTCTAAAAGGAGAAGAAAGTGTCTCTTGAAAAATACAAGAACCTTTTTTTATCAAACTTATGCGCACTTGGCGATAGTAGAGATTCATTGTATGTATTGAAGAAAGTGACTTGAAAACAGTATCTGTACATGATTTATGAGGTGCTTGTCGTATATCTTAGCCAATTTATATATGTTGTTCCTTTCATGTTTATTGTTTAAGGAAACAAAAATACATGATTTATGAGGTGCTTGTCGTATATCTTAGCCAATTTATATATGTTGTTCCTTTCATGTTTATTGTTTAAGAAAACAAAAATACATAAACAGTATATCTTTGATTGTTCAAAAACACAATCACGAAAAGTAACTTTTTCCCCGGTTTTGTGGGTGAAGGGTAGAGCCGTTAATACGGGCTGGGCTGGCCAACCCAGCCTAGCCCAATTCATGGGCCTTGGTATTTGGAGTTGGTTGGGCGGGGTCGGCTAACAATTTTGATGGGCCTTAAAATAATTAGCTCAACCCAACCTCATATAGGCCGCGTGCCCCAACAGGCCTACAATTTTTTAAAAATAATTTTTATATTTAATAAAATTTAAGTTCTAATCTAAAATGCAAACAAAAAAAATACATTTACATAGAAAGCTTTTGCAACTTAATAATTTTTGACATTGTTCCAATAGATTACTATAAAATATAAAAAAATAAGGAAAATTTTCATTTATTAAAAGCAAACTACTGAAAAATATTTCCAACGTGCTCATGGCATATCCAACACCAACAAATTTTCATCTAACACATCTGAATCCTATTGCGAAACATAGATATCTCAACATCTTCATTTTTATCTAAATCTATAATAATATGCAATGTTAATTGGTTAAAACATTAAGAAATAACCAAAATTAAGAACAAAAAATATTTATATTCACAAAAAAAATATTACTAATTTGAGATTGGACTACTCTTCTTGTTATTTTGTCACGATCCCAATTTTTCTTCATAGGATGTCGTGATGGTACCTAGTCTATACAACTAGGTATACCTAAAATTTGATAACAACTAAAGAGATATAATTAACAAAGTACTAATGGCAGTCTGATCAACTCATATAAACTCCTGAAAAACATAATCTCAATCATATACTCCCAAGAACGGTGGAACAATGGTACCCAGTAAGTATTATGTAACGACCCAGCCGTCCGTTTCATGAGTTACCGCTCCGTTTTCCCCATTTCTGCATCTTATTGTCTTGTTCTGCGGTGCTATGTGTTATCGGGTTGGTTGGCTCGGGTTCGGAGAGGTTTTGGTAAGGTTTGAGACACTTAGTCTCTTTTGAGGAAGCTTAAGTTGGAAAAGACTACTGGATGTTGACTTATGTGTTAAAGGGCTCGGATGTGAGTTCCGATGGTTCGGATAATTTTAGGAGGTGATTTGGGACTTAGGAGCGTGATCGGAATGTGTTTTGGAGGTTCGGAGTAGATTTAGGCTTGAATTGACGAAATTGGAATTTTGACGTTTTTCGGTTCATAGGTGAGATTTTGATATAAGAGTCAGAATGGAATTTTGGTAGTTGCATTAGGTCCGTTGTGTCATTTGGGATATGTGTGCAAAATTTCAGCTCATTCGGACGTGGTTTGGTAGACTTTTTGATCGAAAGCGGAATTTGAAATATTTTGGAATTCTTAGCCTTGAATCCATTGCAAATTTGGTGTTTTGATGTTGTTTTGAGCATTCCGAAGGTTGCAACAAGTTTGAATGATGTTATGGGATATATTGGCATGTTTGGTTGAAGTCCCGAGGGCCTTGGGTAAGTTTCGGGGTGGTTAAACGGACCATTTCAAGTTGGATGAAGTTGCAGAAATTCTGTTGTTGATGTTGCAGACAGTTGGCCTTCGCATTCGCGAGTGGGCCCTCGCGTTCGTGAAGGGTTAGCATGTGAGGCTGAAGGTTTGGCATGTGAGTTGGCGAGGGAGGTCCCACGTTCGCGAAGGGCTGGGGTCATTGAGCTACACGTTCGCGAGAGGAGAACCGCGTCCGCGATGGGTTGAGGAGCTGAGACTTCATGTTCGCGAGAGGGGAGACGCGTTCGCGAAGAAGGAAATTGTGGTCAACGTCAGGTTGTGCTTCGCGAACGCGAGCCTTTGACCGCATTCGCGAAGAAGGATTTAAATGACTGGGCAGAATGTTTTAAAAGCTCATTTCCGCATTTTTAGCCTAAGTTCCTCCATTTTTGGGAGATTTTGATGCTTTTTGAAGAGGATTGAAGAGGGAATCAAGGGGTAACAGTTGGAGGTAAGATTCATGGACTTAATACTCCATCCTAATATGATTTTTACCTAATTAATCATGGATATTGTTGGATTTAAGCCTAAATATTGAAGAACTAGGGCTTGTAATTGGATACCTAAAATTAGGGATTTGAGAGATCATTTGTGGTTGGATTTTTGTGATTTTGATATGAATGAACTCGGAGAGCGATAAGGAGTCTATTAATGTAATTTTTATCCGAATCCGAGACGTGGGCCCGTGGGTCGGGTTTGGCCAATTTCGGGATTTGTGTTGTAATTTGATTTCTTTCGAGTGAGCTTTGTTCCCTTAGCATATTTTGATGGTTTTGCACTGATTTTGGTTAGATTTGGAGCATCCGAGGCCGATTCGAGAGGCAAGGGCATCGCGGGTTAGAATTTAGACCGCATCGTGGTGAGTAATAATTGTAAATATTGTCCTGAGGGTATGAAACCCGAATTTCATATCGTAGTGCTATATTGAGGTTTCGCACATGCTAGATGACGAGCGTGGGGTCGTGCACCAGTGGGGATTGTGACTTAGTCCATCTCGTATGACTATTATACTGCGTACTTGATTGAAAACTGTTTGTCATCATCATATTTTGGGCTGAATGCCATATTTGGGACTCGTGCCAACTGTTTTGGACCTTTAGGAGATTTTTACTACTATTTCCTCACTGTTGTAACTTTATACTTGTACTCAGTTATGTTATATTATAATGTTTTCATAACTCATCCATGTTTACTCTGTTATTAACACTTTAAATGATATTTTGGGCTGAGCATCATATTTTACTATGCCCGAGTGGCTTTTAGAGATTTCTGACTGAGTAGGGCCGAGGACCTGTGTTGCGAGGATTATTATGGGATCGGGCTGCACGCCGCAGCAGTGTTGTACTGATTATGATTATGAGGTCGATGACCTGAGTTGTACGCTACAAGGTGGCTTGATATGAGGCCAAGAGCCTATTGATTATGTCACTAGATGGCTTGATATTGCAGGTACCCAGTGTGATATGTGATATAGCCCGAGGGGCTGGTGTTGTTCGATATTATTGCCCGAGGGGCTGATTCTATTGACATTTTGCTCGAGGGATGGATTTTATGTGTTTATCTTTTCTTGTTGCTTTTCATTTACTTGTTTAACTGTTAAAAAGGAGTTTAAAGAAGCATAAATTGAATTAAGGTGCTTTTATAAGATTTCACTGTTTTATTGCATTTTATTGGTTTTACACTGTCTCTTTATAGCATGTTGTTGTATTTTACGTGATTTCTTATCGCTTAGTCTTCATTTATTATTATTACTCACTGAGTTGGAGTACTCATTTTATTCCCTGCACCCTGTGTGCAGATTCAGGAGCTTCGGGTCTTGCCAGTGAGGGCTGATTGCCCCCAGCAGGCTATTCGGAGTCCACTAGGTAGCTACTCGGCGTTCGCAGCCCAGTGTTTCTCCCTCATATTTTACTTTCAGTTTCTAGTTCTGTAATAGACTGTATAAACTCTTTTAGACTCTTAGACACATGTTTAAATGCTCATGACTGGTGACACCCCGATGTCGGGCCGTGTTGGGTTTTTCGCAAATTGTACTAGTTCACTTTTATTTGGGATTATTATCATGTTAATGACTTAAATTATGTTATTATAATTGTTGAAACTGAATTGGGTGTTGTGTCGATTGTCCTTGTCTTCACGAGAGGCGCCATCACGATCGGGTCTGGGTTTAGGGTCGTGAGAAGTTGGTATCAAAGCCTAGGTTACATAGGTCTCACGAGTCATGAGCAGGTTTAGTAGAGTCTCGCGGATCGGTACATAGACGTCTGTATTTATCCTCGAGAGGCTGCAGAACCTTTAGGAAAACTTCATATTCTTGAAATTCTTGTCGTGCGAATCTGTTGATCTAAGTGCTAAACTTCTGTTATTCTATTCTCTCACAGATGATGAGGACATGAGCGACCGGTCAGGATGGACGACCAACAGTACCACCAGCTGTGGCCACTAGAGGTCGAGGAAGCGGTCGTGGTAGCGATAGGGGCAGGGGTGTGGCCCACACTATACCTAGGGCAGCACCTGCAAATCCTCTACCCACCCCAGTTTAGGATCAGGTCCCAGTTACGGACGTTCCAGCAGTACCAGCTCAGGCACCAGCTGTTCCTATTGTGATTCCGGGTCTTCAGGAGGCCTTGGCTCAGATTCTATTAGTATTCACTAGCCTAGCTTAGGCGGTCTCAGTTACTACAGTCGCAACTACTTCTCAGGCCGGGGGAGGCACTCAGACTCCTGCCGCTTACACACCTGAGCAGGTCGTGCAGGGACTTCAAACACCGGGGGTACATCCAGCCCAGCCAGTTGCAGCTGCTTAGGACTATGTAGCTCTTGCCATGCCAAAGGATGAGCAGCGTAGGTTGGAGAGGTTTGGTAGACTTCAGCATCCGACTTTCAGTGGTGTAGAGAGCGAGGATTCCTAGAGTTTCTTGGACAAGTGTCAAAGGATTCTTCGTGCAACGGGTATTCTGGAGACCAGCAAGGTCACTTTCACTACTTTTCAGTTTTCTGGAGCCGCCTTCACTTGCTGGGAGGCATATGAGAGGCGTAGGCCTGTTGGTGCAGCACCTCTTACCTGGCAGCAGTTCTCCGTTATCTTTTTGGAGAAGTATGTTCCACAGTCTCGTAGAGTGGAGCTGCGCAGGCAGTTTGAGTGGTTGCGTTAGGGAAATTTGACTATGACGCAGTATGCGATAAGGTTCTCAAAGTTAGCTCGTCATGCTATTTGGTTGGTTCCGACAGATAGAGAGAGGATTAAGAGGTTTGTTGATGGCCTCACATATCAGCTTCGTATTCTCATGACTAGGGAGAGGGTGTCTGGTGCTACTTTTGAGGAGGTTATTGATATTGCTCATGATATTAAGTTAGTTCGTTGCCAGGAGCGAGATGAGAAGGAGGCCAAGAGGCCTCAGGGATCTGGTAGTTATGGTGGTACTCCTTCGAGAGGTTAGTTTTAGCATAGCAGAGGCCGTCCATTCAGGCATGCTCAGCCAGCTCGCCTAGGTTATCGTGGGGCATCATCGGGTCATGATTCTCACAGTTCTCATCAGGGCCAGTCATCACTCAATGCCCTTCTAGCTCAGAGTTCGTCCCGTGCTCTATCAGTTCAGGGCTCTTCCATGCCAGGTGCATCTGCTAGTCATTCCGATGCTAGGGGTTCCCTTTAGTCCCTGTCTTTAGCACCCGGGATTTTGCTATGAGTGTAGAGAGATGGGTCATATGCGGAGGCAATGTCCTCGTAGTCTTGGGGGTTCATCTTAGGAGAGGAGTCAGCCATCGGCTTTAGTGCCAGTTACTTCACCACCACCCACCCACCCAGCTAGGGGTGGAGGTCATCCAGCTAGGGGTCGCCCTAGAGGAGGAGGTTAATCAGGTGGCGGTCAGGCCCATTTCTATGCACTTCCAGCTAGACATGATGTTATTGCTTCAGACGCCGTGATCACATGTATTGTCTCAGTCTGCCACAGAGATGCCTATATATTATTTGATCCCGATTCCACTTATTCTTATGTGTCATCATACTTTGCTCGTTATTTGGATATGCCCCGTGAGTCTCTTGTTTCATCTGTTCGTGTATCTATTCTGGTGGGTGATACTGTTGTTGTAGACCGTGTGTACCGGTCGTGTGTGGTGACTATTGGAGGTCTGGAGACCCGAGTGGATCTATTGTAATTATGTATAGTGGACTTCGATGTTATATTGGGCATGGATTGACTATCTCCATGTCGTGCTATTTTGGACTGTCATGCTAAGACAGTGACATTGGCTATGTCGGGTGTGCCACGAGTTGAGTGTCAAGGTTTGACTGATTATATTCCCAATAGAGTAATTTTGTTCTTGAGGGCCCAGCAGATGATTGGGAAAGGTTGTCTTTCATATCTAGCCTTTGTAAGGGACGTCGGTGTAGAGACTCCTAGTGTTGATTCTATTCCTATTGTGAGGGATTTTCCCAATGTGTTTCCTGCAGACCTGTCGGGCATGCCATCAGACAGGGATATTGATTTTTGTATTGATCTGGTGTCGGGCGCTCAGCCCATTTCTATTCCATCATACTGTATAGCACCTGCGGAGTTGAAGGAGTTAAAGGAGTAGCTTCAGGAACTCCTTAATAAGGGGTTCATTTGGCCTAGTGTGTCGCTTTGGGGTGCGTTTGTTCTATTTGTGAAGAAGAAGGATGGCACTATGAGGATGTACATTAATTACAGGCAGTTGAACAAAGTAACAATCAAGAATAAGTATCCTTTGTGTGAGCACGTGATTTTTGTTTACGCGACAATCACTCCAAAAGAAATCAAAAATAATAACAAATGGTCTCACTGTACAATTTTTGGAATTTACGTGACATTTTTGGTAGTTATTTGTGGTTTTGTCCATTCTTATTTAGTATTATCAAACAAAAATACAAAAATATATGTCGTGTGTAATTGAACCATAATTCGGTTATTAAAAGGAAAATCACAAAAAAAATGCATCTTTTATTCTATTTGTCGCCATGGTGTGATTTTATCTATTTAAATATTTTAATATGTGTGTGATAATTGTGTTAAATTAATGGGTGTTTAGTTTCATTTTAATTAGGTTTTGTGTTTTAAAATTAGAAATAAAAGAAAAAGAGTGCAAATTGGTTTAAAAATCGGATTAGGCTTGTTTTCTTTAAGAAAATTTGAGGCCCAAAAGCAGCCCAAGGCAGCCGGTCCAAGCAACCCATCTCCCAGGCCACCAAACGACGAAGTTTGACACCAAAACTATGTCGTTTCAAGGACAACCCATCTCAGCCGTTCAAACCAGGTTGATCTGACGGCCATCGTCCCATCGCCCTTACCCATTACCTAACTCGACCCATTCCACCCAAAGACCAACCCGGTCTCACTTAACCAAACGATGCCGTTTCCGTTAAGTGAGAGATCCAGGCCATTGATCTCGACTGATCTAACGGCCAAGATCAAACCATCCACCCCGTATATAAGCCCTCATCTCGTACCCCGCCCCCTATCCAAGCACCCCTCCCTCATTTTCGTCTCCCTCACCAGACCCAAACCCCACAAAACCCTAGCGCCGCCCCCTTTTCCCCTCGCCATAAACCCGGCGGCAAGGACGCCGGTGACCACCATCTTAACACCCTAGGACCACCTCGACCCCCTAAACACAGATCCACTAGCTGTGGGTCTCGAATCTTCCCCCACCATCTCGAATCTTCATTTGAAGATTCGAGCCAGGCCTCGACCCATGCCAGACCTACACCAGATTCACACTAGACACTCCTCTGACCTCCCTCGTGACCAAACCAAGCTTGGTTTGGTCCGAATCCAACCAGGAAAACCTGAATCCCAAATCTGCCATAAAAACCCTAAAAGCCCTGAGTCCGATTTTTGTCCGTTTGAGCCAGAGGATTAGGGTCTAACAGACCTTAATCGGAGTGTTCTCAGTGAGAACACTTCGATTAAAGTTCGTTCAACCCCAAGAAAGGTCGATTCAAATCCGAGATAGGACCTTCTGATTTTTCAAGCCTTTGAGGTATTTTTGTTTTCCTTTTCCTTGTCAGTCCATTTTGTTGTTTTGTTAAATGTCTGTTCATATGTCCAAATGATTAGTTGATTTGTTTTGAATTTTTTTGTGTGTGTCGACTGTTCTGTCCTCGCCCGGACTTCTCATTTGATCGAATCTCTTTTGCTATTCATTGATGAGTGTATGTGTTTGACAGTGTAATCAATGGAAATAATACTCGATCGATTAATTGGTTCCCAGGGTCATTTCTGGTTTTGACAGTGCAATCTGAAACCCCTATTTAATACTGTTCGATTTTGATCATTAGCTATTGATTGTATGTGTTTGTGATTCGCGTAGTCGATTCAATATATGTCGTCAATTAGTCTCAGCCTTGAATGGTAATAATTTGACTCATGTTATTCATTTTCTGCTGAAGCTTTGTTTGAATCCAATTAAAGAATTGAGTATAGCTGCTTGTTAGTGTGTTTATTTGAATCAGAAATCACCTAAGGATTGGATAGCTGTTAGTGTTAGCAAGAATTACAGATTATAGTTCAATTTAATAGCATGTGTGCTCACTTTTGACTCTGGGCAGCATGTGTTTGGTCAGAAGTTAGGGGATTAGAATAATTGGACAGCATGTGCTGTCAGGATACATTCCTGCTGCCCATGTTTGGTTTAGTTTAATAAAATGATAAAGCATTTTAATAATGAAAAGAGTTTGTTTTCAGGGGAATCTCATGGGAGGGGTTTTATTTTCAAATGGTTGAGTGGAAAAACAACAGGAGATGGGAGGGATTTTGAATGGTTTAACAGGCTGTAGATGGTCTGATGCAAGGCTATAAAAGGAGAAGGGTCTCGATTAGTTAGAGGAGGTTTTTTCAGATATAAAAACAGTCCTAAAAAGAGAACAAATTCAGTTTTTGGTTGGCAACATAATTCCATCAGGTTTTGGTTTAGTGTGAAGTCTCAGTAGTTGATACTGTTTCTTTTTTTGGTTTGACTCCAATTCGTTGAAACTTCCTATGCAATCTACTGGTCCAACCTTGGATTGAGTTCGAGTCCATTTTGAGTTTTGCATGCTGTTTGTTGCTACCTGGTTATCACAAATCTTTTCGGGTTTCGTTTGAGTTGTTCCTGGTGCACTTTGTTACTGTCACTGCTGCTGTATTTGTTGTTGTTGCTGCCATTCTTGTTGTTGCTGCTGCTGACTTCTCTGTATTCTTTTCTTCTGTTGTATTCAACATCCAGGTACACACTTTGAATCTCACACTGATGTAACAGTAACAATGAGTACGAATTGAAAGATGCAAAGGAGTTCAATCATTTGCTGTTGTAATTATAGCTTTATAAACGTTGTTAGATTCGTGTAATTTTAGTTTGTAGTTCAATAGCAAACTTATGAGGTAGCTTGTACTTAATTGGAACCTTAGTTTGTTTACGCTGTTTATTTAGTTGTTTTAGTTGACCTCATGACGTAGAGTGCACATGTGTTTAGTAAATTGATAGGTGAATCTCATTTCTATTCTTATTCTAAACACGTAAGGCATGCTGCTTCTAATTTGGCAAGAGACGCAATTTAGTTCTAAGTCATTTAAACTAACTCTATCAAATTGGATTTCGTTAGGCAGTCTATAGAACCATGTTCGAATCCCATTAGTAGCAGTTTCTAGTAGTTAATTCCCTTAATCTAGTTTAAATAAGTTAGTTAAATTCAACTCGAGAAACGTTTGGAGTAAGCTTAGCATTTCATCAAATCTTGTATGCAATTTCTCTTATCAAATTAAAAGCATGTTCACCCATGGAATAAGGCACGAAACAATTCCCGCCCCGTAAATAATTAATCAGATAATTAACAAGAATCCGGAGTTGGCCAAACATGTAACTCAATTAGTATGTATTTTTCTTTCTTCAATTTCTTAGAGACGAACATAATAGAAAATGTAGTCATTGTAGGCTAATCTTTTTTTTAAAAAAAAAATAATGAGACAAGCCTCGCCAAATAAAAATTGTGGGGCCCTCAATAATCGATCATAATAAATACTTAGAATTTGGGATGGACTTGTTTAGTGAATTTCACTGCCTTCCCCAAAGATAATAACGCGTTAGACTCTTTAGGCGCGACTTAATTAATTTACATTCTTAAATTCGGGTGCCCATTTATGTGACCCAAATTCAAATCTCAACGGAGTCGAAATGTGTTAACAACTACGGGTGCATTGATTGTGACGTGGTTCGAGATGCATTTTCACGACGTTGCAATTTTATAAAAAATAAATGATAACAATAAAAGCGGTTTAAACTTAATAAAAGCACATAAGTCACAACATGTATTTAAATCAGATATTTAGCCATTATAACAATTTAAGCGACCGTGCTAGAACCACGGGATTCGGGGGTGCCTAACACCTTCCCTCGGGTCAACAGAATTCCTTACTTAGAATTTCTGGTTCGCAGACTTCATTTGGAAAAGTCGAAAATTTCCTCGATTTGGGATTCAAGATAAACCGGTGACTTGGGACACCAAAAGCCAAACCTTTCCCAAGTGGCGGCTCTGAATTAAATAAATAATCCCATTTCGAATATTGTCACTTAAATTGGAAAAACTCCACCCGCGCATCTTACCCTTCGGGGCGGGCGCGCAAAAAGGAGGTGTGACAGCTCTGGCGACTCTGCTGGGGATTTCAACCCAGAACCTTTGGTTCAGGGTTTAAGAATTCGAGCTTACAATAATTGTTATATTTGGCCTTATTATCTGATCTTTATTACATGTTTTGGTATAACGTGCTAAATGTTGTCTTTTACCGCTTTGATATTATCTGAACTTTATATAAACTGTGCCGAAACCCTTCTCTTCTTACCTCCGGGGAGAAGCTCACTGGTCGAGACTCCCTATTCTGTTAGTGTCAATACCTGAAATAAGAAAGAGGCCGGACAAGTTACAAAGCCGGACAATCTCGCGGGTCCCCGGTACGTAGCCCCCTCCTCGACTCGAGTTGTCCGCTCGGGTACACAGTCTAGAACATATACCCAGGTTATAAACCTAGCATAACAAAACCTCATGCCGGACCCCTAGTAGGAACGCTTATTTGCATCATGTTGCATTTGACATAGGGGACTCAACACAGGGGTTGGGTCCGTCTAGGTCAGGTAACCTGAAATGAAAAGACCATCCTGCTGCATCCCGTTTGTTTGGCGCATTTATTTGCTTCAGATCTGCATGTTGACCTGTTTCTACAAAAAAAAAATAGCAGCGTAGGGAGATAATTACTTATTTTTGGAAAAATAAAACCAATGTCCAAGTAGTATCAAAACCTCGCCGGAATGAAAACAAAATTTGTCTTTTAGTTTGATTTATAAAAAAGAAAACATATAAAAAAAATTCCTTTTAATCACTCTCAAAATCCAAAAAAGGTATTTATTTAAAAGTAAAAAAAAAGAAGGGAAAATTCAAAATTCAAAAAAATGTTGTTTCATTTGTAGTATCTCTTTAAAATATTTTCGAAATTTCAAAAATAAAAAAAAAAGTGAAAAGAAGTTTAAAATTCATAAATATTTCCGTAGTTTCTGATCTGACCCGAACTACGCAGGTTTGATTCTCACAAGGTGCGAGATACGTAGGCAACCCTCATCGGGTCCAACCTCCCTTTTTCAAAATAGCCAGAATGTTAGAATTTTAATTTCGTCATGAATGAGTCGGGTGATGCCGTTTTGTCAAGGATAGCCGAATGTTCCCCAAAGGGACGCCGAAAGGTTGACTTTGCACGAACGGCCATTATTGGTCATGTTTATTTTCTGACCAAATTGCCCAACGACCTTAGAATCCTCGTCCCCGAGGCTTTGTGAGGCCATGCTCCCCATGTTGTTTTCATTACTACTAGAAGAGTCATAAATAAATCAAGTGATTGTTTTTGTCAAAAATAGCCAAATGTTCCCGCAAGGGACGGCGGAAGGCTGATTTTGCATAAACAGCCACTATCGGTCGTCTTTTAGAATTTTTGGTCGGTTGACCCTCATAGCCTTAAAATCTTAATCCCCGAAGTGCTGAAAGGCCGTGTTCGAAAATCTGACCTTCTTTTTTAGAAAAAATAGTCAAATTTTTTTTTTTTGAGTCAAATCATTTTTGCTTAAAGCTGCCTTAATAAATGTGCAGGATGAGCACAATGCAAAATGAACACTTTTCGATAATGACTAAATCCCTGTCAAGTTACGGCTATGGTGGAATGATCTAGGTGCTGAAGGGCAAGATGAGGTCAAGAAATATCTGAAAGGTCTCACGGGTTTACTGGAAATCCAGCCTCGGGGAGATATCATAAGAGCTTTGGTCACCTACTGGGATCCAGCGCATAATGTTTTCCACTTCTCCGATTTTGAACTCACCCCGACTCTGGAGGAGATGGCTGGGTACATCGGAAATGCTGAACTTCCATTAAGGCAAAGATACCTGGTCGCCCCAAGAGCTGTCACGGTGCATCGATTTCTAGACTCACTAAAAATACCCAGGACGGTCCACAACCCAGATTTGGCCGCCGGTTTTTGCAATCCATGCTTCATATACGACAGGTATGGTCATGTAGGAGGATTCAACAATACGATTAACAAGCTATGCAACAAAGGTAGTCGTCATAAGTGGGATAAGCACAGACGGGTGGCTTTCATGATAACATTTTTGGGCCTTCTGGTATTTCCGAGAAGAGATAGAAATATTGATCTGAAGATATCCGGGGTCGTCAGTACTTTACTCACTCAAAATGATAGTACTCTCGCGCCTATGGTAGTATCCGATATCTTTCGAGCTCTCACAGCCTGCAAAGCCGGGGGGAATTTCTTCGAAGGGTGTAACTTGCTGCTACAAATATGGATGACTGAACATCTCTGTCATCGTTCCAAACTTTTGAGCCATGGTTCCTCGGAGAAAACTTGCATAGAAGAGTTTTACACGAGGACCAAAGAGATCAGTCTGCCCAAAGGAGTTATTGCATGGACTTCATTCTTTCAAGTTTTTACTGCCAGCCAAATACAGTGGACACTGGGATGGTTGCCTGTTGATGAGGTCATGTATATGCCAGCAACTAGAACTCATTTCCTACTGATGGGACTTAAGAGCATTCAACCTTACGCGCCCTGCCGAGTCTTGAGACAACTCGGAAGATACCAGATAGTACCACACGAGGAAGATCTTAGTGCTCAAACAATTGAGATAAGCCCTGACGGACAATTTCCTGAAGCAAAAATCCGCCAGATCTGGAATGAATGTCAATATTTGAAAGCAGATACTTGTGTGCAGGATCGGGCCAAAAGTGAAATGGCACCAGGTTACCTTGCATGGTATAGAAGAGAAATCGAACACGAAAGGCCGGCTAAAAGACCCCACATCCTGAATTTCGTCGAGTCATCGCAAAAGCAGTGGGATTGGTTGGCAAAAGAAAGAGGCTATCATACCGAAATCAGCAGGTTGAAGCAACAAGTGGAAGGTCTGAAATATGAGCACAATGTTCAAGTTGCTATCGATCGAGGCGAAAAGAATAGATTGGCCCAAGAAAATGAAGGACTTAGGGCCCAAATCCAGAAATTGAGATTGGCTCTTGATGAACAACCAAGGAGTCGATCAGACGAGCAGTTGATAAAAGGGCTGAAAAGTGAAGTCAGGGAATGGCGAGATGGTTTAGAAGAGTCTAAAAACGTCATGGCAGAGCTCAAGGTACAGTGGGGTACAAGAGAAAATAAGCATCACCGATACTTGAATCAATTGAAATGCGACCACGATAAAACTGTTGCCGAAATGAAGAGAGAAATGGCTACACTTGAGGTTAAAGCAGTTAATCAGGCCGAGGATTTCCAAATTGAGAGCAGATACTGTTACGACTTGTTGGCCCGGATGAAGGAAGAAGTACGGCAACTGAAGAATCAGCATATGCAGGATTCTCAGGTTTTAAAGACGTGCAGTGATCAGATAAAACGCCTGCTCATAGAGAAGAAGCAAACCAAAGATAAGATCAGGACCATTGCCCATGCCATCATCAGACGGTGTCTACGGTGTGAGAACATGACCAGCATTACCGTTCTCTCTGAAGTGATGAGTTATGTCAAGCAGACCATGCATGAGCTGGAACAACTTGAAAGGGATCTCACACCTAGGACCGCGGCGAGGCCGAACGATGCCCCGCGGGCACCAATTTTCGAAACCTTAATGTATTCATAGGTCGAGTCTGTATCTTAGCATCTTCTGTCCGTCTTTTCGCATCAGGGTGCATTAGTCTGTTTGAGTCTATGTTTATTTTCAAGGTTTGTTTTTCCTTTTTCAAAAATGTTGGTTGTAATAGATCGTTTCAGTAATAAAATGTGTGCTTCTTTTACACTCATCTGTTTCGAACTACGTAATGATCTGATTCACGCGACATCATGATACGTAGGCAATCCTCATCGTATCCGGTCACATTTTTAACTGCAAATATTGAAAACAGTAATAAAAAAAGGGGAACAAAGAGAAAGAAAGAAAAATGAAAAAAAAATAATAATAAAATAAAGGGGAAGCCTAAAAGGAAGCCGGAATGACGCATGCTTTCGTTGCAAACATGTAGGAATTCACTTAACTGTATAGGTGCATCATGCCCCAATGTGAGATTACCTATCTGTTATTTGTTTCGAACTAACCGTTCGTTTGTCGTTGAGTCCTTCCAGGTTTTAGAAAAGGCGGTTGGTTTGGTGAAAGTCTGGCCTCACATTCATACTTCACGAGGTCGAAAGGGAGTGTTCATTTACCTGTTGTTAAGTCAAGAGGGGGTACTCACACTTACTTCACAAGATCAAAGGGAAGCATAGAAATGTCTTCAGAAATTCCGTTGCCGACAGTTCCTGTTTCCGAGGAGAGTTCGATCTCGGCCGTCCTCACGCCCGAATACGCAACTGCGGAGGAAAATAGAATCCTGCGGCTCCGCATGTTGGAAATGCTGGATGACTGGAGTAACGGAAAAGAGCCGCCAAGTGTTATCCCTGGGTTCCCTGAGTTGTTCTCCAGGACAAGTGGGACTTCCAACGTCCCCATAAGCTATCCGGCTACCCCATTCGGGTACCCAGCCATTTCGGCCTTCTCTGCTGGATCACCCTCTGAGATTCTTATCCTCGGTTGTCAACAACAGACGTAGCTACGAACATATTCAATGCTCCTCCCTGTCCGATCGTGGCGCAACCCGCTACACACAAGCCAAATTTTGACTCATCCTCATTCACATTCCAAGCACCATCTTTCTCACTGGAACCAACTCGGTTCGCCACCAGCACTCATCCTCCACAGCCTCAATGCGAGTTTGCACCTGGGCAGGATCAAAACCCCAAAACTGCTGAACAAGATGAGATGGCAAAAAAATGAGGAGCCTTGAGCAGAGTTTAAAAAAGATGCAAGGTTTAAGCGGACAGAAGAGTGTCTCCTATACCGATCTATGCATGTTCCCTCACGTGCACCTACCCGTGGGTTTCAAAACCCCAAAGTTTGAGAAGTACGACGGGCACGGCAACCCCATTGCTCATCTCAAGAAATATTGCAACAAATTGCGGGAAGCCGGCGGAAAAGAGGAATTGCTAATGGCGTACTTCGAGAAAAGTCTGGTAGGAATAGCCTCAGAATGGTATATGGACCAAGACATATCTCGGTGGCATATATGGGATGATCTCGCCAGAGATTTTGTGAGACAATTCCAGTATAACATCGACATTGCACCAGACCGAAATTCTCTGTCAAAGTTGAAGAAGAAACCTTCAGAAAGCTTTAGAGAATATGCTATTAAGTGGCGCGAGCAGGCATCGAGGGTAAAACCTCCCATGGACGAAATAGAAATGGTCACTACTTTTCTCCAGGCTCAAGAATCAGACTATTTCCAGAATATGATGTCAGCCATGGGAAAGCCTTTAGCGGAAGCAATCAAGATCGGGGAGATGGTGGAGAACGGTTTAAAAACAGGTAGAATCTTAAGTCAGGCAGCCATAAGGACAACCTCCCAAGCCGTCCAAAGCGGGTCCGGAGGAATGGCAAGAGGAAAGAAAAAGGAAGAAACGTCCATGACAGCATCAGAAGCAAGGGAATATCGTAATCCCAGGCCCCGTTTTCCAGAAAGAACCCCACAACACTACTACCCCCACCAAAATGTGACATATGCTCCTCAACCCTACATGGTCATGAATACCCAGCCCTATGTCCATCCGCCGCAGCAAGCCAATCGAGGCCAAGCTCCACCTCCCAGAAATCAGCCTCCCTACCGCAACCACTATAATCCACAGCCTCCTCAAAAAAACTTCCGCCCTCAGGAACCACCTAGAAGACGGACTTTCACACCCATCGGTGAACCATATTATACTTTGTTCCCAAAGCTAGTCCAGTTGGGTTTCCTGCAGCCAGTCCCTCAGACAAGGCACAATCCGGCATCACCTACTTACAAAGCCGGTGTTAGGTGCGCCTATCATTCAGGAGCGGAAGGGCACGATACAAATGACTGCTGGGCTTTGAGAAGGGTAGTCGAGAATTTAATAGAGCAGGGGAAAATAGTACTAAAGGACGAGGAGGTCTCAAATGTGACTAATAATCCGTTGTCTGCTCACAACAACGGGCCGCTGATTGGAATGATCTGCGAAGACAAAGAATTTGATCCTACTTTAAAAGCTATAATCGCCATCGTCGATGCAGGGAAAAGGCCTAAAACCACCCCGAAGCTAGAGAAAGGGGAAAAGAAGGTCAGTACTATCAAGGGCGAGCCCGAAGATAAGGTGGAGAAAAAGACAGTAACGATGGTGCCTGTAAGGAATGAAGTTCTTTATGTTCCACGAGGTCGAGCAGAGAAACCGCAGAGTTTCGAAGTCAAAAGGGCAAAACCAATGTACGTACCAAAAGGGGCCTATGTGGTCCGGGGGACGATTCAACCACCTCGGCTGAATGAGCCAGTGGTTATCGGACGCGTGCCACAAAAGCCAATGACAAACCCGTCCACAGTACCGTGGAACTATCAAAGGACGTTGGTTACGTACAAAGGTAGAGAAGTCACGGGAGAACTTCCGGAAAATACTTTCATTGGAAGGTATTCGAACACTCAAGAGTTAAACAACGCCACACGGAGACGCTTCCCACCAAAGAAGCCTGTAAGCGTTGAAGAAGCGGAAGTTTTCTTCCAAAAGATGAAAATGCCAGACTACGAAGTGGTAGATCAACTACGCAAGTGCCCCGAGCAAGTGTCCATGCTATCTCTGCTGATGAGGTCGGCTGAACACCAAAAGATCTTGCTCAAGACCTTGAACGAAGCATACGTACCAGTTGAAACCTCAGTCGAACAACTGGAACGAATGACGGAGAGGTTCTTCGTCGTTAACCAGGTTTCTTTTAGCAAGAACGACTTACCTCCAGAAGCAGCGGCTCACAACAAAGCCTTACATCTGACAGTTAAATGCGAAGACTACTACGTCAAGCGGGTAATGTTGGATGGAGGTTCAGGTGTTGACATTTGTCCGCTCTCCACGCTACAGAGAATGGAAATTGGGACCGGAAGAATCCGCCCCAATAATGTCTGCGTAAGGGCTTTTGATGGTGTCAAGAGGGACACCCTCGGGGAAATAGACTTGGTGTTGACTATAGGACCAGTGGAGTTTGAAATAACTTTCCAAGTGCTTGACATGGATATGTCCTACAATTTTCTCCTCGGCAGACCTTGGATTCATGCGGCAGGGGCTGTACCTTCCACTCTTCACCAAATGGTGAAGTTTGAGTACGAAGACCGGGAAATTGTGGTCCATGGAGAAGATGAACAGTCTATTTATCGGGACCAATCCATCCCATATCTTGAACCAAGGGAAGGGAGCGAGCACACGGTTTATCAGGCTTTCAAAGTTGTGCTAGCAGAGCAGTATGAAGAGGGAAGACCTTGCCCCCAACCTTTCTTGTCTAACGCCTCAATCATGGTGGCTAAAGAGATGATCCGACATGGATTCAGGCCAGTGAAAGGGCTCAGACGAACATTGCAAGGAATAACAGAACCCATCACCTTGCCTTCCACCAAGAAACTTTTTGGGATAGGTTTTCAACCCACTCCAAAAGATGAAGAGTGGGCAAAGAAGAGGAAAAATGAGGGTTGGAAACTGCCTCGGCCATTGCCGGATTTATATGAAACTTTCGTCGGACCAAAATACATCGAAAAAGAAGACGATGAGGTTTTCACGGCCGAAGAGATCGAGGAGATATGTGGGGAAATGAGAGAAATGCTCTACGAAGCTCACATGATTCAACCAGGAGAAGGCACAAGCACCGCTGAGATGCTATATGTGGGGCCAAACGCCAAGCATCGAAACTGGGAGGCCACGCCATTCCCTACTAGACAGGAGTCCGGGTAGACCTGTTCTGCCACCCTTCCTACTTCACGAGTTATCCCCAGGATATAACTTGGATGTTTTTCCCTTCAATTGTTGTTTTGAATTCCTGAGTTATAAACATTGTTATCTTCCAAATTCCAAGAAAATAAAAATCATTGTTTTTTCATTTTTCCTTTGTTCTGATTTTTGCTATTTTTCCTTTATCTTTTCTTTTAGTTATAATAATGCGGCTTTAAATAATATGACATGCTTGCGGACTTCACGCCCAGATCACAATGAGCTATTTAATTGTGAAATTATGAACCAAGAACCAGAATATGACGAAGAAGAGGCTTTTAGGGAAATAGACCGAGAATTGGAACACTTTGAGAATAAACCTAAGCCGAATCTGAATGACACTGAACCGGTTAATTTGGGAACTCCTGAAGAAATCTGAGAGACCAAAATAAGCATTCACACGGACGAGAAAATGCGAGACGCGATAATTCAACTCCTTTTTAAATTTAAAGATGTGTTTGCTTGGTCATACGATGACATGCCAGGACTAGGTGTTGATCTGGTGGTGCATAAATTGCCAATTTACCCTGATTGTCCTCCAGTTCAACAAAAGCAACAAAAGTTCAAAACTGATGTCAGTGATAAAATTAAAGAAGAGATCACCAAGCAGCTGAAAACGGGAGTAATTCGGGTAGTCCAGTACACCACGTGGTTGGCGAATGTAGTTCCAGTGCCGAAAAAAGATGGGAAGACTCGTGTATGTGTGGATTATCGAGACTTGAATAGGGCGAGTCCCAAAGACAATTTCCCATTGCCCAACATGCACATCCTTGTTGACAATTGCGCCAAACATGAGATACAGTCTTTCGTAGATTGTTACGCTGGGTATCATCAGGTGTTGATGGATGAAGAAGACGCCGAGAAGACTGCTTTCACTACACCTTGGGGGACTTATTGTTATCGGGTTATGCCGTTTGGTCTATAGAATGCTGGGGCAACTTACATGAGGGCCATGACTGCCATTTTTCATGACATGATGCATCAAGAAATAGAGGTGTATGTGGACGACGTGATAGTCAAGTCCAGGACGCAAGATAATCACATCCAAGACTTGAGGAAATTCTTCAAGAGATTGAGGAAGTATGACTTGAAGCTGAACCCAGCCAAATTCGCTTTCGGAGTCCCATCGGGCAAGCTTTTAGGTTTTATAGTAAGAAGGAGAAGTATCGAATTAGATCCAACAAAGATAAAATCTATCAGAGATCTACCTCCCCTAAGAACGAAGAAAGACGTGATGAGTCTGTTGGCCAGGTTAAACTATATCAGCCGATTCATTGCCCAGCTGACTAGCACATGTGAGCCCATATTTAAGCTATTGAGGAAAGATGCAGCGATCAAATGGACGGCTGAGTGTCAAGAAGCTTTTGACAAAATCAAAGAATATCTTTCAAATCCCTCAGTTTTGGTCCCGCCAGATCCAGAGAGACCACTGTTCTTGTATCTGACAGTCTTGGAAAATTCTTTCGGTTGCGTCCTCGGGCAACATGACATAACTGGAAAGAAGGAACAAGCGATCTACTACTTGAGCAAGAAATTCACTAGCTACGAGGCCAAGTACACTCTGCTGGAAAGAACATGTTGTGCTTTGACGTGGGTTGCTCAAAAATTGAGACATTATCTCCAAGCTCACACTACTTACCTCATAAGCAGGCTGGATCCTTTGAAGTACATATTTCAGAAACCAATGCCTACTGGAAAACTGGCCAAGTGGCAAATCTTGCTTACTGAATTTGACATAGTCTATGTCACCCGCACGACAATGAAAGCCCAGGCGTTAGCAGATCATTTGGCCGAAAACCCGGTTGATGAAGAATACCAACCATTGAGTACTTATTTTCCGGATGAAGAAATAAACACCGTAGAAGTAGTCTCGGAAAAC
Organism: Nicotiana tabacum; assembly: GCF_000715075.1. Lineage (NCBI taxonomy): Eukaryota > Viridiplantae > Streptophyta > Magnoliopsida > Solanales > Solanaceae > Nicotiana > Nicotiana tabacum. Next base: position 116,583,086 of record NC_134095.1, on the reverse strand, counting down.
GCTCATGTTTGGAAGATGTTCTTTGATGGGGCCGTAAACGCCAAAGGTGTAGGAATCGGGGCAATTTTGATCTCGCCCTCTGGTCAGCACTATCCTGCTACAGCTAGACTACGCTTCTTTTGCACGAACAATACAGCTGAATATGAAGCCTGCATCATGGGCATGCATATGGCAATCGATCAGGATGTTGAAGATTTATTGATTATGGGAGATTCTGACCTGATTATCCGGCAAGCCCAAGGTGAATGGGAAACTCGGGATATCAAGCTTATTCCTTATCGACAGCACGTGGAGGATCTCGGCAAGCGTTTTAAATCAATAGAGTTCAGGTATATCCCGCGGTGTTACAATGAACTAGCAGATGCACTTGCTACCTTAGCTTCAATGTTACCCTACCCAGGCAACGCCCACGTCGATCCCTTGGAAATCCAAATCAGGGAGAAACACGGTTACTGTAACGTAATCGAGGCAGGATCGAGTACACAGCCATGGTACCATGATATCAAGAGGTTCTTAAAGACACGAGAATACCCCGAACATGCTACCGGAGATCAGAAGAGGACTATCAGGCGGCATGCAGGAGGTTTCTTTTTAAGCGGCAAGGTATTGTATAAAAGGACCCCGGACCTCAATCTGCTAAGATGTGTTGACACCGAGGAGGCGGGAAGGGTCATGCATGAAGTACACGCAGGAGTGTGCGGGACCCACATGAACGGGTATGTTTTGGCAAAGAAAATCCTTCGAGCAGGTTATTACTGGATGACCATGGAAAAGGACTGTTTTAGCTTCGTTTGAAAGTGTCATCAGTGTCAGGTGCACGGTGATTTGATTCATGCGCCCCCCACAGAATTGCATCCCATGTCTGTACCTTGGTCAGTCGTTGCTTGGGGTATGGACGTCATTGGTCCGATCGAGCCGAAGGCCTCAAATGGACACAGATTTATATTGGTTGCTATCGACTACTTCACAAAATGGGTGGAAGCTGTCACTCTCAAGTCGGTCACTAAAAAGGCTGTAGTGGATTTTGTGCATTCTAATCTTATTTGTCGTTTTGGTATTCCTGCAACTATCATCACAGATAACGCGGCAAACCTGAATAGTCACTTGATGGGGGATGTATGCGAACAGTTCAAAATAACGCATAAGAATTCCACTCCTTACCGGCCCAAGGCCAATGGCGCTGTGGAAGCAGCAAACAAGAACATCAAGAAGATTTTGAGGAAGACGATCCAAAGTTCCCGATAGTGGCATGAACAGTTACCCTTTGCATTATTGGGATATCGCACTACGGTATGCACGTCAGTAGGAGCAACCCCTTATCTTTTGGTTTATGGGACCGAGGCTGTGATACCAGCAGAGGTAGAAATTCCTTCGCTTCGAACCATTGTAGAAGCAGAAATTGAAGATAGCGAGTGGGTTAAGACTCGATTGGAGTAGTTGACTTTGATTGACGAGAAATGAATGGCTGCGGTTTGTCACGGGCAATTGTACCAACGAAGAATGGTCTGTGCTTACAACAAGAAAGTCCGACCCAGGAATTTTGAAGTGGGTCAACTGGTATTGAGGCGCATTCTGCCCCATCACCAGGAAGCGAAAGGAAAATTTGCTCCAAATTGGAAAGGCCCATACATCATCAGGAAGATATTTCCGAGAGGAGCGTTGTATCTGGGTGATATCGAAGGAAATGATCCTAAAACAACAGTGAATGCAGATGCAGTCAAAAAGGTACTATGTCTGAGTTATACTCCAGTTGGTCCTGACACATTTTGAAATGACGAAGGTTTTATTCCCACTACCCCAAACACTATCAACTCTCTCTACAAGCCCTTTGAGCCGGTTACATTTCTTTGGCTACCTATCAAAAAAAAAAAGGAAAAAAAACAAATAAACAAAAACAAAACATTGATGAGGCCTGAACTACGTCTGACTTGATTCCGAAAGGATACGTAGGCAGCCTCTCTCAGAGGTTCAGTCACACCAAAATAAAATCCAATTTACCCTGAGATGGCAACCGGGGCACATCAAACGGCTTAGAAGTTGTAGTTTCATCTACCATTCTTTTACCAAGCACAAGTCCTTCGGATCAATTACCAAAGGTAGGGGAGCCGAGAGATATTACGATTGGAGGCCGGTACATTCAGAATTGAGAGAAATAAAATGATAGAGTCTTGTCAGTAAAAACCTTCGGGCACCGTGAGGCGACGGGAGCAGAGAAACCAAAAATGAGAGAGCTTGTTTAGTAAAAACTCACAAAGAGTGCTATCAAGCGACAACAAGAAGAGAAATGAGAGAGGTCAACTAGCGAAAACCCGCAAAGGGCGCTGTCGGCCGAAAGGATGACTCCACCTCAGGAAGTCTTGGCAAAGTTCCACCGGTTTAGAAACATAGATCCATTTTTGTTCATGAGGAAATGCAAGTTCATTGAAGGTCAGGCGTCCAGTCCAAAAAGCATGTCATGTCAACTTAAAGCCAACATGTTTCCATCAGATAAGTCCTTCCTGTCCCGAAAGAGACACTTCTCTTCTAAAATTTGCTTTCTTCGTTTTTTGTTTTACTTTTCTTTGAATCCCTTTCATTTTTAACCCCAAGTTCCAGATATACGGGAAAGAATAGGTGGCAGGACCGGTTTCACGGAGTTCCGTTTCGTAAGAAGAAAATACCCCACCTCAGTGGTACGTTTGTCCAAACCCGATGGATCATGATGTTGGCTGCATTCGAAGTAGAGCCACATAAAAAACAAAAAAAAATCCCCACAGGGTTTCCCTTTGTAAAAATCCCCATAGAGCCTTCCATTGTAAAAAATTCCCCCAAAGAGTCTGCCCCAACAAATCCCCAGCGAGTCTGCTTTGTAGAAACCCCCACAGAGCCTCCTTTAGACAAATCCCCACACAGGTCTCGCCTTGTACAAATCCCCACAGAGTCTCCCCAATAAAAATCCCCACTGAAAATCCCCAAGCAGAATGGGATGGAAGAACCAAGCCTTACACGGGCAAATCATCACAGAATCTGGAAATACGAGCCTGAGCAATCTAAAAGGATTTCGCCTGTGAATCCAATCAATGACAAAGCTTCTCAAATAAGGACGCAACAAAGCAACTGGAACAATCAAGGTCACTGAACTAACCACCATTTCCGAACTGACAATTGTGCTTTGTTTGAAAAGTTGAAACAAGTGTGAACCAAGGCAACCGTGCAAGAAGCGGGTGTCGCCCAAGAAAGACAAAGAAATACATGAGTGCAAGAAACAACTTGGCAATAAGGAATCTACTCAAAAGGGAAGTTTCCCCTGAATTCTCTTTTACATTTTTACTAAAACAAGAAAACTCAAAAAAGAGGGTCAGTTAGTATCCCCGGCATTTTCTGTTAGCCAGCATTAGGGCTCCAACCCTGAACTGAGCATTTTTGTTAGCCAGCATTAGGGCTCCAACCCTGAACTGAGCACTTTTCTGTTAGCCAACATTAGGGCTCCAACCCTGAACTGAGCATCTTCCATTTAGCCAGCATTAGGGCTCCAACCCTGAACTGAGCATTTTTTCTGTTAGCCAGCATTAGGGCTCCAACCCTGAACTGAGCACTTTTCTGTTAGCCAGCATTAGGGCTCCAACCCTGAACTGAGCATTTTTCTGTTAGCCAGCATTAGGGCTCCAACCCTGAACTGAGCATTTTTCTGTTAGCCAGCATTAGGGCTCCAACCCTGAACTGAGCATTTTTCTGTTAGCCAGCATTAGGGCTCCAACCCTGAACTGAGCGTTTTTCTGTTAGCCAACATTAGGGCTCCAATCCTGAACTGAGCGTTTTTTTGTTAGCCAGCATTAGGGCTCCAACCTTGAACTGAGCATTTTTCTGTTAGCCAGCATTAGGGCTCCAACCCTGAACTGAGCATTTTTCTGTTAGCCAGCATTAGGGCTCCAACCCTGAACTGAGCATTTTTCTATTAGCCAGCATTAGGGCTCCAACCCTGAACTGAGCATTTTTCTATTAGCCAGCATTAGGGCTCCAACCCTGAACTGAGCATTTTTCTGTTAGCCAGCATTAGGGCTCCAACCCTGAACTGAGCATTTTCCATTTAGCCAGCATTAGGGCTTCAACCCTGAACTGAGCATTTTTCTGTTAGCCAGCATTAGGGCTCCAACCCTGAACTGAGCATTTTTTCATTTAGCCAGCATTAGGGCTTCAACCCTGAACTGAGCATTTTTCTGTTAGCCAGCATTAGGGCTCAAATCCTGAACTGAGCATTTTCCATTTAGCCAGCATTAGGGATCCAATCCCTGAACTGAGCGCTTTTATCGTATGACGACATCAGGACTCCAATCCCTGAGTTGTGTTTTGTAGACTAGAGTTTTCCAATCCCTCCATCAATTTTGTAAGTTGTTATGGCGATTAATTCACGAAATTTTCCTAGTAAAACTGGGGCAGAAAAATTTCGTTCGTTTGTTTTGTTTGTCTCAGCAGGTCTGACCTCGAGGCGCATGGATCGAGACTACCTACGGGATGAGTCTCAATCCAGAATAAAGAAAAGAAGAAAAGGACAAAAAGAAGATGTTCCGAGATATTTGAACGAACAAAGGGAGGATCGCTCCAAATTTGATCAAGGTCCCGAGTTTCGCCAATCCCGTCTCACTCAATATCACAGAAATAAACAGGCGCCTACAACTTGCAAGCATCAAGATTCGGATCGAAGTCTACAAGTAGAATCAGCTAAGACCCAAGATCAAGTTGCAAAAGAATTATAGATAGGAATCTTGTAACTAGCGATTGACAGGCATAAATAGTTAGTTCAGTTTCAATTTCCTTTGGTTGTAATAAGGCGGTCGGTAAGCAGTAGCGGCAACAGCAGCAGTAGTAACAGCAAACATTGCAATCCCATGGTAGTCCCAGCTACCAAAGTTTTCCGAACTACGTTGACCTGATTCCTGTTTAGCCCAGGATATGTAGGAAATCTTTGAAGCGAAGACTCGGTCAAATCTTTCAAAATGTGTTTCACACGGAGTATTCCAATAGGCAAAAATCGCTCATATCCGCTCACTTTATCTTTGCACGAAAATCCTTCGTGTTTTCGCACAAAGAGGGGCAGCTGTGAGCACGTGATTTTTGTTTATGCGACAATCACTCCAAAAGAAATCAAAAATAATAACAAATGGCCTCGCTGTACAATTTTTGGAATTTACGTGACATTTTTGGTAGTTATTTGTGGTTTTGTCCATTCTTATTTAGTCTTATCAATCAAAAATACAAAAAATATATGTCGTATGTAATTGATCCATAATTCGGTTATTAAAAGGCAAATCACAAAAAAAATGCATCTTTTATTCTATTTGTCGCCATGGTGTGATTTTACCTATTTAAATATTTTAATATATGTGTGATAATTGTGTTAAATTAATGGGTGTTTAGTATCATTTTAATTAGGTTTTGTGTTTTAAAATTAGAAATAAAAGAAAAAGAGTGCAAATTGGTTTAAAAATCGGATTGGGCCTGTTTTCTATAAGAAAATTTGAGGCCCAAAAGCAGCCCAAGGTAGCCGGTCCAAGCGACTCATCTCCCAGGCCACCAAACGACGTAGCTTGACACCAAAACTACGTCGTTTCAAGGACAACCCATCTCAGCCGTTCAAACCAGGTTGATCTGACGGCCATCGTCCCATCGCCCTTACCCATTACCTAACCCGACCCATTCCACCCAAAGACCAACCCGGTCTCACTTAACCAAACGATGCCGTTTCCGTTAAGTGAGAGATCCAGGCCGTTGATCTCGACTGATCTAACGGCCAAGATCAAACCATCTACCCCGTATATAAGCCCTCATCTCGTACCCCGCCCCCTATCCAAGCACCCCTCCCTCATCTTCGTCTCCCTCACAGACCCAAACCCCACGAAACCCTAGCGCCCCTCCCCTTTCCCCTCGCCATAAACCCGGCGACAAGGACGCCGGTGACCACCATCTTAACACCCTAGGACCACCTCGACCCCCTGAACACAGATCCACTAGCCGTGGGTCTCGAATCTTCCCCCACCATCTCGAATCTTCATTTGAATATTCGAGCCAGGCCTCGACCCATGCCAGACCTACCCCAGATTCACACTAGACACTCCCCTTACCTCCCTCGTGACCAAACCAGGCTTGGTTTGGTCCGAATCCAACCAGGAAAACCTAAATCCCAAATCTGCCATAAAAAAACCCTAGAAGCCCTGAGTCCAATTTTTTTCCGTTTGAGCCAGAGGGTCTAACGGACCTTAATCGGAGTGTTCTCAGTGAGAACACTTCGATTAAAGTTCGTTCAACCCCAAGAAAGGTCGATTCAAATCCGAGATAGGACCTTCTGATTTTTCAAGCCTTTGAGGTATTTTTGTTTTCCTTTTCCTTGTCAGTCCATTTTGTTGTTTTGTTAAATGTCTGTTCATATGTCCAAATGATTAGTTGATTTGTTTTGAATTTCTTTTTTTTGTATGTCGACTGTTCTGTCCTCGCCCGGACTTCTCATTTGATCGAATCTTTTTTGCTATTCATTGATGAGTGTATGTGTTTGACAGTGTAATCAATGGAAATAATACTCGATCGATTAATTGGTTCCCAGGTGGGTCATTTCTGGTTTTGACAGTGCAATCTGAAACCCCTGTTCAATATTGTTTGATTCTGATCATTAGCTATTGATTGTATGTGTTTGTGATTCGCGTAGTCGATTCAATATATGTCGTCAATTAGTGTCAACCTTGAATGGTAAAATTTGACTCATGTTATTCATTTTCTGCTGAAGCTTTGTTTGAATCCAATTAAAGAATTGAGTATAGCTGCTTGTTAGTGTGTTTATTTGAATCAGAAATCACCTAAGGATTGGATAGTTGTTGGTGTTAGCAAGAATTACAGATTATAGTTCAATTTAATAGCATGTGTGCTCACTTTTGACTCTGGGCAGCATGTGTTTGGTCAGAAGTTAGGGGATTAGAATAATTGGACAACATGTGCTGTCAGGATACATTACTGCTGCCCATGTTTGGTTTAGTTTAATAAAATGATAAAGCATTTTAATAATGAAAAGATTTTGTTGTCAGGGGAATCTCATGGGAGAGGTTTTATTTTCAAATGGTTGAGTGGAAAAACAGCAGGAGATGGGACTGAATTTGAATGGTTTAACAGGCTGTAGATGGTCTGATGCAAGGCTATAAAAGGAGAAGGGTCTCGATTAGTTAGAGGAGGTTTTTTCAGATATAAAAACAGTCCTTAAAAGAGAACAAATTTAGTTTTTGGTTGGCAACATAATTCCATCAGGCTTTGGTTTAGTGTGAAGTCTCAGTAGTTGATACTGTTTCTTTTTTTTGGTTTGACTCCAATTCGTTGAAACTTCCTATGCAATCTACTGGTCCAACCTTGGTTTGAGTTCGAGTCCATTTTGAGTTTTGCATGCTGTTTGTTGCTACCTGGTTATCACAAATCTTTTTGGGTTTCGTTTGAGTTGTTCCTGGTGCACTTTGTTACTGTCACTTCTGCTGTATTTGTTGTTGTTGCTGCCATTCTTGTTGTTGCTGCTGCTGACTTCTCTGTATTCTTTTCTTCTATTGTATTCAACATCCAGGTACACACTTTGAATCTCACACTGATGTAACAGTAACAATGAGTACGAATTGAAAGATGCAAAGGAGTTCAATCATTTGCTGCTGTAATTACAGCTTTATAAACGTTGTTAGATTCGTGTAATTTTAGTTTGTAGTTCAATAGCAAACTTATGAGGTAGCTTGTACTTAATTGGAACCTTAGTTTGTTTACGCTGTTTATTTAGTTGTTTTAGTTGACCTCATGACGTAGAGTGCACATGTGTTTAGTAAATTGATAGGTGAATCTCATTTCTATTCTTATTCTAAACACGTAAGGCATGCTGCTTCTAATTTGGCAAGAGACGCAATTTAGTTCTAAGTCATTTAAACTAACTCTATCAAATTGGATTTCGTTAGGCAGTCTATAGAACCATGTTCGAATCCCATTAGTAGCAGTTTCTAGTAGTTAATTCCCTTAATCTAGTTTAAATAAGTTAGTTAAATTCAACTCGAGAAACGTTTGGAGTAAGCTTAGCATTTCATCAAATCTTGTATGCAATTTCTCTTATCAAATTAAAAGCATGTTCACCCATGGAATAAGGCACGAAACAATTCCCGCCCCGTAAATAATTAATCAGATAATTAACAAGAATCCGGAGTTGACCAAACATGTAACTCAATTAGTATGTATTTTTCTTTCTTCCATTTCTTAGAGACGAACATAATAGAAAATGTAGTCATTGTAGGCTAATCTTTTTTTTAAAAAAAAATAATGAGACAAGCCTCGCCAAATAAAAATTGTGGGGCCCTCAATAATCGATCATAATAAATACTTAGAATTTGGGATGGACTTGTTTAGTGAATTTCACTGCCTTCCCCAAAGATAATAACGCGTTAGACTCTTTAGGCGCGACTTAATTAATTTACATTCTTAAATTCGGGTGCTCATTTATGTGACCCAAATTCAAATCTCAACGGAGTCGAAATGTGTTAACAACTACGGGTGCATTGATTGTGACGTGGTTCGAGATGCATTTTCACGACGTTGCGATTTTATAAAAAATAAATTATAACAATAAAAGCGGTTTAAACTTAATAAAAGCACATAAGTCACAACATGTATTTAAATCATATATTTAGCCATTATAACAATTTAAGCGACCGTGCTAGAACCACGGGATTCGGGGGTGCCTAACACCTTCCCTCGGGTCAACATAATTCCTTACTTAGAATTTCTGGTTCGCAGACTTCATTTGGAAAGTCGAATATTTTCCTCGATTTGGGATTCAAGATAAACCGGTGACTTGGGACACCAAAAGCCAAACCTTTCCCAAGTGGCGACTCTGAATTAAATAAATAATCCCATTTCGAATTTTGTCACTTAAATTGGAAAAACTCCCTCGCGCATCTATCCCACGGGGTAGCGCACAAAAAGGAGGTGTGACACTTTGCCTCGTATTGATGATTTGTTTGACCAACTTCAGGGAGCAAGAGTGTTCTCCAAGATTGATCTTCGTTCAGGTTATCACCAGTTGAAGATCAGGGATTCGGATATTCTTAAGACGTCTTTCAGGACCCAATATGGTCATTATGAGTTCTTGGTGATGTCTTTTGGGCTGACCAATGCCCCATCAATGTTCATGCATTTGATGAACAACGTGTTCCGGCTGTATCTCGACTCGTTCGTCATAGTTTTCATTGATGATATTCTAGTGTATTCGCGTAGTCAAGAGGAGCACACAGAGCATTTGAGAGTTGTGTTGCAGATATTGAGGGAGGAGAAGCTTTATGCAAAGTTCTCCAAGTGTGAGTTTTGGCTCAGTTCAGTGGCTTTCTTGGGGCATGTGGTGTCCAACAAGGGTATTCAGGTTGATCCGAAGAAGATAGAGGTAGTTCAGAGTTGGCCCAGACGATCCTCAGCCACAAATATTTGTAGTTCCTTGGTTTGGCGGGGTATTGCCGCCGGTTTGTTTAGGGGTTCTCATCTATCACATTGCTCTTGATCAAGTTGACTCAGAAGAGTGCTCTATTCAGGTAGTCAGACGGGAGTGAGGAGAGCTTTCAGAAGCTTAAGACTGCCTTGACCACATCTCCAGTGTTAGTTTTGGTATCAGCTTCAGATTTATATACCGTGTATTGTGATGCTTCGAGAGTTGGTATTGGGTGTGTATTGATGCAGGATGTGTTGCGCCCCCTTTTTTCCCTATTTGCATCGGGAGATCGGGTTTATGACATTTTTTAGGTATAGGAAAACTCATTCCTTTTGGGAACTAGGTTTTGCATTTGAAAAATCGCCACTTAATGATTTAAGGTGCATTAGGACACCTATAGAGTTCAGTTCTAAGTTTGTTTGATAACTAGAGATTGGGTAAGACCTTTAAATTATCCTAAGGGAAGGTGTTAGGCACCCCTCAAGATCTACTAGTGCGGTTCCCAGCCAGACAGGTTTTTGTGAATTTGTGCAATTTAGCAAACAAACAGGTATAGGCTCAAATAGTAGGGGATTTAAACACATAAGAGTTTGAAAACAGTTAGAAGGCAAATTTCAAAAAGAAAGAGTTACGGTTCTACAAATACTTGAAAATATATAAAAGAGAAAAAGAGGGGGTCCTAGGTTTATTTATATATAGATCACATCAATGCGATACCCGATATGACACACCTCAAAAGAGGGGATACATGAGCTATTAATACACCGGTCATCATATCCATATCTGCCCTCCCCACCCCGTTAAGGTATTAAAATGCGAATTGATCTCGACCACTATTGCATGCTATTACTCATCCCATTCCTATCAGTCCGGAGGAACTTAGGACTACTATTCCTAAAGGGGAGGGATATTATGCTAACTTTAGGTTTCAAAAGATGAAACATCTAAGGCGACATACAAAAACACATAGTACTGCACATTAGGGGAAGCATGTAAACAAATAAAAGGCTCATGTATACCTCCTCAAGCAAAACACATAAATAGCATGACTTAAACATACATTTAGGGTCTGAATTTAAAAATACTAAAGGCGAGGGAAGTTTTAATTGTTGAAGCAGACCAGTTTATTACATAACTCAGATAAGAAGTCCGAATCAGGCCTGCCTGATGGTTGTAGCAATTACCTATTAGCAAAGGCGAATTCAGTTTTATTGTTGTTATCACCTAAGGATTGCCTAAGTGTTTGGGTAAGATCCTATAAACATGATATCTATTACTGATTCAAAATATGGCAAAGCAATAACCATTTTAAAACAAACGATTTGAGATCCTATAGGCATGCTTTCTCAACTGTATTAACAGAAGGTGAGAGAGTTGTTTAAAAACTAGTTGAGAACAATATGAATTAGGCCGATTTTAAACTAGATTGGCTTCAGATCCTGTAGGCATGATATCTATTATTGCTGATTTAATTCCTACAAATATGATATCTAGTTGAACATGTAATGAAGCAGGAAGAATTTACTCGCAATTCCTATAGGCATGATTTCTATAAAAGGGTACTGATTTTAAACTATTGGGCATGATGCCAGATGATAACCAGTTAGATCCTAAGAACATGGTGTCTAAATGTGGTAATGCAGAATCTAAGACAAGTCCTCAAGACAGGTTCTCTAAATGTAGAGTTAAGCATGCAGAATTTAAACGAGTCCTATAGACAGGTTCTCTAAATGCAGAGGTAATACAAAATCTAAGACAAGCCCTCTAGACAGGTTCTCTAAATGCAGAGTTAAGCATGCAGAATTTAAATGAGTCCTATCGACAGGTTCTCTAAATATAGAGTTAAACATGCAGACTTTAGGTCCTATAGGCATATTCTCTAGATGCAGAGTTAAACATGCAGACTTTAGGTCATATATGCATATTCTCTAGATGTAGAACGTGCAGAATTTTAGTGAAAATAGATCTTATAGGCATGATATCTAAATTGCAGAGTAAAATATGCAGAATTTTAGGTCCTATAGGCATGATATCCACCCTTAAGCATGCACAATTACCCAGCCCTTTTCTCTAGCCAAATCCCAACATTTATTACAAATTATCACAAACTGAATATCGAATTACATCAGAAAAGTGTAAAAAGAAAAAAAAAACTTTACAACCAGAGGAAGCCCGATTCTTGACTTCCTCTTTGAGTTATGGAATAAACTACCTCCAATGCCATTTGTTTCAAAGCCTTTCTCGGACCTGGGTGTGTCAAATTTCTCTAAGGGTCTCAAGGGACCCCGGGCAGTGTTTATATCCAAGTTTGCATAACCAGACAGGAATGAGTGCAGTGTGGAAGGGCCAACCCTTATGTGTCCCAGTTCAGAGGGAGCTCATGGATCCCAAGGCAAAGCTCACACAAGAGAGGCAGAAACCTAAGTCTAAGAGTATAGTGGAAGTGCAGATGTAGAGAGTTATTTAAAACTGGGTTGAGAATAGTAAGGGGGTAAGGGAAATTTGAAAACAGAAGTAATAAAGTTAACACTACAGAATACGCATTTTTATACAACGGGGTCACGGGTTTGGGAGTTCATTACAAGGAGCATATGACCCTAGGAGGGGGTCAGGTTTTGGACATGCACAACAATAGATGATGCTTTCATACCCATAAACCAGCCAGGGAATACAACACATAGAGGGGATATAAAGGATATGACCCCAGGGATGGTCAAGTTTGGGTCATGCACAACAATGTCTAATGCTGACATGCCCTCAAACCAACCAAAGAATACAAACATATAGGGGATATGGGGGTTTGGGATTCATAAGTCATAATAAGTGACTGACAGAATTCATACATAAGGAAAAATATTAATTCAGAAGGGAAATGGGCAGATTACAACATGCTTAATAATGGAACTTGATTAAACACAAGCAGCAAAACAGGCAAGAGTGCAAGAAATAGTAAAGAAACATGTTGTTGTTGATGCTGAAGATTAATTAGAACATACCAGTAAAGAAGCAAATGCAAAAAAAAAGTAAGCAAATTTCCCACAGCCTATCCTTGTCTTTCAGCCGGCTAGGTAAGGCAGCAACACAAGTAGTAATAGAGAAAAGAGAGTTTTGAGTGAAATATGTGTTCTGAACTCAAGTGTTCGTGTATTTGAAAGAAGAGGGGTGCAGGGTATTTATAGTTTTGAAAACATGTGAGAAATAAGGTAATGAGTAAAGTTTCAATACAAATATGGAAACAACAACAATCAGAATCAATTAACCAAGTGATTCACCTTTAATCAAGAGATCACTTGTTTAACGAGGGTAACAAATTCAAAAAATAAGGAAAGACGAATCAGTTTGTAGGCAGACTAATTATTGCCATAAAAGGGGTAGTAAAAGCATTAAGTGATCAATCAGGTCTAAGAATAGAAATATGCTTATTTTGGGAAAGGATTCAGTATGTCAAAATACCATAATAAAGGAAAAGAATCAATTAACTTTAAATTGGCGAGTCTAATTAGATTTCACAAAAGAAAAGTTCTGAAATCAGTCATAAGATCAAGATCAATCAAGAAAGTAACATGCTTCTGCACTTTAGTATTTAAACAGAGTGAGTAGAGACAACATACATGCGAGGCCAAACCCATTGGCAAAAGAAACAACATACAAAAATAAGCATAAGGTTCAGTACTAAAGCAAACATTTGAAGCATAGTAATCAAGTAGGTCAAGTCACATTGAGTCAACAATGGAGAAAACAAATTATCAGAAACATGCAAGGTCTCACAGTAGCAGACGAGAAAACCTTTTGAAAAGTTAGGGTTTCAAGCATAGTCAAGTTTTAAAGATAATAAAACCCAGAATCAGAGGAATTACATAAAGAAAAAGAGATTCTGAAACAAGGAACTTCAAATCGAGTAAGGTATTCAAACGAACAGTTTCAGACTCAAGACATAGTTTTTTTTTTCAACAGTAGTCGAGCTTAAAAGATAATAAGAAAATAAATCGAACAAAAACTTAACCAAACAAGCACTCATCTAACAAACAACCAAAAGAAATTAGGGTTTTTTAAACATGCTAACTCAAATCGAAGAACAACATGAGCAAAACATAGCAAGATCAGAAACACATTAAAATCAGAGAATAAATTTTTAAATAACTTAATAGAAAACCCCTAATCGGAAAATATAAAGAGTCGTTTTGAGAGCAAAGTTAAAGAAACTTCGAGAAAATGCTTAAAAGATTAAGGTAAGCACAGATCTAAGGTAGAGCTGAAAGAAATCGAAAAGATCTTAGAGATTAGGGTTTCAAAAAACCCATAAAGGTGAGAAAGTTCCTGAAATTTACCGATCTAACCAGGAGAGTCGAGGATCTGACTCGAGCGGCCATGGCTGGCAGGAGAAAGGTCAAGGATGACCGGAGAAGAGCCATGAACTGAAATCGAACAAGTACTGGACCAGATTCCTTCAAGGTCTGGCCTTGAAACCATAAGAACAAATACATAAAAGCCGTGGAAGGTTGGTATATGCCTGAAATAACCACGGAAGGCTATGGATTAGGTAGGTATTAGGGTGGGGTGAGAGGGCGACGGCTAGGGTTCATGAGAGTTTCAGAGAGAGTTGAGAGAGGAGGGGGTTTCAAAGGTGGCGGTAGGTGGGAAGTGAATTAGGTTAAGGGGTTGATTTGGGTTAAAAATGGTAAGGGCAGCCGGTGGCCGTTGATCTAAATGATCAACGGCTGGGATTTAAAGGGTTAGGTGGGGATCCGGGTTTGGGTCACTTTAATTTGAAATTGGGTCGAGGTAAATTTTGTTCAAATTGGGGTTTCAATTAGGCTGAAATTGAAATAAAATCTGGCTAGAATTTTATAAAAATATTAAATTAATTATTGAAAATAAATTAAAAGTACTAAAACGATTTATAACATATAATTATCAATTTAAAAATATTGGACCTATTTTTCATGAAGATAAACACAATTAAATCCTAAAGGAGGCTAATATCGCAATTGTACAATTCAGCCTTTAAAAATACTAAATAATTTTGTAAAAATATGCAAAAATTCCCTTAGCTATATTTTAGCATAAATGTAAAATTTTAATAAATGAATTACCAAAAATAATAATTTTGAAAATAATTATTGGGTTTTATGGATAAAAAATAGATAAATAAATTGGTTTGAAACCTTTAAAAATTAAGTAAAAATAATAAAATATTTGGACATACTTATATGTGCATATACATGCTATTTTGAAGGTATTTTCATATTACAAAATATATAGGAAAAAATTGGGTGTCAACAGCTGCCCCTGTTTACCCGGGAAGGATGAAAGAGTTGTCGGGTAAAGATATGATGACCAATTTTGACCGAACGAAATGGTTCGAAGAAGTTAGGCCACGCCCTGGATTCTGAGCTACCTATATATCTCTGGTTTTACAGGAATCAGGTCATATATAGCTCGGGATCTGTCGGCGGAGTATGCCGATGGAGACTCTCAAGAACGGACGCAATACCCAAGATGGGGTGAGGGGGTGGCTTGCGAGAATGGTTAAGGTTTAATATGGCTGCGGGAGCTGGAGCGGGCTTGCTCCTGCCAGGATGGTCATTGCTTTTCGATGTACCTGCAATTAAAAATAATACAGGCGTATACTCTGAATGAATTTAAACATGATGCAAGTTCCCGTCGGACCATGAATGTTGTCTTTGGACGGTTAAGAAGACGTCCTTTAGTCCATGATGTCCTGGGCCATGAAGCATGCTATAGGGATTCGCAGGCCATGAAATGATGCTCTCGGGCTATGAGGATAGTGCCTCCGAACCATGATGCCTTTTGAATAATGATATGCAAAAGATTAAAAAGGGATCCTCGGGCCATGACATGGTGTTCTCGAGCTATGAAAATGGTGCCTCCGAATGATGACGCCTTTTGGATAATTTGGCAATCTTTCAGCCCATGAGATGCAGTATGTGTTGATCTTTCAGCCCATGAAATGCAGTATGAGGCGATTGTTTAGCCGTGCGGAGGCGATCTTTCAGCCATGCAGATGCAGTATGCAACGATCTTTCAGCCATGCAGATGCAGATGGAGGTATAGTTTAACCTCGAAAGACAGAATGGTAGCCTTATGCAATGCAAAAATGCAGATGGAGACACATTTTAGTCTCGGAAGGTAGAATAGTAGCCTTATGCAGTGTAGAAATCCAGATGGAGATAGCGTTTAGTCTCAGAAGGTAGAATGGTAGCCTTATGTAGTGCAAAAATTTCGATGGAGATAACGTTTGGTCTCAGAAGGCAGATGGTAGCCTTATGGAATGAAGAAATGCAGATGGAGACAACGTTTAGTCTCGGAAGGCAGAATGGTAGCCTTATGCAATAAATAAAATGGCAAGTGGTAATATAGCTTTGTTAGATGACAGCAGGTTGCAATATTGTGACTGCTGGGGACATTGTGACACAAGGAATGTCACTCGTGTGTATGGATAGCAAATGTGGATAAGTGCAATGGTTCTGATAGTTGTATTCCCGAACAATGTTCATCTTGTGAGTGTATAGTATGTTTGATGATTTTGCAATCCAAATGCCTGCATCCAAAGAAAAATTGTGAGTTTTGTAAAGGGGCGGTTAGTTCGTATCCCCGCTGGCTCTACTTGACCTGCTCGGCTTTGATCTGGTGATAATGTGTGTATTATTGCGGTAGAGTTGCTAAACAAGGCAATTTCAGTAATAAACATGTATGATTTAGTAATAAATGTCACATATGTATATAATTAAGAATAACTTTTTAAATGAACTGATGATTGTGACCAGGTTCAGGACATTGCAACCTATCTTGCTACCAAATTTTGAGGGTCCTCCTCAAAATTCTTCCCCAATTTACTGGGTTGATGTTTTTGACTGTTGCTTGCGATGATTGGCTGAAATTACTTCGGAATTTTGAGGGTCCTCCTCAAAATTCTGCCTTAGTTTCCAATTGTGGGGGAAATGAAAATTTTATTGAATTGTGACTGAACCCATAGGGCTGCCTATGTATCCCCTCTTAAATGAGAATCAGGTAAGGCGTAGTTCAAATTACATCATATAAGGGAAGCATAAGGATGACACATAGTAGCGCTTGGCTGCATCTGAGTTGATTGATTTTGTCCAGACTTCTCTGTCCATTTCTGCAAGTATGAGGTCTCCTCCTATCAAAACCCGGTGAACCATGTATGGACCCTGCCAGTTGGGAGAGAATTTCCCTTTGGCTTCATCCTGATGCGGAAAAATTTTCTTCAACACCAGCTGTCCTGGTGTGAACTATCTCGGCTTGACTATTTTGTTGAAGGCTTTGGACATTCTATTCCGATAGAGTTGACAATGGCAAACTGCATTCATTCTCTTTCTATCTATATGGGCTAGTTGCTCATAACGAATTTTCACCCACTCTACGTCGTCGAGCTCAGCTTCCTGTATGATCCTTAGGGAAGGAGTTTCTACCTCAACGGGAATGACTGCCTCTGTACCATAAACCAGCATATAGGGGGTTGCCCCGGTTGATGTGCAGACTATGGTGTGATACCCCAATAGAGCAAATGATAACTTCTCATGCCACTATTTATGCTTCTCTATCATTTTCCTCAATATCTTCTTGATATCCTTGTTGGCGGCTTCTACAACTCCATTCATTTGAGGCCTATATGCTGTGGAATTCTTGTGTTTGATCTTGAAGGTTTCACACATAACTTTCATCATGTCGATGTTGAGGTTGGAGCCATTATCAGTAATGATTGACTCTAGAATTTTGAATCGACAAACAATGCGGTCGCGGACAAAGTCTGCCACAACATTCTTAGTCACTGCTTTGTATGATGCTACTTCGATCCATTTGGTGAACTATTCGATTGCTACTAAGATAAACCTGTGTCCGTTGGATGTAGCAGGCTCAATTGGTCCAATGACATCCATTCCCCAGGCGGCGAATGGCCACGGTTAGCTTGTTGCATTAAGCTCATTTGTAGGCATCTTTATCATGTCTGCATGTATCAGGCAACGGTGGCATTTCCTGGATAGCTTTGACTTTTGATGGATCTAGTTCTATTCCTTGGCGACTCACAATAAAGCCAAGCAATTTCCCAGCAGGAACCCCAAATGCGCACTTCGCGGGGTTTAGTTTTAGATTGTACCTCTGTAGTCTATTGAAGAACTTCCTCAAATCTTCCATGTGATCAATGGCCTTCTTGGACTTGATGATAACATCATCTACATATACCTCTATCTCCTTGTGTATCATGTAATGGAAAATGGTAGTCATGGCCCTCATGTAGGTGGCCTCTGCGTTCTTCAGGCGGAACGACATCATCTAGTAACAGTAAATTCCCCACAACGTAATGAAAGCCGTTTTCTCAGCATCTTCTTCATCCATCCAGATCTAATGATAACCCGTGAAACAATCTACAAATGACTGCAACTCGTGCTTGGCGTAATTGTCAATCAGGATGTGTATGTTCGGTAAAGGGAAGTCATCTTTCGGACTGGCCCGGGTGAGATACCGGTAGTCGACACAGACTCTGACTTTCCCATCCTTCTTTGGTACTGGTACAATGTTGGCTAGCCATGTCGGGTATTCTACTACCCTGAGAACCTTAGCTTTGACTTGCTTAGTGTCTTCTTCCTTGATTTTCAAACTCATATTAGGCTTGAACTTTCTGAGATTTTGCTTCACCAGAGGACATGGCTGATCGGTTGGCAGTTTGTGAGCCACAATAGACGTACTCAAACCGGTCATGTCATCATATGACCAGGCGAATATGCCCTCATATTCCTTTAAAAATTCTATGTATTCCTTCTTTTCTGACGGTGATAAGTGGACGATGATTCGTGTTTCCTTGATGTTTTCTACATCTCCGAAGTTAACAATTTCGGTATCGTCCAGGTTGGACATAGGAGTATTCTCAAAGTTCTCAACTTCTTTGACAATATCCTCTGGTATGTCATCTTCCTCTAAATCAATGTCCATTTATTGCGTTGTCTCATTGCACGTCACAGTCATTGGTTCATCAAGATAAGTAATAGAAATGTTGTATAAGTAAAGTAATGAGAGAAAGAAAAAATAATAATGAGTGCTGATACATAAGAAAAAGTCAAAATGCTTTGATAAATTGCATAATCATTTTGAACATTGGATATCTTATTGCGGGAATTAAAATGCGAAAGAAAAATCAGTTAGTAAATAAAAATAGTGCATGATGCTTGTTTTAGCCTTGCTACCCCGAGGCTCGTCGGGCTCTGGTTGTCCTGATGGTCCAGTTATTGAGGTGTGCCCCTCTGCCTACAACCTGTATGGAAGGACCTTCCTCCCCCTCCTCCTCAAGAACAACACAACAATCTATATGATTGTCTTCTAGGAACAAGTTCTTCACCGCCGCAAGTTCTTCTTCTTCTTCTGACCCATAAATAATATCGGCAATTTGGAAGGTCTACTCCAGATATGGTATTGGCTGCTCCAGTGGATAGTAAGGACTGCTCCGTGGTGGTGACCAGTTGTTGAATTCTTCCCAGGTGTACTCATATCCCAGACTGAAAGTAGTGCCATGTTTCTTGAGCTTTATTGGCTTAGCAATTCTTGGAGGTTCTTGCCGAGCCCCTTGCCAGGTTCATACCTATTCCAATTCAGTATACTCTCGATCTTGTTATTCAACCATTTGTATTTGTCAATAACATTTACCTGTTCAATATGATGGTAAGTCTCTCCACCTAGCTTCCTTCTTCCTTCGATTGCCGGAATGGTTTGGCGACTGTATATAGGGTTGCTACCGTCTCCATGAACGATCACTTCCTGGTGATTCCATTCAAACTTTACGGCCTGATGCAGTGTTGATGCTACGGCTCCAGCAGCATGAATACATGGCCATCCCAATAGCAGATTATAGGATGCTGACACATCTATCACCTGGAAATCAACATCGAACCAGGTTGACCCCATTTGCATGCATAGAGTAATCTCCCCAATGGTGGACCTTTGGGAACCGTCAAAGGCTTTCACATTGATTGCTCCATCCTTTATCTCGTGTAGTCCATTACCCAGCTTTTTAAGTGTTACCAGCGGATAAATGTTGAGACTGGAACCCCCGTCGATCAAGATTCTGATGATGAAATAATCTTCGTATTGCACAGTGATGTGCAGCGCTTTATTGTGCCCCAACCCCTCAGGTAGCAGCTCATCATCATGAAAAATGATCTTATGGCTCTCCAACACCTGTCCTACCATGTTAGCCATTTCTCCGTCAGTGATGTTGCTTGGAACGTATGCTTCACTTAGCACCCTTAATAGCGCATTCTTCTGTGCCTCGAAATTTTATAGCAAAGTAAGAATGGAGATTTGCATTGGTGTTTTGTTCAACTAGTGGATGACCGAGTATTCCTTGGCATGTATCTTTCTCCAAAGATCGTTTGGACCTGTCTCAATGATGGGTGACCGATTGGAGGCTTTCTTCCTTGACTCAGCTAGATGTTCCGGGGTGTAGACTCTACTAGTTCTTGTCATACACTATGTTGCAACAGTCTCTTCGAACCTAACCTTGCCTTTCCTTTTTGCCTTGGTTGTATAGTCCCAAGGTACAGCCTTTGTATGGAATAGTTCCATAGTCGACATCGCCACTGGGATCGGCGTGGCTACCTATACTCCAAACGGAGTATGTGCCTTGGGTGGTAGAACTGCAACTTCAAACAGTGTGGGCGCAGTTGTCGAAGACACAAATTTGACCTCAATTAACGCTGGCATCTTTGTAGATGTCGTTTCTTCACACTAAAGTGACACATACATATTTACCTCAGCATCCCTAGATGGTTGAATTTGGACTACGATCGGATTAGGAGTAACTATTGGCTTCTTTGGTTCATCACCTTCTGTGATCAACCCAATTGATCCCTCAGGATCCCAATCGTCCTCTATTTCAATCATATGGATACCTCCACCCTTATGGTCTGGTAAAGGTTTGTTGTGGACATTTGGGGCATTTTGCTTTGCCACAATGACCTTGTTATCAATTAAAGACTGGATCTTGTCTTTCAAAGAATGACATTCATCGATGGTGTACCCTTTCATGCCGGAATGGTATGCACAGGATTTGTTTGGGATAACCCACTGAGAAGGGTTTTTAGGAGTTGCAGTAGGGATGGGGGTGACATAACCAACAACCTTGAGTCTTTCATATAGCTGGTCAATAGGTTTAGCGATGGCTATGTAGTGTTTTGGAGGTTTGCAGTCAAAATTTGGTTGGGGTCTAGGGAAGTTTTGGTACGTATGAGGTGATTGATAGTGGGAGGGCTGAGCATTGTAGCTTTGGTAGACATGAGCGGGTTGGGAGTATCCGGGTGAAGTAGGTCGATATGTAGGAAGTGGAGGTGATTGATAATTTGGTGGTGGAGCTTGGTGTGAGGATGTTTGGTAGTTCGGGGCTTGTTGATATGTGAGTGGAGGTGTTGGATAAGTTTGGTATTCGATAGGAGATTTGGTTCTCTGTGCAACCATTACGACTCCTACGTCTCTTTTCTTGGACACACCACGGGACTGTAAAGCCTTATTTGTAGCTTACAATGCCTCGAAGTTTGTAACCATACTGCTTTTGATACCCTCTTCAATTCTTTCACCTAGTTTGATAATGTCAAAAAATTTATGGTTTTTAATCATCATTAGTCATTCATAGTATTACGGGTCCTAGGCCCGGACAAAGAATTTGTTCATCTATTCCTCCTCTAAGGCAGGTCTGACCTTAGCATCTTCGGACCTCCAGCGAGTGGCATACTCGCGAAACATTTCTGTAGGCTTCTTCTTTAGATTCTGAATATAGAACACATCCGGCGCATTCTCTGTGTTAAACCTGAACCTGTCCATAAAGTTGGATGCCATGCTTACCCAACTTGACCATTTCTTTGGATCTTGGCTGATGTACCAGGACAACGCATCTCCTTTTAGACTCCTCATAAATAGCTTCATGCGGATTCTCTCGTCTTTCCCTACTCCAACCATCTTGTCACAATATGTTCTCAAATGGACCCTTGGATCCCCTGTACTATCAAACATTTCGAACTTTGGAGGTTTGTACCCCTCGGGCAGTTCGACATCGGGTTGTATGTAAGATCTTCATAGTTCAGCCCCTCAATTCCCTTTCTTCATTCAACGCCTTGAATCTGGCTAGTCAATTTCATAAGTTCCTCAGCTAGGTTCCTGATGAGCAAGTCTATTTCATCAGACTCGGGTGTGCTTGAGATAGGTTGGGTGGAGTGTGGCATGACCTCCACGTAGATGGGGGTGTTATGGTGGGTGTGAAAGTGGTCATTTGTGTAGTTTTGAGGTTCTGGGATGAGTAGTGGAGTGTTGTTTGGGAGATGGCAGGTGTTGTAGTGATGGTAAGGAGCAGGATGGTTTTGCGGCTTTGGGATATTCTGCGGAGGTGTGGGGTTCTGAGCATTTGGGAAATTGATATCTGGAGTGGTGAGGGAAAATGATAGATTTGCCAAGCTCCGAACCTGATCAAGCTCTTCTTGGAATTTCAACAGTTTTTGTTCAAGTTGGGATGCATTTTCCTTAGGAACTTGATTACCATGACCATGAGTGGCCTCTACCCATTCAGTTGAATTCTCCTTTCTGACGTTGTTCAAATCTTCCATCATCCCTTTGTTCTTGTTTTTGACAGGACTAAGAGGAAGAGTGGGTGGAGGGCCTCTATATCTCGTGGAATAGGATGATGTTGCCAGAGTGCACGAACTAACCTTTGAGGAGGAGAATAATAAAACAAAATGTAAAAACAAAAAGGTAACCAAATTAGTGAGGATTATAAGAAGTATTGCAATATTTAAACGCATAGTGCGGGAATGTAAATTGTGTCCTAATTTGGGGACCTCTTTGTGCCTGAGGTAGGCCTAGCGACAAATTGATTTGGAGAACTTAGGATGCTAAATGCCTTATTTTATTGATAAAAAGTAGCGAATCCCAAATTGACAGAAAATAAAAAGTCACTAATGGCCCTTGGCCTTATTACATTTTATAAAGTGAAAAGATAAACTCTTATCTATTTGGTCTCAGAAGGACCTTCCTCAGGTTGAATGCTCTCGTTGATCAAATCCTCCAGCTCGCATAGGTTAACCAGTAAAAATGCCTTTGCCAGGTGTTCTCCTTCGTTCCCTTCAGCGTTCTGGCAGTCGGTGACTCTCTTCCTCACTTTTCCTTCCAATTCCAGCAGGCTGTATTCCAGATATTCCAGTTTTTTGCTGGATTTGGTGGCCCTCTCTTTCCATTCATTGATTTGGTCATTTGACGGAAGATTCCTCCACCAGTCAAGCAAGAGTGAGGGTGTGCTAACCATACCGAAGCTGGGGATCTCGTTCTTCATATTTCTGCAAGACAAATAAGGTTGGGCCCTTACCCCTACCAGGCTCGACTAATTAATACCAACAATTAGCATGAAGCATTTAGATCTCCAAATAAACGCATAGAACGTGGTGATGTCCATTTGGGTTCAGGGAAACCCGGTGGACTTTGGACAAGGATATCTTAAAGGATCATTATGTGGAAAACATAACTGACCCGGCTAGGTTTGACCATGATGCATGTACAATTTGAACAGAGTAAGGTTTTTTTGGGGTTTTAGACTGGTACCCTTAAGAGGACAACTCAAGGGGGAAGGCACGGAACCGTCGACTGCACCACTGATCGACTCGTTTTATCGCAAATATGCCTTTCCAAATTTAGGGGTGATAATATAGGAAGAGCGCAACCACTCATTATAAGCGTTGATATGGTATTTGTTTGGCACGAGTGAAGTAAGATGTTGAGCATGATTATGCAATAATTAAAAGCACGTTGGCATGTATTTGCACGTTAAGAAAGTAATAAATACAATAGTTTTATAATTTAAAGCAGTAATAAATGAAAGAAACGAAGAAGATAAGTCAGTTTTGCTTTGAAAAGAAACTAAACGCTTAAAGGAATTTAAACAAGTAATTGCACATAAGGGAGGGTACAAATTCACAAGAACAATCTGAAGTGGTAAAAGCCTAAATATCCCCAGCAGAGTCGGCATGCTGTCGCCCCCCCTTTTTTTCCTTTTTGTATTGGGAGATCGGGTTTATGACATTTTTTGGGTATAGGACAACGCATTCCTTTTGGGAACTGGGTTTTGCATTTGAAAAGTCGTCGCCTAATGATTTAAGGTGTATTAGGATCCCTACAAAGTTCACTTCTAAGTTTGTTTGATAACCAGAGATTGGGTAAGGGCTTGAAATTATCTTAAGGGGAAGGTGTTAGGCACCCCTCAGGATCCACTAGTGTGGTTCCCGACCAAACAGTTTTTTGTGAATTTGTGCAATTTAGCAAACAAACAGGTATAGGCTCAAATAGTAGGGGATTTAAACACATAAGAGTTTGAAAACAGTTAGAAGGCGAATTTCTAAAAGAAAGAGTTACAGTTCTACAAATACTTGAAAATATATAAAAGAGAAAAAGGGGGGTCCTAGGTTTATTTTTAATATGGATCACGTCAATATGATACCCGATATGACACTCCTCCGAAGAGGGATACACGAGGTATTAGCACACCAATTATCATATCCATATCTACCCTTCCCACCCCGTTAAGGTATTAAAATGCAAATTGGTCTCGACCACTATTGCATGCTATTACCCGTCCCATTCCTATCAGTCCCGGAGGAACTTAGGAATACTATTCCTTAAGGGGAGGGATATTAGGCTGACTTTAGGTTTCAAAAGGTGAAATATCTAAGGTGACATACAAAAACACATAGTATTGCACATTAGGGGAAGCATGTAAACAAATAAAAGGCTCATGTATACCTCTTCAAGCAAAACATACAAATAGCATGACTTAAACATACATTTAGGGTCTAAATTTAAAAATACTAAAGGCGAGGGGAGTTTTAATTGTTGAAGCAGACCAGTTTATTACATAACTCAGATAAAAAGTCTGAATCAGGCCTGCCTACTGGTTGTAGCAATTATCGACTTGTAGACATGTGATTTTTGACCCTCCCCAAGATTTTTCATATTTTAGCGTAAAATATTTAATTTAGGCCTAATATAGCTATTTCAATTAATTTTAACTTTTTTACTTTATTTTGTCACAAAAAATATTTTAATTCACGCATCTTTCATAAATTTAAATAAAAAAAACATACAAAAATAGTAGCTTATTTTTATTTTTATATATAGTCTTTAAAATACAAAAATAGTTTCATATTTTAATATAGTTTAGTTTAATTAACTAAAATTAAAGACTATACATATTTTAATATATATATATATATATAAATTTAGAAGGAGGAATTAGTTTTGGGTTGGATTACCCCGTCTTTATGAATCTTATAGTCTATTTTTTTTTTTAGCTTTTGGCTCAATTTCCTATCCCATAATTTCCAAGCCCATAAGTCATAGGCTCATAACCCTGACCTAATCCCTACCCCTATATAATAGTACCTAGACCTACAACCAAAAAAAAACCTAAGGAAATCAGCCGCTAGGGACCTTCTTCTTCATCAAAAAAAGCCATCAGCAGCTAAAAGAAAAAACGCTCCCCAAAAAGAAGCAAAGAAAACGGCGCAACGATGGAACCTATTTCTTCTTCTTTGGATTTTTCTCAACAAGAGACAAAGAGAAAGAGCTCCTTTCTTTAAAAGATACAGAACAAAAAAAAACGGCCCATTTTCTTTTTCTTCTTCATTTTTATTTTCTCAAACCAACACCTCCATAGCCATTAATCCATTTATTCTTCATCAAAATAAAACTACTATTATGTAACTTTTATCTCCATTAGAGCAACCATACCAGACCCATTTACAATATCATTACCTACCCATATTCAGATCTCACCAGTAAAGTTCTTCCAATTCCAAGCGTTGTGCAGTTTGAGTCTTTCGGTTGACGACGGTATGTCGTTCGAGTTTTGGCCTAGCGGTTCAAGCTTCATGTTAATATCCGTTCGTGCTGCGACTTGTTCAATCTTTGATCGGAGGTCCTTGCATATTTTTTTTAGTATCAAAGAAAATCTATCTTTCTGCTCTAAGAGCTTGGTGGAGCTGTAGAATTTGTTTCGAAGCTAGGAGTTTGATTTAAACTCAAATCTCTATTCGATTCCGCTAATTTTACTATTTCGGGAACTACTGAGCTTCGGTCGATTTTGCCTCTGCATTTAGTCTCTTTACTCGAGTTCTTTGTCCTACCGGGTATTTTGTTTACATTGTTTAATAGTTGTTTCATTTTGTAGTGAGATAAAATTTGTCAAACACGTATTTTAATGTGATAATTGACGTCAATATGTTGAATTTGAAAACATCTGTTACTTATTTGTTCTCATTTCAATGTAATGTGCTCATAACGCATAGTGTATCAATATAAACTCATATTTTATTACTGTTGTTCAGTATTGCATCAAATTGCAAACATGTGCTAAATACATTATTTAGTTTACATGATAATTGTCATCACTATTATATTTGTACAATTATGTTATGATATAGCACTTTAACGAATTTAATTGCACCTAATCAAAGACACGTATCACTTTATACAAACTTGTTATCATTTAACTGTAATTGATATATTTTCACTTTAATTTAGAAGAATTGGTGTTACTTTGGCCAAACCTTACTGTCAAATCTTGAGTCATTAATTAACCTCTATATAGTTTGTTTTAGGCCCGATTTAGATCAATATTGCGATTATATATACGTTCGCGTAATATAATTGCAAATTTAACTCTAAAAGACTCGAGGGATGCGTTCGCGCACCTCAACCAAACTCTCTTAATAAATCAACAAAAGCGTTATTAACCATGGACACGTTCGCGTGACATGATTTTGACACGCCAAAAGAAAAGAGTATACGTACGCGTAGCTCAATTCTTTAATTACGAATAATTCAAGTGATTTAAAAGCGGTAAAATGATAATTGCACATAGGTCTTAAAAATGAGTAGTTAAACAATTAAGCCAAGTATAAATTGCTAAGCGACCGTGCTAGAACCACCGAACCCGGAAATGGTTCACAAACTTCAAAAGGAAAGTCGAAATTTCCTTGATTTGGGATTTAAAATAAACCGGTGACTTGGGACACCATAAATTATCCCAAGTGGCGACTCTGAATTTTAAATAAGTATAATCCCGTTTCGATTGTCACTTAAATTGAAAAAACTCCCTTATACTTATACCCTTTACGAGGTGTAGTAAAAAGGAGATGTGACATCTCTGGCGACTCTGCTGGGGATAAGAACCCAGAACTTCTGGTTCAGAGTTCAAGAATTCGAGCTTATTAATACAATTTTTATTTGGATTTATTGTTGATATTACTGTATTTTGTGGACTTAATGTGCTAATTATCATTTACCACTTTGATATTACTTGAACTGTATTTAAATGTCTTCTTACGCCACCCCTCTAAGTCTTCTGAAAATGGTGCACACGTTCGCGTGGCTCGCTTTTTCTGTAGAAATTATACTAAATAGATCGAGGTTAGGCCAGCAATAAGGCCGGGTAGACTTTAGTGCTCCCGGTACGTTGCCCCCTCTTTGGCCCCAGTTGTCCGCTCGGGTAAGCCAGGTCTAGAACAATACACCCAGGTTTTAAACCTAGAATAGCGCAGCCTCATGTCATATCCCTAGTAGGAACGCTTGTTTGCATCACGTGCAGTTGACTTTGGGGACTCAACACAGGGGTTGGGTCCGTCTAGGACAGGTTTTACCCAAATTAAAAGACCATCCTGATGCATCTTACGTACTACTTGTGCATCTGATTGTTTCGGCTTGCATGTTGACCGGCTTCTAGAATACAGAAAGAAAATCAAAAAGAAAAAAAAAAGAAAAAATAGAAAATCAAAGAGTGAGAGGTAGGTATTGAGAAAATTTTGAAAATCTGCCAAAATTCTGAAAAAAAAAGGTCATTTCAAAATGAGCCAAAATTTTCAAGTGTCATGTTTTCCAGTTCCGTCAAAGTGGGCGAACTACGTGGGTCTGATTCTCACCGGATGTGAGATACGTAGGCAAACCTCATCGGTTCCGGCCCACCATTCTCAAACAAATCCAAAAATATTTTCATTTACTTCCTTCTTTAGAAAAGTCTTTCTTTAAGACCCCAATTTTATTTTTATTTTTTTTAAAAAAATCCAAAAATATTTTCTTTTAATTTCTTCTCAAAATCCAAAAATATTTTCATTCTTCTTTCAAAAATTGAAAAGAAAATTCAAGATTCAAAAATACTTTCTTTAGAAGTCTTTCTTTCATAATTTTATAATAAAGTCCAAAAATTCAAAAATATTTTCTTTTTCTTTAGAAGTTTTTCTTCGAAATTCCAAAAAAAAAGGTCAATATTCAAAAAATATCTCTTTTCTTTAGAAGTCTTTATTTGCAAAATTTTAGAGAAAAATCAAAATCCCAAAAATATTCTCTTTCTTCTTTATAAGTTTTTCTTTCGAAAAAATAAAATGAAAAATTCAAAATAAAAAGAAAAAATGTTAGTTTATTTACTTTATTCATGATCTTCCCGAACTACGCAAGATCTGATTCATGTTCCCACATGATACGTAGGCAACACACATCAGGTTCGATCACCATTAAAAAGAAATGAAAAAAACAAAAGTGAAAAATATTGATAATAATAAGGACCGACTGAGTCCATTCTAATATGTTTTGTTTTGAATTGTGAAGAAAGTTGAGGTGGTTGGTTTGTGGTAAGCTGGAGACACAAGATCCAAGGAAAAATGATAACTGACATCGAAGCTGTTACAAGTGCTTAAGAGACTCAGGGTTAGAGGGTTCAATAAGAGCCTATTGTGTTTGAGAAAAATAGAATGCAGAAACTTTAAATAACAGAAATGTGTCAAGCATGGACCAGTGGTCAAGAGCCTCGTCATGAGTCACAATTTGCTACACAACAAGAGCAGTACCACTCTCCTGAGTACCACTCGTACTCGATTGATCTTCCTGCAAATATTGAGAAGCCTGCTCGGAAGATGGTACAGGAAGAAATGACCCAAAGAATGAAGAGCTTAGAACAACGGTTGAAAAACATGCAAGGGTTGGCAGGTCAAAAGAGTGTTGCCTTCAAAGATCTATGTATGTTCCCCGATGTCCACTTGCCGCCTGGTTTCAAGACTCCCAAATTTAAAAAGTATGGTGGACATGGAGATCCCATAGCCTACCTGAAAAGGTATTGCAATCAACTAAGAGGTATGGGAAGAAATGAAGAATTGTTGATGGCTTAGTCTGGGGAAAGCCTTACGGGAGTAGCCTCCGAATGGTTTATGGATCAAGACACGTCTCGCTGGTATGTCTGGGATGACATGGCACATGCCTTTGTCAAACAGTTCCAATACAACATCGACATCGCCCCAGACCGCATTTCCCTTTCAAACCTAAAGAAGAAACCAACCGAAAGTTTCAGGGAATATGCCATCAAATGGAGAGAACAAGCAGCCAGAGTTAAGCTACCCATGGACGACCACGAGCTAATCACTTCTTTCTTCAAGCTCAAGAGCCAGATTATTTTCAAAATATGATGTCCGCAGTGGGTAAATCCTTCTTGGAAGCAATCAAAATGGGGGAAATGGTTGAGAATGGTTTTAAGAGAGACAAAATTATAAGTCAAGCAATTCTCAAAGCCGCAACTCAGGCTGTCCAGATTAAATCTAATAATTTTAGTGACACGAATGAGAAGGTTGAAGAAATCATGATGACATCAGGGTCGAGAAGAGGTCCTAGGAGAGCGTCTCAAATGTATGACCAACCTCGTCTGTATTCTGATAACTCCCCTGAGCATTACTATCCCCCTCACAACCCACAACACTCTGTTGTTCCACCTCAGTATGTTGCCCAACCACCAAAGCACCCCAGAAGGCGAGCACGAGTATTACAAAATCTCTACCAGCCTCCACAAAATTTTCTAGTGCCCTATAACCCACATCTCTGCCAAACATTGAAAGATAATTTTACACCAATAGGAGAGTCCTATGCAAGCTTATTTGAGAAGTTAAAGAATCATGACATGATTGCACCCATTCCTCCAAATCGTGTGGACCCACATGCAAGAAGCTTTGACCCTTCTAAAAGGTGTGAATACCATTCCAATGCCCAGGGGCACAATGTTGAAAGCTGTCGGGATTTGAAAAGAGAAATAGAAAGGATGATCTAGGAAAGCTTGATTGTGATCCAAGGTAGTGACATCCAGAATATCGCACAGAATCCTTTACCTGTACATCATGATGCACACTTTGTGGGGATGATGCCTGGTGACATGGAGTATGAGAATCCTCTCGGGAGCTTGCTAACTGAAGTTAATGATGTTGAAATTGGAGAAGGCTCTGCTGATTCTGATGAGCAAATTTGTGGCTAAATGCCAAGCCTAACAATTGAAAAGTCATTCCCTCCACACTAGGAAGGAATCTTGGTAGCTTGTTTTGATGTTTTTTCTATTATCTGGGTTATTTTAGGGTTGTGATCCAGATTTTATTTGCTTTATTGAGTCAAACCCTTCTATCCCTCCATTCTGTTTGTGTGAGTCTTGTCTGTCTATTCTGTTGCTGTTTTCATTATTCAGGTTATTTTAGGGTTGTAACTCGTATTTTAGGTTGCTTGTTTAGTTGTAAAACCCTTTCATCCTTTGCTCAATAAAATAGAGTTTGTCCTTTTGTGTCATTCTGTTCTTAGTTCTTTTCCCGCTAGTCTTAATGACATGACATGCATGCAGAAATTTTGGCAAGATCTTAGGAACTGATTTAATATGGAATTTGATAACTAAAAAAAAATACTTTTGAGGATGAATAAAGAGTTGGAATACTTTGGAACTAAGGTCGAGTAAAATTTACCTTCAAATCATTGTGAAGATTGGGATTGAGGATATTTAATCAATTGATGTTTGTTGGAAAGTTTGTCACTAAAGGATGGAAAATGTCTTGTGACCACGGAACACCAAGAAGACTGACATGTTCGTTAATGCTGTGATCGCGAAAAGATACCATGTTTGACGTTCTTGAGGTTGGGAGGCCCTTTTTCTGCTACCCAAATACTTTATATCTTTTACTGCCCCTTTTGAGCCTGTGTTATTTTTCTTTGACTACCCTCTTTTGGAATCAAGTTTAGAGTTAAAAAAAAAAGTCCATGCCCCAAGAGTACAAACTGGGGCAGCTTTTAGAATATTCAAGTGAAAAAAAAAAGAATTGTCAAAGGTCCATGCCCTCAAAAATAGAAGCTAGGGCAAAAAAAGAAAAAAAAGAAAAAAAGAGAAAACAAAAAAAAAAGAAAAAAAAGAGAAACAGAAAGAAAGATAAAAAATAGTTAGGTCAGATGTTTGAACTACGTTCGATCTGATTCCTTAAAAAATAAGGATAATGTAGGCAGCCTCAAGGTTCGGTCCAACCAAATAAGAATTTAGAAGAAAAAGAAAAAAAATAGAAAAATCCAAAATCCCCAGCATATGAAACTAGGACAAAGATTTCATTTTTTTTAAAGAGTCGATTCCAAGAGTTGTAAGTCTACAACCCCTCATTTTGAGTTTATTTTGCGCCTTCATGCCAACCTTTCTTTCCAACCCTATCCAAAATCCTTCCAAATAAAGATCTCCCGATATGTCTTCAAGAATGCCAAGAGAAGCATGCAATGAGCAACGACGGTCACGTGACATAGAACACTGTTAGGATGCTCGCACAAGAAAAGCGAAAGAAAAAGAAAAAGAAAAAGGAAAATGAGAGAGTCTTACTAGTGAAAACCCTCACAGGCACTGTAAGGTGACGGTAAGTAGAGATGAATAAATGAGAGAGTCTTGTTGGTGAAACCCCTCGGGGCACCACTAGTCGAAAGTGAGTCGCGAAGCTGATGCAAAGAATTGGCACGAACAAACCCGACTTCAAAGCTCATAAGAATGGCAAAGGGAAGATTAGATTAGTTTGATAGATCAGGCCGTTGAGTCCAAAATGCATGTCATGATAAGGCTAGTTATTGAAAAAAAAAACTCTTCCTTCTGTCCTTCCGACAGGGGGCATTTCTGGTTAATATTATTTCTTTATAGAATTGTGTCATTCCCTTTGAGTCAGTACTTGTCAAAATAAGCAAGAAAAGATTTTAAAATCTGCTACCAGCTTTTTAGTTGCACAAAGTAAATTTGGCCAGTACACTCGGTTGTTACTGTCAACGTGCTTTGAGGATTCATGCAAAGGCTCCCCCAAAAGACTCTTGTCAGCTTATTTGGCGTAAGCAAAGATAACTTGTGATTCTCTCTGACAGACAAATTGCTCAAAAGCAAGAAGTCATTCAAGATATCAGAAAAGATCATCTAAGAAAAGATCTCCAGTACTGATTGAGCCACAAATACAATGGTATCGGGTGTGAAACAATTAGGGTTGATTCAGAGCAAAAGTCTCTTGAAGCCGACTCAAGCTGACTGGCTGCCCAAGACTCAAGGCCACAAACCGACCACCACCTTTTAAAAACTGACAAAGTTTTCTTTGTATGAAACAGGAACAAAGCAGTGCAAGGAAAGTGATTCAAAAAAAGTCCTAGTCTTAGTCTATTATGCATAAAATCTTGTCATTGATCTTCACGTTTTTTCCTCTTAGGATAAAAGTCCTAGTCTGACGGATTTTTCTCCCAATAAAAAATCTTAGTCTGATGAATTTTTCTCCTAAGATAGAAAACCTAGTCTGATGAATTTTCTCCTAGGATCAAAACCTAGTCTGATGAACCTTTTCCTAGGATCAAAATCTTAGTCTGATGAATCTTTCTCCTAAGATACAAAAAGTGACCTAATCTGATGAACTTTCTCCTAGTATCAAAACCTAGTCTGATGAACTTTCTCCTAGGATCAAAATCTTAGTCTGATGAATCTTTATCCTAAGATACCAAAAAAAGGGACCTAATCTGATGAATTTTCTCCTAGGATAAACGTCTTAGTCTGATGAATCTTTCTCCTAAGATAGAAAATCTAGTCTGACAAATTTTCTCCAAGGATAATTTGAAAAAAAAAGAGGAAGTCTGAATTTGAAAAAAAAAGGGGGGGGGGGGGTCATTTTTTTTAGTTTTCTTAAAATTATCAATGTTTAGTTTTCTTGAAATCAGGGGGCCCACCTGGAGAATAGGGTCAGTTTTTACTTTAGTCAAGCTAAGTTTATAGTTTTCCTAGTCTATTCTTAGTTTACTCTCATCATTGCATCAATAGTATAAGTGGTTTACAATTTTGCTGACAACTTACAAATCTGCCTAGTGCAAATTGGGGGAGAAAATTTCGTTTGTTTTGTTGGTTTTGATTGCAGGCACCCACATGGAAAACCAGGGAACATAGAAAGTTTCAGCAGTCAGGCGCCCACCTGGAGAACAAGGGAAAACGGTTCAAGTTTCGAAGGAAGATAGGTCAAGTTTAGCAATCAGGCGCCCACCTGGAGAACAAGGGAAGACAACTCAAGTTTCAAGGGAAAACAGTTTCGAAGGAAGACGACTCAAGTTTCAAGGGAAAGTAGTTTCGAAGGAAGACAACTCAAGTTTCAAGGGAAAATGGTTCAAGATGCAATGGAAAACAGTGTCAAGTAATAAGAGAAGACGGTTCAAGTTCAGCAATCAGGCGCCCGCCTGAAAAATAAGAGAATTCAATTCAGAATGCAATTCACATCAGCAACAAAAGAAGCTCGCGTCAAGAATGCGAGTCAGCAGTCCAAGATGATCAACAGAAGTTTGTCACAATCCAGAATAAAAAGAAAAAAAATAATAAAAAGAAAGACAAGAAGTGATTCCAAATACAGAAGTTAATGAAAGATATGAGCTGCTCAAGACAGGGTTGAGGTCACAAGCTCTGCATGTCCCGACTTGGTTTGAAAAGCTGAAGAAGATTGAACCAACACCTGCGGCAAACAAGCCTCAAGATTCAGATCAGGGTCCGCATGAAGAACCAACCAAGACTCCATATCAAGCTTCAGAATACTCGTAGATAGGAATCTTGTAACTCGAAGCTGATAGGCTTAGTTAGTTTTTTTTCATTTTTGATTTTGATGTAATAACGGGACCGCGAACCGGAACCTCGACGGCACCTCAATCGGCTCTCCACCTCGGTATACTCCATCACCTCACTCACCTCTGAACTACACGTGGCCTGATTCCTTTATAGCCAAGGATATGTAGGCAGCTCAGATACCAAGGCTCAGTCACATTCCTCTTTTCTCTTACTTTCGGTCTCTCTAAATAAGGGTCGGGTCAAAAAACCTGTCTAGTCATTCTTTGTTTGAAAACTCTCCGTGTTTCCAGTAAAAAACATACAAAAATAGTAGCTTATTTTTATTTAATATATAGTCTTGAAAATACAAAAATAGTTTCATATTTTAATATAGTTTAGTTCAATTAATTAAAATTAGTTATATATATATATATATATATATATATATATATATATATATATATATATATATATATATATATATATATATATTATAATTTATATACTCCCTCCGTTTCAATTTATGTGAACCTATTTCTTTTTTAGTTCGTGCCAAAAAGAATGACCTCTTTCCTTATTTAGAAACAATTTACCTTTACACAATGATTTATTGCCACACAAAATATATGTGCCTAATTTTACACCACAAGATCAAAAGTCTTCTCTCTTTTTTAGGAGGAATTAGTTTTGGGTTGGTTTACCCCGTCTTTATGAATCTTGTACTCCATTTTTTTTAGTTTTTGGCCCAATTCCCTAGCCCATAATTTCCAAGCTCATAACTCCTAGGTCCATACCCCTAACCTAATCCCTACCTCTATATAATAGTACTAGACCTACAACCAAAAAAAAAACCTAAGGAAATCAGCCGCTAGGGACCTTCTTCTTCATCAAAATAAGCCATCAGCAGCTAAAAGAAAAAACGCTCCCCAAAAAGAAGCAGAGAAAACGGCGCAACGATGGAACCCATTTCTTCTTCTTTGGATTTTTCTCAACAAGAGACAAAGAGAAAGAGTTCCTTCCTTTAAAAGATACGGAACAAAAAAAAACGGCCCATTTTCTTTTTGTTCTTCATTTTTATTTTCTCAAACCAACACCTCCATAGCCATTAATCCATCTATTCTTCATCAAAATAAAACCACTATTATGTAACTTTTATCTCCATTAAAGCCACCATAGCAGACCCATTTACAATACCATTACCTACCCATATTCAGATCTCACCAGTAAACTTCTTCCAATTCCAAGCGTTGTGCAGTTTGAGTCTTCCGGTTGGCGACGGTATCTCGTTCGAGTTTTGGTCTAGCGGTTCAAGCTTCATGTTAATATCTGTTCGTGTTGCGACTTGTTCGATCTTTGATCGGAGGTCCTTGCATATTTTTTTTTAGTATCAAAGAAAATCTATCTTTTTGCTCAAAGAGTTTGGTGGAGCTGTAGAATTTGTTTCGAAGCTGGGAGTTTGATTTAAACTCAAATCTCTATTCGATTCCGCTAATTTTACTATTTCGGGAACTACTGAGCTTCGGTCGATTTTGCCTCTGCATTTAGTCTCTTTACTCGAGTTCTTTGTCCTACCAGGTATTATGTTTACATTGTTTAATAGTTGTTTCATTTTGTAGTGAGATAAAATTTGTCAAACACGTATTTTAATGTGATAATTGACGTCAATATGTTGAATTTGAAAACATCTGTTACTTATTTATTCTCATTTCAATGTAATGTGCTCATAACGCATAGTGTATCAATATAAACTCATATTTTATTACTGTTGTTCAGTATTGCATCAAATTGCAAACACGTGCTAAATGCATTATTTAGTTTACATGATAATTGTCATCACTATTATATTTGTACAATTATGTTATGATATAACACTTTAACGAATTTAATTGCACCTAATCAAAGACACGTATCACTTTATACAAACTTGTTATCATTTAACTGTAATTGATAAATTTTCACTTTAATTTAAAAGACTTGGTGTTACTTTGGCCGAACCTTACTGTCAAATCTAGAGTCATTAATTAACCTCTATTAGTTTGTTTTAGGCCCGATTTAGATCAGTATTGCAATTATATATACATTCACGTAATATAATTGTAAATTTAACTCTAAAAGACTTGAGGGATGCGTTTGCGCACCTTCAACCAAACTCTCTTAATAAATCAACAAAAGCATTATTAACCGTGGACACGTTCGCGTGACATGATTTTGACGCGCCAAAAAAAAAGAGTATACATACGCGTAACTCAATTCTTTTATTACGAATAATTCAAGTGATTTAAAAGCGGTAAAAAGATAATTGCACATAGGTCTTAAAAATGAGTAGTTAAACAATTAAGCCAAGTATAAATTGCTAAGCGACCGTGCTAGAACCACGGAACCCGGGAATGCCTAACACCTTCTCCCGGGTTAACAGAATTCCTTATCCAGAATTTCTGGTTTGCAGACTTCAAAAGGAAAGTCGAAATTTCCTCGATTTGGGATTTAAAATAAACCGGTGACTTGGGACACCATAAATTATCCCAAGTGGTGACTCTGAATTTTAAATAAGTATAATCCCGTTTCGATTGTCACTTAAATTGGAAAAACTCCCTTATATTTATACCCTTTACGGGGAGTAGTAAAAAGGAGATGTGACGCGACTAACAAAGGCGGATTCAGTTTTATTGTTGTTATCACCTAAGGCTTGCCTAAGTGTTTGGGTGAGATCCTATAAACATGATATCTATTACCGATTCAAAATGTGGCAAAGCATTAACCATTTTAAAACAAACGATTTGAGATCCTACAGGCATGTTTTCTAAACCGTATTATCAGAAGGTGAGAGAGTTGTTTAAAAACTAGTTGAGAACAGTATGAATTAGGCTGATTTTAAACTAGACTGGTTTCAGATCATGTAGGCACTATCTATTATAGTTGATTTAATTCATATAAACATGATATCTAGTTGAACGTGTAATGAAGCTGACTGAATTTACTCGCAATTCCTATAGGCATGATTTCTATAAAAGGGTACTGATTTTAAACTATTGGACATGATGCCAGATGATAACCGGTTAGATCCTAAGAACACGGTGTCTAAGTGTGGTAATACAAAATCTAAGACAAGCCCTCTAGACAGGTTCTCTAAATGCAGAGTTAAGCATGCAGAATTTAAATGAGTCCTATCGACAGGTTCTCTAAATATAGAGTTAAACATGCAGACTTTAGGTCCTATAGGCATATTCTCTAGATGCAGAGTTAAACATGCAGACTTTAGGTTCTAACATGCAGAATTTTAGTGAAAACAGATCTTATAGGCATGAAATCTAAATTGCAGAGTTAAATATGCAGAATTTTAGGTTCTATAGGCATGATTTCTATCCTTAAACATGCAGAATTACCCAGCCCTTTTCACTAGCAAACCCCATTGTTTTTTACAAATTATTACAAACTGAATAATGAATTACATTAGAAAAGTGTAAAAGAAGAAAGTTACAACCAGAGGAAGCCTGATTCTTGACTTTCCTCTCTGAGTTATGGAATAAACCACCTCCAATGCCATTTGTTTCAAAGACTTTCTCAGACCTGGTTGTGTCAAAGTTCCCTATGGGTCTCAGGGGACCTCGGGCAGTGCTTATACCCAAGTTTGCATAATCAGCCAGGAATGAGTACAGTGTGGAAGGGCCAGCCCTTATGTGTCCCAGTTCAGAGGGAGCTCATGGGTCCCAAGGCAAGGCTCACACAAGAGGGGCAGAACCTAAGTCTAAGAGTATAGTGGAAGTCCAGGAGTAGAGAGTTGTTTAAAACTAGGTTGAGTAAGGGGGTAAGGGTAATTTGAAAATAGTAATAATAAAGTTATCACTACAGAATCAGCATTTTGATACAACGGGGTCAGGGGTTTGGGAATTCATTACAGGAGCATATGACCCTAGGAGGGGGTCAGGATTTGGATATGCACAATAATAGATGATGCTGACATGCCCATAAACCAGCCAGAGAATACAACACATAGAGGGGATATGAAGGAGGGAGGGTCAGGTTTGGGTCATGCACAACAATGTGTAATGCTGACATGCCCTAAACCAACCAAAAAATACAAACACATAGGGATATAGGGGTTTGGGATTCATAAGTCACAATAAGTGACTGACAGAATTCATTCATAAGGAAAAACATTAATTCAAAAGGGAAAGGACTGAGAGGTGATCATTCACCAGCCCAAAGAGGGCTCTCTAAGAAGAAAGGTGAATAGTAAACCCGTTACGATTCATCAGCCATAACTTCGGAATCTAGCGGTGGATTTTCGCAAACTTGGTATCAAAAGATTCATTTTCTCTTTGCGCACAATCCCCAATTGGTTTCATCCTCAAATTCATAGCCAATTTTTCCAGATCTTAAATTTTATTTCGCGACTATTGTAGCATCGAAAAATACTTTCCAGATTTTGGCCTTTTTGGATATTCTTCACGTCAGTTATGTGAGGTTTAGAGCAGCCATGGATGCTTTCATCTCTCCCCAGCTCCAAGTTGTGGGAGAGTCTACCCAAAACAGTAAACAAACACAGGTAAACCACATTTTAAAACATTCATATGCATCGCAGCTCAATGGAAATCATTCTGCCGCAATGTTGTACAAAATCGATTTGATTCCTGTAACTATTGTACATGGTGAACCAACGATAGAATTCTCAATGGATGAGATTAATCAATTCACAAGAGAGGAAGGATTACATCAAGCTGTTATCTTGAAGTTTTCTTACAGGAAACCTGATCTTCAAGAGTTTCGAAAAGTTTTCTCGTCGCAATTTGATATTCAAGGACGTTGTAACATAGGACTGCTGGAATTTCGTCATATCTTAGTTAGATTTGATCTATACAATGATTATGTTCAATGTTTATCAAGATCAACTGGATATGTCAAGGCAAAAGGTGATGAATTTTTTTTCAGAACCTTCCCATGGACGTTAGGATTCAATCCTAAAGAGGAAAAGTCCATGGCAGTGGTGTGGATTTCGTTTCCAGGTATGGCGCCTATTTTCTTCGCTAAGAGGTCCTTATTGTCTATTGCATCTGCTGTGGGTAAACCTCTTGCTGTGGACAAGTCAACACAGGATAGAACTAGGCCTAGTGCTGCTAGAGTTAAAGTCATTATTGATCTTCTGGAAAAACATCCTAAGAAGGTTAAAATTTTGATTATCGATAAAGTTATAGGTAAAACAATCGTGCATTACCAGGAAGTTGTTTTTGACAATCTTCCAAAATATTGTACATATTGCAAGCATCAAGGACATGATGGTAAAGGGTGTCGATTGTGGAAAGAACAAGGTGCAGAGGAGATAGTCACAACAAGTGCACCAATCGAGAGTAATCTGCTAGTTATTGATGTATCCAAGAATGCACAGCTTCAAGGAGATGCTAGAGAATATCTAAATGCTAAAAAAGCTGAACAAATAGGTAAGGAAGTAGCAGCACAATATGGTAATTTGAGAGATGAAGCAACAAAGAATGAATTGGTCGAGCAACAGTTGTTACAAAAGGAAGGTGCATTAGGTGATCGAACTCTGGCTAGAGCTAATAAGGAAGTGGTCGTGGCCAATGATACTGGTGTGGAGTCTACTGTTAGAAGTGTGACAGGGAGTGCTGGTGTAGTGAAGACTGTCCCAGCTAGTGTTGTTGGTCATGGTGATGGTTTGTCTCAAAATATAGCTGATCAGATGGAAAATAATAGGGTAGCAACAGGTGTGGAGAACACTGTTGGTGATAGAAGTAGGGTGCGTGAAGGTGTTAAGTTTGCAGTTGGAGTAGAGCAGCAAGATTTGATCGATGCAGCTGATCGAGTTGCTGCCTCACACACTAAGGAAGCTGGTCAAGGATCAGATGCTGCTAGGTCGCAACATATAGCAGCTGTTGATGGTGTTGTGGTAGTTCCGGTTGCAGCAGCTCTTAATAGGGCTGCTAATGACCTGAAGGATGCTACAGTTCCTTTTTTTGATCGAGGCTCAACTGGTCTTCATAATGGTCAAAGTGCTGGGCAAAAAACTACTGAATCTGGCCATCAAATATCTAAAGGACATGGGCAAATTAACTTACAGAAGTTAACAGAACCAGCTACTTTTTGTTCGACTTTGGATGTTACAGCTGCATTGAATACAACTGGTGATCGAGTTGCTGCAGTTGAAAAATCAGCAGGTACTTTATCTACTGGTGCTCAAGGTGTGCAACAAGCTAAGGGTGAAATCTGGACAGTAGTAAATCGTGCACACCTATCACCTAGTGAAAATGATGTTTCCAGTCGCAAAAAACAAGTTTCTATTGAAACAAACATCAACAGCTCTTACACTTGTGATGGTTTGACTGTGGGGAATGAGCATGGTTCAGAAGGTGATGGGAAGAACATGCAAGATTGGGATGCAAATTTAGTTGCTCCTCAAGCCAATTCTCCAGGCAATGGAAAAGACCATCAAAATTCCAAAAATGCAGCTGCTCGACCACATAAAGAAAGGGACTTAAATCCTTCTGATGATCACAAGGAAGGGGAAGCAGAAACGCAAGCTACAACTATTCCAACAGTGCATATTTCCAGTCCAGATTTTGGGACGACTATACAGCAGGTTGATCATGATGCAGGTGGGAAGCTTGTTGTCTCTAGGGAAAGTGTTCCAGTTGGTGAGCAAAAGGCAGTGACAGTCGCAACTGGGGATGCTAAAGGGTCATGCTCACGTCAACTTTCTGTTATAATTGGGCGAAATGCAGGGCAGACTCCAGACCTGAGTAACTTGCAGCAGGCTGAGCAGAATCTTCAGCTGGTGGAGGATAATGATGCACACCACATGGATCAAAACAGCTCCTCCACTCCATCGACTGTGCAATTCACTTCACTTGGTTCACAAATTATGAAGAATACAAATCCATTGCAATCTTTCACTGGAAATCAGTCTCCAATTCCTATAATGAAACTCAACAAAGCAAAAGACTCAGTGCACCCAGCAGATATTCTATAGGAAGTTTCCATGAAGTCTTCTGCAGTATCCAAAAGCTGGGCAGATCAGTTTGAAATGGAGAAAGATAATGCTGACAGTGATCAGGCAATTGTGACTACCAAATCACAAAAAGTCAGTACATGTAAATCTGGGCAGCAACAGCATCGTCAAGAAGATGCTTATGCGGTTGGTCAATCTCATGCGCAGCAACACAAAGGTACATGTGATGCACTGTTGCATCCAAATGCAGGACAATTCATGGCTGGAATGCACCAGCTGATTACAGGTAGTCCACTACAAAAACAACAGCACTATGCAATCACTTCAAGCAATGCAACAGTAGACTTGGAGATTAACCATGAACGGGCACTATTGGATGTTTTGGACAACCCAAAACCTCACAGATGTGCATACTCAGCTGGCGAAGATGATTCTTCTACTGATGATGATATTCAAGAGAGTTCCGATGAAGACTTACTCTTAGTTGGCTCACCACCTATCCCAAGAAAACAGAATGCATCGACTTCACTTATCAAAAGCAAGCTTAACTACAATGCTTCTATTTTTGTCCCTAGTACATCAACAACTGCAACTGATGTTAATACTAATCCTGGGTAGCAGCAGTCCAATGCAAACACGACTGGGCAGAAGCAGTCCAATGCAAACACGACTGGGCAGCAGCAGTCCAATGCAAATGCAACTGGAGCTGTAGTAATGGTAATTGATATACATGCTATTTCGTTGGAGGACAGAAAGTTGATGGATGCTTTGTGCAGACCAAAACCCCAAAAAAGTGCATTCTCATCATGCTAAAAAATATTTGGACTGAAGCTGAAATTTTCAGTGACAAACAGACATGAACCATGTAGTGCAAAGACATTGAAGAGGCATGAACCATTGTGGATGGTTATACAAGATGAAGCAAATCAAAAACTTGAGGCCAACTTATGCGTTGCCATCTCCGAAGAAGCAAAAGAGGAAGAATTTATTGAATCTTGTCCGGAAGAGGCGGCTAGAACTGGAGATTTCGCTCATAAGAACAGTGAAAAAAATAAGGTGACTAAAGAAATAACACTCAGGCAACTCCCAATGAGAGCTGCAAAGAAAAAAGAGGCTGCCCCCTCCAGATCTACGAAGTCCAAAAGATCCGACAAGAAATGAAGAACTTTGAAGATTATTTGAAGACAGTTCAAGAGGATTTTAAGGAAGTTCAAATTGAAGAACTCACAAGTTTGATAAATGAGGGGCAAGATACTAATTTCTACATTGTTTTAGTTTATCATTTTCAAAGCATCATCACTTGTAATAGCGTCATAGAGTGTGTTATAAACTCTATGGCGATCATAAAGTACTTGGTATTTTCAAGTTCATATTTTTTACATGCTTGCTAGAAGATGAGGCTTTTTCAACGCCTCAATAGGAATAGTATGGTAAGGTTTAGCTCGGTTTGTGTTGCCTTGGTCCTATGCCTTTGGAAATTATCCACACGGCTATGAGATTATATGCCCTCGTGAGACTTTGCAGACAACTACACCATGTATCCTCTACATGAGGCTTCCATAAAGCAATGTGAGGCGCAGAGGAGTGATTATATATCCAAGGCATATGGGTAACAATTCCGGTGCTATTGTCCCCCTTATTTATACTTTTCCTAATTGTTGTATTTTTCTTTTTTGTTATTAATAAAAACCTAGCCCTAGGCGCTTGCCTAGCGGATTGCCAAAAAAAGAAAGAAAAAAAAGAAAGAAAAAGGGGCAGATTACAGCATGCTTAATAATGGAAATTGATTAAACACAAGCAGGAAACAGGCAAGAGTGCAAGAAATAGTAAAGAAACATGTTGTTGGTGATGTTGAAGATTAATTAGAACATACCAGTAAAGAAGCAAATGCAGAAAGAAAGTAAGCAAATTTCCCCACAGCCTAGCCTTGGCTTTCAGCCAGCTAGGTAAGGCAGCAACACAAGTAGTAACAGAGAAAAGAGAGTTTTGAGTGAAGTATGTGTTATGAACTCAAGTGTTCGTATCTTTGAAAGAAAAGGGGTGCAGGCTATTTATAGTTTTGAAAACATGTGAGAAATAAGGTAATAAGTAAAGTTTCAATACAAATATGGAAACAAAAGTCAGAATCAATTAACTAAGTAATTCCCCTTTAATTAAGAGATCACTTGCTTAAAGAGGGTAACAGATTCAAAAAATAAGGAAAGACGAATCACTTTGTAGGCAGAATGATTATTGTCATAAAAGGGGTAGTAAAAG
The DNA here is from genome assembly GCF_000715075.1 of Nicotiana tabacum. Classification (NCBI taxonomy): domain Eukaryota; kingdom Viridiplantae; phylum Streptophyta; class Magnoliopsida; order Solanales; family Solanaceae; genus Nicotiana; species Nicotiana tabacum. The sequence goes on along the minus strand of NC_134095.1, from coordinate 116,540,477 downwards.
CATTAAGTAAGCAATCAGGTCTAAGTACATAAATATGCTTATTCTGGAAAAAGATTCAGTAAGGCAAAATATCATAATAAAGGAAATGAATCAATTAACTTTAAATAGGTGAGTGAAATTAGAGTTCATAAAAAGAAAAGTTTTGAAATCAGTCACAAGATCAAGATCAATCAAGGAAGTAACATGCTTCTGAACTTTAGTATTTAAACAGTGTGATTAGAGACACCATATATGCGAGGCCAAACCCATTGGCAAAAGAAACAGCATACAGAAATAGGCATATGTCACGACCCTAACCCCGAACTCGGTCGTGATGGCGCCTCTCCTGAAGACAAGGCCAGCCATACCAAAACAGAACACCTCTTTTATATAGTTAAATACCGTAAATAGTTCGTAAACATGATATAATAATCATAATTTTTGGAAATAACGAAAACAACAGTAGAAACCATCCCGACACAGCCCAAACCGGGGTGTCACAAGCCATGAGCAACTAATAAATCTGGATACCAGTCTACTAGACACGAATCCCGATACAGAAGTTCAAGAACATGAAAATAGTAATCTAAGGGAGGCACGGGGACTGCGGACGCCAACAACTACCTCGTGGTCTCCGAAAAATACTATCTGGACTGGGAAAATCAACACTCAGGAGCGGACTCTGCGATGCCTAAATCTGCACACACGGTGCAGGGAGTAATGTGAGTACTCCGACCCAGTGAATAATAAATATAAATAATGGCTGAAAGCAAGAAAACACGTAAAGGCACAAAGCAATTCTATATCAAAGAAGTAAAAATCACGTAAAGTAGTAAATCAGTTAAGAAGTCAAGTGAAATCTCTTTAAATCAGGTAAAACGGGTAATTTAGCAGGTAAATAACAAGTAGAAATCCGCCCCTCGGGCACAGTATCAATCACTTAGAACAGTGTCAGCTCCTCGGGCTCACTCTCATCACTTAGTGCTCATTCTCAGCTCTCGACCCATATATCTCTCATAATAACAGAAATCAGAATAACCACTACAGCGTGCAGCACGATCCGTACATCACTGCAGCGTGCAGCCCGATCTATATAGATAGTCGACTGCGCTCACTGGGGTGTGCAGACTCCGGAGGGGCTCCTACAACCCAAGCGCTATATTGTTGCGGCGTGCAGCCCGACCCATATAAGTATTAATGCGGCGTGCAGCCCATTCTATAACATATATAATATCCTCACCATTGGGTTCTCAACCCCTCTCAGTCATTAACCTCAAAGCCTCTCGGGCACCATAATAGAAGATAGGGATCTCAGCCTACAAATTCCTCTCGTTTAGGAATAGTATGATAAAACCAGCTCGAATCGTTTAAAACCGATAGAAACATGACTGATGATATGATTTTTATCTGTTATAGTGAGGAAAATTAAGATCTTTTTGCTTGAACAAATGTTGAAGACTGCGATGATCGGTGAATACCTCACAAGATACGCCATACAAGTAATGCCTCCAAATCTTCAATGCATGAACTATGGCAGCCAACTCCAAATCATGAACGGGGTAGTTCTTCTCACAGGGATTCAATTGACGAGAAACATAAGCTATAACTCTACCCTCCTGCATCAACACCCAACCAATCCCAACTCTCGAAGCATCACAATACACGATATATGAACCTGAAGCTGGTGGCAAAACCAACACTGTAGATGTGGTCAAAGCTATCTTGAGCTTCTGAAAGCTCTGCTCACACTCGTCTCACCATACAAATGAACACCTTCTGAGTCAACTTGGTCAAGGGCGATGGGATAGATGAGAATCCTTGAACAAACCGGCGATAATAGCCTGCCAAACCAAGAAAGCTAGAATCTCTGTGTCTGAGGACGGTCTGGGCCAACTCTGAACCGCCTCTATCTTCTTTGGATCAACCTGGATACCCTCGATGGACACCATGTGCCCCAAGAAAGCCACTGAACTGAGCCAAAACTCACACTTGGAGAATTTTGCATAAAGTTTCTCCTCCCTCAATCTCTGCAATACAACTCTCAAATGCTCCGCGTGCTCCTCCTAACTATGCGAGTACACCAGAATATCATCAATGAATACTATCATGAACGAATCAAAATAAGGCCGGAACACGCTGTTCATCAAATGCATGAACGCTGCTGGGGCATTGGTTAGCCCGAAAGACATCACAAGGAACTCATAATGACCATATCTAGTCCTGAAAGTAGTTTTAAGAATATCTTAATCCCTTATCTTCAACTGGTGATAGCCCGAACGGAGATCAGTCTTGGAGAACACTCTCGCTCCCTGAAGCTGGTCAAATAAATCATCAACCTGAGGCAAAGGATACTTGTTCTTAATTGTTACCTTGTTCAATTGCCTATAGTCGATGCACATTATCATTGTTCCATCCTTCTTCTTCATAAACAGAACGGGCGCACCCCAAGGTGACACACTAGGCCGAATGAACCCATTATCTAGGAGTTCCTGAAGCTGTTCTTTCAATTCTTTCAACTTCGCTGATGCCATACAATACGGTGGAATAAAAATGGAATGAGTGCCTAACATCAGGTCAATACCAAAATCAATATCCCTGTCCGATGGCATGCCCGGCAGGTCTGCAGGAAACACATCAAAAAAATCCCTCACAACTAGGACAGAATCAATACTGGGAGTCTCAGCTCCAACATCCCTCACAAACGCTAGATAGGAAAGGCAACCCTTCCCAACCATACGTTGGGCCTTCAAGAAAGAGATCACTCTACTAGGAACATAATCAGTCACACCACGCCACTCGATCCGCGGCACAGCCGGCATAGCCAAAGTGACTGTATTAACATGACAGTCTAGAATAGCATGACATGGAGATAACCAATCCATGCCAAAAAAAACATCAAAATCCACCATGCTCAATAGCAATAGATCCACTCGGGTCTCTAGACCCCCAATAGTCACCACACATGACCGGTACACATGGTCTACAATAATAGTATCGCCCACCGGGGTAGATACATGAACATGTAAAGCAAGAAACTCATGGGGCGTACCCAAATAGTGAGCAAAGTATGATGACACATAAGAAAAGGTGGAACTAGGATCAAATAATACAGAGGCATCTTTGTAGCAGACTGAAACAATACCTGTGATAACAGCATCTGAAGCAATAACATCGGGTCTGCCTGGGAGTGCATATAAATGGGCCTGACCGCCCTCTGATCGACCTCCCCCTCTAGGGTGACCCCTAGCTGAGTGACCTCCACCCCTAGCTGGTGGAGCGGGTGGTGATGAAGCAACTGGCGCTGAAGTCAATGACTGACCCCTCTGCTGGGATGAACTAGCAAAATGACGAGGACACTGCCTCCACATAGGACCCATCTCACCACACTCATAACAACTCAAGATATACCGTGATTCTCATACACCTACGAAGCCTTAATATAACCTTTTCCTTTACTCGAGCCATCATCGGTCTCAAATCTTGGTAAGCCATAACTGATTCTCCCGAACGCTTCAAACTGGAACCAACATAGAACATAACCGTGCAATCGACTAATTGATAGTGGACTCCTCCACTTGGATCGAAGCCATAGACCAAAACATTCACAATAACTCATAACGCATATACTTTATTGCTGCCATAATACCATAGTGAGATTAAACTCGATCCTCCATAAGTTCGTAAAACACAGACCATCTATACTTTAACTCTTATGCAAATCTCACATTCACTCTCGTAATAGTTAAACCCACTTTCTTAAGCGACCCAAACTTAAATTGCAACACATATATTTCACTTGTAAATGAGATCTTCCAATAAATAACACAAGGGATTACGCAAACTTCAGAACAATCTGCAGGAGATACCCCACCTGCTTTGCCTCAAGCTAACATTTCTGTATACCTTCCACTGTCATAAACATTACGTAGTCACTTAAACTTCCTGAGTCTGAACTCAGATCGCAACATGAAATTTACTCCACTCCCAACTAGGAAACATGGGAAGATTCTTCACACACCCATAACTCGGGGCTATACCTCAAATCAAGATGAAAATCGAGCACCTAATAGTCCTTCTATCCTCTAGTGGACCCTTCTCGTCGCTCACAAATCACATGAAACATCTCCCAGTCACATCATACCCACCACGTAACTATCCAGTCATCACCTCTCTTAATAGGGACACAACAGAACATATGGATCCAGAAGCACGCGCTCACAAAATCAATAGTTCATGGCTCAAGCTATAGGCAAAAACCCGGCCTCAAGTCCTCTAGACTGGCCCAACATCAACGCACAGAGATCACATCTCGCCCCTCGATCAAGGAATCACAAGCCATCGATGCATATATGATACCGAGCGCTCTTGCGTGCATACGAACGCGTGGAAAGAATTCAAAGAGTTACTTTTCAAGATGAATCAAGGACGCATGATAAGAATTCAAGAATATGATGTTTTTTCTAAAGGTTCTGCAGCCTCTCGAGGATAAATACATATGTCTCTGTACCGATCCGCGAGACTCTACTAAACCTGCTCATGACTCATGAGACCTATGTAACCTAGTCTCTGATACCAACTTGTCATGACCCTAACCCCGAACTCGGTCGTGATGGCGCCTCTCTAAAGGCAAGGCCATCCAGACCAAAACAGAACACCTCTTTTAGACATTTAAATACCATAAATAGTTCTAAAACTTAATATAATAACCTTAATTTGCAGAAATAATGAAAACAATAGTAGAAACCATCCCGACACAACCCAAATCGAGATATCACAAGTCATGAGAAACTAATAAATCCGAATACCAGTCTACTAGATACGAATCCTGATACAGAAGTTCAAGAACATGAAAATAATAAGATAAGGGAGGCACGGGGGCGGCAGACGCCAACAACTACTTTGTGGTCTCCGAAAAACACTATCCTGAATTTGCACACACTATGCAGGGAGTAATGTGAGTACTTCGACCTAGTGAGTAATAAATATAAATAAAGGATGAAAGCAAGAAAACACATAAAGGAACAAAGCAATTCTATATCAAAGAAGTAAAAATCACGTAAAGCAGTAAATCAGTGAAGAAGTCAAGTGAAATCTCTTTAAATCAGGTAAAACAGGTAATTTAGCAGGTAAATAACAAGTAAAAATCCGCCCCTCGAGCACAGTATCAATCACTCAGAACAGTGTCAGCTCCTCGGGCTCACTCTCATCATTTAGCGCTCATTCTCAGCTCTCGACCCACTGCGGAGTGCAGCCCAATCCGTACATCGCTGCGGCGTGCAGCCCGATCCATATAGATAGTCGACTGCGCTCACTAGGGGTGTGCAGACTGCCCGATCCATATAGATAGTCGACTCCGGAGGGGCTCATTGGGGGTGTGAAGACTCCGGAGGGGCTCCTACAGCCCAAACGCTATATTGCTGCGGCGTGCAGCCCGATCCATAACATATATAATATCCTCACCATTGGGTTCTCAACCCCTCTCAGTCATTAACCTCACAGCCTCTCGGGCACAATAATAGAAGATAGGGATCTCAGCCCACAAATTCCTCTCATTTAGGAATAGTATGATAAAACCAGCTCGAATCATTTAAAACAGATAGAAACATGACTGAGGATATGATTTTTAACAAGTATAGTGAGGAAAATCAGTCAAAATCCCCGAAGGGTTCAAATAGTTGGCACGAAGCCCAAATATGGCAATTAACCCAAATCATGATGATAACAAATAAGTTTCAGTCAAATACGCGGTAAAATCATCAGTAGGGACAGACCAAGTCTCAATCTCCAGTAGTAAAAGACCCCATGCTCATCATCCAGCGCGTGTCTCACCTCAACATAGCACTACGATGTGCAATCCGGGGTTTCAAACCCTCAGGACATCATTTACGATCATTACTCACCTCGAAACAACTACCACTCTAGCTCGCGACGCCTTTGCCCCTCAAATCGGCCTCCACGCACATCGAATCTATCCAAAATCAGAACGAATACGTCACAATATGCTAAGGGAACAAAGCCCAAGCGAAAACAATCAAAAAATATCAAAAATCCCGAAATTAGCAAAACCTGAGCCCCGGGCCCGCTTCTCGAAACTCAGAAATTTTCACATCATTAGATTCCTTATCCCTCCACGAGTTCATACATACCAAAAGTCCTCAATTCCAACCTCAAATGGTCCTTCAAATCCCAATTCAAAAGTTCAAAATCCCAAGCCCTAGTTCTTTTATTTTTAGCTTAAGTTCCAAGAATTTCTAGGTTAATTTCACAATAGATTCGAGTTTTAGGTTCGAAAATCTTACCTCCAATCAATTCTCCTTGAATCCCTCTTTAATCACCTTCAAAAAGCTCTCAAAATACTCAGCTATGGAGCGAAAATGGCTCAAAATCGCGGATAAAATGACTTATAAACTTTCTGCCCAGGGGTTTTCGCATCTGTGACCCCATCACCGCTCCTGCAGTACCGCTTCTATGGTCATTTCTCCGCATCTGCGGAATTTCACTTCCAAAACCGCATCTGCGATGGCAAATTTCGCATCTACGGCTTCGTAGATACGACCACCTTGACCGCTTCTGCGGAAACTGCTCACCCCATCCACTCTCGCATCTGCGGCTTCCCTTCCGCATGTGCAGCACCGCACCTACAGTCCCCAAATCCGCAGGTGCGGGGATACCAGAAGCAGCAATATCAGCTGCTGCAACAAGGTTCCAACCTCTCCGTTAGCCATCTGGATTCACCCCGAGGCCCCCGGGACCTCAACCAAAAGCACCAACCCAACCCAATATCTCATTCAAACTTGTTCCAATCATCAAAACACCTCAAACAATGCCAAATCCATCAATTCACATCGAATTCAAGACCAAGTTTTCTAAAAACTTCCGAAATACGTTTTTGATCAAAAACCCAACACAAACCACATCCGAATGACCTAAAATTTTGCACACACATCCCAAATGACATAACAAAGCTACATCAACTCTCAGAATTCCATTCCGACCCTCGGATCAAAATCTCGCAAACCAACCGGAAATCGCCAAAATACTAACTTCGCCAATTCAAGCCTAATTCTACTCCGGACCTCCAAAACCAATTCTGATCACACTCCTAAGTCATAAATCACCTCCCGAAGCTAATGGAACCATCGGAACTCACATCCGAGCCGTCTAAAACATAAGTCAACATCCGATTGACTTTTCTAACTTAAACCTTCTTAAAAGAGACTAAGTGTCTCGTTTCTTACCAAATCCACTCCGAACGCAAACTACTCAATTTGATCATATAAAATACGGATAACGGAGCATAAAGAAGCAGAAATGGGGAAAACAGGGTGGTAATTCATGAGACAACTGGCCGGGTCGTTACAACATAAGGTTCAGTAGTAATGCAAACATTTGAAGCATAGTAATCAAGTAGGTCAAGTCACATTGAGTAACAATGGAGAAAACAAAGTATCAGAAACATGCAAGGTCTCACAGTAGCAGACGAGAAAACCTTTTGAAAAGTTAGAGTTTCAAGCATAGTCGAGTTTTAAAGATAATAAAACCTAGAATCAGAGGAATCACATAAAGAAAAAGAGATTCTGAAACAAGGAACTTCAAATCGAGTCAGGTATTCAAATGAACAGTTTCAGACCCAAGACATAAGTTTTCTTTTCCAACAATAGTCGAGCTTAAAAGATGAAAAACAAATAAATCGAACAAAAACTTAACCAAACAAGCACTCATCTAACAAACAGCCAAAAGAAATTAGGGTTTTAAACATGCTAACTCAGATAGAAGAATAACATGAGCAAAACATAGCAAGATTAGAAACACGTTAAAATCAGAGAATAGATTTTGAAATAACTTAAAAGAAGAGCCCTAATCGAAAAAGATAAAGAGTCGTTTTGAGAGCAAAGTTAAAGAAACTTCGAGAACATGCTTAAAAGTTCAAGGTAAGCACAGATCTAAGGTAGAGCTAAAAGAAATCAAAAGATCTTAGAGATTAGGGTTTCAGAAAACCCAGAAAAGGTGAGAAAGGTCCTGAAGTTTACCGATCTAACCACGAGAGCCGAGGATCTGACTCGAGCGGCCATGGCTGGCCAGAGAAAGGTCAAGGATGACTGGAGAAGAGCCATGAACTGAAATCGAACAAGGACTGGACCAGACTTCTTCAAGGTCTGGCCTTGAAACCATAAGAACAAATACATAGAAGCCATGAAAGGCTGGTATATGCCTCAAATGACCATGGAAGGCTATGAATTAGGTAGGTATTAGGGTGGGGTAAAAGGGTGGCGGCTAGGGTTCATGAGAGTTTTAGAGAGAGTTGAGAGAGGAGGGGGTTTCAAGGGCGGCGGTAGGTGGGAAGTGAATTAGGTTAAGGGGTTGGTTTGGGTTAAAAATGGTAAGGGCAACATGTGGTCGTTGATCTAAATGATCAACGGCTGAGATTTAAAGGGTTAGGTGGGGATCTGGGTCCGGGTCAGTTTAATTTGAAATTAGGTCAGGGTAAATTGGGTTCAAATTAGGCTGAAATTGAAATGAAATCTAGCTAGATTTTAAATATCCATCTTCCCTCATTTATTTTATAAAAAATAGCAAATTAAGTTCTGGAAATAAATTGAAAGTACTAGAATGATTTATAACATATAATTATCAATTTAAAAATATTGGAATTAATTTTTATAACCACAAACGCAATTAAATCCTAAAGGAGGCTAATATCGCAATTATACAATTTTGCCTTTAAAAATACTAAATAATTTTGTAAAAATATGCAAAAATTCTCTTAGATATATTTTAGTATAAATGTAAAAGTCCAATAAACAAATTACCAAAAATAATAATTTTGGAAATAATTATTGTGTTTTATGGATAAAAAATAGAGAAATAAATTGGTTTAAAACATTTCAGAATTAAGGAAAAATAATAAAACACTTGGACATACTTATATATACATATATATGCTATTTTGAAGGTATTTGCATATTACAAAATATATAGGAAAAAATTGGGTATCAACATGATGGTAGAGTTATTGCTTATACTTCTCGTCAGTTGAAGCCCCATGAGAAGAACTACCCTGTTCATGATTTGGAGTTGGCTGCCATTGTTTACGCGTTGAAGATTTGGAGGCATTATTTGTATGTTGTGTCTTGTGAGGTGTTTAGTGATCATTGTAGCCTCCAGCACTTGTTCAAGCAGAATGATCTCAATTTGAGGCAGCAAAGATGGTTGGAGTTGCTAAAGGATTATGATATTACTATCTTCTACGATCCGGGGAAGGCCAATGTGGTGGCCGATGCCTTGCGTAGGAACACGGTGAGTATGGGGAGTTTGGCATATATTTTAGTTGGGGAGAGACCTCTTGCAATTGATGTTCATGCCCTGGCCAATCGGTTCGTGAGGTTGGATATTTCGGAGCCCAGTCGGGTATTAGCTTGTGTGATTTCTCGGACTTCCTTATTTGATCGCATCAGAGAGCGCCAGTATGATGATCCTCAATTGCTTGTCATTAATTACATAGTTCATGACGATGATGCCAGAGATGTGACTATTGGTGATGATGGAGTGTTGAGGATGCATGGCCGTATATGTGTGCCCAATGTAGATGGGCTTCGGGAATTGATTCTGGAGGTGGCCCATAGCTCAAGGTATTCCATTCATCCGAGTTTCGCGAATATGTATCGGGATCTGAGATACCATTATTGGTAAAGGAGAATGAAGAAGGACACTGTGGGATTTATAGCTCAATGTCTCAATTGCCAGAAGGTAAAATATGAGCATCAAAGACCGGGTGACTTGCTTCAGCAGATAAATATTCCAGAGTAGAAGTGGGAGAGGATCACCATGGACTTTGTATTTGGGCTCCCACGGACTTTGAAGAAGTTTGATGCTATTTGGGTGATTGTGGAATGGCTGAACAAGTCTGCACACTTCATTCATGTGTGTACTACCTATTCTTCAGAGCGGTTGGCAGAGATCTATATTCGGGAGATTGTTTGTTTGCATGGTGTCCCAGTTTCTATCATTTCAGATAGGGGCACTTAGTTTACTTCACAGTTTTGGGGGTCCTACAGTGAGAGTTGGGTACTCAGGTTGAGTTGAGCACAACTTTTCACCATTAGACGGACGGTTATTCGAGCGCACTATTTAGATAATGGAGGACATGTTGCGTGCTTGTGTAATTGATTTTTGAGGGTCATGGGTTCAGTTTCTACTGCTAGTAGAGTTTGCTTATAACAACAACTACCAGTCGAGTATTCAGATGGCTCCATATGAGGCTTTGTATGGGAGGCAGTGTAGATCTCCAGTTGGTTGGTTTGAGCCTGGTCAGGCTAGGCTATTGAGGACAGACTTGGTGTAGGATGCTTTAGAAAAGGTGAAGTTAATTCAGGAGTGGCTTTATACTATGCAGTCGAGACAAAAGAGTTATGCTGACAAGAAGGTTCAGATGTGTCCTGCATGGTTGGTGAGAAGGTTCTGTTGAAGGTTTCACCCATGAAGGGCGTTATGAGATTTGGGAAGAAGGGTAAATTGAGTCCTCGGTTCATTGGGCCTTTCGAGGTGCTTCAGAGGATTGAGGAGGTGGCTTATGAGCTTTCTTTCCCACCCATCTTGTCGAGTATGCATCCGGTATTTCATATTTCTATGCTCTGGAAGTATATTAGGGACCCGTCTCATGTTATGTATTTCAGCACAGTTCAGTTGGATGATGATTTGACTTATGATGTGGAGCCAGTAGCTATTTAGGAGCGTCAGGTTCGGAAGTTAAGATCAAAGGATATTGCTTCAGTGAAAGTGCAGTGGAGAGGTCGGCCCGTGGAGGAGGCTACCTAGGAGACCGAGCGGGAGATGCAGAGCAGATATCCTCACCTCTTTGAGGCTTCAGGTATATTTCTTGACTCGTTCGAGGACGAACGTTTGTTTAAGAGGGGGAGGATGTAATGACCCGACTGGTCGTTTCATGAGTTACCTCTCTGTTTCACCCATTTCTGCTTTTTATTTTCTTCTTTAGTGGTGCTATGTGTCATCGGGTTGGTTGGTTCGGGTTCGGAGAGGTTTTGGTATGGTTTGAGACAGTTAGTCTCTTTTGAGGAAACTTAAGTTGAAAAAGTCAACTGGATGTGACTTATGTGTTAAAAGGCTCGGATGTGAGTTCTGATGGTTCGGATAACTTTGGTAGGTGATTTAGGACTTACGAGCGTGATCAAAATGTGTTTTGGAGGTTCGGAGTAGATTTAGGCTTGAATTGGCGAAATTGAAATTTTGGCGTTTTTTGGTTGATAGGTGAGATTTTGATATAAGGGTCGGAATGGAATTCTAGGAGTTGCAGAAGGTCTGTTGTGTCATTTGGGATGTGTGTGCAAAATTTCAGGTCATTCGGACGTGGTTTGATAGACTTTTTGATCGAAAGCGGATTTTGGAATTGTTAGGCTTGAATTTGATGCAAATTTGGTGTTTTGATGTTGTTTTGAGCATTCCGAAGGTTGGAACATGTTTGAATGATGTTATGGGATATGTTGGCATGTTTGGTTGAGGTATCGAGGGCCTCGGGTGTGTTTCGGGTGGTTAAACGAACCATTTCAAGTTGGATAAAGTTGTAGAAATTCTGTTGTTGATGTTGCAGACAGTTGGCCTTCGCATTCGCGAGTGGGCCCTCGCGTTCGCGAAGGGTTAGCATGTGAGGCTGAAGGTTTGTCCTTCATGTTCGTGAGGGAGGTCTCGCGTTCACGAAGGGCTGGAGTCATTGAGCTACGCGTTCGCTAGAGGGGAGCCGCATTCGCGATGAGTTGAGGAGTTAAGCCTTTGCGTTCGCGAGAGGGGAATCGCGTTCACGAAGAAGGAAATTGTGGTCAATGTCAGGTTGTGCTTCGCGAACGCAAGTCTTTGACCACGTTCGCGAAAAAGGATTTAAATGACTGGGCAGAATGTCTGAAAAACTCATTTCCGCGATTTTTAGCCTAAGTTTCTCCATTTTTGGGCGATTTTGAAGCTTTTTTAAGAGGATTGAAGAGAGAATCAAGGGGTAACACTTGGAGGTAAGATTCATGGACTTAATACTCAATCCTAATGCAACTTCTACCTAATTAATCATGGATATTGTTAGATTTAAGCCTAAATATTGCAGAACTAGGGCTTATAATTGGAGACCTAAAATTAGGGATTTGAGGGATCATTTGTGGTTGGATTTTGGTGATTTTGATATGAATAAACTTGGGGAGCGATAAGGAGTCTATTGATGTAATTTTTATCAGTATCCAAGACATGGGCCCGGGGGTCGGGTTTGGCCAATTTTGAGATTTGTGTTGTAATTTCTTTCGAGTGGGCTTTGTTCCCTTAGCATATTTTGATGGTTTTGCAATGATTTTGGTTAGATTTGGAGCATCTTGAGGCCGATTCGAGAGGCAAGGGCATCGCGAGTTAGAATTTGGACCGGATCAAGGTGAGTAATGATTGTAAATATTGTCCTGAGAGTATGAAACCCCGAATTTTACATCATAGTGCTATATTAAGGTGACACACACGCTAGATGATGAGTGTGGGGTCGTGCACCATTGGGGATTGTGACTTAGTCCATCCTGTATGATTGTTTTACTGCGTATTTGATTGAAAACTTTTTGCCATCGTCATGTTTTGGGCTGAAGGCCATATTGGACCTCGTGCCAACTATTTTGGACCCTTAGGGGATTTTTACTACTATTTCCTCACTGTTTTGACTTTATACTTGTACTCATTCATGCTATATTTTACTATTTTAATAACTCAGTCATGTTTACTCCATTTTAACACTTTAAATGATATTTTGGGTTGAGCATTATATGTTACTGTGCCCGAGTGGCTTTTAGAGATTTCTGATTGAGTTGGGCCGAGGGCCTGTGTTGTAAGGATTATTATGGGATCAGGCTGCACGCCACAACAATGTTGTATTGATTATGATTAGGAGGCCGAGTGCCTGAGTTTTACGCCACAAGGTGGCTTGATATGAGGCCGAAAACATATTGATTATGCCACGAGATGGCTTGATATTGCACTTGGGCCGTAAGGGGCCTTTTCCGAAGTTTGTACACATCCAATAAACGCAGGTACTAGTGTGATATGTGATATAGCCCGAGGGGCTGGTGTTGTTCCATGTTATTGCCCGAGGGGCTGATTCTATTGACATTGTGCCCGAGAGGCGGATTTTATGTGTTTATCTTTTCTCGCTGCTTTTCATTTACTTGTTTAACTGTTAAAAAGGTGTTTAAAGAAGCTTATACTGAACTAAGGTGCTTTTATAAGATTTCACTATTTTATTGCATTTTATTGGTTTTTCACTGCTTCTTTATAGCATGTTGTTGTATTTTACGTGATTTCTTATCGCCCAGTCTTCATTTATTGTTATTACTCACTGAGTTGGAGTACTCAATTTACTTCTCGCACCCTGTGTGCAGATTCAGGAGCTTCAGGTCCCGCCAGTGAGGGTTGATTGCTCCCAGCAGGCTATTCGGAGTCCACTAGGTAGCTGCTCGGCGTTCGCAGCCTAGTGTTTCTCCCTCCTATCTTACTTTCTGTTTCTAGTTCTGTAATAGACTGTATAAACTCTTTCAGACTCTTAGACACATGTTTAGATGCTCATGACTGGTGACACCCTAATGTCCGGCTGTGTTGGTTTTTTCGAAAAATGTACTAGTTCACTTTTATTTTAGGATTATTATCATGTTAATGACTTAAATTATGTTATTATAATTGTTGAAAATGTATTGGGTGTTAAGCCGGCTGACCTTTCTTCACGAGAGAAGCCATAATGATCGGATCTGGGTTTAGGGTTATGACATATCAGGCCTAACCTCGGTAGAGTAGTGACGAGGTCGGATCAAGACACCTACTAGGATATAAATAAACAGAATAAAATCATAAGAACGAATAATAATGGAAAGCGGAGAAATAACTGATACGAAACGAAATAATAACATGAACTGATACCGAAAATTAGACATGGATGTAACATAAAAGAAGTGGCTAAAGAGAACCAAAATGGTCATATACAGACACCAACTGCTACATAAGGAAGGACAACACAATAAGAAACGTTTCCACCAAAACTACTTGCACAATGAGTTAAACAACAAGAATCACAATGAGGTACCGCCTCGTATACAATAAAAATCACTACCGAGGTACTGCATCGTATAAATCAAGAATCACCAAGAGGTACTACCTCGTATTCATATTTCACAATTTTAATCGCAATCTTTCCTTACACCGCCGCGTGAGCCTTACATTTAAAATAGATTTTGAAAATAGTTTTTTTTTCGAAATTGCTGCACGCACTTTGTCCCACATTGTGATGTCGCGTGGCTTTACGTAGTTCTCCTACAAGTAACACGCTCATAAATCACACCTTATATCGCCGCATGCACATTAATACCAAGCCTTATACTGCCGCATGAGTATCAATATCATATCATAATAACAACTCGCGTCACAAGTGCCATATATCATAACTTGCCAACAATCAACAATATCAATATTTCCATTACAGTAACCCATGGCTCCACCATAAAGGGTACAAGAATATCAATAACACCAATGAATGCAAAATTTCCAACAAGGAAGATGTTTCAACAATAACAATTCTGTCTCAATGTGATAACGACTTTCACAACCTCAACACCAACAACTCAACAATGAGATAATGTATAACCACGATATTAAATAAGAATGACTCACAAGGGAAAAGATAATGTATAACAATGACTTCAAACAATGAAAATCAACAAGGAAAGAGATAACATGAATAATAACTTCAAATAATGATAATTAACAATGAACAGGTAGCATGTAACAATAAAAGAGGCAACAAGTTCAACTAAACCATGAGAGCAATTTATCATGTAGGATGTAGAATAAGTGTTAAACAAGTCAATTAAGGCATGTAAGGATAGAATAACACAAATAATGATAAATTGACTATGAGAATTTAGAACATGATATGACATTTCAATTAAAGCGTGGAAATAATCTAAATAACCTAAACCGGTCAATTACCACGTACAACCCGTATACCCACTCGTTACCTTGCGTACATGACTTTCACATAGAACAAATAAATCAATCAATACAATCCTAAGGGGTAGTTCTCCTATACAAAGCTAGGCAAGATACTTACCTCAACTAGGCTAATTCAATACTCTAATATAGCTTTTACCTTATCCACATGGCTCTAATATACAAAATCGACTTAATATCGTCAAACAACGCTAGACAAATCATTTACAATAGATAAAACTAAGATCTTTATACATTTTCCAAAAACTTAACTCGGGGCCCGACCGGTCAAAGCCCGGGTCCAATGGTAGATTCCGATTACCCTAACCCTACGAGTTCATATATATGAATAGTTTCAAAATTCGAGTACAAATCAACTCTCAAAAGTCAATTTCTTATTTTTTAAAAACTTAACAAAGTTTACAAATTTTCATATGATTTTGATGTTAAAATCTAAGATTTGTTGATGTAATATCATTATAAATAGATTAGAATTATTACCCAAGGTTTGTAGGTGAAAATTCTCTCTCCAAATCACCTCATACTGAGTCTAGTGTTAAAAAATATGGGAATGAGAGATGAAATCCCGACTTTCCATCCCTTTTGATCAGATACAGATATCGCATTTGCGACATAGGTAAGAAATTGCGTACCTTCGCAATTGCGAAGCATTTCTCGCAACTGCAACCATTGCCAGCTTTACGAAGAGGTCGCAATTATGACCCTGGCTTCGCATTTGTGAAGCCTGTGTCCATCGCAAATGCATTTGTTTAGTCGCAAATGCGAACTATCCTCTACCCGAAGGTAGTTCGAAATTGCGAGCTAGGTATCGCAATTGCGATTCTTGAGGCCCCCTTCTAAGCTCGCAAATGTGACCCTGATGTTCGCAATTGCGACACAAGACACCAAATTTTTGCAATTTCACTCCAAACCATTCCGGAACATGTCCAAAACTTATCCGAACCTTCGGGTCTCTAAACAAAACCTCCACACAAGTCTAAAAGTATCATACGAACTTGCTCGAGCGATTAAAATACAAAAATAACATCTAAAACTGCAAATTGAACTCTAAAACGCATGAAATTCAAAGAAATTTTCAAGAACTTCTAGAATTACAACTAAAAATCCGAATCCTATCAACTCAACTCCAAACAACACCAAATTTTTTAGACAACTTCCAAATAACATACCTATTCCACGTCCCAAAATCAAATTTTGAGCTCGATAGCTAAAAGTCAACATACGGTCAAACTTTTCAACTTTAAATTGCCAAATTTCGGTAAATCAACCCAAATCAACCTACGGACTTACAAAATCAATTCCGAGCAGACGCCCAAATCCGAAATCACGATACAAAGCTATCGGTGCCATTAAAACACGGTTCTGGGATCATTTTTACAAAAGTTAAAGTTTGGTCAATATTTTCCAACTTAAACCTCTAAGTCAAGAATCAAGGGTCAAAATCAACCCGAAAGCTCCCTAGAACAAAACTAACTGAACCCGCAAGTTATAAAATTATAAACACACATTTGTGAAGCATGAAAAGGGGAAACGAGGCGCAATTACTCAAAATGAATGATTGGATCGTTAGTCTCTCCTTCTTAAAACAAACAATTGTCCTCGAATGTGCATAAGGTCAAACCTGAAATGGTGAATAGATGAGGATACTGACTCCGCATGTCGTGCTCGGTCTCCCACTAGGACAAATCAACTTTCAAAAATAGCTTTTTCCTTATAATTCGCCTCCACACGGCTCAAATCTAACCAAAATCGACTTAATATTATCAAACAATGCTAGGAAAATCATTTGCGATAGATAAAGCTAAGAACTTTATACATTTTCCAAAAAGTCAACACTAATCAACCTGGGGCCCGCCCAGTCAAAGCTCGAGTCCAATGGTATATTCCGACTATCCATGACCCTACGAGTTCATGTATGTAATTAGTTTCAAAATTCGATTCTAAATCGACTCTCAAAATTTAAGTTCTTATTTTTTAAAAACTTGACCAAGTTTCACATATTTTCACTTTGATTCATATGATTTTGATGTTAAAATCTAAGATATGTTGATGGAATATGATTAGAATTACTTACCCAAGGTATTTAGGTGAAAATCCCCTCTCCAAATCGCCTCTTACTGAGTCTAGAGTTCAAAAATATAGGAATGAGCGATGAAATCGCGACTTTTAGCCATTTTGATCAGCTGCAAATGTCATATTTGCGACATGGGTTTGTAATTGTGAACCTTTGCAATTGCGAAGCATTTCTCACAAATGTGGTCGCTATCAGCCCTATGAGGAGGTTGCAATTGCGACTCTAGCTTCGCAGTCTCTATCGCAAATGCGATTGTTTTGTTGTAAATGCTTACCTTACCTGAAGCTAGTTCGCAATTGCGAGCGAGGTATCGTAATTACAATACCAGAGCCTCCCCCATGATAAGCTCGCAAATGCGACCCTAGTATTCGCAATTGCGACACCAGAGAACCAAACACCAGATTTTTGTAATTTTAGGCCAGATCACTCTGGAACTTATCCGAAACTTATCCAAGCCATCGGGTCTCTAAACCAATCCTCCACACAAGTCCAAAAATATCATACGAATTCGCTCACGCGATCAAAATAAAAAATAACATCTAAAACTACAAATTGAACTCTAAAACACATGAATTTCAAAAAAAATTTCAGGAACTTCTAGAATTACAATTAAACGTTTGAATCCTATCAACTTGACTCTTAATGACACCAAATTTTGCAGACAAGTTTCAAATACGATAACTGACCTATTCCAACTCTGAAAATCAAATTCCAAGATCAATAGCTAAAAGTCAACCCACGTTCAAACTTTTCAACTTCATATTGCCAAATTTTTGTAAATCAACACAAATCAACCTACGAAGTTTCAAAATCAATTTCGGGCATATGCCCAAGTTCGAATCACGATACGAAGCTATTGGAGCCATCAAAATATGGTTCCGGAGTCGTTTTCATAAAAGTCAAAGTTTGATCAATATTTTCTAATTTAAACTTCTAAGTCAAGAATCAAGGGTCCAAATCAACTTGAAAGCTTCATGGAACGAGCCTAACGAACCCCGCAAGTCATAAAATAATAAACACACATGTGTAAAGCGTCAAAAGGGGAAATGGGGCACCAATTACACAAAATGACCGATCGGGTCATTACATATTTTTAATTCCCTATGTTTTTTATATTTTTAATTAAATACATTATTATGCCCATGGATCCGCCCAGCCCAACCTCGGTCAAGTCTCATGGGCCACGGGCTAACTTGGATCAGGCTTTAAAGCCTCGTTTTAAATGGGCTCTAAAAATCTTAGCCCAACCTTATTAAATCACGGGTTGGATCGGGACAACCCAGTAAACCAAGCCCATATTGACGACTCAAGTGAATGGATGATAAAAACGTTTTAAATTGGATGAAATCATATCCTCAAATTAATGACACTATTATTACTATTATCATACTAAAAATTATTGTAAGCACATTGATGTCTATGAATATTTTAGGTATTTGTCCTGAATTTCTTAGTTTGTTTGAGTTTCCTATTCCTTGAAGGAAGGACAACATATTTATCATAATTGATTTTTCCTTTTACAAAAAGGAAAATATTTGGCCAGTCATTTTTCTTGAGGAAAAGATTTTATACTTCTATAAATTGAGGATCCTTACTTCTCATTTAGTAGCATCCACAATGTAGCTATAAGACATTTGAGTGTCTTATTTAAGGGGAGAATTTGTGAAACAAGTATTATGCTGTCACTTGTGTGTGCTTCTTTGTGAGGTTATTCTCTCTATATTTTATACTCTCTTTTGTATAGTGGGTTGCTCATCTCCGCTTGTGGACGTAGGTCAATTGACCGAACCGCGTTAAATGATTGTGTCTATTTTGACATATTTTACTTTGTTGTATGATTTATCATCCTTTAAGGTTTGCTTTACTGGCTTCCGCATGACACCTAATTATTTCAATCCTAACACTTGTCATGCATTTAATTCCTTATTTATACATTTTTTAACCTAAATTTGTGTAACTATGTCAATACATTATTCCCTTTAACATTGGAAAAATTAATGAATTTTGCAAAACTTACCAATCTATTTCAACTATTGTGGGTTGAAGTGGTAGACAAATTATTACAATTTCACCTTTAACTTACTTAACACAAAGGGTTACAAATTCCAACACAACAAAAAGACTCTTCTTCATCTACTTTTCTTTCCTGATTATTTACTGCGACCTACTCTATTTCAACAATAAAATAAATGGAAAAGGCTCATATATATATCCTTGCACTATCAAAAATAGTTAATATATATCATTCGTTATACTATTTGGTCATTTCAAACCCTACCATTATATTATGAAAGAAATATACCCTTATTTGAGATAGAATGTCACGTGGCCACACCAGATTAAATCGACCTATCCCCTTTCTTTTAACCCGATTCAATTCAAAAAAACCATTGCTCGATCCAAAGACCACTCCACAACATCTTTCTCTCCTCTTTTCCTCCCTCTTCTCCTTCATCTCACTGTTATGATCATGGCCAGTATTTCCACCAACAAACTTGTCGAAAACTATGGAGAATCTTCAGATTGTCACCTCGTACCTTCTTTTCTCCTTTTTCTATATCTACACATATATTTATACACAAATCTAGAGAAATATATATAAGAGGTCAAAGATCTAAAAGCTTAGGGTCGGGATTTTACTGGATCAGACTAGGAATATATTTTTTGGCGAGTCATTGCTCACTGTTTTTCTTCATATTTTAGTTTTATTTATCAGATCCGAATATGAAATAGATTGTTGAAACTCTAGCCATCCATTTGTAGCTCCGGCGAACCTCCGACGACTACTGACCATACATTGCTGCCCCGTCCTTTGTTTCTAGTGTTTATCACTAACAAGTGAACTTTTACAATTAGAGTGAGATTTTTTACTTGGTACACTGATCACCTTTATTTTGTTTTTACTAGATGAAAAGGGCATTTTTAGAATTGGGATGTGATGTCCTTCCTTATAAAGCTTTTTTTCTTTAATTTATTTATTTATTTAAGGGATCTTTCTGATTGTATTTTTTTCCATGAACTCTGAGGTATAAATTTGTAAATGTTTAGCAAATTCTCATGCTTTAAGTTAAAGGCAGAAAAATTCTCATCTATACTACCATAAACCCCAAGTCCATAGATTTATATGGTTGAATAAGAAATATTTAAGGAAGCAAATTGGTATGAGTTCTACAAGTTATAGCCTTTTGTAGTATGTTGTTTGAACTACATGCTTGGGCTTTTGATGTTGGGTCAGGTAGTGGTTTTTTTGAAGTAAATCCGGTTAAAAGAAATGGGATGAGTTAATTTAATCTAGTGCAATGTCATGATCCAAATTATCTCTCCGTGATTTGCCATAACGTCATCTAGTCTCTACGACTAGGTAAACCTAACATTTACGAAAAATAAAATGAAAACATAAAAGTCAACAACTAACAGTAATAGATGATTTAAATAAACATTAGAGATGTTGCTCGACATATACAATAATCGACTCTCGAAATATACACAAACTCTCCTAAGACCCGAAACACCGTAAGTCACAAACTTCTTAGAATTTCTAACTGTTCTATACATCAGTGTCTAATAAAGTAATGGAAGAATCAACATAAGGGGATAGATGGGGACTCCAAGGTTTGCGAACGCGGGCAGATGTACCTTAAAGTCTCCGGAAAAACAGCGACTGCGCAACTAAAAGTGAGGCTAGTAGGAGGTACCTGGATCTGCACAAAAAAATATGTGCATAAGAGTAGCATGAGTACACCACAACAGTATCTAGTAAGTGCCAAGCCTAACCTCGATCAATTAGTGACGAGGTCGGGTCAGGACCCTATATATATATATAAATAATAAGAAGGAACAAAATATCGCAGTAAAATAAAGACTAAAATTTAACTAAAAGGAAAATCACAAAAGGATGGCACTACAATACATAGAGATAGCAACAAGGGTTCTCCCGAGATAGCGTCTCGTAGTCCAAAACATAAATGTGTAGGGGGATCTCCCGGAGTACAGTTCGGTAGTCCCAAAGTAAATCTGCAGGGGGATCTCCGGGGATACCGCCCCGTTGGCCCAAAGTAAATATGCAAGGCATCTCCCGGAATATCGTTCCATAGTCCTAAAGTAAATACGTAGCTCAAATAATAGAAATAATAGTTACAACATTGATCCTACAATTTAGACAAAGTACAAACCAAGAGAAAAGCAGAAAAATCCACTAAGTATACTGCACCGAGTTTAGATAAGCATTTAAGAGACGTAGACATGCTATTCTAAGCTAAATGGGATAATTACACATACTGGTATAACTCAAATAAGAAGAGAGATGTTATTACTCAGTGAAAAATGGAGTATCACAACAGTACCAAATCGTAAGAGTAGTTCCCCCACACAAGGTTAGGCAAGCCACTTACCTCGAACCAAGATCAATCACTTGATAACAATGCCTTTTCCATAAATATCCGACTCTGAATGGTCAAAATCTAGCCAAAATCAATTACATATCATAAATATAATTATAAATAAACTAATTTAGTTAATAAAATTAAAATTAAAGCAAGAAATTAGAAAATCGCCCTAAAAAGTCTCCCCTGGCCCACGTCTCGGAATCAGATAAAAGTTACAAAATATGAACACCCATTCACTCACAAGTTCACTCGTACCAAAATTACCCAAATTCGATGTCAACATCTCAATCAAAACCCAAAATCTTAGTTGAAGAACTTCTTCCCATTTTCCCTAGATTTTCAACCCAAATCCGAATTTAAATGATGAAATCAACCATATATTAGTGGAATATAACCATAAAGGAGTTAAGAATAGTTGCCTAAAAGCTTTCTATTAAAATACCTCAAATAATCCCCCAATCCAAGCTCCCAAAGTCCCAAAATTAAAAATGGGATAAAACCCTCGAACTTGGCCCCTTTCTGCCCAGCGATTTCGCACATGCGGGCTCTTAGTCGCATCTGCGACACCGCACCTGCGGAATTTCTATCGCAGGTGCGGATTCCACTTATGGCCATGGTTTTCACTTTTGCAGACCAGGGACCGCACCTGCGATCCTGCTTTTATGGAGACCCTTCCGCTTCTGCGATCCCAAGCCTCCATGGCCTCTCCGCTTCGGAGCTCAAGCTTTCGCATATGCGGTTGCGCACATGCGGCTCCCTTCTCGCACCTGCGGCCATTGACAAATCTTCTACAACCGCACCTGCATCTATTGGCTCGCTTTTGCAGGCTCGCACCTGCAGTCAATCTTGCACAGGTGTGATTACAACAGGTGCAACAACTTCAGCCATTCCAACACAAATCCAAATGATCCGTTAAGCATCTGAAACTCACCCGAGGCCCTCGAGACCCCAACCAAACATACCTACTAGTCCTACAACAACATACAAACTTTGTCGAGCCGTAAAATCATATCAAACAACGCTAAAATCACGAATCACCCTCCAATTCAAACTTAAAGAACTTGATACTTCAAATTTCTACAACCGATGCCGAAACCTATCAAACCATGTCCGATTGTTCTCAAATTTTGCACACAAGTCATATTCGACATTGCGGATCCACTCTAACTTCCGAAGTCGGAATCTGACCCCGATATCAAAAAGTACATTATCGGTCAAAATCTCCAAAAAATTAACTTTTCCCATTTCAAGCCTAAATTAGGTGCAGACCTCTAAAACAAAATCCGGATATGCCCCTAAGTCCAAAATCACCCAACGAAGATAACAGAATCGACGAAACTCCATTTCGGAGTCATCTTCACATAGTTCTGACTATGGTAAAAAATCATAAGACTTAAGTTTCCATTTAGGGACTAAGTGTCCCAAAATACTCCGAAACAAAAAACAAAACCTCCTGGAAATTCACATAAGCAAAAAAAAAATATGGGGGAAGCAGAAAATAGGGGACTAGGGATATAACTCTCAAAACAACCGGCCGGGTCGTTACATCTTCCCCCTCTTAAAACAATCATTTGTCCTCAAAAGAGCATAGAGATGTACCTAAAGTGGTGAAAAAAAGGAGAATAACGGTTGCGCATATCATGCTTGGTCTCCCAGGTCGCCTTCTCGACCGGCTGACACCTCCACTGAACCTTTACTGAAAACATATTCTTTGACCTCAACTTTTGAACCTGCCTATCCAAAATAGCCATTGGCTCCTCAACATAAGATAGACCCTTGTCCAACTAGACTGAGTTGAAATCCAACACATGAGACGGATTACTGTGATACCTCTGGAGCATAGAAACATGGAATACCAGATGAACACCTGCTGGACTTGGAGGTAAGGCAAGCTCATAAGCAACCTCCCCAACTCGTTGAAACACCTCAAATGGACCAATGAAACCTGGGCTCAGCTTGCCCTTCTTTCCAAACCTCATGACGCCCTTCATAGGCAAAACCCAGAGCAAGACCCGCTCTCCAACCATGAATGCAACCTCACAACCCTTCCAATCCGTATATCTTTTTTGTCTAGACTAGGCTGTGCGAAGCCTATCCTAAATAACCTTAACCTTCTTTAAGGCATCCTGAACCAAGTTCTTACCCAATAATCTGGCCTCGCCCGGCTCGAACTAGCCTACTGGGGACCGACACTGCCTACCATACAGAGCCGCATACGGTGCCATCTGAATGTTGAGCTAATAACTGTTGTTGTAGGAAAACTCCACAAGTGGCAACAACTGATCCCAAAAACCTCCAAATTCCATCACGCATGCACAAAGCATATCCTATAGAATTTGAATAGTGTGCTTGGACTGTCCGTCTGTCTGAGGGTGAATTTCTATGCTCAACTCAACCAGAGTACCTAACTCCTTTTGTATGGCCCTCCAGAACCGTGATGTAAACTGCGTACCCCCGTCAGAGATGATAGATACTGGCACGACATGAAGCCTGACAATCTCGCAGATATAAACTCGAACCAGCTGCTCGGAAGAATAAATAGTCATCACAGGAATGAAATGAGCTAACTTGGTCAGTCTATCTACAATTATCCAAACTGCATCAAACTTTCGCTGAGTCCATGAGAGTCCAATAATGATATCCATAGAGATTCGCTCCCATTTCCACTTCGAAATTTCTAACTTCTGAAGCAATCTACCTGGCCGTTGATGCTCATACTTCACCTACTGGCAATTTCGACACCGGGATACATATTCCTCTATGTCCTTTTTCATTCTACTCCACCAATAATGTTGTCTCAAGTCCTAATATATCTTCGTGGCACCCAAATGAATGGAGTGCCGCTAGCTGTGAGCCTCCTGAAGAATCAACTCATGCAATCCATCTATATTGGCAACATATAGCCTGCCCTGCATCCTCAATGCAACATCATCCCCAATATTGACCTCCTTAGCATCATCGTGCTGAACCGTGTTCTTAAGGACAAGAGAATGGGGGTCATCATACTGACGCTCCCTGATACGATCATAAAGAGAAGCCTGAGAGGCCACACAGGCTAAAACTCGACTCGGTCCAGAAACATCCAATCTAACAAACTGGTTGGCCAAGGCCTAAGCATCTAATGTCAATGGCCTCTCTACTATTGGCAAATATACTAAGCTCCTCAAACTTCCTGCCCTGTGACTCAAGGCCTTCCCGGGATGGTATAAAATGGTAATATCATAATCCTTAAGAAGCTCTAACCACCTCCGCTGATGCAAGTTAAGATCCTTCTACTGAGATAGATGCTGCAAACTTCGATGATCAGTGTAAATCTCATAAGGGACACCATACAAATAGTGCCGCCAAATATTCAAGGCATGAACAATAGATGCTAACTCAAGGTTGTGGACATGATAGTTCTTTTCATGCACCTTCAGCTATCTATATGTGTAGGCAATCACCCTACAGTCCTGCATCAACACCGCACTAATACTAATCTACGACGCATTAGAATAGACAGTATAAGACTCCAAACCTGTAGGCAATACCAATACTAGGATTGTAGTCAATGCTGTCTTGAGCTTTTAAAAGCTCTAATCATACTCCTCTGTCCACCAGAACGGAGCACCCTTCTGGGTCCCCCTAGTCATAGGAGTTGTAACAGAAGAGAATCCCTCAACAAATTGATGGTAATACCCCACCAAACCAAAACATTCCGGATCTCCATAGTTGTGGACGGTCTGGGCCAACTTTGTAATGTTTCCACCTTCTTCGGATCCACCTTGATCCCTTGACTAGACACTACGTAACCCAAAAATGACACTGAATCCAACCAGAACTCATATTTCAAGAATTTTGCATAATTTCTTTTCTCTCAAGGTTTGGAGCACAGTCCTTAGGTACTCCTGGCTCCGGGAGTACACTAGAATGTCATTAATAAACACAATGATGAAAGCATTAAGATAGGGCTGAAATATATTGTGCATCAAATGCATTAATGTCGTTGGGGCATTGTCAGCCAAAATGACATCTCAAGGAACTCGTAGTGACCATACCGAGTGCTGAAAGCAGTTTTCGGGATATCCGGCTCCCGAATCTTCAACTGATGATAACCTGAACACAAATCGATCTTGGAAAACACTCTATCACTCTATAACTAATCAAATAGGTCATCAATACTAGGTAAAGGATACATGTTCTTCACTGTGACTTTGTTCAACTGGCGATAATCAATGCACATACGCATAGAACCATCCCTTTTCTTAGCAAACAAGACAAGAGTACCCCAAGGTAACATACTAGACCGAATGAAGCCCTTATCATACAATTCCTATAACTGTTCCTTCAACTCTTTCAACTCAGTAGGGGCCATACGATATGGAGGAATATAGATGGGCTAAGTGCCCAGCAACAAATCAATACCAAATTCGATTTCTCTATCGGGCGGCATGCCTGAAATATCAACTAGAAATACATCAGGGGAATCCCTCACTACTGGGACTGACTCAACTGTAGGGGTATCAATACTGGCATATCTCACATAAGCTAGATACGCATCACACCCCTTCTCAACCATTCGTTGAGCTTTAAGAAATAAAATAAATCAGCTGGGAGTGCAATCTAAGGTACCCCTCCACTCTAACTGCGGTAAGCCTGGGATAGCTAGCGTCATGGTCTTGGCCTGGCAATAAAGAATAGCATAATGGGGCGTCAACCAGTCTATGCCCAAGATAATATCAAAATCTACCATACTGAGCAATAATAAATCAGCTCTTGTCTTAAAACCACTAATAACAATCAAAAACAACTGATGCACACGGTCAACAATAATAGAATATCCCACGGGTGTAGACACATGAATAGTAGAACTTATAAATCACGAGATATGCCTACGTATGGGGCAAAATAAGATGCACATAGGAATAAGTGGAGCCTAGATCAAACAAAACGGACACATCTCTATGCCAGACTAGAATAATACCTGTAATGATAGAGTCAGAATCAACTGCCTTTGTACAAGCAGGAAAGGCATATTATATGTCTTGGCCTCCCCCTCTAGGGTGACCTTTACCGCCCCGACTTCCACCTTGAGCTGGCTGGGCAGGTGGAGTAGTGGCTCATGCTGGAATAATGGCCCGAGGACTCGATGGAGCACGTAGTGCCTAAGAAGTCTGTGGAGGTGCACCTCACCTAAGTATAGGGCAATCCCTCACCACATGGCAAGTGTCTCTACACTCAAAACAAGCTTTGGGGGGAGGGGGGTATGGCTGCTATGGCTAGCTCGGGCCAGGTCTGCAAGACTGACCGCTGAAAGCATCCCGTACAGGAGGCACACTAGATACTGGCAGTTCATAATAAGGCTCATGAGGTCTAGGAGTATCGAAATACCACTAGCGGCTAGAACAACTGAATTAACTGGGCGACTCAAATAGCCCCTACAATGTCGAACTGTAGCTAGGGAACGAGCACCAGAATAATGGCTAGACTCTCGAGACCTCTCTCTCCTTTCTCTCCCGAGTAACCATGCCCTCCACTCTCCTAGAAATACTCACAACCTACTAATACGAGATATCCATATCTAACTCTCGGGCCATGCTAGTCCTGATGCTGGGATGGAGCCTCTCAATAAACTGACAAACCCTTTCTCGAATAGTAGAAACCAAGGCCGGTGCATGTCTAGCCAAGTCACTGAAATGAATGGCATACTCCGACACAGTTATAACACCCTGGCGCGACTGCTAAAACTCGGTGTGCCATGCATCTCTGAGGCTCTGGGGACATACACCCTCAAAAACATATCCGAGAACTGAGTCCATGTAAGTGAAGCTGCTTCAGCCAGACTGTCCAACTCCTAAGCATGCCACAAGTGATAGGCTGCTCCTCTAAGCTGAAATGCAGTGAAAGAAACCCTACTCGACTGCGCTATGCCCATAGTACGGAGGATACGGTGGCACTCCTCTAGAAAGACTTGAGGATCCTCTGTCGCCAAACCATTGAAAGTAGGAGGGTGGTACTTTTGGTACCTCTCGAGCCTATGTTGCTCCTCATTTGAAATTGCTGCCCTACCCTCGGGCTGAACTGGGCTGAAGGTGGCACCAGTATAACCTAAGGAATCTGATCGACCTGAACCCGCTGCTCTAGGGTGCGGGCGACGGGAGTCTATGCTCCTCCCTCGGCCTGAGATATGGCAGGACCAAGGGGAATCAACCTTTCTTAGCTAGAGCACTAAATATGCTCATGAATTGTGCAATGGTCTCTTGATGAGCTGGTGTAGTAGAAGTAGGCGTCTCAGGTGCTTGCGCTATGATTGGAGAAATTGGTGGCTCCTCTGTGGAAGCTCATGCGGGTACTCTAGCTACCCTACATGGACATCCTCGGTCTCTACCCCGGCTCTAGCCTCTGGCAACTCTAGCAGGGGGGCGAGGGGGCTTGGTCATTTCTGGTTGTACGTGTCCTCAACATCTGCGAGAGAATAGAAGACAAAAATTTTAGAATTTTGAAGTCAAAAAATTTCGTACGACAAGGAAATTAAGGAAGTGAAATTTTCCTAACAGTTCCATAGCCTCCCGAAGATAAATATGGACGTCTCCGCACCGATCCGTGAGACTATTCTAAGCCTGCTTGTGACTCACGATACCTATGAACCTTAGAGCTCTAATACCAACTTGTCACGATCCAAATTCTCCCTCAGTGAGTTGCCGTGATGGTAGCTAGTCTCTACGACTAGGTAAGCATAACATTTGCAGTAAAATGAAATAAAAACATAAAAGTCAACAACTAATAGTAACATATGATTTAAATAAATGTTAGAGATGCCAAAAAATACTTCATTTAGAGTGTTCTCTCTCCTCTCTCAGCCTACGTTAGCGTGAAATGCTAACTTGTGCTCACCGAAAATGGGGAGAGCACAAGGTCGACCGTCAAAAGCTACAAAACAATTGATAGAGGAAGATAACAATTTCATGGAGGGAAGGAACTTAGAAGCAATACGTATGGTAACACCAAAAAACCTAGAGACTGGAGGAAACATTGCTAGTTTATCGACAAAGGCAGTGGTAAGTGGGGGCAATTCCACCATTAACACAAGGAAAGTGACCGAGGAACCAGTAGGCACCAAGAGAAAGGAACATGTAACAAATAATTTGGAGATTTGGCCAACACTTCCTTTGCGAAGTGAAGGTTCCAGAACCCTAACACCAACATGGATAACTCCGATACACATGCAGGACTGATCTGAGCTCAAAGGAAACAGGGCAGAAGCAAATTAAAGTTACAGATCACCAATTGAAGCAAGCTCAATGTGACAAAGCCAATGAAATAGTAACTAACATTGGGGGAGCACATTGTAAGCTACAACTGGAACCAGGACAACCAGGAGGAAAGGCATGGTGGACGTTATTTGAGGAGAATAAAATGGCAGCACGAGGTATGGATCTAACTTTAATACCTCTTGCGATTGTTGAGGGAGAGACGATTGTGGAATTGGTATAAGAGGATATAGGCAGTGAGATTGAAAAATGGAAATATGCTGCAATATCATATATTATTGGTGGCTCACCTGTAATTGGGTCTATAGAGAGGTTTGTAGCAGCACATAGGGAGTTCTCAGAAAAAAAAAAGTATATTATCACAATGTTGGGTATTTTGTGATTAAATTTTCATGCTTGGAAAAGAGGAATCTGGTGATGTACTCAGGACCTCATATGTTGAACAATCGACCAACTATTATTAAGTCTTGGACCACAGATTTCGATTTTGATGTTGAAGACCCGAAAACAATTCCGATATGGTAAAACTTCCTAATCTACCATTGACTTGTTGGAGTGAAAATGCATTAAGTAAATTTGGGAGTGGTTTAGGGAAACCCATATATGTTGATACCTGTACGTCAAATGTAAATGAGATTTCATATGCAAGAATTCTTGTAAAGATTGATGTAACCAGGGAGCTTCCAAATGTCATCAAGATAAAAGATCCAAATGGAAAAATGATTGAGCAGAAAATATGGTATGATTGGAAACCCACAAATTGTGCAAGGTGTATACAAATTAGTCATAACTACCAAAAACAACGGCCCCAAGCAGTAGTGGTGGAGAGCAAAATAGGCCAACAACAGCACATGAAAGTTCCAAAATAGAGGACAGAATGGAAGCCCATTAATGTTGAGGTAAACTACAGAACCTAGCTTAAAGGTAAGTGCAAGATAACAATGCTGAGAACCACAGTATAAAAAATCAAACGATGGAAGGTGGAGATGTATGGCAACAAGTGAAGAGTAAATCAGAAGCAAAAGGGCAGAAAATACCAACATCTGGACAACACATAATAGTTCTTAATGGATTTAACAAACTAGTTCAAGTAGGGCAAGAACAAAGTTTCAAAAGAACTGAAATGGCAGAATGTAGTTCAAGTAGAGGGGTTGCGACAAAGGTGTTACCACAAAATCATTCCAAAGTATCAGAATGATAGTGACATGGAATGTAAGGGGTTTTAATAAGTTGTTTAAGCACAAAGAGTTAGGGGTGTTTTTGAAGGAAAATAAGATGACTATGATATCAATAAGTGAGCATCGAGTTCATAAAACAAAAGCTACTCAGATTATAGAGAAAATTATGCCGGGGTGGAATTGGTGTCATAATGTGTCAAATTTATGCAAGAGTAGGATATGGGTAATTTGGAATCCAAATGTTATATGTTTTACAGTCATGGAGAGATCTGATCAGATTATCCATGGACATGTTAAAGTTTATCACATCACTAAGGAGTTTCAATTCTCAGTAGTTTATGGGTTGCATACTGTGCAGGATAGAATTTTTTTATAGGATATGCTTAGGGACATAGAGGGCCAAATTATGGGACCTTGGTTGATAATGGGAGATTTCAATGCAATTTTGGGGGCTGAAGATAGAGTTCATGGCAGAGAAGTGCAGGATCATGAAACTAAGGACTTCAGAGCATTGATGAAAGATTGTAGTTTGACAGAATTACCAACTGTTGATAAATCATATACATGGACTAATAGCCATGTTTTAGTAGAATAGATAGGGCAATTGTGAAAGAACCACTGGATGAAAGCTATGCCTTCTCTACAAGTTCATGTGATGGAGGTTGAGGGAAACAATGATAAAAAGAAGAGGCCTTTTAAATTCTATAACTGTATGGCAGATTATCCTGACTTAGGAAAGATAGTAGAGGCTAACTGGTGCTTACATGAAGGAAGTATGGCAACTATATGGCAGAATTTAAAAATTATAAAATCAGCTTTAAAGAAGTTGAATAGGAAAGAATTTATGAATATAGCAGAGAAGATTAAATCCATCAGAGAGAAGCTGAAAGACACACAAGGGAGAATGAGGAATTTCAATTCTCCAAACAGTTTGTTCGAAGAGGAAAAGAACCTCCTATTTCAACTTTTGAAATGGGATAAGATTGAAGAATCAATTTATAAACAGAAATCTAGAGTACAATGGCTACAATTGGGAGATACAAATAGTGCATATTTCTTTTCTAGCATGAAGGGGAGAAAGGTGCAGAATCAGATAACAAAGCTCATAGATAGTAACGGAAATGTGATGACAAATCCAAAGATTAGAAGATGAAATAATTTGGATTTACAAACAGCTATTAGGGACTGCAAGTCAAAGTGTTCATGATATTCACCCCGAATAGATAAAGAATGGAACAGTTCTTACAAGAAGCCAGCAAATATAACGTGTTACTTCTTTTACGAGAGAAGATGTATGTCAAGCACTGAAAGGAATTGATGACATGAAAGCACCTGGAGGGGATGGTTTTAATGCATATTTTTTCAAAAAAGTATGGCATATCACTGGTGAAGATATTGTAAGAGTAGTACTGGATTGCTTTAGTACAGGAAACATGTTTAACCCAATAAACACTACAACAATTACTTTATCCGCCAAAGTTAACAATCCAGCTTTGATCAGGGAATACATGCCAATCTCCTGTTGTACCATTCTATACAAGATTAATTCCAAAATGTTAACAAGTAGATTGATGCAAATGATGGATACTTTGGTAGATGATAGCCAAACAGCTTTTGTCCCTGGAAGAGTCTTGACAGATAACATCCTACTCAATCATGAGTTGGTAAAGGGCTATGGTAGGAAAGGGATCTCACCTAGATGTATAATCAAGAAAGACATGCAAAAAGCGTATGACTCCCTTGAATGGGTATTCCTGGAACAAGTTCTTATAGGCTTATGCTTCCCCAAAGAGTTTATAGGATGAATCATGGAGTGCATTAGAACAGTATCATATTCCATAACTATCAATAGAAGTCCAACTGTACCATTTGCAACTAAGAGAGGGGTGAGACAAGGTGACCCTATGTCTCATCTACTCTTTATTTAGCAATGGAATACTTGACGATGATACTGAAAAAACTGAAAGAGCAGCCAAATTTTAACTATCATTCTAGGTATGAAAAATTGAGTATCATTCAGCTCAGTTTTGCGGATGATCTGCTCTTGTTCTGTCGAGGAGATGTGATATCTATACAACTACTGTATGAATGTTTCCAGAATTTCTCAAAAGCTTCAGGACTTATTGCAAACCAAAACAAAACTTGTGTGTACTTTGGTGGAGTATCAATAGCTGTACAACAAGTGATCCTCCAGAAAATTGTCTTTACAATAGGTGAACTTCCCTTTCAATACCTTGGAGTGCCTTTAAGTTCAAAATGATTATCAGTTAATAAATGTCATCATCTACTGGATAAAATACTTGGAAGAGCGAAACAGTGGACTGCGAAGTTTTTAAGTTATGTAGGGAGATTACAGTTGATAAAAAGTGTACTGATTGCTATACAATCCTTTTGGTTGCAGATTGTTCCTTTACCAAAGAAGGTCATTCACTATGTTGAATCCATATGTAGGAAGTTTCTTTGGACAGGAGATACTAATGCAAGTAAGAAAGCTCTAGTCGCGTGGGACAAATTGTGCAGACCAAAATCAACAAGGGGACTCAACATTACTGATATGAGTGTGTGGAACAAAGCTACCTTGCTAAAACACTTATGAAATGTATGCAAAAAGAAGGATAGATTATGGATACAATGGGTACATGCTTACTGTATAAAAGGGAGGGTTCCTTGGACAGTGGAAGCAAAGCAAGCCTCATGGATAGTAAAGAAGATATTACATGCTACAAAGTATCTGGATGAGGCTGGTTTGGAGACAGAAAAGGTTCTAACATCAAGCAGATACTCCATCAAAACCATCTATAACCAATTGCGAGGGGACTTCCCAAAAGAAAGCTGGAGAAGATTGATATGTAATAACAAAGGCTGCCCGAAATGGACCTTCATATTCTACCTAGCACTTCAGGAAAGATTATATACCAAAGGCAGATTGAGTAAATGGGAGGATACAAGTCAGCCAAATATGTCCCTTGTGTGATCAGGAGATGGGGGATCATCAATATCTCTTCTTTATTTGTAAATACTCAACAGACACATGGGGGAAATTACTAGCATGGTAGGGGATCACAAGGCAGGTATATGGTTGGAATGAAGAAGTTGAATGGGCCGCAAAACATGTAACTGGTAAGGGATCAAAAGCTGAGATTTATAGAATTAGTATGGCAGGAGCATTGTATCATCTGTGGATTGAAAGGAATTGCAGAATCTTTCAGCAAGAGAGGAGAAGTAGTGGAGACATCACAAGACAAGTAATTCAAGAAGTACATTGTAGAGGCTATATGCAGATATGAATGAGAAAAGAAATGCAATACTTAAATTTTTACCCATAGCATGAATGAAGATATAGGTAGACTAAGTTAGCTTTGTACTGAGTTTGGGGCCTTCTGTCCAAACTTAGGAGTTTTGTTTATACATGTAAATATTTTCAAGTGGTAATAAAATTTTAATTACCAAAAAAATTACACAGACAAAATATTCCCGAAAGACATTTACAAAATATAGAGTATCGACAGTAAGGGTGCCCAACCCGACAGAGGTTAGGCTTGGTACTTACTGAGTACCACTGTGGTGTACTCATGCCCCTTTTGTGCATGTTTTTCATGTGCAGATCCAGGTACCGCTACTCAGGCCTACCATTCTTGAGGGAGGTGACTACTCTAGAGACTTCGAGGTACATCTGCCGCGTCTGCAGACCAAGAAGTCCCTTTCTATTCTAGCTGTTAAACATTGTCCTTCTATATTTTTCTTTCTTGTTAGATATTCTGGAGTTAGACTGTTAGATCTTCTGAAGGTTTGTGTTTCCGTGAGTTTCCGGGTTTTGGAATAGTGTACTTGGTTTGAGAATGTTGCGTTGTATATGTCGAGCGACATTATAACTATTGTTTCCATCTAGTTATTTTGGTTTTTGATTATTTCTTCCGCAAGTTTCGTTTATGTTCCGCATTTGTTAGGCTTACCTAGTCATAGAGACTAGGTGCCATCACGACAGTTCACGGAGGGGGAACTGGGGTCGTGACACAGCACAACCTGGTATATGCTACAATAAGAAAGAATCAAGTAAATAGGTACAAGAATTTGGTGTGTGAAGGTTTAGGTTATGTTAATAAGAACTTTAAAGTTACTAAGATTTTTGGTGAATATAGACCACAGACAAGTCCTTTAGAAATTACTTTCTTACAATTCGCTCCGGAAACTACACAAAGAAATTATTAATATTCCTATAAATAGATTTGAATTAATAAAACCATACATGATTAGCTGAAGGCTGAACAATAATACCGTGTCATCAAGTTCATATATTACTATCAATCTTTGCTGCTACATTTTGTTTAATTCCAATGTAATTATGAAATAAATCCTTTTTCAGTTCATATTATAGATATGGTTGGTTTTCTGTGTGCCACTGGAGACATGGAGAGTGTTGGAAATAAGTGAAAAAATGGGATATCTAAGTTGTTACCGATTAGTAAGTATCTCATATCTTTTTAAGTACCTTTTTTTGTTTTCTTCCTAAAAAGTGGATTAATTTTTACCTTAATTTTGTTTTTAAGTTGTTTAAGCACGTATCTTTATATTACATTTTGGATGAATCATATGTATTTTAACTCAACTAGATTATGTTTCTTCTTTTTCCACAAAAATAACTTTGTAGGAAGAATTTGAAGATTGAACCTTATCTATATAGTGGCTCTAGCCTTTCCATTGGCTATTGCTCGATCAAACTAAACTCATCACTCTTCCTATCAACACCACATTAGCACTTTAGTTGCCACTTCTTTGCGGCATGCATGTTTACATCTCTACCTGTTCAGGTTTTAATGATAAAAGTCTATATTATGAAAAAAAACTATCTCTTCTTTAAATTTAAGTTCAGTACTAATACATCCCAATTTATATTGTCATTTTCTGAAGGACTGCCTCCTAGGACAACATCAACTCAAGTTTCCTTTAGATATTAAAAATAATTCAATTGTTCATGGTAAGAAATTCTTTAACTATCATATTAATGGTTTTATTATGTAATAAATAGCATACACAAATTCGTATCTCATTGTTACTTCTCAGAAATTTGTATAATTTGTGATATACATCTTCATTAAGATATTCTTTTAAACTCATTTCTGAATTTTTGTCCTTACATTTTTGCAACTTTGCGCGTCTTGACTTAAAAAATTATATCTGTATTTTATTTTTATCAGCAGATATTATAGTGACAACAACATATGTCCTTTCTCCTCATTGGATGTGAGAATCTTAACATTTCTACACATTAGTACTGTTGCTGGCTTTCTTTGGAGAAGCTGTCATTTATTACCCAATGTCAAAGACAAATCGGGCATATGTAGGACAAGTTGGACAGGTATACATGCAAATTTATTCCTTGAAAGGAGTTTACATATATATTTGTACTAATATATTCATAAATACAATAGCGAAATTCGTCTAAAAAATAAGGGAATCAAGTTGTTTGATAACGGAAAGAGGATCAATTAGCGTGTATCACTCTAATTAACTCAACAAAATCAATTCTAGATAAATTTCGATGATATTGAGCTATATTGCATATATTCGCGCGACTGTATTTATAAATACAGTGTTGAAGTATGGAGCTTATGAATTTGCTTTAGAAAATTGCCTAATAGTGTTTTATTGGAAGAAACTCTATTTTTCCTTAAAGTTCAACGTGTATTTTAATCTTTTATTCTAAACAGGGTATAAGCAAGGAAGATAGGACTGCTAGGGTTACCTCCTTATCGAACGACTGATTTGGATGAGCTTTAAGAGACCACTAAAAACTTTGATATGACAAATCTAATCTGAGGCATATAACCCAGTCCTATACTATCATTTAGTTAGTATGGTTGGATATTGCTTTGAGTGATGTCAAGATGACTTAGGTGTTAGCCAATATGTATACTCTTTGAATTTGTGCTAAATGGGATGTTGCGGGGGTCATATCAAAATCTTGAGATATAGATATTATCTTTATTGGCAACATTGATATGAGAATCTTAACTCCAACATAGGTGCAGGACAAGACAGATGGTCACAACTCAAATCGGAAAGGTATACATGGAACATCATTCCCCAAAAGGAGTTTCGTTATATATAGATGTAAGTATGGAACATATGAATTTGCTTTACAAAATTGTCTAATAGTGTGTTATTGGAAGAAACTTTATACAATCTTATTAATTTACATGTGAAGCTATTTTTCCGAGGTTGATTTAAAAAAACAGCAGAAGTCAATTGATTAATGCCGTTTTACTTCCATTTCCATCTTACCCGAAACTTGACAATGTGAATACTTAAAGAAAAGCTAATTTTATTTTTCTTCAGGAATAATGGTTGGAAAAGTTATGAAGTCTGAAATTACAGTAGTTGGAGAAATTCAATATCAATGGCAGCAGAAGTTGGCAAAATACAAAGATGAGCTCTCCAAGGGAGTTTCGGGTTATTGGAAACTTGGGTCATGGAAGCCACTATTGTTGCCATCAAGCTCACTTAAGAAAAGATGTTCTCCTTCTGGACAAGATTGGCCATATGATCCAGAGAGAAAGGAGATTAAAGCAAAACAAAAAAGACCAAGTGTGATAGAATATCATTCTGTCAAGGCTTTCATTCTCCCAACAACTTTAATGAGGACATACCTGTGACGACCCGGCCAGTCGTCTTATGAATTACCGCTCCGTTTTTCCCATTTCTACTTTTTTATGCTTCATTATCCGTATTTTATGTGATCGGATTGATAAGTTTGAGTTCGGAGAGGATTTGGTAAGAAATGAGACACTTAGTCTCTTTTAAGAAGGTTTAAGTTGGAAAAGTCAACCACATGTTGACTTATGTGTTAAGAGCTCAAATATGAGTTCTGATGGTTCTGTTAGCTTCGGGAGGCGATTTATGGCTTAAGAGCGTGATCAGAATTGGTTTTGTAGGTTCGGAGTAGAATTAGGCTTGAATTGGCGAAGTTGATATTTTGGCGATTTCGGGTTGATAGGTGAAATTTTGATATAACGGTCAGAATGGAATTCCGAGAGTTGTAGTAGCTTCGTTATGTCATTTGGGATGTGTGTGCAAAATTTTAGGTCATTCAGATGTGGTTTGGTTGGGCTTTTGATCGAAAGCGTATTTCAGAAGATTTTAAAAACTTAAGCTTGAATCCGATGTGTTTTAAGTGATTTGATGTTGTTTGAGGTGTTTTGATGATTGGACCAAGTTTGGATAAGGTTTTAGGATGTGTTGGTGCCTTTGGTTGAGGTTCCGAGGGCATCGGGTGAGTTTCGGGTGGTCAATCGCACCATTTCTAAGTTTGAAAAATTGTAGAAGTTCAGGTTCAGCTGTTGTAGGGTTTTGCCCTTCGCGATCACGAGGGGAGTCCTGCGATTGCATAGAAGGAATTAAGGAAGTAGCCCAGTTGCTCTTCGCATTCGCAGAGCTTGTCTTGCAATCGCATTATTTGGGGAGAGTGTGCATCGCGAAAGAGTGAGGTGGTCCGTGATCGCGTAGGCTCAGTGGCTCAGGCATTACGATCGCAGGGTCTTGGACACGATCGCATAGAGTTATTTTAGGAGTTTAAAATTTGTTCTTCGTGATCGCGTGGGAAGCGTCGCGATCGCGATGAAGGAAAAGCAGACCTGGGCAGAATGTTTTAATTCATTTCATCCGCTATTTTGGAGCTCATTTACTCCATAGTTGGTCTTTTGAGAGCTTTTTGAAGGAAATTGAAGAGGGATTCAAGGAGAAACGTTTGGAGGTAAGCATTTGGGACCTAAAACTCAAATCTATTGTGAAATCCACCTAGAAATCATGGAATCTTAATCTAAAAATGAAAGAACTAGGGCTTGGAATTTTGGACTTTTGATTTGGGGATTTGGAGGACCATTTGGAGTCGGATTTGAGAACTTTTGGTGTGTATGAACTCGTGGGGAGATAAGGAACCCGTTGATATGAAAATTTCTAAGTTTTGAGAAGTGGGCCCGGGGCTCGGGTTTTGCTAATTTCGGGATTTTTGGTATTTTTTGATTGTTTTCGCTTGGGCTTTGTTCCATTAGCATATTTTGACGTATTTGTTCTCTTATAGATTCGACGCGCGTGGAGGCCGATTGAGAGGCAAAGGCATCACGAGCTAGAGATTTAGCCGGTTCGAGGTGAGTAATGATTGTAAATGATGCTCTGACTATTTGAAACCCCGGATTGCACATCGTAGTGCTATATTGAGGTGAGACACACGCTTGATGATGAGCGTGGGATCATGCACTATTGGGGATTGTGACTTGGTCCGTCCAGATTGATGATTTTACCACGTATTTGACTGAAACTTATTTGCTATCATCATGATTTGAGCTTCGTGCCGAGTATTTGAACTTTTCGGGGATTTTTATCACTATTTTCTCAATGTTTTGACTTATTACTTGAACTCAGTCATGCTATTTTCCACTGTATTACTACTCAGCCATTTTTGCTCAGTTTTGAGACTTAAATGATATTTTAAATGATGTTTTGGGCCGAAAAATACTGTTTTACTAATGCCCGAGGGGCTTGTGATGATTTTTGGATTGAGTACGGCCGAGGGCCAGATGTGAAGATACACGGATACTGATATGAGGCCAAGGGCCTGAGATACATATATACGCCACGAGGTGGCTTGATTGACATGAGGCCGAGGGCCTAGATTTGATGCCACGAGATGGCTTGATATTGTGCTTGGGACGTAAAGGGCCCTTCCCGAAGTTTGCACAACCCCAGTGAGTGCGGCTACCCATTGTGATGTGAGATTGAGCTCGAGGGGCGGAAATTGTTGATACTGTGCCCGAGGGGCGAACTTCTATGTGTTTACTTTATCATAACTGTCTGTCAATTACCTGTTTATTTGTTGTAGAAGTACTTTATTTCGCTTTTCATTGATTTACTGCTTACAAATTACCTATTTAATTGCTTCATTATAGAATACCTTGTGTATATGTGTTTTCTTATTTTCAGTCATTATTTACCTTTATTACTCACTGGGTCGGAGTACTCACATTACTCCCTGCACCTTGCGTGCAAATCCAGGTGCCCCAGAGGCCGAGTAATAGCTTTCAGTCATTCAGAAATTGCCGGGGATTTCGAGGTAGCTGCATGGCGTCCGCAGCCCTGATTTCTCCCTTCTATCTTATTACTTTTCCACATTCCTAGACTATCTATGTAGTAGGTTGTTCAGACTTGTATTAGAGGCTCTAGACTTGTGACACCAGATCAGTGTGGGCTATGTAGTTTCTATGTATTGTTGACTTCCGCATATCTATCTTGTTGTTTTAAACACTTATTATGATAATTGGTAATTAAACCGTGTTAGCAAATGATTTATTTAAATTGAAAATGGGTTGTGGTTTATCATTGGTCTGACTTGCCTAGTAATGTGATAGGCGCCATCAGGACCGGTATTTGGGGTCGTGACAAGTTGGTATCAGAGACTAGGTTACATAGGTCTCGCGAGTCATGAGCCAGTTTAGTAGAGTCTCGCGGATCGTTATGGAGACGTCTGTATTTATCCTCGAGAGGCTGTAGAACCTTTAGGAAAAAATTTCATATTCTTGAAATTCTGATCGTGCGAACATGTCGATCCGAGTACTAAACTTATTTTATTCTATTCTCTCACAGATGGTGAGGACACGAGCTACCGGACGGGGTGGACGACCACCAATTCCACCAGCGGAGGCCACCAAAGGCCGTGGATGCGGTCGCGGCCATGGCAGAGGTAGAGCAGTGAGGGCAGCACCTGTAGACCCACCAGCTGCCCTAGCTCAGGATCAGGCTCCAACTATAGATGCTCAAGCAACACCAGTTCAGGCACCAGCTGTGCCTATCATGATTTCCGGTCTTCAAAAGGCCTTGGCACAGATCTTATCAGTTTGCACTGGCCTGGTTCAGGCAGTTTCAGCCACTACAGCAGCAGCTACTTCACAGGCTGGGGAAGGCAATCAGACTCTCATTGCTCGCACACCTGAGCAGGTAGTGCAGGGACTTCAGACACCGGGGCACCTCCAGCCCAGCCAATTGCACCAGCTCAGGAGTTTGTTGTGCTAGTTATGCCGGATGATGAGCAGCGTCGAACTTGAGAGGTTTGGTAGACTCCAACCTCCGACTTTTAGCGGAGCAGAGGGCGAGGATGCCCAGGGTTTCTTGGATAAGTACCAGTGGATGCTTTATACAACAGGGATTCTTGAGTCTAGCGGTGTGGTATTTACCACCTTTCAGTTCTCGGGGGCTGCCTTCACTTGGTGGGAGGCGTATGAGAGGCGTAGGCCTATTGGTGCAACGCCCCTTACTTGGCAGCAGTTCTCCATTATCTTCCTAGAGAAGTATGTACCGTAGTTCCCCGGAGAGGAGTTGCGCAGACAGTTTGAGTGGTTGCAACAAGGGGATATGACTATGTCATAATATGAGTCCAGGTTTTCTGAGTTGGCTCGTCATGCCATCTGGATGATTTTGATAGATCAAGAGAGGATCAAGAGGTTTGTTGATGGTCTTACTTATTAGCTCAGTATTCTTATGACCAGAGAGAGTGATGGGTGCTACCTTCGAGGAGGTTGCTGATATCGCCCGAGATATTGAGACTGTTCACCGTCAGGAGCGAGAGGAGAGGGAGGCCAAGAGGCCTCGAGGATTGGGTAGTTATAGTGGTGCTCCTTCGAGGGACTAGTTTCAGCATAGTAGATGACGTTCTTGCAGGCCTGCTCAGTCAGCCCACCTAGAGTATCGCGGGGAATCTTCTGGTCGTGGTTATCATGGATCTCAGCCGGGCCAGTCATCACTCAGCGCACTCCTAGCTTAGAGTTCATCTCACGCCCCATCATCTTAGGGCTCTTCTATGCCGAGTGCATCTGCTAGTCTCTCCGGTGTGAGGGGTTCCTTTCAGTCCCCTTCTCCAGCACCTGGGAGTTGTTATGAGTGTGGCGACATGGGCCACATATGGAGGTAGTGTCCTCGTCGGGTTACTAGTTCGTCTCAACAGAGGGGTCGGCCCTCGACTTCTGCTCCAGTTACTTCACCACCCGCCCAGCTAGCTAGGGGTGGAGGTCAGGCAACCAGGGGTTTCCCCATAGGTGAAGGTCGCTCAGGCGATGGCTAGGATCATTTTTTTGCTATCCCAGGCAGGCCAGATGTTATTGCTTCAGATGCTGTCATTACAAGTATTGTTTCAGTTTGCCACAGAGACGCCTCTGTATTATTTGATCCTAGTTCCACCTTTTCTTATGTATCATCATACTTTGCTCGTTATTTGGGTACAACCCGTGGTTTCTTGCTTTACCTGTTCATGTATTTACCCCGGTGTGCGATACTGTTGTTGTAGACCGCGTGTACCAGTCAAGTGTGGTGACTATTGGGGGTATGAAGACTCGAGTGGATCTATTGCTATTGAGCAGGATGGATTTTGATGTCATTTTGGGAATGGATTGGTTATCTCCGTGTCGTGCTATTCTAGACTGTCATGCTAAGACAGTCATTTTGGCTATGTCGGGTGTGCCGCGGATCAAATGGCGTGGTGTGACTGATTATGTCCCTAGTAGAGTGATCTCTTTCTTGAAGGCCCAGCGTATGGTTGGGAAGGGTTGCCTTTCATATCTGGCGTTTGTGAGGGATGTCAGAGCTGAGACTCCCAGTATTGATTCTGTCCCAATTGTGAGGGATTTTCCCGATGTGTTTCTTACAGACCTTCCGAGCATGCCACCGGACATGGATATTGATTTTGGTATTGACCTGGTGTTGGGCACTCAGCCCATTTCTATTTTGTTGTATAGTATGGCACCAGCGGAGTTGAAGGAATTGAAGGAGCAAATTTAGAAACTCCTAAATAAGGGGTTCATTCGGCCTAGTGTGTCACCTTGGTGTGCGCCAGTTCTGTTTGTGAAGAAGAAGGGTGGCAAAATGAGAATGTGCATTGATTATAGGCAATTGAACAAGGTAACAATTAAGAACAAGTATCCTTTGCCTCGTATTGATGATTTATTCGACCAGCTTCAGGGAGCGAGAGTGTTCACCAAGATTGATCTCAGTTAGGGCTATCACCAGTTGAAGATCAGGGATTCAGATATTCTTAAGACTGCTTTCAGGACCAAATATGGTCATTATGAGTTTCTTGTGATGTCATTCGGGCTAAACAATGCCCCAGCAACGTTCATGCATTTGATAAATAGCGTGTTCTGGCCTTATCTTGATTTGTTCGTTATAGTATTCATTGATGATATTCTGGTGTACTCTCGTAGTCAGGAGGAGCACCCGGAGCATTTGAGAGTTGTGTTGCAGAGATTGAGGGAGGAGAAGCTTTAGGCAAAATTCTCCAAGTATGAGTTTTGACTCAGTTCAGTGGCTTTCTTGGGTCACATGGTGTCCAGCGAGGGTATTCGGGTTGATCCGAAGAAGATAGAGGCGGTTCAGAGTTGGCCTAGACCGTCCTCAGACATAGAGATTCGTAGCTTTCTTGGTTTGGCAGGCTATTATCACCAGTTTGTTCAAGGATTCTCAGCCACCGCATCGCCCTTGACCAAGTTGACTCAGAAGGGTGTTTCATTTGTATGGTCGGACGAGTATGAGGAGAGCTTTTAGAAGCTCAAGATAGCTTTCACCACAGCTCCAGTATTGGTTTTGCCATCAGCTTCAGGTTTATATACCGTGTATTATGATGCTTCAAGAGTTGGGATTGGTTGTGTATTGATGTAGGAGGGTAGAGTTATTGTTTATGCTTCTCGTCAGTTAAATCCCCATGAGAAGAACTACCTCGTTCCTAATTTGGAGTTGGCTGTCATAGTTCACGCATTGAAGATTTGGAGGCATTACTTGTATGGCGTATCTTGTGAGGTGTTCACTAATCATCGCAGTCTTCAGCATTTGTTCAAGCAAAAGGATCTTAATTTGAGGCAGCGGATATGGTTGGAGTTGCTTAAGGATTATGATATCACTATATTGTACCATCCAGGAAAGGCCAATGTGGTGGCCGATGCTTTGAGCTGGAAGGCCATGAGTATAGGGAGTTTGTCATATATTCCAATTGGGGAGAGACCTCTTGTAGTTGATGTTCAGGCCTTGTCCAATCGGTTCGTGAGGTTGGATATTTCGGAGCCTAGTCGGGTGTTGGCGTGTGCGGTTTCTCGATCTTCCTTATATGATTGCATCATAGAGTGCCAGTATGATGATCCGCATTTGCTTGTCCTTAAGGACAGAGTTCAGCATGATGATGCTAGAGATATGACCATCGGTGATGATGGGGTGTTGAGGATGTAGGGCCAGATTTGCATGCCCAATGTGGATGGTCTTCGAGAGTTGATTCTGGAGGAGGCCCATAGCTCGCGGTATTCCATTCATCCAGTGCCGCGAAGCTGTATTAGGATTTGAGGCAGCCACATTGGTGGAGAAGAATGAAGAAAGATATTGTGGGATTTGTAGCTCGGTGTCTCAATTGTCAGCAGGTGAAATATGAGCATCAGAGACCGGGTGGCTTGCTTCAGTAGATGGTTATTGCTGAGTAGAAGTGGGAGAGGATCACTATGGACTTTGTTGTTGGACTCCCACAGACTATGAAGAAGTTCGGCGCTATTTGGGTGATTGTGGATCGACTGACCATCGCACTTTATCCAGTGTGTACTACCTATTCTTCAGAGCGGTTGGCAGGGATTTATATCCCGGAAATTGTTCGTTTGCATGGTGTTTCGGTTTCCATCATTTCAGATAGAGGTACTCAGTTTACTTTGCAGTTTTGGAGAGCCGTGCAGAGAGAGTTGGGTACTCAGGTGGAGTTGAACACAGCTTTTCATCCTCAGACGGAATGGGCAGTCCGAGCATACTATTCAGATATTGGAGGACATGTTGCGTGCTTGTGTTATTGATTTCGGAGGATCATGGGATGAGTTTCTACCGCTTGCAGAGTTTGCCTACAACAACAGTTACCAGTTGAGTATTCAGATGGCTCTATATGAGGCTTTGTATGGGAGGTAGTGTAGATCTCCAATTGGTTGGTTCGAGCCCGGTGAGGCTGGGCTATTGGGGATTGATTTGGTACAAGATGCTTTGGAGAAGGTAAAGGTGATTCAGGAGAGGCTTCGTACGGTGCAGTCGAGGCAAAAGAGTTATGCTGATAGGAAGGTTCGAGATGTGTCCTACATGGTTGGCGAGAATGTTCTGTTGAAGGTCTCACCCATGAAGGGTGTTATGAGATTTAGGAAGAAAGGAAAATTGAGTCCTCGGTTCATTGGGCCTTTTGAGGTGCTTCGGAGGATTGGGGAAGTGGCTTATGAGCTTGCCTTGTAACCCAGCTTGTTGAGTGTGCATCCGGTATTTCATGTTTCTATTCTCCAGAAGTATATTGGGGATCCGTCTCATGTTTTGGACTTCAGCACGGTTCAGTTGGATGATGATTTGACCTTTGATGTGGAGCCAGTAGCTATTTTGGGTCGTCAGGTTCGGAAGTTGAGGTCAAAGGATATAGCTTCAGTGAAAGTACAGTGGAGAGGTCGGCCCATAGAGGAGGCTACCTGGGAGACTGAGCAGGAGATGCAGAGCAGATATCCTCACCTATTCGAGGCTTCAGGCATGTTTCTTGACTCAAACGAGGACGAACGTTTGTTTAAGTTGGGGAGGATGTGACGACCCGGGAAGTCGTCCATGAGTTATCGCTCCGTGTCCCCCATTTCTGCTTCTTATGCTTCGTTATCCGTGTTTTATGTGATCGGATTGATTAGTTTGAGTTCGGAGAGGATTTGGTAAGAAATGAGACA
This sequence comes from Nicotiana tabacum, assembly GCF_000715075.1. Lineage (NCBI taxonomy): Eukaryota > Viridiplantae > Streptophyta > Magnoliopsida > Solanales > Solanaceae > Nicotiana > Nicotiana tabacum. Next base: position 116,495,837 of record NC_134095.1, on the reverse strand, counting down.
CTTATTCTCTTTTAAGAAGGTTTAAGTTGGAAAAGTCAACCGGATGTTGACTTATGTGTTAAAGAGCTCGGATGTGAGTTACGATGGTTCGATTAGCTTCGAGAAGTGATTTATGACTTAGGAGCGTGATCGGAATTGGCTTTAGAGGTTCGGAGTAGAATTAGGCTTGAATTGGCAAAGTTGATATTTTGGCGATTTCCGGTTGATGGGTGAGATTTTGATATAAAGGTCGGAATGGAATTCTGAGAGTTGCAGTAGCTTCATTATGTCATTTGGGATGTGTGTGCAAAATTTCAGGTCATTCGGATGTGGTTTGGTTGGGCTTTTGATCGAAAGCGTATTTCGGAAGATTTTAGAAATTTAAGCTTGAATCCAATGTGTTTTGAGTGATTTGATGTGGTTTGAGGTGTTTTGATGATTGGAGCAAGTTTGGATAAGGTTTTAGAATGTGTTGGTGCCTTTGCTTGAGGTCCCGGGGGCCTCAGGTGAGTTTCGGGTGGTCAATCGGACCATTTCTAAGTTTAAAAAATTGCAGAAGTTCAGGTTCAGCTGTTGCAGGGTTTTGCCCTTCGCGATCACGAGGGGATTCCTGCGATCGCATAGAAGGAATTGAGGAAGTAGCCCAGTTTCTCTTCGCATTCGCAGAGCTTGGCTTGCAATCAAATTATTTGGGGAGAGTGTGCATCGCGAAAGCGTGAGGTGGTCCGTGATCGCATAGGCTCAGTGGCTCAGGCATTGCGATCGCAGGGTCTTGGACGCGATCGCATAGAGTTATTTTAGGAGTTTAAAATTTTTTCTTCGTGATCAGGGGGGAAGTGCCACGATCGCGATGAAGGTAAAGCAGTCCTGGGTAGAATGTTTTAATTCATTTCATCCGCGATTTTGGAGCTCATTTACTCCATAGTTGGTCTTTTGAGAGCTTTTTGAAGGAAATTGAAGAGGGATTCAAGGAGAAACGTTTGGAGGTAAGAATTTGGAACCTAAAAATCGAATCTATTGTGAAATCCACCTAGAAATCATGGAATCTTAAGCTAAAAATGGAAGAACTAGGGCTTGGAATTTTGGACTTTTGAATTGGGGATTTGGAGGTTCGGAGTAGAATTAGGCTTGAATTGGCGAAGTTGATATTTTGGCGATTTAGGGTTGATAGGTGAGATTTTGATATAAGGGTCGGAATGGAATTCCGAGAGTTGCAGTTGCTTCACTATGTCATTTGGGATGTGTTTGCAAAATGTCAGATCATTCAGATATGGTTTGGTTGGGCTATTGATCGACAGCATATTTCGGAAGATTTTAGAAACTTAAGCTTGAATCCGATGTGTTTTGAGTGATTTGATGTTGTTTGAGGTGTTTTGATGATTGGAGCAAGTTTGGATAAGGTTTTAGAATGTGTTGGTGCCTTTGGTTGAGGTCCCGGGGGCCTCAGGTGAGTTTCGGGTAGTCAATCGGACCATTTCTAAGTTTGACAAATTGCAGAAGTTCAGGTTCAGCTGTTGCAGGGTTTTGCCCTTCGGGATCACGAGGGGAGTCCTGCGATCGCATAGAAGGAATTGAGGAAGTAGCCCAGTTGCTCTTCGCATTCGCAGAGCTTGTCCTGCAATCGCATTATTTGGGGAGAGTGTGCATCGTGAAAGCGTGAGGTGGTTCGTGATCGCGTAGGCTCAGTGGCTCAGGCATTGCGATCACAGGGTCTTGGACGCGATCGCATAGAGTTATTTTAGGAGTTTAAATTTTTTCTTCGCGATCGCGTGGGAAGTGCCGCGATCGCGATGAATGAAAAGCAGGCCTGTGTAGAATGTTTTAATTCATCTCATCCGCAATTTTGGAGCTCATTTACTCCATAGTTGGTCTTTTGAGAGCTTTTTGAAGGAAATTGAAGAAAGATTCAAGGAGAAACGTTTGGAGGTAAGAATTTGGGACCTAAAACTCGAATCTATTGTGAAATCCACCTAGAAATCGTGGAATCTTAAGCTAAAAATAGAAGAACTAGGGTTAGGAATTTTGGACTTTTAAATTGGGGATTTGGAGGTTCGGAGTAGAATTAGGCTTGAATTGGCGAAGTAGATATTTTGGCGATTGTGGGTTGATAGGTGAGATTTTGATATAAGGGTCGGAATGGAATTCCGAGAGTTGCAGTAGATTCGTTATGTTATTTGGGATGTGTGTGCAAAATTTCAGGTCATTCAGATATGGTTTGGTTGGGCTATTGATCGAAAGCATATTTTGGAAGATTTTAGAAACTTAAGCTTGAATCCGATGTGTTTTGAGTGATTTGATCTTGTTTGAGGTGTTTTGATGATTGGAGCAAGTTTGGATAAGGTTTTAGAATGTGTTTGTGCCTTTGGTTGAGGTCCCGGGGGCCTCAGGTGAGTTTCGGGTAGTCAATCGGACCATTTCTGAGTTTGAAAAATTGCAGAAGTTTGGGTTCAGCTATTGCAGGGTTTTGCCCTTCGGGATCACGAGGGGAGTCCTGCGATCGCATAGAAGCAATTGAGGAAGTAGCCCAGTTTCTCTTCGCATTCGCAGAGCTTGGCTTGCAATCGCATTATTTGGGGAGAGTGTGCATCGCGAAAGCATGAGGTGGTCCGTGATCGCGTAGGCTCAGTGGCTCAGGCATTGCGATCACAGGGTCTTGGACGCGATCGCATAGAGTTATTTTAGGAGTTTAAAATTTTTTCTTTACGATCGCGTGGGAAGTGTCGCGATTGCGATGAAGGAAAAGCAGGCCTGGGTAGAATGTTTCAATTCATTTCATCCATGATTTTGGAGCTCATTTACTCCATAGTTGGTCTTTTGAGAGCTTTTTGAAGGAAATTGAAGAGGGATTCAAGGAGAAACGTTTGGAGGTAAGAATTTGGGACCTAAAACTCAAATCTATTGTGAAATCCACCTAGAAATCATGGAATCTTAAGCTAAAAATGGAAGAACTAGGGCTTGGAATTTTGGACTTTTAAATTGGGGATTTGGAGGTTCGGAGTAGAATTATGCTTGAATTGTCGAAGTTGATATTTTGGCGATTTCGGGTTGATAGGTGAGATTTTGATATAAGGGTCAAAATGGAATTCCGAGAGTTGCAGTAGCTTCGTTATGTCATTTGGGATGTGTGTGCAAAATTTCAGGTCATTCAGATATGGTTTAGTTGGGCTATTGATCGAAAGCATATTTCGGAAGATTTTAGAAACTTAAGCTTGAATCCGATGTGTTTTGAGTGATTTGATGTTGTTTGAGGTGTTTTGATGATTGGAGCAAGTTTGGATAAGGTTTTAGAATGTGTTGGTGCCTTTGGTTGAGGTCCCGGAGGCCTCAGGTGAGTTTCGGGTAGTCAATCGGACCATTTCTAAGTTTGAAAAATTGCAGAAGTTCAGGTTCAGCTGTTGCAGGGTTTTGCCCTTCGGGATCACGAGGGGAGTCCTGCGATCGCATAGAAGGAATTGAGGAAGTAGCCCAGTTGCTCTTCGCATTCACAGAGCTTGGCTTGCAATCGCATTTTTTGGGGAGAGTGTGCATCGCAAATGCGTGAGGTGGTCCGTGATCGTGTAGGCTCAGGCATTACGATCACAGGGCCTTGGACGCGATCGCATAGAGTTATTTTAGGAGTTTAAAATTTTTTCTTCGCGATCGTGTGGGAAGTGTCGCGATCGCGATGAAGGAAAAGTAGGCCTGGGTAGAATGTTTTAATTCATTTCATCCGCGATTTTGGAGCTCATTTACTCCATAGTTGGTCTTTTGAGAGCTTTTTGAAGGAAATTGAAGAGGGATTCAAGGAGAAACATTTGGAGGTAAGAATTTGGGGACCTAAAACTCGAATCTATTGTGAAATCCACCTAGAAATCATGGAATCTTAAGCTAAAAATGGAAGAACTAGGGCTTTGAATTTTGGACTTTTGAATTGGGGATTTGGAGGTTCGGAGTAGAATTAGGCTTGAATTGGCAAAGTTGATATTTTGGCGATTTCGGGTTGATAGGTGAGATTTTGATATAAGGGTCAAAATGGAATTCCAAGAGTTGCAGTAGCTTCGTTATGTCATTTGGGATGTGTGTGCAAAATTTAAGGTCATTCAGATATGGTTTAGTTGGGCTATTGATCGAAAGCATATTTCAGAAGATTTTAGAAACTTAAGCTTGAATCCGATGTGTTTTGAGTGATTTGATGTTGTTTGAGGTGTTTTGATGATTGGAGCAAGTTTGGATAAGGTTTTAGAATGTGTTGGTGCCTTTGGTTGAGGTCCCGGGGGCCTCAGGTGAGTTTCGGGTAGTCAATCGAACCATTTCTATGTTTGAAAAATTGCAGAAGTTCAGGTTCAGCTGTTGCAGGGTTTTGCCCTTCGGGATCACGAGGGGAGTCCTGCGATCGCATAGAAGGAATTGAGGAAGTAGCCCAGTTGCTCTTCGCATTCACAGAGCTTGGCTTGCAATAGCATTATTTAGGGAGAGTGTGCATCGCGAAAGCGTGAGGTGGTCCGTGATCGTGTAGGCTCAGGCATTGCGATCACAGGGCCTTGGACGCGATCGCATATAGTTATTTTAGGAGTTTAAAATTTTTTCTTCGCGATCGTGTGGGAAGTGTCGCGATCGCGATGAAGGAAAAGCAGGCCTGGGTAGAATGTTTTAATTCATTTCATCCGCGATTTTGGAGCTCATTTACTCCATAGTTGGTCTTTTGAGAGCTTTTTGAAGGAAATTGAAGAGGGATTCAAGGAGAAATGTTTGGAGGTAAGAATTTGGGACCTAAAACTCGAATCTATTGTGAAATCCACCTAGAAATGATGGAATCTTAAGCTAAAAATGGAAGAACTAGGGCTTAAAATTTTGGACTTTTGATTTGGGGATTTGGAAGACCATTTGGGGTCGGATTTGAGAACTTTTAGTGTGTATGAACTCGTGGGGAGATAAGGAACCCGTTGATGTGAAAATTTCTAAGTTTCGAGAAGTGGGCCCGGGGCTCGGGTTTTGCTAATTTCGGGATTTTTGGTATTTTTCGATTGTTTTTGCTTGGGCTTTGTTCCATTAGCATATTTTGACGTATTCGTTCTGTTTTGGATAGATTTGACGCGCGTGGAGGCCGATATAGAGGCAAGGCGTCACGAGCTAGAGATTTAGCCGGTTCGAGGTGAGTAATGATTGTAAATGATGCTCTGAGGGTTTGAAACCCCGGATTGCACATCGTAGTGCTATATTAAGGTGAGACACACGCTTGATGACGAGCGTGGGATCGTGCACTATTGGGGATTGTGTCTTGGTCCGTCCTGATTGATGATTTTACCACGTATTTGACTGAAACTTATTTTCTATCATCATGATTTGGGTTGATTTCTATATTTGGGCTTCGTGCCGAGTATTTGAACCCTTCGGAGATTTTTATCACTATTTTCTCACTGTTTTGACTTATTACTTGAACTCAGTCATGCTATTTTTCACTGTGTTACTACTCAGCCAATTTTTACTCAGCTTTGGAGACTTAAATGATGTTTTTGTCACAACCCGGAATTTCCACCCTCGGGAGTCGTGATAGCGCCTACTAATGTGAGCTAGGCAAGCCAACCTTTAACTATCTACTAATTTTTTCATATTACTTCTTTTCAAAACATAGGGTGACACTATAAATAAAGCGGAAGTTAGGAAATAGGTGGAAGTCAACATTTATAAAGCTTAGAGCTACGTCAATTACCACTTTTAAACTTCAATACCCCAAAATCCGGGGTCAAAGTACCACAGACAGTCTAAGAGTCACTACATACAAAGTTTGAAGAAAATACATAGTACTGCTCCTGAGCAAGAGATAAAGGAAACAGGAAATAGAGATAGAGGAGACGCCAGGGCCCGCAGATGTCTGCAAGTCTACCTTGGGTCTCCGGATGGACTGAAGGAAGCCCTCCAACTACTGTCTGAAAGCTACTCCAGGATCTGCACACAATGCAGAGTGTAGTATCAGCACAACTGACCCCAGGTGCTGGTAAGTGTCTGGCTTAACTCCAGCGAAGTAGTGACGAGGCTAGGACCAGACTCCAGATAAACCTGTGCAGTTATATAATATATGGCAGAAAAGTAAACAGGTAATAAGTAATTAAAGCTGGGGAAGGGAAACATGTCTCTAGGATAGCTGAAAAAGCAAAATAGCAAGGAATAAATAAGGAAGCTGACAATATAACTTCTAACACAGATAAAGAAAAGTAAAGACAACTTTCACTTTCAGTTTCCATCTTGTTGCAGGCGTGCAACCCGATCCCATTTCTCATATCTTGTGGTAGGCATACCACCCGCTCCCATTTCGTAATATCTTGTGGTAGGCGTATCACCCACTCCCATTTCATAATATCTTCTGGCAGGCGTACCACCTGCTCCCATTTCATAATATCTTGTGGTAGGCGTACCACCCGCTCCCATTTCATAATATCTTTTGGTAGGCGTACCACCCGCTCCCATTTCATAAGATCTTGTAGTAGGCGTACCACCCGCTCCCATTTCATAATATCTTGTGGTAGGCGTACCACCCACTCCCATTTCATAATATCTTACAATTTCAAGGAATCCCAGCAAGGGAAAATAATCAATATAATAAGTTCCCGGTAAGGGAACACAACAATGTAACAATTTTCCCGGCAAGGGAACAACAATATTGAAATAGTCATCCCAGCAAGGGAGAATCAGCTATAACCAATCTCAACTTAGCTTGTACTCATTTCAATTATTGAAAATTCTCAATCATAGATGATCATTAAGTAAAGCACCCAAGTGTCATTTAAGAACACAACAACTTTCAATTTAAGACTCACGGTCATGCTTGACACCAACGTATAGATACTCGTCACCATGCCTATACGTCGTACTCAACAAGAAGCAAGTAGCAAATATGACTCAACTCCTAATCCCTCAAGCTAGGGTTAAACCAAACACTTACCTCGATGCCTTGAACACCACGCAAGTCTCAACTATAGCTTTACCCCTCGATTCCACCACCAATCCGCTCGAATCTAGTCACAAGTTACTTAATTACATCAATAAGTGCTAAATGAATCAACCCAAATGCATGAAAATGAGTTTTTCAAAGTTTTACCTAAAAGTCAAAAATCATCCCCGGGCCCATGTGGTCGAAACCCGAGGTTCGAACCAAAACCCGATTACACATTCCCCCACGAATCCAAATATATAATTTATTTTTGAGGTCCAAATCCCCAATTTTAGATAAACCTAGGTTCTACCCAAAACACCCAATTTCCCCCATGAAATTTTTTGATTTGAAGTTGAAATCATGTTAAAAGATGTTAAGGAGTTAAGAAAATGAGTTAGAAATCACTTACCAACGTTTTTGGAGAAGAAAGGTTGTTTGAAAATTCGCCTCTTATGTTTTTGGGGTTTTGGAAAGTGAAAAATAACTGAAATTCCCGTCTATTTATACCCCTCTCAGACCCCCTGTACGGACCGCATTAAATGGACCGCGGTCGCACAGGCTTCCACCGCAGACCGCACAAAGGCGACCGCGCTTGCCTAGTAATGTGATAGTCGCCATCACGATCGGTAATACCAACGAAGTTTGAGAATCTGCAATTTGAAAAGCTAACTTTCCAATAAGTTTGAAGAATATTATGTCATAAAACTATATTTGATTAACTTATGTACTAACTACTACGTGAACGCCTATAATTCTTTACACAAAGGAAGGACAAAAATACTACATACAAAATAAATAGCATAATTAGACATCAGTTAAATAAGTCATGCTTCATATGAGTTCTATTTGGAATAAGATTATGTAGATCATAAACTGATTAAAAGGTGAAAGAAGGTGTTTTTTGGCAACACCCTCTACATCTTAAGAATCTGTCTGTTTCTTATATTTAATTCTTTCCTATTTCTTATGTTTTGACATGCAGCCTCGATATGAGCGTCTCTGCATGTAATATCAACCAAAAACTCATAGTATTTATGAGTGTGTACATTGTCATGTCCCCAAGCACCTTAGGAAAGTTGTTGTACTAGAGTGTGTACATTGTGGATATCAAGGTTGTGCAAATGAGGAGTAATTGTTTTCCCCTAACTATATGTTATGAAGTCTGATTTTTCTATCTTGAAATACTATGGCTTTGTCGTATTTTTGAATTTTTAAGGCATTAGAAACCTTTATTTGTGGCAATCTAGTTGGTATACATGACTTGCTTTATTGTGGCTATAAAGAACATTATTGGACTTAAGGAAATAACTGTATGTTTTTTTTTTAATTGTGTTTTCTTACTACTTTATTATACGAATATCCACTATATTAACATGTTCCAAAAAATAATAGCATTTCTATGTTTTTTGTATCTACCATCTTTTCTAAGATATATTTTCTTATGAAAAATTATATTTATTATTCTCTGCGCAACGCGCGGGTACGGATACTAGTATTATTAAAAGGAAAGGAAAAAGTCCTCTCCTTAAGCCAAATGTCATCATCAGAATATGCCACATGGTAGTTTAGGACAAGCCTTCAAAAAAATAGAGCTATAAAATTATTTGAAAACTAACTGCTTCACAATGGATAGAATTTGTTAATTTTGAATGTATGTTTTGAGTAATGATCTAGAAAGATGAATATTTTCCTTAAAACATGGAAGATATGCATCTGAATTGTACGATAAAGTATTCCACCCAATTTACTAAAAAATAAAAATCTGTTTTAAGTTTCTGTTTTTGAGTAATGGTGTAGAAAGATAAATATTTTTCCTTGAAACATGGAAGATGAATTTGAACTACTCGATAAAGTGTTCAACTCAATTTATTAAAAGGTACATCTAAATGCCAAAAAATATTATTACATTAGCATAATACATGAATTTAAAATAAAAGGACATCATCAAAACTTACACAAATGATCAATTTTGTTATGTTAGTTAGATAATTATATATTATAGTTTAAAAGTATTTAATGTGATGGTATCTTAACGAACACTTCTTTGTGGATAATATTTTTTTGTGTATGTTTTCTCCTAATGCTTTGGTTGCTCTACCTTAACCAAAATTCTTGTTGTCGATCTCGATATACCTCTTGAAAGTGTAACATACAGTTGTTCGTGCAAAAAAAATATTGCGGTAAATATAGTCCAATATTTAGGATATTTGTGCTTGTGCTTTATTTGTTATATTTGCAAAACATAAACATACTAAAAATTATTTTCACACAAATTAAAGGATATTCCTTAGTTTCGGAAGACGAAAGTTGAATTGAGGGATAAGAATATACTTAGAAGCACATTGACCAGTATCATAATTTTTGCATGTATGATATTATTGTCAAAATTTCTTATATACCATTTGTGTGTTATTCATATGTTATTCGGCTTATCTAAGTTTTCTAGTAGCATGACGGACAATTTTTGTTTTCAAAATTAACTTATATAATGGAAGATCAACTTTAACCTAGTCTATTATATATACGGTGACGCAAACATACGTAAGAAATATTAAACTTGACAACAAACATGTATGATAGAAGGTCATTTGGTATTAAAATATTTAAGTATTCTTCTTGGTAGTAATTATTGGTATCATTTCTGCTGAGTCAAATTTGAAAAAACATTTTATTTTTATTATAAAATTTTGCAATCAACCTTTTATTTAGTTCATCACATATTCATTTCTGCTAGATAAGATATCTTTTTAATTCTATCATGTGATTTGCACAAATTGTGTTTTAATCTTATGATAGAAATATTTCTCTTATTAAATGCATTATTATTACCATTGAGATTGATAACCAAGTGTTCAAGAAAAACCAAGTCAACTTTTATTGGATACTCTTATTCGTTTCTGACACGAAGCAAGAAGATACTGAATACTAGATCTGTTCTTACTTTATATTTCTTGTCAGTTGAATCTTTTTCATTTGAAGCCAGACATATAACTTTGGCATGCTAGCTTTTACAATATTTTATCGATTTTGGAACTACTGGTAGTACTTGACAAAAGTCACCTCCCAAACCATTAATTGTTTCACCAAATGGTTCATTAATAAGAACTCTAGGCAATTATTTCTATCGTTTGACACTTTGCTGTAAGTGCTTGATCCAATATTATCAATTTTACTTTCCTTATAAATATAGCATCATTGTTCTGCTTTGATATACTTGTGATGCTTATTTAAGTTGTTTGAATAGGTATATCAAATCTAAAGTGGGTTGTCTTACAATAAAATTATATATGGTACATCACTTGCTATTATTGTTAACAATATCATGCCTCTTGTATGATATTTGCAAGTAATGTATGACATAGAAATATTATTTTGATTCTGCCGGAGGCATCTATAAAAAATAATCTCATTATACCAGAGTCGACTCTTTATAATATAGTCTTGAAAAACTTGTTATTGATTATGATTTAGCTTTGGTTGTGCTTCCGCAAACGCTTGTATAGCATTTAGATTCTTAATAATAAACTAACCTTTTTAGTTTCTGTTTTAACACTCTTTTTATGGAATAAATTTATGCATCCTAAAAAAAATTTTAACATGAATAAAATTTTTACTCATATGATGCATTTAAAAAATAATTGAATTAGATCCACTTGCTAAATAATTAATTAAAAGATTTAATTATTGGATTTTAATATAAAAAATAATTTATTCTATGTTGATTCAGATCTTAATATTAGTTCATCTCTTGTTTTGAATATTTAATCTTAATTATAAGTGTATACACTATCAATTTTATTTTTAAAGAGTAAAATATTGATATGACATTTCACTTTTAGATCTTTATATTTGTAAAATCATTAGTGATATTGACTCTTACTAACTATTTTTTTCTCTTTCTCGCACATTTATATTCTTAAATATTTTCTTAGTTGTTGTTTAATAATTGAATATTTTTCAATATTACACGAAAAAAGTAATTAAAAAATATTATTTGATTAGAAAAATAGTTCAAATACAATATGAAAATATACTATCGTGGGTATATTTTTTCTCAATTTCAACCCTTTATGAAGTCCATTTAATATTACTTTTTTTGGTATTAAACATTATGTAGTGATAATGTATTGCCAATATGGAGGGTTCTTCCGAAATTGATTTTATTAAACCTTCTTACATATTTTTAATAAAAATTGAATAAATTTTTTTTATTAATTTTAAAATTTTAATATTAAAAATTAGCAAAGAAGGTATTGTAGCCCAAAAATTAAGTTATTTCAGTTATGTCCTTTCTCTATGAGTTCTTCCGCTTAATATTTTAGGGCTATTTTGGTATATTAATATTGTATTTATGCTTTTATAATAATATAGGCTCTCCTTTTTCTAAATGGATTTGGACAATATAATACATTCTCAAATTAAATTGTAATAGGACATTATAATACGTTTTTGAATTATATTAGTAATAGAAATTTTTAAGAAGTATATCCTAAAAGCAATAGGATTACATGACTAAAGATATTTACTTGTTTAATTTTATATGAATTAGACAGCCCGAAAGTAATTATAGTAATAATATTCCTAAAGGTAATCATGTAGGATTCCTAACGTGTAGTATTATGTCCTCAAACTAATAGGATTATAAGGCTAATATCTAAAATTTCGGTTATGTCCTTTTTATTATGAATTATTATGCTTAATATTATAAGGTTATTTTTGTAAAACGATATTATATTCAAGACTTTATAATAATATATATCAAATTATTAAATTTGTAATAGGAATGGATTCCAAAAGGTATTGGTATTAGTTTAAGATTCGGACAATATAATTGGGTGTTGTCAAATATAGTAATTTTTAAGTTTCATGTGTTTCTAGGATAGGTTTAGGGACGTGTGGATCTGTTCATGTAATATAGGAGTTTTTAAGTTTAATGTGTTCCTAGGATAGATTTAGTTTATTCATGTATATAGAAATTTTTAAGTTTAACGTGTTGTGTCCTATGGTTAATAGGATTAGAGGGCCGACATTGGAATTTCAATTATGGCTTTTCTTTAGGAGTTATTATATTTAATATTTTAAGGGTATTTTGGTAAACCGACATTATATTTATACTTTTATAATAATATAAATATAGATGTAGGATAATAATAAATAGGTTGTATAACTAAGACTTCTATTAGTAATACATAGATTGAATAAGGTTTGGTAGGATGCATTAGAGAAAATAATGCAATAATTTTTAAATTCAAAGCCAAAATCAACTGCTTGGTCGTGAGTGCTCCAAAATGTTTACACTGTTATAAAATAAAAGTAATGCAGGAAAATGTAAATAAGAAGAGATAGAAAGAAGGGAGAAGTGTTTTCTTCTTTCACTTTGGTGTATTTTTCCATTGCAATTGCATGGCCTTTTATAGGCATAAAAAGTAAAGATGATGGACATAAAGTAGGAAATTTAATCTTTAAGTTATTCACAAAATGCGCATCCAATGTAGCATCCAATGTAGTATCCAAAGAAGTATCCAATATATAAACTATTCATAACACTCCCCCTTGGATGTCCATGTAAGATAATGTGCCTCATTAAAAACATACAAAAAAATATTGGGATGCACATAGTTATTTATAATATGCATTGCTTGCTGCCTCATTAAAAACCTTACCAGGAAAACCCAGTGGGATAAAATCTTGGTTAAGGAAAAGAGTGCAACGTGTAGTTACTCCCCCTGATGAAAAATCACTTAATGTCTCGAAGACGACGCATTCCAATCTTATATATCAGCTTTTCAAATATTGAGGTTGGTAATGCCTTAGTGAACAGATCAGCCAAATTATCACTTGAACAAACTTGTTGTACATCTATTTCACCATTCTTCTGAAGATCATGAGTGAAAAAGAATTTCGGTGAAATGTGTTTTGTTCTATCTCCTTTGATATATCCTCCTTTCAATTGAGCTATGCATGCAGCATTGTCTTCATATAATATTGTTGGAATATTCTCTTTCGAAGAAAGACCACATGTTTTCTGAATGTGTTGAGTTATAGATCTTAACCAAACGCATTCTCGACTTGCTTCGTGAATGGCTATTATCTCTGCATGGTTTGAAGAAGTAGCAACCATAGTTTATTTTGTCGAACGACATGATATGGATGTACCTCCACTTGTAAATAAATAGCCTGTCTGATATCGACCTTTGTATGGATCAGACAAATATCTTGCATGTGCATAACCAATCAATGATGACTTAGATTCATTTGAATAAAATAAACTCATTCAATGATCCCTTTGAGGTATCTGAATATATGTTTAATACCATTCCAGTGTCTTTGTGTTGGCGAAGTACTAAATCTTGCCAATAAGATTACTGAGAAAGCTATATCTGGTCGGGAATTATTGGCAAGTTACATTAATGCCCCAATTGCACTAAGATATGGTACTTCGGCACCAAGAAGCTCTTCATCATTTTCATGAGGTCGGAATGGATCTTTCTTTATATCAAGTGATCTCACAACCATCGGGGTACTCAATGGATGTGTTTTATCCATATAGAATCGCATTAAAATCTTTTCGGTTTATGTTGATTGATGGATAAATATTCCATCTTTCATATACTCAATTTGTAGACCAAGACAAAATTTTGTCTTTCCAAGATCTTTCATTTCAAATTCTTTCTTCAAACAGTCTACTGTTTTTGGAAGCTCTCCAGGAGTTCCAATGATATTTAAATCATCAACATACACGACGATTATAACAAATTCAGATCCAGACCTTTTTATAAAGACACAAGGACAAATTGGATCATTCTTGTACCCTTCTTTCAACAGGTATTCACTCAAGCGATTGTACCACATACGAACTGATTGTTTCAATCCGTATAAAGATTTCTGAAGCTTTATTGAACAAGTTTCTTGAAAACTTTTATATGCTTCTGGCACTTTAAATCTCTAAGGTGCTTTCATAAAAATTTCATTGTCTAATGATCCATACAAATAGGCTGTAACAACATCCATTAGATGCATATCAACTTTTTCTTGCACTGCCATATTTATGAGATACCTGAAGGTGATAGCATCCACTACAGGAGAATATATCTCCATATAATCAATTCTAGGCCTTTGGGAAAACCCTTGTGCTACAAGTCGCGCTTTATATCTATCGACTTCATTTTTATCATTTCGTTTTCGCACAAAAACCCATTTATACCCTATTGGCTTTATGTCTTCAGGTGTTCGAACTATGGGTCCGAAGACTTCACGTTTTCCAAGTGAAGTTAACTCTGCCTGGATATCTTCTTTCCATTATGGCCAATCATTTCTCTATCTACATTCATTGACAGATTTTGGTTCAAGATCCTCATCTTGTTGCATTATTTCAACAGTAACATTATAAGAAAAAATGTTATCCATAACAATATTATTTCGGTCTCATCTTTTCCCGGTTGAGACATAACTTATTGATATCTCTTCATTTTCATTATTTTCAGGTACCTGGACCTCTCCTAAGGTCTTATCATTTGTTACGTCTTGGGGCTCTTCTTGAGCCACTACCTCGGTGTTATGTTCACTTTGATCACTTGCTCCTTTTCTTCTTCGAGGATTTTTATCTTTAGAACCGATTGGTCTACCACATTTCAAGCATGGCTTAGACTCATTTGTTTTAATTAATTGTCCTGCCAGGATATCAACTCGAATTGCAGCATTAGCAGCTGGAATATGTGACTTAGTCACCCTTGGTAGGTCAGTGAATGCATCTGGAAATTGATTTGCAATATTTTGTAAATGAATAATCTTTTGAACCTCTTGTTCACATTGATTTGTTCGAGGATCTAAATGAGACAGTGATAATGCATTCCAATCTATCTTCTTTTTCAGCTGCTTATTTTCTCCCCCTAATGTTGGATATACTGATTTATCCAAATGGCAATCAGAAAATCTTGCCGTAAATAAATCTCCAGTCATCGGCTCTAGATATTTTATAATAGAAGGAGATTCATATCCAACATATATCCCCAACCTTCTTTGAGGACCCATCTTTGTGTGTTGTGGTGGAGATTGGAACATATATCGCACAACCAAAGATCCTAAGATGGGAAATATTTGGCTCCTGACCAAAAACCAATTGCAATGGAGAGACTTTATGATAACTTGTGGGCCTTATCCGCATAAGTGCTGCTGCGTACAAAATAGCATGACCCCATACTGAAATGGAAAGTTTTGTTCTCATAAGCATTGGTCTAGCAATTAATTGGAGGCGTTTGATCAATGATTCTACTAGACCATTTTGTGTATGAACATGAGCAACCGGATGCTCAATTTGTATCCCATATGAAATACAATAATCATTAAAGGCTTGGGATGTAAACTCACCAGCATTATAAAGACGAATTGTCTTAATTGCATAATCTGAAAATTGTGCTCTTAGCTTTATTATTTGAGCCAACAATCTCGCAAATGTCATACTGCGAGTTGATAGTAAGCACACATGTGACCATCTTGTAGATGCATCTACCAAAACT
The DNA here is from genome assembly GCF_000715075.1 of Nicotiana tabacum. Taxonomy (NCBI): domain Eukaryota; kingdom Viridiplantae; phylum Streptophyta; class Magnoliopsida; order Solanales; family Solanaceae; genus Nicotiana; species Nicotiana tabacum. Next base: position 116,480,432 of record NC_134095.1, on the reverse strand, counting down.
ATATAATATTTGAATGGTCCACATGGAGGGTGAATGGGCCCACGTATATCACCCTGTATACGTTCCAGAAATGCAGGGGATTCCATCCTAACTTTAATAGTTGATGGTCTAATAATTAATTTTCCTTGAGAACATGCAGCACAAGAGAATTCCTTAAATTGAAGAATCTTCTGATTCTTCATTGCATGTCCATGTGAATTCTCAATTATTTTACACATCATATTAGAACCAGGATGGCCCAATCGGTCATGCAAAATTATAAAATTATCTTGATTAGTAAACTTCTCGTTTACTATGGCATGTGTTTCAATCCTGCTAATACTTGTGTAGTATAAACCGGAGGAAAAAGCAGGTAACATTTCAAGCACATATTTCTTACCGAACATTATTGTAGTAATATAAAGATATTCAATCTTTTCATCATTTGTATTCTCAATATGATAGCCATTTTGGCGAATATCTTTGAAACTTAATAAGTTTCTTTGAGATTTACTATAATATAGTGCTTCATCAATAGCCAAATTTGTTCCTCCTGGTAGTAATAAATTGGCTCTTCCAGAACCTTCAATTAATCTTGTACTACCGGATATTTTATTAACATTCACTTCTTTCATTACCAAATAAGAGAAATATCTCTTATCTTTTAAAATAGTGTGTGTTGTAGCACTATCCAGAAGACATATATCATCTTTATTAATCTTGAGTCCAACTGAAGACTGGGGAATTTTCATATTCTTCATAAAAAAACAAATAATACATCATAAAAAATATGAAAGACAAGCGGAAAAAAAAAACATTAAGAAATACATTAGGAATGTAGAAACTAGCAACACATGATGCATTAGGAAAATACACTCAAGAAAAATAAACTTGTTGCAAACATAAAAATAACAACTTTTATAGCTTCATTCCCCAGTAAGATGATTAGTTCTTCAGTCAATATCCTCAAAGAAGTCTCAACTTCTAAATGAGTAATATTTGTTAGGCCTTCAAAATCATCATCTTTATATGCAAGATGTGCCTTAGAATCATATTTATTTGAGGGACCTGCTTCATCATTATTATTTTGAAAGGTCAAGTGTGCCTCCACATTATTTTCCTTTTTCTTGAGGGAGACTTGATAAAGTTTGACAAAATGTTCTGGCGTACGACAAATGCGTGCCCAATGACCTCTCATACCACATCGGTGACACATACTAGCTTTACCTTTTGAATGATTAATTTGAGAACTCTTATTGTTCTCCAATTTATTTCCACCATAATGATGATAATTATTTCGCCCCCTACCACGTCCACGTTTACGACCATGTCCACGACCACGGTAATTATTTTGTTTTCTTTCAAACTTATCATACGTTGCTACATCATTCACTTCCGGAAATGGAGCTGACCCAGTGGGACGAGCTTCATGATTTTTCATTAATAGAGTATTATTCTGCTCAGCCACAAGTAGGCATGTGATTAACTCAGAATATTTCTTAAAACCTTTTTCACGGTATTGTTGTTGTAGCACCACATTTGAAGCGTGAAAAGTAGAAAATATTTTTTCCAATAAGTCCTCATCTGTGATAGTGTCTCCACATAATTTTAATAGAGAACTTACTTTAAAGATAGCAGAATTATACTCACTTACGATTTTAAAGTCTTGCAACCTTAAATGTATCCACTCATACCGAGCTTTCGGTAATACCGTAAGTTTTAGGTGGTCATATCGATCCTTCAAATTAATCCATAATTCAAGTGGATCTTTTACGGTTAAATATTCAGTTTTTAACCCTTCATGTAGATGATGACGAAGGAAAATTATGGCCTTCGCTTTATCCTGATTTGATGCTTCATTTCCTTGTATAATAGTATTTCCAAGATCTTTAGCGTCAAGGTGAATTTCAGCATCAAGAACCCATGATAAATAGTTCCTTCCGGTGATGTCAAGTGCCACAACTTCACGTTTTAATAAATTTGACATAGTGAAAACTATTATAAAAGATGAATAAGTTAGAGAAATAATTATAATGATAAACAATTAAGGTAAAAGAAATGAAAATAGAGCTATATCATGTTAACAAATTTACTATTTCATTTTATTCTTGCCATAAAGTAGAAATTACATACTTGTTTCATTTCACTTTATATTATTGATATATATGTGTTAATAGAATTGAACGTGACTAACATTTTTTATATGTTCCAATAAATATAAAGTAATTAAAAAAATTATTGCTTGTCAATTCATTTCTCACAGTTCTTCAAAATGCCTTAAAAATATGTTTTGATCCAGGGAATCCATGACATTAGTGCATAGCTAGTTTGATGACTTTGAAGTCCTCTAAGAGTTGAGCACGGAAGGAAGTAGTTATTTAATCACTGCAATGTACTTAAACTATTTAAGATGCCCAAGCGCACAAGTAATCTGCAAACAATGAGCATATGATATGTACTGCCGTAAATAAGATGATTATAATGATACATACCTTAATAAAATATGGCTCAACTTAGCGGGAGTTAAGAATAAAATTAGAGCTTCGTGCTGATAACGTGTTATAAAATAAAAGTAATGCAGTAAAATATAAATAAGAAGAGATAGAAAGAAGGGAGAAGTGTTTTCTTCTTTCACTTTGGTGTATTTTTCCATTGCAATTACATTACCTTTTATAGGCATAAAAAGTAAAGATGATGGACATAAAGTAGAAAATTTAATCTTTAAGTTATTCACAACATGAGCATCCAATGTAGCATCCAATATAGTATCCAAAGTAGTATCCGATGTACAAACTATTCATAACACATTTTGTCTCCTTAATAGTTATTCCAACTTTTAAGTACGTATTAGGATATTTCGTTGTTTTTTATTTTTGAAAATTTGTGACTTCATTGCAAATCGGAAAAAAAAAAGATTTATTTTGTTAAGAAAGTATCATGATGAACTTTTCCAATTTCTTTTTTCCCCCTTTTTTCCAAAGACTCTTCTCCTCTAATCTTTTAAAAATTTAACCAAGTAACCGTCTTTAATATTTTTGTTAAATTCTTTTAGTTTTCACGTTCAAATTAGACGAGTATGTATATACTATGTTTTACCTGTGTCTAATTTAGAACATGGGAAGCAATCATAAAATAGTAGCGGACCGAGAATTTTTATTAAGAGATGTAAATAATTTAAAAAAGTTAATACAGAGAGAAGTTAAGTGTCACGACCCTAACCCGGATCCGGTCGTGATGGCGCCTCTCATGAAGACAAGGTCAGCCGACACTTTTCTTTTTCCAATTATTAACAGTTAAGTATTTAAGAAACGGTCTAGACATGATATAATAAATTAGAAATAACAATGATAACGTAAATACGCGGAAGAACAACCATACACAGCCCTAACCGGGGTGTCACTAGTCATGAGCATCTATAAGTCATAATACAAATCCGCTAAATCAATAAACTAGTACAGCTGTCTGAAAAGAGATAGAAGTGATAAAGGAGTAGAGATACGGGGCTGCGGACGCCAACAGCTACCTCGTGAACTCCGAATGTCCGCCAGAAGCTGGAGGGATCAGCACTCGGGTAACAGAACTAGCTACGCATGAATCTGCACACAGGGTGCAGGTAGTAAAATGAGTACTCCAACTCAATGAGTAACAAATGTAAATAAAGACTGAAAGCAAAAAATCACGTAAGGCACAAAGCATTCTATAATGAAGCAGTAAAACTATTTAAAAGCAGTAAACCAGTGAAAAGTTAAGTAACACTCCTTTTTCAACAAGTAAACAGGTAATTGACAGGCAGTTAAGGTAAAGTAAACAAATAGAAGTTCGCCCCTCGGGTATAGTATCAACAAATCCGCCCCTTCGCGCAACATCTCAGAACAGTACCAGCCCCTTGGGCTCAATCTCATATCACAATGGGTACCCGCGCTCACTGGGGGTGTGCAGACTCCTGGAGGGGCCCCTTATGGCCCAAGAGCAATATCAAGCCACCTCGTGGCATCCTCACTAGGCCATCGGCCTCATATAAAACCAGTCACCTCGTGGCGTACATATCTTAGGCCTTCGGCCTTATAATCAGTGTCAAATGTTTCCTCACAATATAGGCCCTCGACTTACTCAGTCAAAATTCTCACAAGCCACTCGGGCAATAGTAAAACATGATTTTCAGTCCAAAATGCCATTTAAAAGATCATGTAAGTGTTAAAACAGAGTAAACATGGCTGAGCACGAAAACAATGAAATATAACATGACTGAGTTCAAGTATAAAGTCAAAACAGTGAGGAAAATACCAGTAAAAATCCCCGAAGGGGTCAAATAGTTGGCACAAGGCCCAAATATGGCATTCCGCCCAAATAATGATGAAAACAAGTAGATTTCAGTCAAATACGCGGTAAAATCATCAGTCGGAACTGACCAAGTAACAATCCTTAATAATGCACGACCCCACACTCAACATCGAGCGTGTGCCTCACCTCAATATAGCACTACGATGTGCAAATCCGGGGTTTCAAACCTTCAGAACATCATTTACAATCATTACTCACCTCGAACCGGTCAAGTCTCTAGCTCGCGACGTCTTTGCCCCTCGAATCAGCCTCCACTCGCGTTGAATCTATCCAAAATCAGAACGAGGACGTCAAAATATGCTAAGGGAACGAAGCCCAAGCGAAAACAATCAATAAACGGCACAAATCCCGAAATTGCCAAAACCCGACCCCTCCCCCCCCATCTCGGATTTCAATAATTTTTACATCAATAGATTACTTATCTCCCCACGAGTTCATACATATCAAAAGTTCTCAAATCCGACTCAAAATGGTCCTTCAAATTCCCGATTAGAGGTCTAAGTTTCCAAGCCCTAGTTTCCCCAATTTTCACCCTTAATTTTCATGATTTCTAGCTCTAATCCATGTAATAATAGCATATGAACGAGTTTTAGTTCCAAATTCCTTACCTCAATGAAGTTCCCTTGAAATTCCTCTTTCAAATCCCTTAAAAAGCTCTCAAGCCGAGGTAAAAAATGGTGAAATAGCTCAAATTCGCGAAATGAAATAACTTATATGTTCTGCCCAGAACTTTTCGGATCTGCGGCACAATACCCACTTTTGTGGTACCGCATTTGCAGTTAAATCCTCCGCTTCTGCGGAAATCACTTATCCAGCCTAAATCGCATCTGCGACCACACTTCCGCATATGCGACATCGCAAATGCGGTCACCTTACCGCTTCTGTGGTCTCTGCTCACCTGACCCTTTTTCGCTTCTGCGATGGATCTCCCGCACGTGCAGCGCCGCATCTGCGGTCCCCAATTTGCAGGTGCGAAAATACCAGAAGCAGCAATTCAGCAGCTACAACAACAATCCAAACTTCCCGTCAACCATCCGAAATCTTCCCGAGGCCCCCGGAACCTCAACCAAAAGCACAAGCATATCCTAATACCTTATTCGAACTTGTTCCAATCATCAAAACACTTCAAACGACATCAAATCACCCAAAACACATCGGATTCAAGCCAAACTTTCTATAATCTTCCGAATTTCTCTTTTGACAAAAAACACAACCAAACCTAGTCCGCATGACCTGAAATTTTGCACACACATCCCAAATGACACAATGGAACTACTGCAACTCTTGGAATTCCATTCCGACCCCTATATCAAAATCTCGCCTACCAACTGGAAATCGCCAAAATATCAACTTCGCCAATTCAAGCCTAAATCTACTCTGGACCTCCAAAACCCATTCTGATCGCACTCCTAAGTCCCAAATTACCTACCGAAGCTAACCTAACCACCAGAACTCACATCCGAGCCCTCTAACACAAAAGTCAATATCCGGTTGACTTTTCCAACTTAAACTTCCTTAAAGGAGACAGTGTCTCAAATATTACCAAAATCATTCCGTATTTGATCCAACCAACCCGATACCATAAAACACGGATGAACAAAGCATAAAGAAGTAGACATGGGGAAAATGGAGCAGAAATTCATGAGACGACTGGTCGGGTCATCACATCCTCCCTAACTTAAACAAACATTTGTCCTCAAACGAGTCAAGAAACATACCTGAAGCCTCAAACATGTAAGGATATCTGCTCTGCATCTCCCGCTCGGTCTACTAGGTAGCCTCCTCTATGGTCCGACCTCTCCACTGCACTTTCACTGAAGCTATATCCTTTGACCTCAACTTTCGAACCTGACGAACCCAAAATAGCTATTGGCTCCACATCATAGGTCAGATCATCATCCAACTAAACCGTTCTGAAATCCAGAACATGGGAAGGATCCCCAATATACTTCCAGATCATAGAAACATGAAATACCGGATGCACACTCGACAAGTTGGGTGGCAAAGCAAGCTCATAAGCCACCTCCCTAATCCTCTGAAGCACCTCAAAAGGCCCAATGAACGGAGGACTCAATTTCCCTTTCTTCCCAAATCTCATAACACCCTTCATGGGTGAAACCTTTAACAGAACCTTCTCGCCAACCATGTAGGACACATCTCGAACCTTCCTGTCCGCATAACTCTTTTGTCTCAACTGCGCTATACGAAACCTCTCCTGAATCACCTTCACCTTTTCTAAAGAATCCTGTACCAAGTCTGTCCCTAGTAGCGTAGCCTCACCGGGCTCGAACCAAGCAACTGGAGATCTACATCGTCTCCCATAAAAAGCCTCCTATGGAGCCATCTAAATACTCAACTGGTAGCTGTTGTTATAAGCAAACTCTACAAGCGTTAGAAACGGATCCCATGACCCTCTAAAATCAATGATGCAAGCACGTAACATGTCCTCCAATATCTGAATAGTGCACTCGGACTGCCCGTCCATCTGAGGGTGAAAAGTTGTTCTCAACTCAACCTAAGTAACCAACTCTCGCTGCACAGACCCCCAAAACTGCGAAGTAAACTGAGTGCCATCTGAAATGATGGAAACTAGGACACCATGCAAACGAACAATCTCCTAGATATAGATCTCTGCCAACCGCTATGAAGAATAGGTAGTACACATAGGAATGAAGTGCGCGGATTTGGTCAGCCAATCCACAATCACCCAAATAGCATCGAACTTTCGCAAAGTCCGTGGAAGTCCAACAACAAAGTCCATAGTATCCTCTCCCACTTCCACTCGGGAATATTCATCTGCTGAAGCAAGCCACCCGATCTCTGATGCTCATATTTCACCTGCTCACAATTGAGACACCAAGCTACAAATCCCACAATGTCTTTCTTCATTCTTCGCCACCAATAGTGTTGTCTCAGATCCTGATACATCTTCGCAGCATCTGGATGAATGGAATATCGCGATCTATGGGCCTCCTCAAGAATCAACTCCCGAAGCCCATCCACATTGGGCACACAGATCCTGCCCTGCATCCTCAACACCTCATCATCACCAATGGTCGGTCATATCTCTGGCATCATCATGCTGAACTCTGTGTTTAAGGACAAGCAAATGCGGATCATCGTACTGGCACTCTCTGATGCGATCATATAAGGAAGACCGAGAAACCATACAAGCCAATACCCGACTGGGCTCCGAAATATCTAACCTCACGAACCGATTGGCAAAGGAATGAACATTAACTGCAAGAGGTTTATCCCCAACTGGAATATATGCCAAACTCCCCATACTTACTGCCTTTCGGCTCACAACATCGGCCACCACATTGGCCTTTCCCGAATGGTACAATATAGTGATATCATAATCCTTAAGCAACTCCAATCATCTCTGTTGCCTCAAATTAAGATCCTTCTATTTGAACAAGTGTTGGAGGCTACGATGATCAGTGAACACCTCACAAGAAACCCATACAAGTAATGCCTCCAAATCTTCAATACGTGAACTATGGCAGCCAACTCCAAATCATGAACCGGGTAGTTCTTCTCACGGGGCTTCAATTGACGAGAAGCATAAGAAATGACTCTACCCTTCTGCATCAATATACACCCAATACCAACTCTCGAAGCATCACAATACACGGTACATGAACCTGAAGCTGATGGCAAAAACAATACTAGAGTTGTGGTCAAGGCTGTCTTGAGCTTCTGAAAGCTCTCCTCACACTCGTCCGACCATACAAATGAAGCACCCTTCTAAGTCAACTTGGTCAAGGGCGATGCGATAGATGAGAATCCCTAAACAAACCGGCAATAATAACTTGCCAAACCAAGAAAGTTGCGAATCTCTATAGCTGGGGACGATCTGGGCCAACTCTGAACCACCTCTATCTTCTTTGAATCAACCTGAATACCCTCGTTGGACACCACGTGCCCCAAGAAAGCCACTGAACTGAGCCAAAACTCACACTTGGAGAATTTTGCATAAAGTTTTTCCTCTCTCAATCTCTGCATCACAACTCTCAAATGCTCTGCGTGCTCCTCCTGACTACGCAAATACACCAGAATGTCATCAATGAAGACTATGACAAACTAGTCCAAATAAGGCCGGAACACACTGTTCATCAAATGCATAAACGATGTTGGGGCATTGGTCAGCCCAAAAGACATCATCAAGAACACATAATGACTATATCGGGTCCTGAAAGATATCTTAAGAATATTCGAGTCCCTGATATTCAACTGGTGATAACCTGAACGGAGCAATCTTGGAGAACACCCTCGCTCCCTGAAGCTGGTCGAATAAATCATCAATGTGAGGCAAAGGATACTTGTTCTTAATCGTTACCTTGTTCAATTGTCTATAATCAATGCACATCCTCATAGTGCTATCCTTCCTCTTTACAAATAGAACCGGCACACCCCAAGGTGACACACTAGGCCGAATGAACCTTTTATCAAGGAGTTCCTGAAACTGCTCCTTTAATTCCTTCAACTCTACTGGTGCCATACGATACGGCGGAATAGAAATGGGCTGAGTGCCCGGTACCAGGTCAATACCAAAATCAATATTCCAGTCTGGTGGCATGCCCGACAGGTATGCAGGAAAACCATCGGGAAAATCTCTCACAACTAGAACAGAATCAATACTAGGAGTCTCAGCATCGACATCCCTCATAAAGGCTAGATACGAAAGACAACCCTTCCCAACCATACGCTGGGCTTTCAAGAATAAGATCACTCTACTGGGAACATAATCAGTCACACCTTGCCACTCGATACTTGGCACACCCGGTATAGCCAATGTGACTGTCTTAGCATAACAGTCCAGAATAGCACGACAGGGAGATAACCAATCCATGCCCAAAATGACATCAAAATCCACCATACACAATAATAAAAGATCCACATGGGTCTCCATACCCCCAATAGTCACCACACACGACCGGTACACACGACCTACAACAATAGTATCGGCCCACCCTGGTAGATACATGAATAGGTAAAGCAAGAAACTCACGGGGCGTACCCAAATAACGAGCAAAGTATGATGAAACATAAGAAAAGGTGGAACCGGGATCAAATAATATAGAGGCATCTCTATGGCAGACTGAAACAATACATGTAATAACAGCATTTGAAGCAATAGCATCGGGTCTGCCCGGAAGTGCATAAAAACGGGTCTGACCACCACCTGATCGACCTCCCTCTCTAGGACGACCCCTAGCTGACTGGGTTGGGTGATGATGAAGTAACTGGCGCTGAAGCCGATGACTGATTCACCCGCACGCCTCAAACTGGAACCAACATAGCATATAACCATGCAATCGACTAATTAATAGTGGACTCCCCCACTTGACTCGAAGCCATAGACCAAAACATACACAATAACTCATAACGCATATACTTTATTGCTGCCATAATACTATAGCGAGATTAAACTCAATCCTTCATAATCTCATGGAACACAGACCAGCTCGTACTTTATATCTTCTGCAAATCTCGCATTCACTCTCGTAGTAGTCAAGACTACTCTCTTGAGCAACCCAAATTCAAATTGTAAAACATATATTTCCATGGTAATAGAGATCTTCCAATAAATGACATAAGGGATTACATAAACTTCAGAACAATCCGCAGGAGATAACCCCACCTGTTTTGCCTTAAACTAACATTTCTGTATACCTTCCACCGTCATAAACATTACACAGTCACTTAAATTTCCTGAGTCTGTACTCAGACCGCAACATGAAATTTACTCCACTCCCAACTAGGAAACATGGAAAGATTCCTCACACACCCATAACTCGGGGCTATACCTCAAATCAAGATGAAAATCAAGTACCTAATAGTTCTTCTATACTTCAGCACACCCTTCTCATCGTTACCAAATCATATGAATACACCTCGCAGTCACATCATACTCATCACGTAACTATCCAGTCATCGCATCCCTTAATAGGGACACAACAAAATATATGGATCCAGAAACACGCGCTAACGAAATCAACAGCTCAGGGCTCAAGCTATAGGCAAAAATCCGTCCTCAAGTCTTCCCGACTGGCCCAACATTAACACACAGAGATCACGTCTCGCCCCTTGATCAGGGAAATCACAAGCCATCGATGCACATCGGATACTGAGCGCTCATGTGCACATACAAACATGTGGAAGGAATTCAAAGAATTACTTTTCAAGCTGAATCAAGGACGCACGATGAAAATTCAAGAATGTGAAATTTTTCTTAAAGGTTCTGCAGCCTCTCGAGGATAAATACAGACGTCTCTGTACCGATCCGCGAGACTCTACTAAACCTGCTCATGACTTATGAGACCTATGTAACCTAGGCTCTGATACCAACTTGTCATGACCCTAACTCGGACCTGGTCGTGATGGCGCCTCTCATGAAGACAAGGCTAGCTGACACTTTCCGTTTTCCAATTATTAACAGTTAAGCATTTAAGAAATGGTCTAGCCGTGATAAAATAAATCTGAAATAACAATGATAATGTAAATACACAGAAGAACACCCATACACAGTCCTAACCGGGGTGTCACTAGTCATGAGCATCTATAAGTCATAATACAAATCCGCTAAATCAATAAACTAGTACAACTGTCTGAAAAGAGATAGAAGTGATAATGGAGTAAAGACACGGGCCTGCGGATGCCAACAACTTCCTCGTGAACTCCGAATGTATGCCTGAAGCTGGAGGGATCAGCACTTAGGAGCAGAACCAGCTACACCTGAATCTGCACAAAGGGTGCAAGGGTGCAGGGAGTAAAGTGAGTACTCCAACTCAGTGAGTAACAAATGTAAATAAAAACTGAAAGCAAGAAATCACGTAAGGCACAAAGCATTCGATAATGAAGCAGTAAAATCATTTAAAAGTAGTAAACCAGTGAAAAGTTAAGTAACAATTCTTTTTCAACAAGTAAACAGGTAATTGACAGGCAGTTAAAGTAAAGTAAACAAATAGAAGTTCGCCTCTCGGGCACAGTATCAATAAATCCGCCCCTCGGGCAATATCTCAGAACAGTACCAGCCCCTCGGGCCATCACATAGAACAATACCAGCTCCTCGGGCTCAATCTCACATCACAATGAGTACCCGCGCTTACTGTGGGTATGCAAACTCTTGGAGGGGCCCGTTACGACCCAAGCGCAATATCAAGCCACCTCGTGGCATCATCACTAGGCCCTCAGCCTCATATCAAACCAGACACCTCGTGGCGTACATATCTCAGGCCCTCGACTTCATAATCAGTATCAAATATTTCCTCACAATATAGGCCATCGGCCTTACTCAGTCAAAATCCTCAGAAGCCACTCGGGCAATAGTAAAACATGATTCTCAACCCAAAATGTCATTTAAAAGATCATGTAAGTATTAAAACAGAGTAAACATGGTTGAGTACGAAAACAATGAAATATAACATGACTGAGTTCAAGTATAAGGTCAAAACAGTGAAGAAAATACCAGTAAAAATTCCCGACGGGTTCAAATAGTTGGCGCAAGGCCCAAATATGGCATTCCGTCCAAATAATGATGAAAATAAGTAGATTTCAATCAAATATGCTGTAAAATCATCAGTCGGGACGGACCAAGTCACAATCCCCAATAGTGCACTACCCCACACTCGTCATCGAGCATGTTCCTCACCTCAATATAGCACTACGATGTGCAAATCCGAGATTTTAAACCCTCAGAACATCATTTACAATCATTACTCACCTCGAACAGGTCAAGTCTCTAGCTCGCGACGCCTTTGCCTCTTGAATCGGCCTCCACTCGTGCCGAATCTATCCAAAATCACAATGAGGACGTCAAAATATTCTAAGGGAATGAAGCCCAAGCGAAAACAATCAATCAACGGCACAAATCCCGAAATTACCAAAACCCGACCCCCAACCCACATCTCGGAGTTCAATAATTTTTACATTAATAGATTCTTTATCTCCCCACAAGTTCATACATATCAAAATTTCTTAAATCCGACCCCAAATGGTCCTTCAAATCCCCGATTAAAGGTCTAAGTTTCCGAGCCCTAGTTTCCCCAATTTTCACCCTTAATTTCCATGATTTCTAGCTCTAATCCATGTAATAATAGCATAGGAACGAGTTTTAGGTCCAAATTCCTTATCTCAATGAAGTTCCCTTGAAATCCCTCTTTAAAATCACCGAAAAAGCTCTCAAGTCGAGGTCAAAAATGGTGAAATAGCTCAAATTTGCGAAATGAAATAACTTATATGTTCTGCCCATACCTTTTCGCATCTGCGTCACAATACCCGCATTTGCGGCTAAATCCTCCACTTCTGCGTAAATCGCTTATCCAGCCTAAATCGCATCTGCGATCACACTTCCGCATCTGCGACATCGCAGATGCGGTCACCTTACCGCTTCTGCGGTCTCTGCTCACCTGACCCTTTTTCGTTTCTGCAATGGATCTCCTGCACGTGCGGCGCCGCACCTGCGGTCCCCAATCTGCAGGTGCGAAAATACCAGAAGCAGCAATTCAGCAGCTGCAACAACAATCCAAACTTCCCGTCAACCATCCGAAATCTTCCCGAGGCCCTCGGGACCTCAACCAAAAGCACAAACATATCCTAATACCTTATTCGAACTTGTTCCAATCATCAAAACACCTCAAACAACATCAAATCACCCAAAACATATCGGATTCAAGCCAAACTTTCTAAAATCTTCCGAATTTCGCTTTTGATAAAAAACTTAACCAAACCACGTCCGAATGACCTGAAACTTTGCACACACATCCCAAATGACACAACGGAACTACTGCAACTCTCGGAATTTCATTCCGACCCCTATTTCAAAATCTCGCCTACCAACCGAAAATTGCCAAAATATCAACTTAGCCAATTCAAGCCTAAATCTACTCCGGACCTCCAAAACCCATTCCGATCGCACTTTAAAGTCCCAAATCAGCTCCTGAAGCTAATCGAACCAGTGGAACTCACATCTGAGCCCTCTAACACAGAAGTCAACATCTGATTGACTTTTCCAACTTAAACTTCCTTAAGGAGACTAACAGCCTGTTTGGCCAAGCTTCTCAAGAGAAAAAAAGTATTTTTTTTTTCAAAAGCACTTTTTTCCCTAATTTGAGGTGTTTGGACAAGCTTATTTGGGAAAAAAGTGCCTTTGGGAAGAAGCAGAAGCAGTTTCAGAGAAGCAGAATTAAGTAGCTTCTTTCCAAAAGCAGAAGAAGAAGCAATTTTGACTTTTCTTCTTACCTAAAATACCCTTAACAAAATATAGTATATACCAAAATAACCCTTAAACCTAATACTTAGGATATTAATTTATAAATATTTCTTCTTATTTTTAGGAAAACTTTCTAATATATAGTGACTTTAGGGGTGAATGCTTTTATATTTGTTGAAGGAATTTTAATATATTTAACTTATATTAAAAGAATTAAGTACTTTTTAATTTTATTTTCATATTTTACTTAAATAAAATGATTTTTTTTAATTATTGCATGTAATAACAAAATTTTGATATTATTTATTTACTTATAATATTAATTATTAAGTAAATTTATTCATGTCCTTATTCGTAATTTGACACTTAAAGGCACTTTCTAAAAAGCTTGGTCAAACACAAATTATTTCTCAAAAGTGCTTTTCAGACTGATTAGCCAAACACAAACTGCTTCTCTCCAAAAGTACTTTTTTCAAAAGCACTTTTGAAAAAAACATTTCTCAAAATAAGTTGATTTCTCCAGCTTGGCCAAACAGGCTATAAGTGTCTCAAATCTTACCAAAATCATTCCGGATTCGATCCGACAAACCCGATACCACAAAACACGGATGAACAAAGAATAAAGAAGCAGAAATAGGGAAAACGGAGTGAAAATTCATGAGACGACTGGCCGGGTCGTCACATTAAGGGGTTCAATGCATAGTCTCTATATCTATATTTATTCAAAGGAGACAAAAGACAAGTAGTAGTTTTAGGGCAAAATCAGTTAGGTAAATTAATAATTAGTTATTTAATTATTTTTAAACTCAAATTCAAAATCAGTTGTTTGGTTATGAGTGCATATTTGCACCATTTTCTCTCCAGTTAAGGTTATAGTTATCCCAGCTTTTGAAATGTTTAAAATCCAATAACATACGTTTTTACCTCCTTATTTTCAGGAAAAAACAGGCTACATTAGTTGCACATTGTTCTTCCATAACTGTTTTTAACGAACCATGAACACCCCTACCTCCCCCATACATATTCTCTTAATTAATAATTAATAATAATAATAATAATAATAATAATAATTATTATTATTATTGTTAATTACACCCTATTCTTTTTTTAAAATTATTTAAAATAAATTCTTGCCATTTTTTGGCTAAATTATATAGAGATTCTTTAAAGATTACTATTAATTCAAGCTTATCAAGTTTCCTAATAAAAAGTTCTAAATTTGTTTTGAAATATGCAAAATCTGAACTTAAGTTTAACCGTGCAGCCGTAATCTAAGGCACATTTAGGACTCATTTTTAGAGAAGTGATCAGTTTTTTATATTAACTTTTAAACTAAATTTTTTAATAAACTAACGTAGTTGAACTACTCCTTCTTTATAGAGAAAAAAATGCAGATTGTTTACATTAATTTTGTAAACTTAAAAACAATTTTTAATTATACTTTTGAATTCAAAGCGCTTACAATTTCTCAGATTTATCCTAAACTCATCCCTTACAATTTTTCTCTCTTCCTTTCAATCTATTTTCTTTTTTTCTCAGTAACCTTATGGTTTTTTTCTCCTTCTCTTTTGCTTTCTTTATTCTCAGAATCTCAGTAATGGTCGCAACCTCGAGGGAATGTCTTGATAAGATTCAAGATACATGTGAAGGTGAACGATAATATTGGTGATACCATTTTTTAATTTATTTATGAAGAAGCTAAAAGTTTAATCAACTGCGAAAAGTTTAGTGGATCACAATGAATCATTATCAAGTAACGTTCTTCTACAACTTACATTATTGTGTAGTCGTGTAATACTTATTCCCGAACTATATGATCATGATAGTGTAATTTTGTTTTATCTTTTTAAGAAATGTGGGACCGTAACGGCCAATGATTGTAAGGAGGCAGATGAAATTGTTGTAGTAAAAGTGTGTTTTCACAAACATATATATATTTTTTGATGTTATAATTTATATTCTTCCATTTCAACAATTTAATTTTAGGTTTTTTTTTTTATTTGCAGGAAGATGACGCATCAATTAATGCTAATGGGGATTTTAATTCTCCTTCCATTACGAAATATTATTTAAGGAACATTTGTTGGCAATATTTTTGGTTGAGTATTTTTTTATTATTTTGTATTGAACAAGTTATAATTTCAAATTTTTATTTTTATGTTTGTGTTGCAATTTTAGGAACTTAGAGTCTCATCATATATTGATTATGAGGTAAATGGTGAAGCCACAACAATTAAGGTATGATCTAGTTAACTTTAAGCTTCTTAAATTGTTTAATATTCTGGGTATTACTTTTATGTGTTATCCTGTTAGTTTTTTTCTGTGTTAATATTCTTATTAATCCATGTGATTTATTAATTTTAAAAATCTCAAGATAATTTTCTTATGCCATTCAATAAAGATGTGTATGATCATACAAATGCGTTTCGAGGCTAAAATGAGAAATAATATATCAATAACTTTGTAAGATCATGAGCCATCTCAAGTTTATTATTAGGAAGTTAGAAACAAAAGTTTATTTCATGTTGCATATGATTTTAGTATAATATTATAAAATATCGATACAATTTATAAAATAATAGTAAATCAAATCTTTGTTTATAAGTTATAAAAAGTTCAAGCAATTAAGTAAAATCCTGCTAAAAGATTGTTAAATTATTACGTTTAGATGCCACCATTTTTCTTAGGACTATATCAAGTTTGGATTGATTTACATTGTTTATATCGGTTAATACAATGTTTATTTTATAAATTTAAAAAATGAAGCAATTTTGAGTAATAAAATAAAAGTATAAAAATAATTTAGGTTTAAGCAATATAAAATATCAATTTATATTATATTAACAGAGGAATGATAGGGAAGGACATAAGTGAAAAACTGAAAAATAATCGTATGATAAGGTACTTAAAACTGCAAACACAAAATATATGCAACAAGAGAAAAAAAAAGTATACGAATATAGTGTAATATATACAAGAAGACAAGGCATATTTGAATTTGCTATGAGAAAGTCTTTGAATTATGATTCAACAAAACATACTTTACGTGTCACGATCCAAAACCCATAATAGATGTTAAATGAAAACAAATATAATTTAATTCATGTGTACATAATATCAATAACTAAAACTAAAATTAAATATATCATATTGGAAACAAAATATAAGTAATTCCAAATTATTATTTATTATAAGTAAAATACTAAATAAAAAAATAACGAAAGTATTATAGTAAATAAAATGCATATAAGAGGATGACGAGGATTATGTGAGGAATTTATAATTTTGAATAATATGTAAAACAAATAAAGTAAGTAATTATATAATGTTAAAAGTTATAGTTAACAAATTTAGACAACGAACAAAGCTTATATATTAATTTTTTTATTAGTACTGACTAATATAACCATTCGAGGTGCTAAATATGTTAGCATTCTCTCATGTAAGTTTTACAATATTATTTTACAATATGGTAAATCTTAAAATTATTTAATAAACCTGTATATTTATGATTATATTTATCAATATGTATACTAGTATATAGAATGTGTGTGCGCTTAAAAGATGAGGAGTGGAGGAGTAGGCAACAAGATGTGGGGCTGATCGTGGGTATGTGTGCAACGTGTGTGAGTGAAGTGAGGGGTGGGGGATATTGAGATTGTTATCAGATATGAGTTTGTTTATTTTGTTATCTCTTTTTTTTTTCGTTAGTTTTTAGTATTGTTATTTATTTTATTTTATTTTTACTTTTTAATAACTCCTTTTTATTAAATAAAACGAAAATAATATATATATATATATATATATACCAACTTACTTTTAAATAAGAGAACCCAATATTTGTACTATAGTTTAAATTATACTAAGAAAAACACCATAGCTTACTTATTAAAATTCTAATTAAAAGAAATCATATATTTTTTGTAAATTTTTTATTTTCTCTTTACAAAATAAAATATGTACCATAATTATTTATATATATTTAATTTTTCTCAATTGAAACCTATAAAAAGTAAGATAAAAATTTAAAATATTAAGATTAGATCTAAAAGAAATATTTACACTAAAATAGTGTGAAATTCGGTGTGGTAAAAAATTAGATGTTCACAAGACCAGCTAGTTCGCCTTCACTTACTTGGGATCAATTTTCACATCTATTTCTAGAGAAGTTTATTTCTTTCACTTTTAAATTATGTCCCTCCAATTTTGTAGGTAGTTTGAGCACCTTCAACAGGGTGACATGACCGTTACCAGTATGAGATTCGATTTGTGGACCTAGCTCGCCATGCCATTGTCTTGCTCCCTACTGAGATGGAGAGAGTGACGAGATTCATTGATGGGCTCACTTTCAGCATCTGGTTATAGATGGCCAAGGAGACTAGAGATGCTATTTCTTTCTAGAGAGCTGTAAAGATTACTATATACATCAAGATGGTTCAGGGTTGGGAGAGGGAGCCGATGTAATAAAAGGCCTCGTCATTCTGGTAGTCTTAGTGGAGCCTCATCTAGAGGCAGTGGTACTTTTGGTAGAGGTCATCCTCCTAGGCCATATTAGTCAGCGCTTTAGGCATCACTGTTGCTACCCAATTTTTCCTATATTATTTTTTCAAAATGCATATATATCTTCAAAACTATGCATTAGCATCAAATGATATTTTTCATAATTTCTATATTTTTAAATTAACTTATCCCAGTATTTTATTGATGTAAACAATTACAAAATTGCATCACAAATGGATTTATAATATATTTTGATTTAATTTTACTATTTATAGTCATATTAAGTTTAAATTATTTCACAAATGGCCAGATTTACACTTTTTGGTTATAATTGCAATAACTTTGCAATTATAGCCCAAGCATACATTATTGCATTATTTTATCAGAAAATGGTCCATTGTATTTTTAAAATATAATTATTTCTATGCATGAAAATTATTTTTATAATATGTTATTTATTTTATAAATAAATTTTTACTCAATTATCTGGGTATTTAATAAATAACCCCTTTTGTTTTCAGACTTAACCCAAAAGACTAGCCCAAAACCCCTTTTAAAATTAGCCCAGTCCCTTTAGGTCCAAATACACACTTGCCTGACCCAATTACCCCCATTCAATCCTGATAGTTGATCATTCAGATCAACGGTCCATATTCCTCTTTCCTTAATTAAATCTAGACCTAACCACCACCCCCCCAAACACTCTCATTCACTCCTCTCACCCGCCGTCATCTTTCCACTCTTCTCTCAACTCTCTCGACCCAACCCTAGTTCTAAACGTTGTCACCGGCGTATATCTCATTCCTGTGATGTTTCCATGTCTTCTCCAGCCGGTCCTGGCCTTCTACGCACAATGGCTCTTTGACTTCTTAGATCCTTGAGACGATCTCAAGGAACCCTATCGGTCCTGGTTTGAAACCTTGCTTGTTAGTCTATCTCAAGCCATTTTCTCGACTATGAGTAAGAATTTCCTTTTGTTTTGTTACAAATCTATGGTCTCTTGACCTATTCTCGCAACTCTATTACTTTTCTGAAAACCCTAGTCTATTACCTTCGATCCTTCTCAGATTTGTATAGATCTGAGAAGAATCAAGCACTATTACCTGTTCTTCTTTGAGAATTTCTGACTTTAACTGATTATTCTGACTTTTCCCCAAAACTAGGGTTCATCCCAAGGTACTTTTCAAAGGTTTTTCTGACTCCTAAGTGTTTGATTAATTATTTTTCGTCTTCCTGACTGATTTGTGAAAAAAATACTTAAACCTTAGTTGATTTTGTGTGATACTCTGATTTTCTAACCTTTGCTTCGATTTTGAGTCTTTCTATGTTACCAATCATATTAATTTACTTTATATTTTAGACTTACACATTTTTTCTTTGTCAAATCCATTATTCTATGGTTTTTGCCCTAATTAATCTCTATTAGGGTTCGAATCTGTTATTCCGACTAATTTCTATATTTTTGTGAGGTTTTACTTAGCCTAATTTCTGTTTATGGAAGTTGAGTATTTATTTCAGGAAATCAGTGTTATTTTGAAAGTTTTGGCTGATTGATTTACTCTATTAGAGATCTGTATGCATAAATCTTGTGTGTTTCATTGTTTATGACCTTAATTGGTCATCCTTGCCTTTGATTGCCCGTATAATTGTGGATTCTTACTGATTCTTTTACATGGTATGATTGGGATTCTTTCCTAAATTAGACCCCTGTTATTACCGTTTGATCAATTATCCCTAATTAAGGGGTCTATTCTGAACTCCTTTATGTGATTGGTGTTGATACCCAATTTTTTCCTATGTATTTTTATATACAAACTACTTTCAAAATAACATATATATGCATACATAAGCATAACCAAGTGTTTTAGTATTTTTTCCAATCTTTTGAAGAATTTTTAAATCAATTTACTATCCATTTTAGCGGTACAAAATCCATAATTATTCCCAAAATCATCAATTTTGATGAATAATTTATTTTATTCCCATATTTATACCAAAATATAGTTAAGATAATTTTTGTATATTTTTACAAATTTATTTGGTATTTAAAAGACTAAATTGCATATAATTGCAATTATAACATATTTTTACGATTAATAGTATTTTATAATTGTAAAATTGGTCCCAATATTTTAAATTAATATTTATATATTATTAATTGGGTCAATATTTTTAATTTGCTTTTAAAATCATTTTTCACTATTTTTTATAAAATTAAAGGAAAGATTGGCTATTTAACATTTAGCCCCATTTCATTTCAATTTTAGCCCTTAAATTGAACCAATCCTAACCCCAACCGGACCGGCCCAGTTTCAGTTTTGATCCAACCCATGACCCAATTACAAACGACCCAACCCGTTCCCCACCTACCACTTAAATCTAGACCGTTGATCACTCAAGATCAACGACCAAGACTCGTCCTTTCCTAATTAAACCTAAATGACTACCCTAATCCCCTCATTCTCACTTGACCCGCCGCCTTTGAAACCTCTTGTCTCTCAAACTCTCCGAAATCCTAGCCTCCTTCTACCCCTCTTCAACACCACTCCACCGGAATCCATGGCTTCTCAGGCCATGGATGATTGGTACTCACTCCCCTCCACCACTCAACCTTGGATGTTCGATATTTTAAGGCTCGACTTCGATGGCTCTCTTCAAATCCTTCACAGATCTGTAGATCTATGGCTTCTCCGGCCACTACTCCGGCATATTCAAGCAATATGAGCCTTTTCGACTCAGGGTCTGACTTTCCTCAAGACTTTTCTCATTTCTAGGGTTTCTCTGAAACCCTAAGCTATTCGAGGTTCTTTCTCTATTTGTTTGCTTAGATCTATGTTTTATCTATGCTTTACTTGACATTTAAAGTGTTTTTCCCAAATTTTCTTTTCAAAATCGTTTGTCTTCGATTTAGGGTTTCTGAAAGGTTTTTCAAAAACATCTTTCTGATTCTTCTTCTTCTTTTCTTTATGTGTGTTTGTATATATCATGCTCGTGTGACTTCTTTTTACTACGCATGTATTGTCCTTCTACTTTTCTTTTATACATGTTACTCCTGTGCTCACATGATTATCCTTGTTATGTTTCTATTACTCTTCTACTATATGTGTTTACTATTAAGTTCTTCGATTTTGTTTGCTTTACTGGAATCTGTTCGTGTTCTTGCTAAATATGTTTCATCTACCGCTTCTTATGTTTGTATCACTTTTTCTTCTGAACTTGTTTAAGTTCAGAGTTTTTCTCAAAATGTGTTCTCCATGCTCTTGACTGTGTATCATGTCTGTTTGTTTCTCATAAGTCTTTGGAAAAGACTCCTGAGCCTCTATCGAGTGGCTTGCCTTCTCATCTCTATTGTTTGGCTCAATTCGAAACCCTAAGATTTGGGGATTTCTTGGCAATTTTCATCTTTTGTGTGCGAGTAAGGGTTCCATTGTGGGACCCTGGACTCTCAGACTCATTGTGAGTCTGCAAACAAGACTTATACCTCTTCTTGCTTATGATTCTAAACCTTTCTTTGATTAAACTCTCTTCTTAATAATTTGACATCCCCTCTGGTATTTACATATTTGTATGCTTTATATATAAGGACTCTGCTTTCAAAAGGTTTTTACCAACTAATTGATTGATTCTTAAATCCTCTAATGGGGGTTTGATTGATTGTTACTGATTTTCTTTGATTGAACCTCCTTTACCTTTTCCTGACTTGGTTCATTCGAATTGAACTTGTAATTTTGATTTCCCTGGCTATTTGATTGATTCCCTTTCCTTATTTTCCAAGCCGTGTACCATTGACTATTTTCCTTAAATAACTTCTATGTATTTACCCCTTTTGTGCTACTTTGAAAAGGTTTTAATCAAAACTTCTTTCCTTAATTGGTTTTTACCTGTTGAAATCAGAATACCTTAACTAAAGGGAGATTGAGTTCAATGTTATTTCCTTACCTTTTCACACTTGTTTTTTGCACTATAAAAGGGGCACGACCCTTCTGCACTTTGATCATCCTGAACTCCCAATTCAATACTTTTACACACACACTTCGAGATACTTTCAACTTAAACACTGACAATATCGCTTTGAGTTCAATACTCTCTCAACATTCTGCTTTTTTCTGAGATCTTTTGGAACCGTTTTCTTGCAACTTGACTTTTTCAAGGCTACTGTTTTTACTTGTTTTCCTTGAAACTGGTATGTTCTGATTTAATTTTCTGCCTCAGCCCTATGTGTTTACTTTATAGTTTCAGCATTCTTGTTTACCTTGTTGTCCATGTTTAGTGATTAAACTATGTATGTTCTTTCCTTGCATCTGTTTCTATTGTGAATCCCTCCCCCCTATTCCCCTCTATGTATCTGAGTTAATGGTTTTGGCCTGGCAGTATCTAAATTGTTGCCCAGGTCTGAACCTGACCTTCAATAGGTCCTAACTCCCAATTTAAGCTGACAGGCTGGTCAGGGGTGTGCCAGCATCCTAATTGTTGGGCATGACCACTAGTCTGCCATGACTCTCCCTAATTCCCCCTGTGCACTTACACTTACTCTTAGATTCTAAGTTCTGCCCTCTCTTATGAGCCTTGCTTTGGGACCTTGAGTTCCCTCTAAACTTGGACATCTGAGGGCTGGCATTTCCACACTGCACTATGCTCTTAATTCTGCAATGTGTTTGGGGTGTAAACATTGTCCGGAGCCCTTTGAGACTTTTGGGAACTTTTATACATCCCAAATATGAGAAAGGCTTTTGGAAATCTGATCCTGGAAGTTGGTTTATCTCATATTGTTGGACTTTGAGTCTGAATTAGGTTGTTTGGTTGTAGCTGGAACTTCTGATGTAATTTTACTTTTCTTTTCTGATTCATTCGGGTCTGTAATAATTTGTAATAACTATCGAGAATGGATAGTGGGAAGGGATGGGGATGAATGCATGAAAAGGGTAGAAAACCTGCCTATAGGTTATTTATGAATTTCTGCCTTCTCATTTTAGAACTTATGCCTATAAGTTTTACTGCACTTTTGTGTTTCTGCATCTTAGAAATTATGCCTATAAGTTCTACATTTCTTAACCTTAGAAATTATGCCTATAAGTACTGCATTTCTGCATCTTAGAAATTATACCTATAAGTTTTGCATATAGAAATCATGATCTTAAGTTTTCTACATTTCTGCATACGCATGTCATTAGGAAAACAATCATAGGTTTAATAATGATCAACTCCATTCAAGATATCATGGCTATAGGACTCCTGCATTTATGTAATCATTTTGAAAACCAATAACACTTAGATAACTTGCCTATAGGAGTAATCAATTGAATCAGCTTCGTCTATAAGTCTAAAATCAGCCATAAGGTCGTTTAAAGTCTGTAGATCCTTTTGTTTATAAAACCAGCAATCTTTCTCTGCTAGAGATCATGGCTATAGGTATCACTTAGGCAAACTATTAGGTAATTTATTGTGTCAGTTTTTTGATAACTACAACCAGACAAGGCTAATTCGGACTCCTGATCTGAGAAATATGTGATGAATCAGCCTATCCTACGCTTTAATTTAATTCAGACCTAAACAGTACTTGTAAGTCATGCTAAATAACTTGCTACTTTGAATGAGGAGGCCTACTTGAGCCTTAATCGCTATTTGTTCACCATTTAACTGCCGTTTGTTTTTTGCTTGTCGCCTAGATTTTTATCCTTTTGAAACTCTGAAAAGGCCCCAACACCCTCCCCTTTAGGATAAGTATCTCAATGCCTCCGGGACTAATAGGATTGGGACGGGTAATAGCATGCAATAAGTAATGATACTATTCCGTGCTTTAATACCTTGACGGGGTGGGAAGGGTAGATATGGATATGATGACCGGTGCGCTAATACCACGTGCAACCCCTCTTCTGAGGAGCGATTACCGGGTATTGCATTGATGTGATCCATATTAATCATAAACCTAGGACCTCCGTCCCTTTTACTTGCTTTCGTCTATTTCTTTTAGAATTGTTTAAATCTTTCTGCCCTCTTTACCTTTCCTTAGGTTTCAACTTATTTGCAATGTTGTATTCGAATTCCTTCTTACTTGAGCCCTTAATTGCTTATTTGATTATGTGAAGTCACAATTATAACATGGCCAGGAACCACACTAGTGGATCTTGAGGGGTGCCTAACACCTTCCCCTCGAGATAATTTCTAGCCCTTACCCAAACTCTGGTTCTTCAAACTCAAACCCTTCTTAGTGTCCTAATGCACTTAATCATTAGGTGGCGACTCTTCAAATTCCAAAACCCAATTCCCAAAAGGGAACGATTTTTCCTCCCAAATGTCACAAGCCCGATTTCGTTATTTTTAGAAAAAGGGGGCACGACAGCGTGACGACTCTGCTGGGGATATTTCTTTTAGGCTTTTACAATTTTATGTTATTTGTGACTTTACTGCTTCTTTCTTGCCTTTATTTAATGTCTTTATTTCTCTTCTATTACGAAACTGACTTGGCTCCTTGTTTCTTTTCTTTAATGCTTTCCTTTACTACTTTCCTTCAATACTGTTGTAATTATGAGAAATTATTGTAATCATCACTTTATGAATGTGCAAATATATGACAACTTGTAACTACATATTCAACATCATATTCCATTTGTGCCAAACAAAATACCATAGCAACGCTTATAATGAGTGATTGTGCCCTTCCGATATCATTACCCCCTAAATTTGCAAAGGCGTATTTGCGGTAAAACCAGTCGATCAATGGTGTAGTCGACGGTTTCATGCCTTTCCCTCTTGAGTTGTCCGCTCAAGGGTACTAGTCTAATACCCTATAGAAACCCTACTCTGTTCAATTGTGCATGCATCACTGTCAAAACCTAGCCGAGTCAGTTATAAATGGTCCACATAATGACTCTTTAAGATAGCCTTGTCCAAAGTCCACTAGGTTTCCTTGGAACCCAGACAGACACTACCACGTTCTGTGCATTTATTTGGAGAACTAAATGCTGCTTATGCCAATTATTGATATTTAATAGTCGAGTCTGGCGGGGGTAAGGGCCTAACCCTTTTGTTTTGCAGAAATGAGGCACGAAGTCCCCAGATTTGGCATGATCACCAACATCCACCCAAGGTTGCTAAGCTGGTGGGAGGATCTTCACTCCAGCGATCAGGAGCTGGTGAAGCTGTTCGATGGAGCTAAAGATGCCGAGTCTGGGGAAGGTCCTTCTGGGACCAAGTAGTTAGGAGTTTTTTCTTTTGCTTTAAAAATGTAATAGGGCCAACGACCATTAGTGACATTTTATTTCTGCTATTTTAGTGTCGTTTTGGGATTCGTCTTATTTTTATCAATAAAATGAGGCATTTAGCATTATAAGTTCTCCAAATCAACTTGTCGCTAGGCCTACCTCCGGCACAACGAGGCTCCCAAAGTAGGACACGATTCATATTCTTGCACTATGTGTTTAAATATTGCAACGTTTTTCTTCTCATAATCCGTACTAACCTGCTACCTTTTTGTTTTTACCTTTTGTTTATTCCCCTCCCCAAAGGTTAGTTCGTGCACTCTGGCATCATCATCATACTCCACAAGATCTAAGGGCCCTCTACCTCCTCCTCCTCCGAGTCCAATCAGAAACAAGAACAAGGGAAAGATGGAAGATTTGAGCAACATCAGAAAAGAGAACTCAGTTGAAAGGGTAGAGGTTCCTCAGGGTATTCAGGTTTCCAAGGAAAGTGCCTCTCAGCTCGAACATAAGTTATTGAAATTTCAGGAGGAACTGGACCAAGTTCGGAACTTGGCAAGTTTGTCATTTTCCCTCACTACCCCAGATGTTAGTTTTCCAAACACTCAAAACCCCATACCTCCACAAAACATCCCGAAACCACAAAAACAACCCGTTCCCCATCACCACTGCAACACATGCCACACTTCAAACAACACCCCACTACTCATTCCTAAACCACTAAACTCCACAAATGATCATCCCCACAACACCCCCATCTATATGGAAACCACACCACACTATACTCAACCTATTTCAAGCACACTTGAGTCTGATGACAAAGACTCTCTTATCAGGAATCTGGCCGCAGAACTCAAGAAGCTGACTAGCAGAATTCAGGGCGTCGAGGGAAGTAAGGGGATTGAAGGACTAAATTACGAAGACCTTTGCATTCAACCCAATGTCGAACTGCCTGAGGGGTACAAACCTCCTAAGTTCGAAATGTTTGACGGTACCGGGGATCTGAGAGTTCATCTGAGGACATACTGCGACAAGTTGGTCGGAGTAGGGAGGGATTAAAAGATTCGCATGAAACTCTTCATGAGGAGCCTGAAGGGAGATGCTTTGTCTTGGTATATCAACCAAGACCCTAAGAAGTGGTCAAATTGGGTAAGTATGGCATCCGATTTCATGGACAGGTTCAGGTTCAACGCGGAAAATGCACCAAATGTGTTCTACATCCAGAACTTAAAGAAGAAACCTGCGGAGACATTCCGCGAGTATGCTACTCAATGGCGATCAGAAGCTACTAAGGTCAGACCGACTTTAGAAGAAGAACAAATGAACAGGTTTTTCATTCGAGCTCAAGACCTACGGTACTATGAAAGGTTAATGCTGATTGAAAGCCATAAATTTTTTGACATCATCAAGCTAAGGGAAAGGATCGAGGAAGGTATCAAAAGTGGTATGGTCACTAACTTTGAAGCTTTGCAGGCCACCAACAAGGCTTTATAGTCTAGTGGCACGTCCTAGAAAAGGGACGTGAGCGCCGTGATGGTTGCACAAAGAACAAAATCCCCAATCAAATACCAAACCTATCCAATACCTCCACTCACATATCAACCTACCCCAAATTACCAAGCACCCTTGCTCTCCTACCAAGCTCCACCACCTACTTACCAATCGCCTCCACCACCCATATATCAGCCCACTTCACCCAGATATTCCCAACTCGCACATGTCTACCAAACCTACAATACTCAACCCTCTCACTATCAATCACCTCCCACCCGCCAAAAACTTTCCTAGACCCTGACAAAACTTCGACCGCAAACCCCCCAAACAGTATACCGCCATTGCCAAACCTATCAACCAGCTATATGAAAGGCTCAAAGCTGTTGGTTACATCACCCCTATCCCTGTCGTAAACCCCGAAAACCCCTCCTAATGGGTCAACCCAAACAAAACCTGTGCATACCATTCTGGCATGAAGGGGCATACCATTGATGAGTGCTGCTCTCTGAAGGATAAGATCCAAGCTTTGATTGACAACAAGATCATCGTAGCAAAGGAGCCAGCTCCGAATTTCTGCAACAACCCTCTGCCTGACCACAAGGGCGGAGGCATTCACATGATTAAGATAGAGGATGATTGGGACCCCAAAGGGTCAATCAGATTGATCGCTAAAGGTGACGAGCCAAAGAAACCAACGGTCACACTTAATCTGATTGTGGTCCAGATCCAACCTTCTGAAAACGCTGAAGTAAACATGTCCATACCACTTGAGTTCGAAGCAAATTCCTCTGCAAAGATGCCAGGACCCATTGAGGTCGAGTTTGGTTCTCCAAAGACACCTATACCATTCGAAGTGGTTGTGTTACCATCCAAGGCAAAGGTGCCAATTCCGGTGACTAAGACAGCCGTAACACCATTCCATACAAAGGCCATACCATGGGATTACACCGTCGGGGCGAGAAGGAAAGGGAAAACCAAATCTAGAGAAGCAATTGCAGCATAGGGTATGACAAGAACCGGCAAGGTTTATACCCTAGAACATTTAGACGAGTCTAGTAAGCAGGCCTCTGGACGACCAACCATCACTAAAACTATGCATGATGATCTCTGGACAAAGATACAAGCCAAAGAGTATTCGGTCATTGATCAGTTGAACAAAACGCCGACCCAGATCTCTATCTTGGCTCTGCTACAAAGTTCTGACGCAAATAAGAACACCTTATTGAAGGTGCTGAGCGAGGCATATGTACCCAACAACATAACTGGAGGAAAAATGGCAAACATGGTAGGGCAAGTATTGGGGAGTCACAAAATCACTTTCTACAAAGATGAGCTGCCACCTGAAGGGGTAAGCCACAACAAGGCATTGCATATCACTGTGCAGTGCGAAGATTATTTCATCACCAGAATCCTGATTGATGGAGGGTCCAACCTCAATATTTGTCCATTGGTGACTCTCAGAACATTAGGAAAGAGCCTGCATGAGATCAAGGATGGAGCCATCAATGTCAAAGCTTTCGATGGATCCCAAAGGTCCACTATTGGGGAAATCAGTTTGTGTCTACAAATGGGATTGACTTGGTTCGACGTTGATTTTCAAGTGATAGACGTCCCAGCATCTTACAACTTGCTATTGGGATGGCCCTGGATCCATGCCACTGGGGCTGTAGCATCAACCATACATCAAATAGTGAAATTCGAGTGGAATCAACAAGGGGTAATTATTCATGGCGATGGTAGCAATCCCATATACGGTCGCCAGACCATCCCAGCAATCGGAGGAAGAAGGAAGATAGGCGGAGAAACCTACCACCACATTGAGCGAGTCAACGCCGTGGATAAGGATAAATTGTGGGATAATAAAATTGAAAGTATACTGAACTGGTGCAGGTATGAACCAGGCAAAGGACTCAGCAAGAATCTTCAAGGGATTGCTAAGCCTATCAAGTTGAAGAAACATGGTACCACTTTTGGATTAGGATATAAGTATCCTTGGGAGGAATTCAACCATTGGTCGCCATCATGGCGCAGTCCCTACTACCTACTGGAGCATCCGATACCTCGCTTGGAGCAGACTTTCCAACCAGCCAATGTCATATATAGGTCGGGAGAAGAGGAAGCAATAGCGGCGATGAAGAATTTGTTTTTGGAAGATGATAATATGGACTGTTGTGTCATTTCAAGGAGGTGGGGGAGGAAGGCCCTTCTATACAAGCTGTGAGCCGAGGAGCACGCCTCAACAATTGGTCCATCAGAACCACCAGGGCCCGGAATGCTTCGGGGTAGCAAGGCTGAACAAAGCACCATGCATTATCTTTATTTTTCGCTAATTGACTTTCTTTACGCATTTTTATATTGAAATAAGAGCTCCAATGTTCAAAACAATTACGAAATTTATCAAAGCATTTCAATTTCTTATAAATCTTGCTCTTATTACTTTTTATCGTTTACTTTATTTACACAACATTATTATTACTTATTTTGATGAACCAATGATTGTGACATTCAACGAGACAACGCAACAAACGGATATAGACTCAGAAGAAGATGATATACCAGAAGAGGTTGTTAAAGAGGTTGAGGATTTTGAGAACAGACCTAAGTCTAACCTGGACGAAACTGAGATTGTCAACCTGGAAGATGTAGAAAATGTCAAAGAAACACGAATCAGCTTTCATCTATCACCATCAGAAAAGAAAGAGTATACGAAATTTCTAAGGGAATATGAGGACATATTCGCCTAGTCTTATGATGACATGACTGCCTCAATACATCTATTGTAGCTCATAAACTGCCAACCGATCCGACATGCCCACCAGTAAAACAAAAGCTCAGGAAGTTCAAACCTGACATGAGTTTGAAAATCAAGGAAGAAGTCACCAAGCAAGTCAGAGCCAAGGTTCTCAGGGTAGTAGAGTATCCAAGATGGTTAGCCAATATTGTGCCAGTGCCGAAGAAGGATAGGAAGGTTAGAGTCTGTGTCGACTACCGGGATCTTAACCGGGCCAGTCCGAAAGACGACTTCCCCTTGCCGAACATACACATTCTAATTGACAACTGCGCCAAGCATGAACTACAGTCGTTCGTTGATTATTTTGCTGGGTATCATCAGATATGGAGGGATAAGGAAGACGCAGAGAAAACGCCTTTCATTATGCCGTGGGGGATGTATTGTTATAAGATGATGTCGTTCGGGTTAAAGAATGTTGGGGCCGCCTACATGAGGGCCATGACTGCTATTTTCCATGACATGATACACAAAGAGATCGAGGTATATGTAGATGACGTCATCATCAAATCCAAGAGAGCCAATGACCACATGGAAGATCTGAGGAAGCTCTTCAACAGACTAAGAAGGTACAACTTGAAGCTGAATCCCGCCAAATGTGCATTCGGGGTTCCTGCCGGAAAACTACTTGGGTTCATTATGAGTTGCCGAGGAATATAACTGGATCCGTCAAAGGTCAAAGCCATCCAATAATTGCCACCACCGAAGAACAAGAAAGAGGTTATGAGTTTCTTGGGAAGACTTAACTACATTAGCCGGTTCATAGCTCAATCCACTGTCATTTGTGAGCCAATCTTTAAGATGTTGAAAAAGGACGCTGCTACCAAATGGACTGATGATTGTCAAAAACCCTTCGACAGAATCAAGGAATACCTGTCAACGCCGCCAGTTTTGGTCCCGCCCGAGCCGGGTAGACCTCTATTACTCTACCTTGCAGTATTGGATGGAGCTTTCGGTTGTGTTCTGGGGCAGCATGATGAAACGGGAAGAAAGGAGCATGCCATCTATTATCTTAGCAAGAAGTTCACCCCGTACGAGGCCCGATATTCTCTATTGGAACACACCTATTGTGCTCTGACTTGGCTAGCTTAGAAGTTGAGACACTATTTCTGTGCCTATACCACTTACCTCATATCAAGAATGGATCCTTTGAAGTACATCTTTCAGAAGCCCATGCCCACTGGCAAGCTAGCCAAGTGGAAAATCCTGCTGAGTGAATTCGACATTATTTACGTGACTAAGAAGGCAATCAAAGGATAAGCACTAACAGATCATCTTGCTGAAAATCCCGTTGATGGAGAATATGAGCCTCTAAAGACGTATTTTCCTGATGAAGAGGTATCTTTCATAGGGGAAGATATTGCAGAATCTTATGATGGTTGGAGAATGTTTTTCGACGGAGCAGCAAACTTCAAAGGAATTGGCATAGGAGCGGTCCTAATATCAGAAACCGGCCAACATTATCCGGTGTCTGCCAAGCTCAGGTTCCCGTGCACCAACAACATGGCTGAGTATGAAGCCTGCATCTTAGGGCTCAAGATGGCCATTGACATGAACATTGGGTTCGGTTATAATTCAATAAAATTTTCATTTCCCCCCGCTATTGAAAACTGGGGCAGAATTTTTAGGAGGACCCTCAAAATTCCGAAGTGATTTCAGCCATTCGACGCAAGCAGCAGCAGCCCAGTAACCTAGGGCAGAATTTTGAGGAGGGCCCTCAAAATTCCTGAATGAGAAAAGTTGTAGTATATTGGACCATGTCGCAGTCATCAGTTCATCTAAAGAAAACTATTCTTAATTATGTATTTATTGTCACATTTCTTTACTAAATCATGCATGTCTGTTACCAAAGTTGCTTCGTTTAGCAACGCTACCCCAATGATACACCTAATATCATCGGAACGGAGCCGAGCAGGTCAAGCAGAGCCAGCGGGAACACGAACTAACCTCCCCTCTTTACAAAACTCACGATTTTTCTTTGGATGCAGGCACTTGAGTTGCAAAATCATCAAACATACTATACACTCACGAGACTCACATTGCTCAGAAATATAACTCTCAGAACCATTGCACTTACTCATAGCTGCTATCCGCACGCAGTGCTCCCAGCAGACACAGTATCCCCAGCAGTCGCAATATCTCAATCCGCTATCAGCTAAGAAAATTCTATCATCATTTTGCCCTTTTACTCCTTGCATAAGGCTACCTTTCTACCTTCCGAGACTAAGCTCTGTCTCCATCTGCATTTCCTGCATTGCATAAGGCTACCTTTCTGCCTTCCGAGACTGAGCATTGTCTCCATCTGCATTCTCTGCATTGCATAAGGCTACCTTTCTGCATTCCGAGACTAAGCTCTGTCTCCATCTGCATTTCCTGCATTGCATAACGCTACCTTCCTGCCTTCTGAGACTAAGCTTTGTCTCCATCTGCATTTCCTGCATTGCATAAGGCTACCTTTCTGCCTTCCGAGACTAAGCATTGTCTCCATCTGCATTCTCTGCATTGCATAAGGCTACCTTTCTGCCTTCCGAGACTAAGCTCTGTCTCCATCTGTATTTCCTGCATATTCTGCCTTCTGAGACTAAGCTCTGTCTCCATCTGCATTTCCTGCATTGCATAAGGCTACCTTTCTGCCTTCCGAGACTAAGCATTGTCTTCATCTGCATTCTCTGCATTCCATAAGGCTACCTTTCTGCCTTCCGAGACTAAGCTATGTCTCCATCTGCATTTCCTGCATTGCATAAGGCTACCTTCCTGCCTTCCGAGACTAAGCTCTGTCTCCATCCTGCATTTCTCTGCATTGCATAAGGCTACCTTTCTGCTTTCCGAGACTAAGCATTGTCTCCACCTGCATTTCTCTGCATTGCATAAGGCTACCTTTCTACCTTCCGAGACTAAGCATTGTCTCCATCTGCATTTCTCTGCATTGCATAAGGCTACCTTTCTACCTTCCGAGACTAAGCATTGTCTCCATCCTGCATTTCTCTGCATTTCATAAGGCTACCATTCTGCCTTCTGAGACTAAGCACTGTCTCCATCCTGCATGGCTGAAATATCGCCACTTTATCCCTCTTGCATGGTTGAAATATTGCCACCTTTTATTTACGTCTTGCATCGACTGAAATATCGCCACCTTCTGCATTTCATGGGCTGAAAGATCACCAAATTGTCCAAGGGCGTCATTGTTTGGAGGCACCATTTGCATAGCCCGAGAACGCCATGCCATGGCCTGAGGACCCCATTTTATCTTTTGCATATCATTATTCAAAGGCATCATAGTTCGGAGGCATCATTCTCATAGACCAAGAACATCATTGCATAGCCTGCAAATCCTTTATCATACGCTTCATGGCCCAGGACGTCATAGTCCGAGGACATCATCCTAACCGTCCAAAGACAGCATTCATGGTCCAATGGAACTTACATCACGTTTAAATTTATGCACAATATATGTTGGTATTATTTGTTTGTAGGTACACTGACTAGAAAAGGCCGTCTCATTAGGGACGATATCTCTCTAGTTCCCGTAGCTTATCAGACTCCGACCATCCTTCTCAACCCGAATATCGCGTCCACTTTTCGAAATCTCCATCGGCATATTCCGCCAATGGATCCTGAACTACATATGGCCTGATTCCTGTAAGACCAGGGATATGTAGGCAGCTCAGGAACCAGAGCTCGGTCAAAATTCTTCAAATCATTTCATTCGGTCAAAATTGGCTATCATATCTTTACTCGGCAATTCTTTCATCCCTCCCGGGTAAAGAGGGGCAACTGTTGATACCTAATTTTTTCCCTATGTATTTTTATATACAAAATACTTTGAAAATAACATATATATGCATACATAAGCATACCCAAGTGTTTTAGTATTTTTTCCAATCTTTTGAAGAGTTTTTAAATCAATTTACTATCCATTTTAGCAGTACAAAATACATAATTATTCCCAAAATTATCAATTTTGGTGAATAATTTATTTTATTCCCATATTTATACCAAAATATAGTTAATATAATTTTTGTATATTTTTACAAATTTATTTGGTATTTAAAAGACTAAATTGCATATAATTGCAATTATAGCCTATTTTTACGATTAATAGTATTTTATAATTGTAAAATTGGTCCCAATATTTTAAATTAATATTTATATATTATTAATTGGGTCAGTACTTTTAATTTGCTTTTAAAATTATTTTTTACTATTTTTTATAAAATAAAAGGAAAAACTTGCCATTTAACATTTAGCCCCATTTCATTTCAATTACAGCCCCATTTCATTTCAATTTTAGCCCTTAAATTGACCCAATCCTCACCCAAACCGGACCGGCCCAGTTTCAATTTGGATCCAACCCACGACCCAATTACAAACGACCCAACCCGTTCCCCACCTACCACTTAAATCTGGACCATTGATCACTCAAGATCAATGGCCAAGACTCGCCCTTTCCTAATTAAACCTAAACTACTACCCTAATCCCCTCATTCTCACCTGACCCGCCACCTTTGAAACCTCTCTTCTCTCAAACTCTCTCAAACTCTCTGAAACCCTAGCCTCCTTCTACCCCTCTTCAACCACCACTCCACCGGAATCCATGGCTTCTCAGGCCATGGATGATTGTTACTCACTCCCCTCCACCACTCAACCTTGGATGTTCGATGTTTTAAGGCCCTACTTCGATGGCTCTCTTCAGATCCTTCTCAGATCTGTAGATCTATGGCTTCTCCGGCCATTACTCCGGCATATTCAAGTAATATGAGCCTTTTCGACTCAGGGTCTGACTTTCCTCAAGACCTTTCTCATTCCGAAACCCTAAGCTACTCGAGGTTCTTTCTCTGTTTGTTTGCTTAGATCTATGTTGTATCTATGCTTTGCTTGACATTTAAAGTGTTTTACCCAAATTTTCTTTTCAAAATCGTTTGTCTTCGATTTAGGGTTTCTGAAAGTTTTTCAAAAACATCTTTATGATTCTTCTTCTTCTTTTCTTTATGTGTATTTATATATATCATGCTCGTGTGACTTATTTTTACTACGCATGTATTGTCCTTCTACTTTTCTTTTATACATGTTACTTCTGTGCTCACATGATTATCCTTGTTATGTTTTCATTACTCTTCTACTATATGTGTTTACTGTTAAGTTCTTTGATTTTGTTTGCTTTACTGGACTCTGTTCGTGTTCTTGCTAAATGTGTTTCATCTACCACTTCTTAAGTTTGTATCACTTTTTCTTCTAAACTTGTTTAAGTTCTGAGTTTTTCTCAAAACGTGTTCTCCATGCTCTTAACTATGTATCATGTCTGTTTGTTTCTCATAAGTCTTTGGAAAAGACTCCTAAGCCTCTATCGAGTGGCTTGCCTTCTCATCTCTATTGTCTGACTCTATTCGAAACCCTAAGATTTTGGGGATTTCTTGGCAATTTTGATCTTTTGTGTGCGAGTAAGGGTTCCACTGTGGGACCCTGGACTCTCAGACTCATTGTGAGTCTGCAAACTAGACTTATACCTCTTCTTGCTTATGATTCTGAACCTTTCTTTGATTAAACTCTCTTCTAAATAATTTGACAATCCCCTCTGGTATTCACATATTTGTGTGCTTTATATATAAGGACTCTGCTTTCAAAAGGTTTTTACCAACTAATTGATTGATTCTGAAATCCTCTAATGGGGGTTTGATTGATTGTTACTGATTTTCTTTGATTGAACCTCCTTTACCTTTTCCTGACTTGGTTCATTCGAATTGAACTTGTAATTTTGATTTCCCTGGCTATTTGATTGATTCCCTTTCCTTATTTTTTCAAGTCGTGTACCATTGACTATTTTCCTTAAATAACTTCTATGTATTTACCCCTTTTGTGCTACTTTGAAAAGGTTTTAATCAAAACTCTTTTCCTTAATTAGGTTTTACCCATTGAAATCAGAATCCTTTAACTAAAGGGAGATTGATTTCAATGTTATTTCCTTACCTTTTCTCACTTGTTTTCTGCACTATAAAAGGGGCACGACCCTTCTGCACTTTGATCATCCTGAACTCCTAATTCAATACTTTTACACACACACTTCGAGGTACTTTCAACTTACACACTTACAGTATCTCTTTGAGTTCAATACTCTCTCAACATTCTGCTTTTTTTTTGAGATCTTTGGGAACTATTTTCTTGCAACTTGGCTTTTTCAAGGCTACTATTTTTACTTGTTTTCCCTGAAACTGGTATGTTCTAATTTAATTTTCTGCCTCACCCCTATGTGTTTACTTTATAGTTTCAGCATTCTTGTTTACCTTGTTGTTCATGTTCAGTGATTAAACTATGTATGTTCTTTCCTTGCATTTGTTTCTATTGTGAATCCCTCCCCCTATTCCCCTCTATGTATCTGAGTTAATGGTTTTGGCCTGGCAGTATCTAAATTGTTGCCCAGGTCTGAACCTGACCTTCAATAGGTCCTAACTCCCAATTTAAGCTGACAAGCTGGTCAGGGGTGTGCCAGCATCCCAATTGCTGGGCATGACCACTAGTCTGCCATGGCTCTCCCTAATTCCCCCTGTGCACTTACACTTACTCTTAGATTCTAAGTTCTGCCCCTCTCTTATGAGCCTTGCTTTGGGACCTTGAGTTCCCTCTGAACTTGGACATCTGAGGGCTGGCATTTCCACACTGCACTATGCTCTTAATTCTGCAATGTGTTTGGGGTGTAAGCATTTCCCGAAGCCATTTGAGACTTTTGGAAACTTTGATACATCCCAAATATGAGAAAGGCTTTTGGAAATCTGATCCTGGAAGTTGGTTTATCTCTTATTGTTTGACTTTGAGTCTGAATTTGGCTGTTTGGTTGTACTCTCACAATGCTGCCCCATGACTTTGACCCTCGTACTCTCACAATGCTACCCTATGAGTGACGCCAATTGGCGTAAAGCTCTTTGACAATAGTAAGGTTGGCCTTGCCGTGGCCCTTCAAGATAGGTCCCCATTGTTGCACCTCTTGAATGGATTTCAGAAAATCTGGATATTTTTTTTAAGTGCTCCAATGTTGATTGGTTTTTCTGGAATATACTTCTTTGAACCCAGGATTTTTTATAAGCTCGGAATGCCTTTTCACTAACAAATTTCTCCTCCCAGGCAGCTCAGTTTATTGGTTCGCCCTCATCTTCATCACTCATGTTGACATGTGGGAGCTCATCATCCGAGTCAGACTCAGACTCAGACTCAGATTCTACAATAGCCTTCTGCTTCCCTTTATCTTTCGAGTCATTCTGCTTAGAAGATTGACTTTGGTGCGGCACGGGTTCTCTAATTTCTCCTTGCTTGGAAAATTTGATGATGTTGTTGCAGTACCCCTATTCACCGTCCTCCTTACTAATGGTTCCTCCTCTTCTTGCTCTAATTCATCAACTAACTGCCTAATCGGTAGTTCCTTCGCTTTCTTAGTCCGCTTCCTTTTGTTTGGTGGCTTTGGAGTATATGTTGCCTTTTCGGTAGGCTTTTTATGCGGTTGTTTATTATTATCTCTCTCTTGTTATTTGGAAGTTTTGCTTTTTGCCACTATTTTGTGAACCTAAGTACTTGGGATACATAGAAGTCAACAATTAGTGTGCAAAAATAGTGACATTTCAGATTAGAGCAGTTGTACAAAAGCGTGCACTTTGAATCAATTACATGTCATCCCATTCAGTTCTTCATGAATATAGCCCATGGTTTTCAGTATGGAGCAATTAACTGATACTTCCCTTCAAATTCACAAATGAGCATTTCACTTTATAGATATCATTATGCATGATAGGAGGTTCATCCGAGTGGCGCTCACTAACCATGTTCAATTACACATATCAGCTCACTCGACCCCACACATAGTCTCATGGCATATCAATAAGCATAGAGCGCACAGAATTCAAATTGAGTAACACTTTATACTTCAAGAAGTCGAGCATGTGCATGATGTTCAATGTATTGGACAATCTATCACAGGCTTAAAAACATGCCGACAAGGCTGTACACAATCAAACAAACGACCCCACACTTATTCACTAGCATATACTAGTGTAGCTCGGTTACTCAGACTTCACCAGTGCCTAATTTACCTCATAGGCAATTCGTCAAACATGTAGTATGCAACAATTTTGCCTAGTTTATTCTATCAATTGGGTAGTTCGATTTCCCTCCCAAAGTTAAAGAGATGAAGGAAATTCTAGTTTATCATCTCACAACAATCACAAACAACAAGAACAACACCCACAAGCCTAAAAAAAATCCAATTCCCCTCTACATCACATGTGTTGTATTCAATTTGTTGAAACCTAACCTAGGGGAATTTAAGGTGGGGATTCTGTTGCTACCGACGAGAGAGAGAAGAGTTAAGAGAGAGAAGAAAAGAAGAAAGAACGAGGAAGAAGATACATACTTGTTGCGTTTGTGGTAAGGCAGTGCGATGGTTTCAGGTGATATGAGAGAGAGGGTCTGGGAATAAGAATTTTAGGAGGTTTAGGCTTATCATGTGTTAAAAAATTATACTTACCTGTGCGTGCGAGCTTGGACACGACGCATCCCAATTGTTTTTCTAAATTTGTTTTTGGACGCAGCAACGGACACTTTAGGCTCACTTGACTGCCTTGTGCAGTTGTTCCGTCTTTTTGTCATGCTGAGGAGGATGCGACGCATCCACCCTATTTTCCCATACCTGTAGCGTTATTTTTTTATTATTCTTAAATACATATAAGAACTAATTCCGACAAACATAAAAAAATTCAAGGAACTCCTAGAAAAAGAAAAAAATCAGAAATACAAAGCAAACGGTAACAAATGAACAAACTACAAAAACAAAAGAAAATACTTGGTTGCCTCCCAAGAAGCGCCTGATTTAACGTCGCGGCACGACGCAACACGTTCTTCATGCATCATCCAGGTCCATCAAGGTTTTGTGACGTGCAATGTCACCACCCCAATAATATTTTCCTCTCTGCCCATTTACCAAGAATGTCGCATTGGAACTCGTATCACGCAATTCCACCGATCCATGAGGTTTCACACTAACCATTTCAAAAGGACCCGACCATAAATATTTAAGCTTTCCGAGAAAAAGCTTTAGCCTCGAATTGAACAAGAGAACTTCTTGACCTGGCTTAAACTCGCAATGTTGAATATGATTATCATGCCACCTCTTGGTCTTTTCATTATACAATTTGGCAATTTCATACACGTGCAACCGGAACTCATCAAGCTCGTTGAGTTGTAGCAACCTCTTCTCACCAGCTAAGACCATCTCCATATCTTGCTTTTTAATCGCCCAATAGGCTTTGTGTTCAAACTCAATGGGCAAGTGACATGCCTTCCCATAAATCAACTGTACGGAGAAGTACCTATAATATTCTTGTATACAGTATGATATGACCATAATGCGTCGTCCAACTTCCCTGGCCAGTCCTTTCTATTTCCACTTACTGTTTTCTCCAGAATCTGCTTTACCTCTCTGTTTGAAACTTCCACTTGGCCACTCGTCTAGGGGTGATAGGCAGTGGAAACCTTGTGTTTAACTCTATACTTTGCAATAATATTATTCAGCAAATTATTATAGAAGTGAGTTCCTCCATCACTTATCAACACTCTTGGAGTCCCAAAGCATGTGAAGATATGCTTCTTTACAAAGCTTACCACTACCTTTGCGTCATTAGTAGGAAGAGCAATGGCCTCCACCCACTTAGACACATAGTCGACCACCACCAAGATGTACCTGTGTCCATTAGAGAATGGGAATGGTCCCATGAAATCGATCCCCCAAACATTGAAAAGCTCTACTACCAGTATATTCTGTAAAGGCTTCTCATGCTTCTTCGTGATCGTTCCGGTTTTTTGGAATTTGTCACATATTTTAACAAAGGCATGTGCATCCTTAAACAATTTTGGCCAATAAAAACTGGATTGTAGCACCTTTTGGGCGGTTCTATCCCCACCGTGATGACCTCCATATGGAGAGTCATGACAGTCATGAAATATTGTGTGCATCTCCTCCTCAGGAACACACTTGCGTACCAATTGATCTGCACACTGCTTATATAGGAATGGCTTATCCCACACGTAGAACCCCCAAATCATGTAGAAATCTTCTTCTATTATCAGGTGTCAAATCTGGTGGTGTCACCCTACTTGCAATAAAGTTCACATAATCTGCATACCACAGGGCTTCGCTTGAGGTGATTGCTAATAACTGCTCATCAGGAAATGTTTCTTTGATTGACTCTCCCTCAGCTACATGGATCCGATTTTCTAATTTGGACAAGTGATCAGCCACTTGATTCTATATCCCTTTTCGATCTTGGATCTCTAAGTCAAAATCTTGCAGGAGGAGGACCCAGCGAATTAGCCTTGGCTTGGAGTCTTTCTTTTCAAACAAGTATCTGATAGCTGAATGATCTATGTAAACGATGACTCTGGTTCCCACTAGATAGGATCTGAACTTGTCAAACACCCACACTACTGCAGACAACTCTTTTTCAGTAACTGTTTAGTTCATCTGGGCAGGATTTAGAGTTTTGCTCGCATAGTAATGGAGTAAAAGATCTTATTTCTCCTTTGCCCCAAAATCGATTTGATTGCTATGTCACTCGCATCGCACATCAATTCAAATGGTTGCTCCCAATCCGAAGCAATGATAATTGGTGCAGTCACCAACCTTCCCTTCAGCTCCTCAAATGCTTTCAGACAGGCATCATCAAACTTGAAGGGGACATCTTTCTCAAGAAGCCTGCACAAAGGAGAATATATTTTCGAAAAATCTTTAATGAAACGATGATAAAAACCTGCATGGCCTAAGAAACTGTGAATGCTTTTGACGGACGTCAATGGGGGCAATTTTTCAATTACTTCCACCTTTGCTTTGTCCACCTGCAAACCATCTTTGGAAACCTTGTATCCCAAAACTATACTTTCACGTACCATGAAATGACACTTTTCCTAGTTTAGCACCAGGTTTGTCTCTTCACATCTAGCAAACACTTTATCAAGATTCATTAAACAGTTATCAAAAGAGCATCCAAACACGAAAAAATCATCCATGAACACTTCTACAAATCTTTCAGCCATGTCAGTAAAAATAGCCATCATACACCTTTGAAAAGTCGCAGGTGCATTATAGAGACCAAAGGGCATTCTCTTGAATGCATACATGCCATAGGGACACGCAAAGGTGGTTTTATCTGGTCCTCTGGGGATATAGCAATCTGATTATACCCCGAGTAATCATCTAAGAAATAGTAGTATTCCTGGCCAGCTAATCTATCAAGCATTTGGTCAATAAAGGGGAGGGGGGAGTGGTCCTTTTGGGTGGCATTAATCAATTTTCTATAATCTATGCAAATTCTCCACCCAGTGACAGTTCTTGTGGGAATCAAGTCATTAATTTCATTAACCACTACAGTCATCCCCCCTTCTTAGGTATACATTGAACGGGGCTTACCCATTTTCTATCGGAGATTGGAAATACATTACCTGCATCAAGCCACTTAATCACTTCTTTTCTTACCACCTCTTTCATGATTGGATTTAGTTGGCATTGTTGCTCTACACTTGGCTTGTGTCCGTCCTCCATGAGGATTTTATGCATGCAAAAATCTGGACTAATGCCCTTAATGTCAGACATTGTCCACCCAATTGCTCTCTTGTGCTCACGTAGCACTCTCAATAGCTCTTCTTCCTACAATTTAGACAAGTCGGAACAAACAATAACAGGTAAAGTGTCAGAATCACCCAAATAAGCATATTGAAGGTGAGGAGGCAAGGGTTTAATCTCCAATTTTGGAGCTTCCTCAATTGACGGCTTTGGAGGAGGCCCACTTGGCCTATTCAGGGACACAAAGGGGTGTATCCCCTGCATGTAAGCACAAGATGCATCTAGGATATGCATTATCTCCTCAACCTCATCATCAATCTCCAAGCTATCAAACAACATAAGTGTTTTCTCTAGATAATCATCTAGATATACACTCGTGTCAAGAATTTGCTCATCCGCCTCCACAAAAAATATCATTGAGAGCTCCTCATAGTAGCGGGGAAGTTGGATTGCTTTGTAGATATTAAAGACTGCTTCCTCGTCATCCACCCTCAAAATCATTTTTCCCTCTCTCACTTTAATAATTGCATCACCAGTAGCTAAGAGAGGTCATCCCAATATATTGGAACCAGTTTATTAGCCTCATAATCTAGGATAATGAAGTCTGCATGGAAGATAAATTTCCCAATTTGCAGCAACACATCTTCAACCACTCAAGGGTGTGTTATGGACCTATCAGCCAACTGCAACATCACAGTAGTTGGTATTAGAGCTACCAAACCCAATTGCTTGAACAAGGATAAGGACATCATATTTATGCTTTCCCCCAAATCACAAAGTGCACGACCCACATCAATATTACCAATTTGCGCAGGGATGGTGAAGCTGCCAAGATCCTTAAGGTTTTGAGGGAGCTTGTTTTGGACCCTTGAAGTGCACTCCTCAGTAAGTGCAACTGTCTCAAACTCAGTCAATCTTCTCTTGTGAGCCACTATATCTTTTATGTACATAGCATATTTTGGAATTTCACGAAGTACATCCTCTAGTGGAATATTCAATTAAACCTGGCTCAACATAGAGAGAAATTTGTTGAACATGCGATCATCATTCTCTTTCTGCAATCTTTAGGGGAAAGGTGGTGGTGGACTTGTAGCCTCCACTGGCTCTAAAGTTGCATCATTTTTCTTTGATTCATGTGTTGCCTTAGGAATCAACTCCACCTCAGGTATAGGCTTGTCTTTTCTCTTCTTTGGCACTTTCTCTAAATCCTTCCTATTTCTGAGTGTAACTGCATTAAACTTGAGGGTTCTTCTCTGTATCACTAGGGAGAGCGCCTACAGGTCTAGTATTTTGGTTTGTTTCTAATTGCCCCATTTGCCTCTCAAGATTTTTGAAATCAGTTCTGAGCTGCTGATTGTCAAACAACAACTTCTTTAGCAAGTCATTCGTACTCTCTTCCATTTGTTGGGGTGGCTTCTAAGGTTGATTGAAATTTCCTTGGGGTCTATAATTATTCTAATTCGGCTGATTTCCACCCCATGAGAAGTTGGGATGATTCTTCCAATTTGGATTGTAAGTGTTCCCATATTGTGCATGCTGATTTATTGGACCTCTGCTCTGTTGCCCCACATAGTATATGGATTCAGGATTCGTGGGGCACATATCACTCATATGATTGTCGCCACGTAGTTCGCAAAAAATAGACATTTGTTGTACATGTTGCATCTATTGTGTTTGTTGCATTGTCATTCTATTCATTTATTTGCCAATTTTGCTATATCGGCTCTCATGGCTAAGAAGTCATAAAGCTCAATCAACCCAGTTACTTTCTGTTTAATTGCCCTTCGTGAATCGCCATCTCCTTGCCAATTATGATCATTAGCAGTAAAGTTATTTAGTAAGAGTTGGATTTCACTATATCAAGCCATGCAACTACCCCCACAAGCTGAATCAAGATTTATCTTAGATGCATTGTCTAGGCCATCAACAAACGTGTGACCCAATACCTCGTTAGTCTGACAATGATGTGGACAGTCTCTGAGCTGCTTCTTCTATCTTTCCCATGCTTGACGAAGTGTCTCGCCATCTCGTTGTTCGAACCCAAGAGTCTGACTCCTCAATGACTTGTCTTGTTAGTGGGGAAAAAACTTGATTAAGAATTTCCTTGCTAGATCATCCCAAGTGTGGATTGAGTTCGCGGTCTCCTTTTGCAACTATTCCTTATCTTCCCCAAGCAGTGGAAAGGGGAAAAATGTCAACCTGACATAGTCCTTGGAAACGTTCGGATAATTGTAAGTGTCCGTAATTTCCAAGAAATTCTGAATGTGCCTCTGCGGGTCTTCATGAGATAGACCCATATATTTCCCTGTGGACTGAATTAGATTCACCATATATTGTTTGAGTTCAAAATTCCCTATGATATCAGGCTTCACAATAGCCTGAGTCATATTAGCAAGACTGGGCCTTGCGGCTTCAATCACCACACGCTCTTCATTACCAGCCATCTCTATTGGCTGTGGTTGAACTACGATGTCCAACTCTCCTTCTATTCTAATTCTAGTTTCGACTTCCCTCCTCACTCTATGAAGTGTTCGTTCAATTTCAGGATCAAGAGGAAGGAGATTGTTTGCGCTTCTACTCCTCCGCATTCAAGAGAGGAGCATGTGTTAGCATAAACAATGTAAATTGAAAATTAAAGCTTGAACAAATAACTAATAAAAGCTTAACTCAGTAAAGTAGCTAATTTCTAAGTCCCCGGCAACAACGCCAAAAACTTGTTGCGACCAAAAATACTCACGCAAGTGTACGCGATCGTCAAGTAATAAAGTAATGAGTAGAGTATCGTTCCCATGAAGACTTGTGATTAACTATTGACTTGTTCAAACTCAATTAACTTATCTATTCAAGATAGTTTTCACAAAATATAGAAGTAACTAATTTACTACCTAAAACTATCAAGTAATGAATTAACTAGAAATCAACCAAACAAATAGCAATTTCAGATAACAATCAGTAGGAGAGAATATTTCAGGGTCACGGGTTAGCTAACAATCGTGTTGCACTCTTGGCTTAAA
The DNA here is from genome assembly GCF_000715075.1 of Nicotiana tabacum. Lineage (NCBI taxonomy): Eukaryota > Viridiplantae > Streptophyta > Magnoliopsida > Solanales > Solanaceae > Nicotiana > Nicotiana tabacum. Next base: position 116,436,307 of record NC_134095.1, on the reverse strand, counting down.
ATGATTAATTGATTTATCTAGATTATTGATTAACATGGTTGATATTGAACATAAGAATCTGTCGAATTCTTACTCGCCTATTCAAGCTACCTTAATGTCTATATGTCTATGGAATTAAGATTAACAAAAATGCATTTATACTTCCTGTATTTCAACCAAGCAAAACAATTAGGTATATGTTTATCCTAATTGTGAATTCGTTATCCGATGCCCGGGTTCAAGAACTTGCTCTATTTAATTCTATACGCGATCTTCAAGTAATAAAGTAGTGAGTAGAGTATCATTCCCACAAAGACTTGTAATTAACTATTGACTGGTTCAAACTCAATTAACTTATCGAGTCAAGAGATTTTTTACAAAATATAGAAGTAACTAATTTACTACCTAAAACTATAAAGCAATGAATTAACTAGAAATCAACCGAATAGACCTTAGATGAATGGAGACGTAGAAGCCGTCAACAAGAACATTAAGAAGATACTAAGGAAGATGGTAGAAAACCTCAAACAATGGCACGAGAAGTTACCCATTGCCCTGTTGGGGTACGACACTACAGTCCGTACATCAACTGTGGCAACTCCCCTTCTTACTGATTTATGGTACCGAAGTTGTCATCCCAACCGAGGTAGAGATTCCTTATTTAAAGATCATACAAGAAGTCGAACTCAGCGATGCAGAATGGATAAGGAGTCTCTATAAGTAATTGGCCCTTATAGAGGGAAAAAGAATGAACGCCGTATGTCACGATCAACTTTATCAGAACAGAATGCCAGAGCTTTTAACAAAAGGGTCAAACCAAGAGAGTTTCTACCGGGACAACTGGTGCTGAAGAAGATCTTCCCGCATCAAGATGAAGCCAAAGGGAAATTCTCTCCCAACTGGCAAGGTCTCTACATGATTCACCGGGTGCTAACAGGAGGAGCACTCATACTTGCAGAAATGGACGGAGAAGTCTGGCCAAAACCAATCAATTGAGACGTAGTCAAAAGATACTATGTTTAGACTGTTTACATTTTTTCATTTGATGTAATTGAACTATGCTCAACCTGATTCCCATTTAAGAGGGAATATGTATGCAGCCCTGTGGGTTCGGTCATATCATAATAAAATTTTCATTTCCCCCCAGAACCAAAAACTGGGGCAAAATTTTGAGGAGGACCCTCAAAATTCTAATACAAGAAAGTTTTAATGTCTCTGAAATGTGTTACAGTCATCAGTTCATCTAAACTACTTGATAGTTCACTATGATTCCTGAAAATAACTCTATTTTTATCAATAATTGCATATTTTCGAAAACAATATTTCTATAACAGCCAGGTGTTACACAGGGAAACTCAAACAAGGCCTCCAGAACAGAGCAGAGCAAAGCCAGCAGACGAAGGCACGAACCAACCTCCCTTTACAAAACTTACAATTTCTTTTTGAGCATAGGCACATCTGACGTAACAGTAGCATTCACAAATACATACACGCAGCAAGATCATTATCAATCGGGCCACCAGATATCGAATATATCTCCAGCTAAGAAATACTCTGCTCCTATTTGCCAATTGTTCACTGCATAAGGCTAAGCACTGCCTTCCATTCACATGGGACTAAGCCCTGTCCCGAACCTTGCATGAGGCTAAGCCCTGCCTCCATATCTGCATAAGTCTAAGCTCTACCTTCCACCTGCATGGGACTACGCCATGTCCCGCATCTTGCATGAGACTATGCTCTGTCTCCATCTGCATGAGGCTAAGCCCTGCCTCCATATCTGCATAAGGTTAAGCTATGCCTTCCACCTGCATGGGACTAAGCTCTGTCCCGCATCTTGCACGAGATTAAGCTTTGTCTCCATCTACATGAGGCTAAGCCCTGCCTCCATATTTGCATAAGGGTAAGCTCTACCTTCCATCTGCATGGGACCAAGCCCTGTCTCGCATCATGCATGAGACTAAGCTTTGTCTCACATCTTGCATGAGGCTAAGCCCTGCCTCCATATTTGCATAAGGCTAAGCTCTACCTTCCATCTGCATGGGACTAAGCCATGTCCCGTATCTTGCATGAGACTAAGCTCTGTCTCACATCTTGCATGAGGCTAAGCCCTACCTCCATATTTGCATAAGGCTAAGATCTGCCTTCCATATGTATGGGACTAAGCCCCCGCATCTGCATGAGGCTAAGCCCTGCCTCCATTTTGCATAAGGCTAAGCATTGCCTTCCACTTGCATGGGACTAAACCCTGTCCTAAATTATGCATGAGACTAAGCTCTATATCCATCTGCATGAGGCTAAGCGCTGCCTCCATATCTGCATAAGGCTAAGCATTGCATTCTCATGGGACTAAGCATTGTCCCCCCTTGCATAAATGTTGCTCTATTCCGACACTATCTATTTGCTCCTCTTTCGGGCCAAGCTCTGCCCGCAACCTCAAAAGACTAAGCCTTGTCTTGTTGATTTCAGCATCATATTGTTACATCTCATGGGCTGAAACATCGTCAACTTGTCCAAAGGCGTCATTGTCTAAAGGCATCATCCTCATAGCCGGAAGACACCATGCCATGGCCTAAGGATCTCTCATATTTGCATATCATTATTCAAAGGTGTTATGGTTCGGGGGCACCATCCTCATGGCCCGAGAACATCATTTCATGGCCTGCGAATCTCCTATCTCACAATTCATGGCCCAGGGCATCATAGTCTAAAGCGTCATCTGCACCGTCCGAAGATAATTCTCATGGTCTAAAGGGAATCTACATCATATTTAAATTCCCACAAAAATATATGTTTGTAGTATCTTTTATCTGCAGGTGACCCGATAAGCAACTGTTATCCCAATAGGAGAAATCTCGCTCCGATTCCTTTGACTACCTCATACTTGACCGCTCACCGTAACCATTCTTTCACCTATCCCGAAATCTCGTGTCCGTTCTTGTGATGACTTTATCGGTATATTCCGCCAATGAATCCGGAACAACACACAACCTGATTTCTTTAAAACCAGGGATATGTAGGCAGTTCAGAAACTAGAATGCGGCCTAAATCTCTCAAACCAACTCGCCCGGTCAAAATTGGCCATCATATCTTTACCCGACAACTCTTTCATCTTTCCCGGGTAAAGAGGGGCAGTTGTTGATACCCAATTTTTCCTATATTATTTTTTCAAAATGCATATATATCTTCGAAACTATACATTAGCATCATAATATTTTCTATAATTTCTACATTTTTAAATTAACTTATCCCAGTATTTTATTTATGTAAATAATTACAAAATTGCATCACAAATGACTTCATAACATTTTTTGATTTAATTTTACTATTTATAGTCATATTAAGTTTCAATTATTTCACAAATAGCCAGATTTATACTTTTTGGTTATAATTGCAATAACTTTGCAATTATAGCCCAAGCATACATTATTTCATTAGTTTACCAGAAAATAGTCCATTGTATTTTTAAAATATCGAATAATTATTTATATGCCTGAAAATTATTTTAATAATATGTTATTTATTTTATAAATTAATTTTTACTCAATTATCTGGGTATTTAATAAATAGCCCCTTTTGTTTTCAGACTTAACCCAAAAGACCAGCCCAAAACCCCTTTTAAAATTAGCCTAATCCCTTTAGGCCCAAATACACACCTGCCCGACCCAATACCCCTCATTCAATCCTGACCATTGATCATTCAGATCAACGGTCCATATTACCTTTTCCTTAATTAAACCTAGACCTAACCCCCCCCCCCCCTCCGCCAAACCCTCCCATTCACTCCTCTTACCCGCCATCATCACTCCCCTCTTCTCTCAACTCTCTCGACCTAACCCTAGTCCTAAACGCCGTCACCGGCATATATCTCAATCCTGTGATGTTTCACTGTCTTCTCTGGCTGGTCCTGGCCTTCTACGCACCATGGCTCTTTGACTTCTTAGATACTTTAGATGATCTCAAGAAACCCTACCGGTTCTGGTTTGAAACCTTGCTTGTTAGCCTGTCTCAGGTCATTTTCTCGACTCTGAGTAAGAATTTCCTTTTGTTTTGTTACGAATCTATGGTCTCTTGACCTATTCTCGCATCTCTATTACTTTTCTGAAAACCCTAGTCTATTACCTTTGATCCTTCTTAGATCTGTATAGATCTGAGAAGAATCAAGCACTATTACATGTTCTTCTTTGAGAATTTCTGATTTTAATTAATTATTCCGACTTTTCCCCAAAACTAGGGTTCATCCCAAGTTACTTTTCAAAGGTTTTTCTGACTCCTAAGTGTTAATTAATTATTTTTCATCTTCGTGACTGATTTGTGCAAAAAATACTTAAACCTTAGTTGATTTTGTGTGATACTCTGATTTTCTAACCTTTGCTTCAATTTTGAGTCTTTCTGTGTTACCAATCGTATTAATTTACTCTGTATTTTTGACTTACACATTTTTTCTTTGTCAAATCCATTATTCTATGGTTTTTGCCGTAATTAATCTCTATTAGGGTTCGAATCTGTTTCTCCGGCTAATTTTTATATTTTTGTGAGGTTTTACTTAGCCTAATTTTTGTTTATGGAAGTTGAGTATTTCTTTCCAAAAATCAGTGTTATTTTGAAAGTTTTGGCTGATTGATTTACTCTGTTAGAGATTCGTATGCATAAATCTTGTGTGTTTCCTTGTTTATGACCTTAATTGGTCATCCCTGCCTTATTTGATTGCCCGTATAGTTACGAATTCTTACTGATTCCTTTACATGGTATGATTGGGATTCTTTCCTTAATTAGACCCTTGTTATCACCATTTGATTAATTACCCCTAATTAAGGGGTCTATTCTGAACTCCTTTATGTGATTGGATTCTGTGATCCTATGATTTTCATTAATTGACTGAATGTTGATTACTTTACCTTATTTTGTTCTACTCTTAAACTGCTATATATACATACTCTTGTTTTACCTCTCAACACACCAACACTTTGTTCAGAATACACACACACACACACTCAAACTCTCTCTTTTTTCTCTGCTACTTGTGCTAACTATTGGTCTAGTCGGCTGAAAGCCAAGGCTAGACAGTGGAATTATACTTGATTTACATTCTGCACTTTGCCTCTTTAAACTGGTATGTCCCTAGTTCAATTCTGAAACTCAAACTCTGTGTGTTCCATGTCTATAAATCTATTCCTGCATTAGTTCGATTGGTTATGTATTCAATTTGTCTTCCTGTTTACTGCTTTATTCAGCATGTCTAAATTCTGTCTTCTCTTGTTCAAACGTGTAATCAGCATGTCTAGGTCTCACTTTCTTGTTGGATACTCTGCCAGCATGTTTATTAATTTTTGTTTACTCCTTTCAATTGGTGTGATTATGTTAGTAACTTAGTCTCCTAATGTACTTGATTAACCCTAATTGTATGGCTAATCCTGCCCAACGCACCCCTATATTCAATATGACTATTCCTACACTCTGCCTCTATGTCTTAATTGTCTATTATCATGAGTAACCTGTTAGGTCTCTGAATCTGTAGATTCCTAATTATTCTGTGCATTTGTCGTCCATATGCTTCCCCCTTATACCATGATCATGTGTCCCTGATATGAGCTCCATATGTTTCCAGCCCCCCGACCCTTGTTTGTAAAGCTGCCTGTTAAATGGTTGTGATTCTAGGCATTCCAAGTTTGTGTGATTGTATGTTGAATATTTGTTCTTCTCAGAATTGATTTTAAAAATTGTTTTCCACTTTTAGCAGTTTCTCAAAACTATTTCTATTCCTGAAAATCTATTCACTCCTGAAAGTTATCTCTACATTGTATTTACTAAGTGTTTTCTAAACTATGCCAAGCACTTTCACTTTACTCTTAGACTATTAAGTTCTGCCTCTTTAGTGTGTATACTGCATAGATATCCATGAGATTCCTCTTACTTCTGGCACACTGGGGCTGGCCCTTCCACACTGCACATAACCAATTCTCTATTTTATGAAAGGGTCTTGGTGTGAGCACTACCAAGGATCCTTGAGGTCCTTAGGGAACTTTGACACACCAGGACACACCATTGGATATAAGACTCTTGGCATTTGAGACTGTTTGGAAGGCCTGGCATCCCCAGGTTTACTTTGGGCCTAATTCAGGCTCTCTATCGATAGTTTATATTTATTTATGTAATTCATTCACTATTGGTCTGTAATAATGATCTTTGTAAACAGATGTTAGGGAAATTAGCAAAAGGGAAGGGATTCTTATATGATTTTTGTGAGGGAAATTGGGTAGAAATCATGCCCTTAGGATCACTATGCTATTAGAAATCATGCCTTAGGTTTATTATGTTTACTTGCTTTAGACACCATGCTTTTATGATTGTTTGGTATACTAGAAAATATGTTATAGTCTCATCACCTCATTTGTTATGAAATTCTGCTTCTATATGATCATGATCACCTAGAAATTCTGTTATTAGGTAACTACTATAATCCTGCTTAAAAAAATGTCTATTCATCATGTGCATTAGAGATCCTGCCTTAGGACTGTTGTTGCATTCGCTTTAAAACCATGTCTACATCGCATAAATTAGTAACTATCCTATTTAAGAAAGCAATCTCAACACCTAGATATCACGTTCTAGGATTTAATGTATGTAAACCAACTCTGTAATGTTCAGCACCTAGACCAGCATGCCTATAGAACTTAATAAGTTCCAAAACAATTTGTTTTAAATTGATCCGGTTTGCATTTAGACAGTATGTTCATAGGGTATCTCCGCTTAGGCAAGCTTGTAGGTAATTAAAATCTTATAAAAATTGGAAACTGTGTTGTGCTTATTTGTGAACTGCCCAGATTCAACAGAACCTAAAATCACTAGGCAAACTAATTAGGTCTTTAACACGTTTGCCTTAACTCAACATTGCATATTCTCTGCTTGTCATATTCACCTAGATATCCTGTCATTAGGATTCCTTTCAAATGTCTAAAATACTGTTGTCTGAGACGTGCATTTGTTTGTTCTGTTTGTGGAGGTAAAATGTGATCCCCCTTAATTGTTCTTTACTTGACAGTCCTATTTGTTTTGGTTGTCGCCTAGATTTTTGTCCTTTAAGTACCTTAGGATAGTCTAGAACTTCCTAAATTAGAGGTCCTAAATACCTCCAGGGCCACAAGAAAGGGACAGGTAATGCACGCATGGGATACATCTCAAGGTTGCTAGAATGCTTTAGAATGTTAAACTTCCTTTATTTGCATATGTGTGCTTAGACTGCCTATCTATTAAACTTCCTTTATTTGCATATGTGTGCTTAGACTGCCTATCTATTTGTAACGACACGACCGGTCGTTTTGAATAATTACAACCTCGTCTCTCCATATACTGCTAAATTCATGCTTTATGGTTCTTATGTAACTTGCCAGGGAAATTGGTTCGGGTTCGAAAAGGTTTTTGAAAGTAATTGAGACACTTAGTCTCCAAGAAGAGAGCTTAAGTTGAATTAAATTGACCGGAAGATGAAATATGAGTAAATGAATCCGGAATGGATTTTGGATGATTCCAATAGCTTCGTATGGTAATTTAGGATTTTGGAGCGTGCCCGGAAAATTATTTGGAAGTTTGTAGTTTAATTAGGCTTGAAATGGCGAAAATGAGAAGTCGAAGTTTGGAAATTTGACCGAGGGGTTGACTTTTTGATATCGAGATCAAAATCCGGCTCAAGAAGTTTGAATAGTTCCATTATGTCATTTATGACTTGCGTGCAAAATTTGGGGTCAATCGGACTTGATTTGATTAGTTTCGGCATTGTTTGTGGAATTTAAAATTTCTAAGTTCTTAAGCTTGAATCCAAAGTTGATTTGGTGTTTTGATGTTGTTTTGAGTGATTCGAAGGCTTGACTAGGTGTTAATGATGTTATGGGAGGTGTTGGTATGTTTGTGTTGAGGTCTGAGGGCCTCGGGTGTGTTTTGGGTGAGTTTTGAGCGAGTCCGGACATTCCAAAACTTAGAAAATGGATGGGACCAGAAGTTTTAGCGCTGGGCGCGGTTGATTTAGTGTTGGGTGCGGTGGTTTAGTGCGGCCGCGTAAAATGGTCTGCGGTCCGCTGTCATGAAGATCCGCAGGTCATCGGTCCAACTTCGAAAGCTCATATCTTTTGATATAGAAGGAATTTGGAGATGATTCAAAAACGAAATAGATCTTTGAATCTAGTTTTCAGAAATATATTATAATAGACATTTGGATATCTGTAGCGAAAGTTATGGCCAAAATACCAAAGACTATCACTGCAGTCAAAACCACCGCGGACAGAATTCAATTTTGTGCGGACCGCACTGGTTTTGTGCGAACCGCGGTCGATTTTGTGCGGTCCACAGAGGTGGAAATCCGTGGGGTACTCTATAAATACGAGGTTTTGGGTTTTATTTGATATTTTGACCTAGAGAGCTCGGATTTTGGCGATTTTTCGAAGGTTTTTCAAGAAATTCATCGGGGTAAGTGATTCTAACTCGGATTTGACTAGAATACATGAATCTATCATTGAATTCATCATTTGATTCGTGATTTGGGGTGAAAATTTGGAGAAAATTATAGAAACTTCTAAAATGAATTTTTGAGATCCAAAGAACAATCCAATGTCAGAATTTGATAAAATTGGTATGGTTGAACTTGTATTAGAATGGGTATTCGGATTTCATGAAAATCAAGTCGGGTTTCGAGAGGCGGGTCCCACACTGACTTTTGGTTGACTTTTTAATGTGAATTTTTAAGTTAATGTTTTATTATCTAGAATTGTTTCCGATGTATTTTAATGAATTTATACAATTAATTTGGATAGAGTTGAGTCTCTCAGAGGTCAATTCAAGCAAGAAGGCTATTTTGGAATATCGGCCTAACTTCAAAAAGGTAAGTGTTTGGTCTAACCTTAGCTTGAGGGATTAGGAGTTGTGTCCTATTTGTTATGTGTTATTTGTTGAGTACGACGTATAGGCATGGTGATGAGTATCAATACGTTGGTGTCAAGCATGCCCGTGAGTCTTATCTTTGATTAATGTGACTCTATTTCGTATTGTATATGTTCTATATGATAATTTCTATTGAGGAATATGACTCGTGGAAGTATTGTTGTTAATTGAACATTATAGAGCATTGGCTCAAGTTGAGAATTGAATTGTTGGACATTATAGAGCATTGGCTCAAGTTGAGAATTGAATTGTTGAACATTATAGAGCATTGGCTCAAGTTGTGAATTGAGTTGTGAATAAACGTGAAAGAAGAAAGGAGAGAGAGAATCATGATATTGTCTCTCTTGCCGGGATGTTATTGTTTTGATATTGATTCCCTTTTCGAGATTTGATTGTTGTACTATTGTTCCCTTGCCGGGATTTTATTATAATTTCATTTATTTCCTTGCCCTTATTTCTTGTGATTGTTTTTTGGGTAAGGAAGAGTGTTAAAGCACGAAGGGTGATGCCATGTATGATTTGTGAGGAAAGAGTGTAAAGCACGAAGGGTGATGTTGTGCCGCACGATGTACCATTCCGTGCCTATTATATTGATTTTATGGTAAGGATGAGAGTAAAAGCACGAAGGTTGATGTCGTACAGTTTATATTGATTCTTATGGTGAGGACGAGAGTAAAAGCACAAAGGGTGATGTCGTGCACTTGTCCTTGATTTTTCCTGATTCTAATTGAGTTATGTTGTCCTTTACGTTGATTTACTGATTTTCTGTTGTTACTTGATTTTATTTCAATGTTATAGATTCCCTTACCCTATTTGCATTGTGTTTGTTTCTTGGGTGAGGAAGAGTGTAAATCGTGAAGGGTGATGCCGTGTATTGTTTTGGTGAGAGAGTGTTAACGCATGAAGGGTGATGTCGTGTACTTTTTGTTTGATGTGTTTAATTGTTATTAACAATTCAAGTGTATTAACTATTTAGATCCCTTTACTATTATGATCCTTTGTGTTGGAATCCATAGTGTTTACAATACCTCGTCTTATTTTTTTTATATGTTCAATACCTCAAATTTCAACAATTGTTACATTTTTGCCTCAATTGATTTCTAAACTAAATTTTCCTTAAACCGTTTGAGGTTGTACTTTACTTAAAAAGGAATTTCTACTATGTTTTAATTTATTGATTTCTCATATTAAAGGTAATGATTCATTCGATATTGTACTTTAATTGAAAAGGGTATTTTCTTTATCAAATGATTTCTAAAAATAACTTCATCTTTTCTTGTTGATTTCCTGATTGGATTGAAAGTTGTACTCTACTTTATGTTAAGCGAATGATGCTCCTTGAACATTCTTAATTGTATTGGGTATGTAACCTATGAACTGAGTAACATGAGAATATTATTGTGCAATGTGAGACAGAAATATGTGGGCACAAAGTGTCGGGAAAAATATTATGGTTTTATTTAATGGCATGTGAGTTGTCCGTACGGTTGTGATATAAATATGGGCACGAGGTGCCGTGAAAATATGAAAGTGGGATGAGACCTATATTATTTATGATTATGAAATGAGGCGTCACAAGGTGACCTTTACTCGAAAGGAAATATATTCGAAATATATTTATTGAAAAGCATATTATCTTAGAGATTATTACTTGAAGGATTTATAGGCGAATGATTTATATTTGAAGGACTTGCTTAATTGATTGCACTTGTATTTACTATTTGTTGAGAAACATTTATGTTGTTCTTGTTGTCTGCTATTTATATCCTTGGTTGATCATCGTTGCCACCATTGTTATCTGCTTCATATTATTTTTGTACTCTATATTGCACAGGTTTATTTGGTAGTCTAGTCCTAGCCTCGTCACTACTTCGCCGAGGTTAGGCTAGGCACTTACCAGCATATGGGGTCGGTTGTGCTGATACTACACTTCTGTACATTTTTTGTGTACAGATCCGGGTATCTGATCGTTAGTGGCTGTACGGATCATTGCAGTGGAGACTTAAGGTAAACCTGTTGTAGTACATTCGCAGGCCTTGAAGTCACCTTCAATTATACTTATTCCATATGTTCCTTTTGTTTCGGAACAGTGATGTATCTATTTTGTATAACTATTCTTAGAAAGGCTTATGATTAGTACCACCGGTTTTGGGAATCGTAATTTGTTCAGAGTAATTTAATTTAAAGTTAATAAATATCAATATTATTTCAGTTAATGTTAGGCTTACCTAGTTTAGAGACTAAGTTCCATCACGACTTCTTTGGAGGGATTTTTAGGTCGTGACACTATTAAACTTTCTTTATTTGCATATGCATGCTTAGACTGCCTATCTGTTAAACCTCCTTTATTTACATGTGTGCTTAGACTGCCTATTTGTTAAATGACTAATTCACATAATCAAGTTCGGTTGGGACCCACCGTTATGGACCGCGATGGGTGCCTAACACCTTCCCTTCAAGGTTATTTCGAGCCCTTACCCAATCTCTGGTAATGCAAACTAGTTATATGAGTTAATTGCTCTAGGTTCCCTACCGCACCTTAATCCGTTAGGTGGCGACTCTTCAAATACCTAATTCCAAAAGGAAACGAGTTGTTCCGCCATGAATGTCGAAACCCGGACTCCGCAAGGAAAAAGGGGGTTTGACAATCACATGGTGATTTGAGTAGTCATGGTCCTTATGTATCTCATCCTGGACAGCTAGCCTACAGTACACCATCAGCGCCTATTAGTGCACCTCTGATCTAGAGGTACCACAGTGGTTATCTGGCCCGTTTAGGTCAGTCTCAACTTCAGCAACCTGAGTAGGCTAGGCAGGAATGACTTAACAAGGTCTGGCACATATGTATTGATTATTGCAAGATATAAGGTAGAGTAGGAAACGTGCATTAGTTTACAAGTGTCGCGCCCCCTTTTTTCCCTCCACGGAGAGAGAGAAGTCCGAGTTTCAACATTCATGGGGGTAATAACTCATTTACTTTGGGTAATAAATCCTTTCCTTTTGGGAATTGGGTATTTGAATAGTCGCCACCTAACGGATTATGGTGCGTTAGGGCACCTAGAGTGATTAACTCTTGGATTGGTTTGCATTACTAGAGATTAGGGTAAGGGCTCGAAATGACCTCGAGGGGAAGGCGTTAGGCACCCCTCTCAGTCCACAACAGTGGGTCCCGAGCGAACTTATATTTACGAATTAGTCCATTAACAAATAAACAGTTGAATCAAATAGGCTGCAAGTAAAGCACATTGTATAAAGATTTTGAACAAAGTTTTAAACAAAAAGGCTTTTTGGGAAGAGGAGGAGTCCTAGGTTCGTTAGCCTATTGGATCACCCCACACAATGTCTGGTAAACACTCCTCAATGAGGGGCTACACGTGACATTAGCGCATAGTCATCATATCTCATACCTACCCTTCCCACCCCTTAGTGGTCATTAAAGCAAGTATTGGTCAGCGATCTCTATGGCGTGCTATTACCCTTCACTTCTTAATGGTCCTGGAGGAATTTTAGGACCTTTACTTATAGGTAGTTCTAGACAGACCCCTAAGGTTTTAAAGGTGAAAATACCAAGGCGACAGGTAAGAACAATTAGGACTTTGACACATAAGATAAAAGGGAGCAATTAGAGGCTCAAGTTTACCTCCTCAAACAATACACATAAGCAGCACGACTCAAGCACAAATAAGGGTCTTTTGTTAAACAGTATCCTAAGGCATGATGTCTAAGTGAATATCAAGACACAGAAGACAGGTAGTTTATTTCATAAACTCAGAAGTAATGACCCTATCAGATGCCTATTGATTTTTAAAGCCTGTTAAAAAGATCAGAATGGCATTAAGTAACAGAAACAGTTTCAGAATTGCAAGATTTTGAAAACGCCTTATAGGCCTGCCTATGCAGAGTACTGATAATTAAGTTTTATAGTAAAGTAGGGCAGATTTTAAAACAGACTCTTGAATCCCTATAGGCATGCTGTCTAATGATAGATTAAGGTAGTTTTTGAAAGAACTCGTTTCAAAGAAATATAAACCATTAATTAAACCGGTTTAGAAGTGAACTAATAGTTAACTGGATTGATTTATTTAAACTAAACTGGTTTGAATCTATAGGCAGAATTTCTGGTGTTGTTCCCTATAGGCATGATATTTAGTTGTTTAATACTGATTTCAAAAACTTTGCAGGCATGATGACAAATGAAAAAAAAAACATGTAAACACTTGTTATAACAGAAGTTGGATTGGATTATATCATATAGGCATGACATCTATTTGTGAAGTTAATTTTAAGACATATAAACATGATTATCGGAACCGCTTGAAACCTATAGGCATGATTTCTAACATGATAAGACAAACGTAATAAGATATAAAAGTCCTAGAGGCATGGTTTCTACTTATAAAGGTAAACATAGCAAAATATGAAGTCCTATAGGCATGGTTTCTACCCGTATTACCCCACAAACATGTAACTACCCGCCCTTTTTTACTAGTTACCCCAATATTCGCTTACAAATTATTACAGACCATATGAATGAATTACATAATTAGATAAAAAAAAATAAGAAGTTATTCTATAGGGAGCCTATAAATAGGCCCAGATTTCCAAATCCTCAAACAACCTCAAATTCCCAAATTCCATAGACAGTATCATTGTCTAGGTGCATCAAAGTTCCCTAAGGATCTCAAGGATCTCGGGCAGTGCTTACACCTAGACTTGGTAACCAAATTGAGTAAGTGCGGTGTAGAATGGCCAGCCTCAGTATGCCAGAGTTTATAGGGTTCTCAAGAGGATCCCAAGGTAGTACACATGCTGGAGGGGTCAGAACCTATTGACCTAGGAGTAGAGTGAGAGTGCTTGACATAGTTTGAAAGGTTTCAGTAGGAAAACAGTATTAAAAGAAGGTTTGCTTGAAATGGTTTTCTAACACACATAGGGGTTACTGAATAATACAAATAAAAGGGTAAGTGATCAACAATCAACCAAACCAAATACAGAACTAGAAGAAGTTCATCAGCACTTCAATACATGAAGTCAGATAAGTGCACACATCCAATTAGAGGGTAATGGGGATTTGGGGTAAGCATAGGGCATATATATACACATAGGTACAGAACTAGAGAGACCCTTAAAAGGGGGTCAAGGCTTTTAAGGTATAGCATGAATTGTTAATACAGGATCAAGAAGCTTAGGATAGCCAATTACTTTACACATGAAGGTGGCATGCTAGGGATCAGGGAAACACATACACATTAAGACATACTAGAAGGGGATCCTAAGGGGTATATAGCATGCAGTACAGAAGACAATAAAGTAGACATGCTAATTGCAGGTTCAACAACAAAACCATAGGTAAAAGCATATTAGAAACATGACAAATTAAAGTAATAGGAGAAGCATATTGTTTTGGGACTTGAATTAAAATTGGAACATACAAGTAAAGCAAGTAGTAAAGACAAAGTAAGGAGCAAGAGAGAAGAGTAATCAGCCTTGGCTTGCAGCTGGCTGACTTAGAATAATAGCAAGTAATCAGAGAAAAGAGAGTAGAAAAGAGTTTTTGTATGAGAGAGAAAGTTTTAAACCAATGTATTCGTGTGTTTGTGCTTATGAGAGAGTGTGTGTATATATAGTAGTTCGAAATTAGATAAAAATAAGGCAAGAATCATAGTAGCATAGTAATTATGGAACCAAATACTAATTAGAATCAAATCAATACAAGTACTCCTTTAATTAAGGGGGAACCAGCCAACGGTAATAGGCAGAAATGATCAAGGAAAGAAATCAAGTAGAGTATATGGTATAAAATAGACAATTAGGGGTAAGTAAATAGGGGTTTAATTAAGGAAACAACTAATAAAGAATCAGTAAAATACTCGGTTAACCAAATAAGGCAAGAAAACAAATAAAGTTGCATAATATGGAAATAATCAAAAATCAGTATATAGTAAATCATGGAATCAATGGTTCGAAATTATTGATTTTAAGGAGAGTAGCATGGATTCCCATGAATAAGCAAATAAACAAGTTAAAACAGGAGAATAGAAAGTCTAAAGGGAAGATTTCAAATCAAGCCAAGAAACAAGGAGTTCAGAGTCAATCAAGGGGAGAGTTTTAGCATATAAAAGAGTGAGATAGGAGTAACCAAATGCAGTGAGCAAAGTGGCAAGTATTGACCAGTCAATATGAACACAAACATATAGAGGTGATAAAAAACTCAGTAAGAACATATTCTAAGCAAGATAATCATAGAAACTCAGACAAGAAACGAGCAGTCATGCTAATACACAAAACCAAACGAAGAAATCTAGAAAATTAGGGCTTTCAATATAGGCGAGTTGAAAAGGTAGTAAAATTATAGAATCAGTTGAAATATACAAGAGATAGAAGTTTAGACATAAAGAATCAGTTTAAACAAAGTTTTAGAAAAAGTTCTGAAAACCCTAATTTTTAGAAGAAGACGAAAATAGTTGAAATCACATGGTTCTTGTAAAGAGTTCCAAGGATATTGTAAAACATCAAAGAAACCAACTCAAATCATTTCAAATTGGTACAGATCTAGGAGATGTAGGCAAAAATTAGGGTTTCATAAGAAATCCAAATAGAGATAAAAGAACATGTCTAGAATACCAAGGATCGTAATAAATACATCGTGATTTTGCTCGGAATCACACTGGAATATCCAAGAACAGACAAGTGACGAACCCTAGGTGCAAGTCAGCATGACCCTGGGCCCTTGAAGACCTTAGAGAAGGCAAGCATGGTGCTAGAGGAGCCATTGGAGGCTTGGGAGTTGATGGGAGATCACCGGAGAAGACCGGAAAAGAGAGGTCGGCGGTTGAAAGGGCTAGGGTTAGGTTGAGTTTCTGATAGAGGAGAGGAGATGAGAGAATATAGAGGCGGCGGATTTGGAAAATGACTTAGGGTTAGGGGTCGTTTAAGGTTTAAAAAGGTAAGAACGGACGAGGGCCGTTGATCTATTAGATCAACGGCCAGGATTTAATAGGTTTTGGGTCGGGTAGGTGGGTTTAGGGTTTGGGTCGGGTAATTTAATACGAAATTGGGTTGGGGTTGGGTTAAAATTGGGCTAAAATTGAAATGCAAATCTGGCTATGTTTTAAATAGCCAATTTATCCCTATATAATTTTTTAATAAATAATAAATAATTTTTGGGAAATAATTTTGTGTACTAAAATGATTTAAAATAAATATTTAACATTTTAAAAATATGGAAGGTCAATTTTATGCATATAAATGTAATTATACATTAATAAGACTAATATTGCAATTATATGCAATTTAGCTTTAAAAATGCAAAATGCAATTATAAAAATGCACTAAAAATATTTTAATAATATTTTGGTATAAATATATAATTTAAACGACTAAATCACCCTAACAATAATTTGAGGAATAATTATTGGGGATTTTATGAGTGAAAGAGGAGGAAATAAATCAATTAAAAATCTTTAAAATTATAGAAAAATTATAAAACTTTATGCATGCTTATATATGATATTTTGAAGGTATTTATGCATATAAAAAAATTAGGAAAAATTGGGTATCAACAACGGTTCTGGCACTAGTTGCTTCAACGCCCGCTCAGCCAGCTAGAGGCGGGGGTCAGCTGCCAGAGGTGGAGGTCAGGCCATTAGAGGTGGAAGTCAGACCGTTAGAGGTGGAAGCCAGCTAGTGAGAGGCCGTCCGAGAGGTGGAGGTAAAGGTGGTAGGTCCCAGCCCCGTTTCTATGCATTCCCAACTAGACCTAAGGCCGAGTCATCTAACGTCGTTATCACAGGTATTGTTCAAATTTGCCATAGAGATGTTTCAATTCTATTTGATCTAGGCTCTACTTATTCGTATGTGTCATCCTATTTTCCTTCATATCTGGTTGTGCCTCGTGATTCTTTGAGTGCTCCTCTGTGTGTCCACACCTGTGGGAGATTCTATTATTGTACACCGTGTCTATCGCTCGTGTGTAATTACCATTGGGAGTCTTGAGACTAGTATATATCTCTTACTTCTTTATATGGTAGTCTTTGATGTTATTTTGGCATAGATTGGATGTCACCTTATCGTGATATATTGGACTGTTATGTCAAGATGGTGACCTTACCCATATCGGGGTTTCCTTGATTAGAGTGGAGAGGGACTCCTGGACATTCTACCAGGAGGGTTATTTCCTATGTGAAGGCTCAGCGTATGGTCAAGAAGGGATGTCTAGCTTATTTGGCATATATACGTGATTCTAGTGCGGAGGTTCCTTCCATGGATTTGGTACCTGTTGTGCGTGAGTTTCCAGAGGTGTTTCCTACAGATATACTGGGGATGCCACCCGACAGAGATATTAACGTCTGTATTGATTTGGCTCAGGTCACCCAGCCCATTTCTATTCCACTACACCGTATGACCCCGCCTAAGTTGAAGGAATTGAATAAGTAGTTGAATGATTTACTTGATAAGGGATTCATTAAACCTAGTATCTCGCCCTGGGGTGTGCCCACGTTGTTCGTGTAGAAGAAAGATGGTTCGATGAGGATGTGTATAGACTATCAGTAGTTGAACAAAGTCACTATCAAGAACCAGCATTAGTTGTCGAAGATTAATAACTTATTTAATCAGCTTTAGGGTGCAAAGTGTTTTGAAAAATTGATTTAAGGTTTGTCTACCATCAGTTGAAGATTTGGGCATCGGATGTCCCTAAGACAGTTTTTTGGACTAGGTATGGCCATTACGAGTTCCTAGTAATGTCATTTGGGTTGACAAATTCCCAAGCAACATTTATGGACTTGATGAACCTGGTATTTAAACTCTATTTGGATTCTTTTTTTTATTGTATTCATTGATGATATCTTGATCTACTCCCACGATCGAGAGGAGCATGAGCAGCATCTTCAGATTATATTTCAGACTTTAAGAGATAGTCAGTTATATGCCAAGTTGTCAAAGTGTGAGTTTTGGTTAGACTCGAACGCCTTTTAGGGAATATTGTATCGGCCGAGGGCATAAAAGTGGATCCAAAGAAGATTGAGGTGGTTCAAAACTAGCCTAGACCTACTTCAACTACAGAGATTGTGAGTTAACCTTTCAGAAGCTCAAGACTGCCTTAAATACAACACAATGTTGGTGTTGCCCACAGGTTCAGGATCCTACACGGTGTATTGTGATGCATCGTGTATTGGGCTTGGTGCAGTATTGATGTAGGATGGCAGGGTGATTCCATATACGTCGCGGCATTTGAAGGTTCATATGAAGAATTAAACATGTTAATGACTTAAAGTTGGCAGCTATTGTTCATGCATTAAACATTTGGAGGCATTACCTCTATGGCATGTCGTGTGAGGTATTACAGATCATCAGAGTCTGTAGTATTTGTTCAAGTAAAAGGATCTCAATCTGAGGTAGCAAAGGTGGTTGGAGTTGTTTAAAGACTATAATATCACCATTTTGTATCATCTCGGGAAGGCCAATGTGGTGGCCGATGCTTTGAGTAGAAAGGCTGTGAGTATGGAAAGCCTTGCATATATTCCAGTTGGTGAGAAGCCGCTAACATCATATTTTTACGCTATTGCCAATCAGTTCGTGAGGTTAGATGTTTTGGAGCCTAGTCGGGTTCTAACTTGCACAGTCTCTCGGTCTTCTTTGTATGAGCACATTAGAGAGCGTCAATATGACAACCCCCATTTGCTTTTACTTAAGGACACGGTGCGGCACAGTGGTGCCAAGCAGGTTACTATCGGAGATGATGGGGTGTTGCGGATGCAGGGTTGGATTTGTGCGCCCAATGTGGATGGGCTTCGTGAGTTGATTCTTCAGGAGGCCCACAGTTTGCGGTATTTCATTCATTCGAGTGCCGCCAAGATGTATTAGGATTTTAGGAAGCATTATTGGTGAAGAAGAATGAAGAAGAATATAGTTGCATATGTAGCTCTATGTTTGAATTGCCAACAAGTAAAGTACGAGGATCAGAGGCCCAACGGTTTACCTTAGAAACTCGAGACTCCCCAATGGAAGTGGGAGCACATTATCATGTATTTTATTATTGGGCTTCCACGGACTTTGAAGAAATTTGATGTGATATGGGTCGTTGTGGACAGGTTCACTAAGTTGGTACATTTCCTTCTAGTAGAAGTTACTGATTCTTCATAGCGTTGGCTGAGATCTACATCAACGAGACCGTCCGTCTTCACAGTTTGCCAGTGTCCATTTTTTATCGGGGTACGCAATTCACATCGCACTTCTGGAGGGTCGTACATCGTGAGTCAGGAATACGGGTTGAGTAGAGTACAACATTTCACCCTCAGATTGACAAACAATGCGAGTGCACCATTTAGATATTGGAGAATATGCTTCGCACCTGCGTTATGGCTTTCGAGGGTTCTTATGATTAGTTTATAGCACTTGTGGAGTTTTCCAACAGTTACCAATCGAGTACTTAGATGGCTCCTTTTGAGGAATTATATGGGAGGTGGTTATGTTCGCCAATTGGTTGGTTTGAGCCAGGAGAGGCTCGGTTGTTGGGTATCGATTTGGTTTAGGATGCCTTGAAAAAGGTCAAGATAATTAGGATCGACTTCGCACAGCTCAGTCTAGGCAAAAATGTTATGCCGATTGTAGAGTCCGTGATGTTTCAGTCATGGTTGGAGAGAGGGTTTTGCTTCCGGTTTCACCCATGAAGGGTGTGATGAGGTTTAGAAAGAAGGAAAAGTTAAACCCTAGGTATATCGGACCCTTTGAGATTCTTGAGAGGGTTGGTGAGGTGGCCTACAAGCTTTCACTACCACCTAGCTTAACAGCATTTCACCCTGTGTTCCATGTCTCCATGCTCCGGAAGAATCACGGTGATACGTACCATGTATTAGATTTCACCATAGTCAAATTGGACAAGGATTTGACTTACGAGGAGGAGTTAGTGGCCATTCTAGCATGGCACGTCCTAAAGTTGAAATCCAAGAGTTATCCTTCTCTTAGAGTGTAGTGGAGAGGTTAGTTGATCGAGGCAACCACGTGGGAGTCCGAGTCCAAAATGTGGAGTAGATACCCACACCTTTTCACCAGTCCAGGTACCTTTTCTATGTCCATTCAAGGACGAACGTTTGTTTTAGAGGTGGAAAATGTGATGATTAGATAGGTCATTTTGAGTTTTAGCTTTTATTTTTGTGTTTTGAGACCTTGATTAGCTCCGTTTAGCATTCCCTGATTTGCGTGCGCAGTCCATATCTCATTTCAGAAAGTCTTTATGTAAAAAATTAAAAACAAATTGTGAATTTTTTGCCTTATTTAAGTTGGTTATGGTGAACATTTTATGTAAATGGACCTAGATCAGTATTTTGATGGTCTCGGTGGGCCCGTTTCATGATTTGGCACTCAGTCATATGCCCGGAACTGAATTCAAAAGATCCTAACTTGATTTGACGTGATTTGTTGAAAGCTAGTAATTTGAAGGTTTAAAGAATTTCGAGGTTTGTCCGTAGGTTGACTTTATAGCTACTGGGTTCAAATTTTAGTTCCTGGACTTGGTATAGGTTCATTTTACTATTACTGACTTGTTTGTAAAATTTGGTTCAAAACGGAGTTGATTTGACATGATTCGGATGCTTGGTTGTAAATTTGAAAGTTCTTACGTTTCATTACAAATTTCATACATTTTGATGTTCGATTCCTGGTTCTAGGTGTTACTTTGGTGTTTTGATCGTTCCACCGAGTTCGTATGGTCTTATAACAATTGTGTGAATGTTTGGTTTGGAGCCCGAGGGGCTCAGGTGAGTTTTACGGGTTGTCAAAACAGAGTTGATTTGACATGATTCGGATGCTCAGTTGTAAATTTGAAAGTTCTTACGTTTCATTAAAAATTTCATACATTTTGATGTTCAATTCCTAGTTCTAGGTGTTATTTTGGTGTTTTGATCGTTCCACTGAGTTTGTATGGTCTTACAACAATTGTGTGAATGTTTGGTTTGGAGCCCAAGGGGCTCAGGTGAGTTTCTGATAGACTACGGGTCATTTTTGGACTTAGAGGTTACAACTTCAATTGGTTTTCTGATATCTGGTGCGCTGTTCTTCGCGATCATGAAGCTACTCTCGCGATCATGAAGGGTAACTTGGGTTGGGGTGGAATTCTTCATCGCGAACGCAATGGCTAGGTCGCGAATGTGAAGCGCTAGAGGAGTTATCCTTCGCGAACGCGACCAGCATCCCACGAACATGTAGGGATAAGGGGACCTGGGAAGGTACTTGACTGTTACTCTACGTGAACGCGAGCCCTGGCTCATGAACGCGGAGGCCAGGAGGGTGAAGCCTCCCCGAACGCATAAGGAGCATCACAAATGCGTAGGCCATTTTGGATGTTATGCATCGGGAATGCGTTAGGCCCTTCGCGAACGCGAAGAAGGCTTGATACCCAGTAACTTAAATATCCCAAAGTCGGGATTTACCCATTTTTCACCATTTTCAAGTTTGAGCTCGTCCTAGAGGCGATTTTGAAGAGAAATTTCATCCCAACTTCATAGGTTAGTAGATTTTAACTTGTTTTCTTCCATGTCCATAAACATCCATTGATTTCTAACCTTTAATGTAATCTTTTTCATGGTAGAAATTAGGGATTTTGGTAGAAATTGAGATCATATTTTGAAACTAATCACTTAATCCGGCTCGAGGCTGAATGTGTAATTGGGTTTGGTCTGAATCTCGAGTTTTGACCAAGCGAGCCCGGAGTTGAATTTTATTGACTTTTTTCAAAATCATTAAAGATTGAATCTTTTTCACTCGTGAGTAGTTTCTAAAGCTTATTTTATATTGTTTGAACTATATTTGGTTAGATTCGATTGGTTTGGAGGCGAATTTTAGAGGAAAAGCTCTGGTTGAGCTTTAATTTGATTGCGGAGTGAGGTAAGTGTTGGATCTGACCTTGACTTTAGGGAATTAGGAATTTGTGAACTATGTGTTGTGTGGCTTATTTGAGAAAATGACGTATATGTGAGGTGACTAGTGTATATACGCCGTCAAGACATTTGTTTCCATGTTTTCTCGTTATTTCATGAATTATCTTATTCCATGCCTTAAGCTCTATTTGACTTCTATGTTGTACTTGTTATTTGTCATTTAATTATTCTTGTACTGAATTGTTCATCCCTTCCATGACTCCACTCTTATTTTCTACTTGCCTTAACTGTTTTACTTGCACACCTTAATTGTCACATACTTTACTTGTCCTATTATTTTTGTAATATTTGTTGCACCCTTTAATTAGTATGTAGCCCTTTATCGCCTTGCACCCTTACTCTAGATATAGAAATTCTTGTAAATTTAGTTGTTGGATTGTTTTTTGTATCTGAAATTGATTGGGAATTGGGTTGCACGCAGCAACGAAAATCGAAAGATGATGAATTAAAATGGTGAAATAAGGGAGGATACTTGATACTGATAAATGATAATAACTAAAAATATTATCGACGAAACAGTGTCGGATGGCACTTCTTTGATCAACATGCCTCCGCACCTGTTATTAAGTAGTTGTATTGTGAAAAGGCCATGGCTACGGAGTTAAATTTTTATTTTTCTTAAACTTATTACTTGCTTTCCGAGTAATTTCTCAAGAACATACTCGATAAGTATATTTCTAGCATACATTATTAGAAAAGATGCATTGTTATTGAGATACGAGACATAAAATATTATAAAGAAAAAGTAATTTAAAAAAATAAAATATCTTACACAAGTAATACATCTGTAAATAAAATATGTATGTATATAATAACCATACATATAATCTAGACAAGACGAAATTAATTTATTTTCATTCCTGAATTGGATATTATCACTTAACATACATCATTATTCGTACAACATAAAATAACGAAAAGAGGAAAAGAGGAAGGAAACATATCAATTATAGGATATCATAAATGTGTTACACAGTTTTGGAGCAGGTTGTTGCAATTGGACAATAGTGTTCTCTTTATACTCCAGTCCTGGGACCACATTGGAACGTGTTGAATGTCGCGAAATTACAATGACAGCAAAGTATGCAGTCACTACAGTCGCTGTCGAATTTGCAAGATCTAAAACAAGTATTAAGTTGAGGGAGTAATCTCCTTTCCATCTCTGGGAGATCATAATTAATATCCCGTCCAGCCATTACTTGCATCTTTGATAACCACATCAAATTAACTGAAACATATCCCATTATAGTTATCAAAATTCAAATACAACATATATAACACTATAAAAAAAAATTAAACTTCATAAACAAAAACATATGCGTGCATACAAATGCTGTAAAAATTATAGTAATAGAGTTATAGCTAGAGATAAAGAGAGACAAATACTAACTAGTGGCTGCCATGAGAAGAATAGCGCAGATGGAACCAAGCTTAAGAAATGCCATTTTAGGAATCGTACTTTATGAAATTTTTGTGTGAGTATATTCTTGCTTTGCAATGTTGTAATTTATAGACCCCCTCTGTTATATTCTATCATTTTTCTCTCCTATTTCACAAAAAAATACGATCATACTTAATTCATAGAGTAGGTTGTGGAACACAATGCACATAAAATACAACCATATGTGATTTAAGATCCATTATTTATGGAAGATACATGTGAGCATCAGGTAAGATTTAGATCCATAGTAATTTTTTATTAAAAACAGTAACTAGAATATGTGGCTAAACCAACCATAACACACATTATTAAAGTGGTCATGTATATACTTTCCTTTTAAGGTACACAACACATTCACATATTATTTCAATTGAATATTGGCATTTTGTCATCAGCATTTTTTATTTAATTATATATAACATGTCTCATTTAAGCACTATGATTACTCGACAATATATATTTTATATACCGCACATTTTTAGTCTAATTTTATCTTTGAATTTGATTGGTAACTCTAGTAAAGCATCAAAATCCTATACATAAATTTTACACTTTTTAAAATAATTTAAATTTAAAATTGTCATTATAAAATATGTTTAGCCTAGAAAATTGAATAAAAGGTGATCAATCATCCGACTTACTGCCTACAAATTGGGGCGGGGGAGGGGGGTGGTCGGAAGAAAAGGAATGATCTTGTCAGTACATAATAAAATATATTTTACTAGCATAATATCCGTTGTTACGTAGGGTGTTCCATATGCATCAAATCTCTTTATAACATAATTGTTTATTTTGATATTTTTGGTATTTATGAATGACTGTTATATACCTATAATAATATTTGATATTTTAATATTATTTTGGTTGTTATAGAAAAAATTATCAAAAAATCAATTATTTTTTTCATTTTTAAGTTCCATATAAAAGATAAAAATAATATTTAAATTTCAGATCTCAAAATATATGCATATGTCACTCATTAAATAATGAAGAAAGCTAATACATTATCAATAAATTCATAATTAAATGTAATTGTAGCTTAGCTTATTTCGTAGATTACATTCTTTTACTAGTGATATAATGCTTCAATTGGTAAAAATTTGGGTCAAAATCTTCAACAAAAAGGGTATTCAATAGCTTTCACTTGAAGGCAATCTAAAGAGCTTAACCGTTGAATTTTCTATCAAAATATTTTGTTGGCATATGTCCAATGACAAAGACACAGGTGCAAATCTTCAAATCTTATGTATTATGCAAAACAAAAACTTTGTTCAGTAGAAAAGATTGTGTGTGGTGTTTGCCGTGAAAATGGTAATAACAATTAAATCTGTTGATGAGACTCTAAAAATACGTGATCTATTTTTATGCTAGTTGTTAAGGTAGTTGATGCTAGATGTGTGAAGATAAAAGATGAAATGCGAGCTAAAATGGAATTAGAATCGAACCGGGGGGTTAGCTATTCTGGCCCCGGACTGACCGATGAGGGGCCTCGAGGTCGATGCATGGGCTCGGGCTCGAGCTATCGGGGATATTCGGGAAGGGGCTAACAGTTAGGATATAATTAAAGGATGCTCTTTATGGCCAATGACGAGTAATAAGTGAAGAGCAAGTATGAAGAGAGAGAGAGAGAGAGTTGTTATTTATCTTGTATAGAATAGTTGGAGCAACAACAGAGAGCTTACAAAATGGCAAGGATTCCCTTTATATAGGAGGGGAATCTCAACATAGTACAAAATGCATTAATTGTAAAAATATGGAGACGGGATAGTCAGATGTGACGCCAGGCTTTGCCAGTGCAATCTGCTCTCCTTGGGAACTCCCCATCCTTGGAATCGTCGTTGGGTCGAGTATAAAGGGACATCGAGGGAGAGAACTCGACCGCAATCTCGCAGCCTCGAGATCTCGAGGTGATTTCCCGAAACACCTTAATGATGAGGAATTAGACCCTCCGATTTCACCGTATATAGATAGACTCCGCATTTCCTGGAACGAAGTAATAGGAAACGATTTTGAGCCGTCGTTCCGAGAGCATCATTGTCGTGACGTCAACCTATAAGGGCATTAAATGCCATGTCCCAGAAAATGTGCAAGGGTTGCCGTCAGATGCGATTATCAAGGAACCCACGAACTACTATTGGCTCGTCCTTTCCGCTGCCGAAGCGGTTCCTATAAATACATCAAATGTTTGATAATCTTCATCTTCGTAGCATCTTCAAATTCACAAGTCCACACCCATCTTCTTTTACACTCTTCCGTCTTGCTTTCTGAGAGGAAATTTTACCATTGCTATGGCCAGGACTTCTAGAACGGTCCCTCGGTGGAATGAAGTTGCGTCTTCATCTCGGTCGTCCAAGGATAAAGCCAAAGCGGTACCTACTTTGGAATAGTACACTCCCTCCAAGCTTGACATGTCAAAAGATTTTACCGTTGATGCCACTTCATCCACACCGAGCCGATGTGAACATGTGTCCCGATGAATTAGTATCATGACCAATATCGAAACAGTGAAGATAGACTGTCGATGGGGCGAGCCAGTGAAGGTGGAAATTCCTGGCCCTGAAGAGAATATAACAGACTATAAGGACAACTTCCTTCATGTGTATACCTACCCGTTAACCTTGGGTCCTGCTGAGTCCTCTGAATCTTGTGAACCTTCTCCCCTGGAAATAGATCCGATTATCCTTGATTTTTGCGACAAATATCAAGTGACGCTCAGCCAGATCTATCCCTATATTTGGAGGATGGTGTTGATGCTCCGTCATTTCACTGAAGGAGTTGTGGGCGAGGTTTTTACCCTCAACCATTTGATTGGGCTGTACATCCCTCGATTTTATCGAGGTTTGATCAGGCTCCACAATCGATCCAAAAAATCATTTTTCTCGAGCATTGACGAGGGGAAGGATCGGGGATGGATGAGCAGGTTCGTCCAGGTAAAGACCTCGGATATCATTCCGGCCTGGAGGATGCCTTTCCCGGAGAGGTGGAACACACAGCGTAAGTGACTTTCTCTCAACCGTGTTTTGTAATTTTCTTCCCTTTTCTCCAGATTGATGATTTCTTTGTCGTTTCACGCAGCCGCTGCTTGGTAACCCAAGGCGGTTTCGGACTTGCCAGGGTGGATCAGACAGTTGGACATCGCGTTCCCATATCATGTTCGATGTTGGACCGACCTGGCCAAGGAGCGATGGGTGGACAAGAATCATGGTAGGGCTTCTCTGCTGCCTATATCTTAGATTTGCGTTTCTCCTTATGTCCCTTGTGCTGACAAATTATGGTTATCATGCTTGTGCAGGCCTTAGCGAGAATATGGAGATGAGGCCACCCCCTGGTGGCGAGATGGAGGCTTCAGAGCCCGACAAGGGCAAGAAGAGGGAAAGGCAAGGCGGCTGTCGACCTTTCTTTCAAAGAAATCTAGGTCACTCGAACATCAAGCCGCTGCTAGGACCTCTGCCTCAACTTCAAGGGCAAATCCCAGCGCCGAGGACAAGGATGACAATAAATGCCAGTTGGCCTGGAGGACGAGGCTGAGTGCATGAGCCTTATAGGTGCCTCGCTCGGAGGTTGCTGAGTCTGGAACAGGCGATTCAGGTCGGTCCCGTAGACCGGAGATCCTTGAGGGGGTGTTAATGTGGCTTCAAATCGTATGACCGGGTTTGGCACAGTTTCCGTTGGGGGGACCGCTGCTATCGATCCTGAAGGGTCGGGGCCTGGAGCTTTTCAAGAGCAAGGGTTGCCTTTTGGGGAAATCGGCGACATGAATGATTTCATCTCGTGCTTTCAGGTCTCGTCAGGGGAGATGAGGGACGCTCAAGATCGTCAAAGCAGGGATTCCTCTCCTAGAGGGAGGCTCTCTTGCCAACATCTTTGATGGTGTTAGCGATAGTATCAGACTTTATGTTCCTAGCACCGTCAAGGCAGCGGAGATATTCATGTGGCAGATGATAATTGTCTTTCGTATATTTCTTTTAGTATTGGGCGTCATTCCTCATCTTTCTAACTTTTTCGTTATGTCGTAGTGCAAGGATATGTATGATCATGCCCTCGTTCGGCTCCGCAAGGAGCTTTCATACCGCGAAGGGGAGTGTAAGAAGCTTACCTCGATGCTGCGAGATTCAGAGGCTCACTCTGCCCAAGGAGAGAAAGAATTAGGAGAGCTCTGAGCTACTTTAGAGAGAGCGCTCCGGGAAAAGGCTGATCTTGCTGTGCAGGTATCTCGCCCTGCTCGTACCCGACCTTTGCTCCCACATTCTGACACAAATTGACTTACCTTTCTTTTGTAGGTCAAGCAAAATGGTTCATAGATTAGTCGACTGAATGCGGAGATCCTCAGGCTGAGGAAGAAAAGTGAAGTAGCTACTGAGGAGTTGGTGTCATCCCATGATCTTTCAAGAATGCTCGCAAGGAGATTGATGCCTTGGCCGCAGCCAAGTCCGAGGTTGAAAGAAATGCTGCCACTTATCAGGATACGTAGCCACGGTGCACAAAATAGCTCGTGATGTATCGGTAGCAGCCGAGCAAAAGTTAGCTCGAGCTATTAATCATGATAAGGTGGAGGGGAGGAGAGAAACCCTGGAGGAGATCGGAGCCCGGGGCATCGATCTATCAGTTGATCTTGAGGAAGCCCACGAATTGGAGAGGGAGCTGGGGCTTTTAATTATCCCAGATGAGGGCGAAGATAGTGTTGACGAGGAGTGGTCCCCAAGTCGTTTGCATCCTTTCTTTTTCCTCTTGTATGGAGTCCCCGGGGGATGGATTTTGTAAAGATGTCTCTTGTGGATACATTTTTGACATTGTAAAAAGAGGGACCTTTCTTCTTTCAGTTTTTTCAGCTTTTCTTTTTTGTTCCTCTACTTTCGCGGATTTAGACTTTCGACTTTTGATGTTAGCCTTTCGAAATCCGTTCTTGGAGCAACCAAGACCCTCAAATTGGGTCATTCCCTGGGGTTAAATTGGCAGCTTCTAACGGGCCGATGCCTTCTATACCGAAGAGCCCCCGAGGCCCCGCAGCTTCTCAATTTCTGCTGGGTTGTAACATTTGCTCGACCTTTCTACTGGTGATTTTGCTGCTTTGAGAGACTACCTCATCGGCAGAGCCTGGTGCTTTGTGTTAGTCCTTCTATTGCTTCAACTCAAAATTCTTGCTCAGATCTACATCTTTCTCCCCGTATTCTATTATAGTCATGACTGCTACGTCGATGTCCGACTGCCAGAGAGAGTGGAGTTCTTTCTATGCTCCACATTTGGTTGGTAATAGTGACGCACCGCCGGTGCCTAGTGAGCGGGCCTCGGGGTACCCTACCTCGAGGAGAGCCGTCATACCGGGGAGGCCTTCCAATGTTCCGGGTCGGGAGCATATGTCGAGGATCATTTCATTAGTGGGAGAGAAAAGCCTCGAAATGATCAGAAAAGATTACGGATGGGGAGAAGGCATAGTATTACAAGTACCTTCTTCCGAGGAGAGTGTCATGACATACGTCGAGCAGTTTTTGAGCGTATACACGCATATTTTTGCATTGGGTCCCCCCGACCGGGTTGTGCTTGATTTCTACAGGAGATATCGGGTTACATTGGCGCAGGATCACCCCTTCCTTTGGAAAATAGTACAAACGGTGAGATATTTTGCTAATAAGGCCGGGATAGAATTTACCCTCAGCCATCTCGTGAGGTTATATTGGCCACTACGTTATCGAGGTTTGATTGTTATCCGGCGTCGATCTGCCCGAGCTCCTGTCGTTGGTAGCGAAGAGGACGAGGATTTTGAATGGATGAATCGGTTCGTTCGAATTCGAACGACCGATGTCATCCCTAGAATATTTTTGCCATTTCTTGAGAAATGGAACTTTCACACGTAAGTGTCTCATCTGAACTCTCATTGTTTTGACCTGAGGCAGGCTCCGTAAAGATATATTTCCGTTCTAGATTTGTAGCAACTCATTGGTCACCGAACAAGGTCCTCGATTTAGCTGATTGGTCTCGAAAGATAGCAGCTTGCTCGATTTATGATAGGCACCGATGGCGAGATCTGTCTAAAGGGAGATGGGAGGCGAATCATCATGGTAGGTGTCCGGTGTTTTGTTTCCTAAAAAAGCGCTTTTCTTGTCGGATTATTGACTCAACTGCCGTAGGTATCGGAGATTTTCCCGCAATGAGGCAGTGTCTTCCGGGGGAAGAGGAGAGATCGTTGACCCTAGATCGAGGATTTATGACAAACGAAAATATGCTCTAGGGTGCGAAGGAGCCTGCAGTGGAACGACTCCTTCCCAACGGTTAAAAAGAAGCGATTTGGTCAATTGGCTAGCTTCTAAAGGTAGTAAGCCATCGGATATTGGCTCGGCCTTTGGCGAGGCTCAGCGGCTCGTCCTTATACCCATTTTGCGGCCAAAGAAAATGATCTAGCCATAGTTTCTGCTCTTGAGGTGCAAATCCAGACCGTTCGCACGAATGATTTTGCACAGGCGAATATGATCGCAAGGCTTTTGTCCGAGCTTTCGAAGGCGAAGGCCGAGGTGGTGAATGTCCGGGTCGAGGTTGTGATGAGCAACACCAGGGCAGGACAGAAAGCGGCAGCCTATTTGAAGAGTGCTGCCATTGCTAAAGCTGATATGAAGAGAGCCCTTGATCGTACAGGCAGTAACAAGGAGTATGTGGGGTGCAAATCTCAGAGGGAAGTTCTCGAGGAGATTCACGCTAGGGGATTTAATCTCTCGGAAGAGATCGAGCAAGCCAAAGGGGAGGAGTATGATGCCAAGTTTCTTCTATCTGATGATAAAGATGGCGAGAAAGGGGTCGTCGGGCCATAGTCACAGAGGGGGGACGTTTACTTCCTGCCATGTTCTTGTGTACATAGCTTTCACAGTATACGCTTGTATTTTATCACCTGTATGTATAAGGGGGAACCCCGCAATTCGTGTATTCTTTGTTTCTTTTTGTCAAGATTTCAACCAGGTCGATTCGACCTTTAAGCTAGTAGAAATCTTTAAATCCGTGGTATGGCTTTGAGGCTCGTTAGGCTGGCGACAACGGCTTTTACCCTTTGCCCTTGGGCATATGTATTTTAACTATTTTGGGTTCAGTATCCGAGTCGGGTTTCGATTCGAGCTCAATCGACCCTCAAGTTTTATATTTGTGCGTGCTGGCGACAATGGCTCTGATGCCTTCGGTCGAAGCGACCTTTAGTGTAAGCTGGCATTAGAGCTCTTATGCTTTTGCTCAACTATCTTAGGTTTAGTCTCCGAGTCATGCTTCGACTCGAGCTCATTCGACCCTCAAGCTTTTGTGTCTGTATGGGCGGGCGACAATAGCTCTTACGCCTTGCCCTTGGGCATCTGTATTTTAAGTATTTTGGGTTCAGTCTCTGAGTCGGGTTTCGACTCGAGCACAACTGACCCTCAAGTTCTGTATTTACGTGGGCTGGCGACAACGGCTCTTACGCCTTGCCCTTAGGCATGTATAGTTAGCTATTTTGGGTCCGGTCTCCGAATTGGGTTACGACTCGAGCTCATTTTAACCCTCAAGCTTTCAAATTTTCAGCTGGCGGTAGTGGCTCTTACGCTTTTGGTCGTTGCGACCTTTTAGTGTGTGGCCTTGAGGCTCGTTAGGCTGGCGACAATGGCTCTTACGTTTTGCCCTTAGGAATATGAAGGCTTTGTTTTCCTCTCGTTAAGGACTTTTTGAAATTATTTTGCCTGACCCGTCATTGGTTCGGGAAGAACCTCGATTTCAAGTCATTTGCGGCGATGTTCGAGCACCTTAGAAGGTTTAGCTAGTAGGATGAGTAGCTCAAAGCCTTGTGATTTGGAGCTGACATGGTCGAAGTTCTTTTGCCTGTCGAGGGTAGCCTGTTTAACTGGTTCTTTTCGAAATAGATTCGAAGTAATGGCCTATGATTTTATAGCGACGGTCGGGTGTCCCCAAGTCGCATTAATTAGGCTGGTACAGTCGTATGACCGTAGTCATTTGTGTTTGGTCGGAGCCATGTTTGATACTGAGTGTAGTAGTTTAGGCATCTACATCGAGGGTAGTCCTTTTCGGGAGTCTTACAAATGCGACATATAGCCTAAACTCCGGGATTGAGTTTATGCCTGCAGTAAGGTCTTACAAAATTTTCATGCCTTTTGAGGTCTTACAGTTTTGTTGATACTTGGTACAAGTATGATTCATGCCTTGCTTAAGGTCTTACAGTTCTGTCGATACTTGGTACAAGTATGATTCATGCCTTACTTGAGGTCTTATAGTCTTGTTGATACTTGGTACAAGTATGATTTATGTCTTGCTTGAGGTCTTACAGTTTTGTAGATACTTGGTACAAGTATTATTTATGCCTTGCTTGAGGTCTTACAGTTTTGTTATTGCCTTAAATAGGTCTTATTAGACTGAGTCTGCCCGCTCGGGGTCTTATGGCCTCGAGTTTTTTAAATGAAGGGCGATTGGCGACTGACTCTGAGTCACCGAGTTTGCTTAGGCTCGGGGGCCGTTACTCGTGAGCTCAAAATTGCCTCATTGAGGGCTTATGATTTTGGAGAATCCGACCCTGAGGTCATGCATTTTCTGAGTTTGCGATGCCAGTCTCCGAGTGTTCGGGGAGTCTTTCCCTTTTGGAGATGTTTCGTAATTTCCATGCTGCCTCATTGAGGGCTTATGAGTGTGGAGTTCCGACCCTGAGGCCATGCGGGTGCCGATTTATTGACGCTAGTCTCTGAGTATTTCGGGGCGCTCTTGGTGGAGGGATCCTTGCTGTGAAAATACTGAATTTTCTTTGGATTACGAAATGCTTTGGCGAAAGATATTCTTTGATTGTTCGGCATAAGTACATGTTGTTTCGTTGCCGTGAACCCAGCTTATGTGGACATGGTTCGTTTGACCGTTTGGCCCGGTACATCATTTCTTATTGGAACCTTGTTTGTCGTTCCCTGGTTTTTCCGAGTGGGTGACCTCTCAAGGGGGTTCCCTCCAGTGTTCGGGGTTGATTGTAAAAGAAACCTCGTACGCTTGTCAGATCCTCCTTAAGTAGCCTCGTGGACGTTGCCTCGTCAAAACCTTGCCGATAAAACCCTCTTCGCGACAGAAGCTCGGTCGAAGGAAAAGAGTGCAATGGATACCGTTAAGGCCTTGAGATCTTCGGGTTGGGTTAGCAATTTCGACTGCTTTGGCCTACACAAAGGTTATCGTAAAGTAAAAATAGAAAAAGGGGAGGATGATTATACCTTAGTGGTGATGGCGCTCTTGGGTTTTGGCATTTGTTTGGCGGACGCGATGTGGTCCTTTATTTGAACACAGTCGGGGGTGTGTCTTAAAAGATCGTGTGGATGACGTATTGGGATTCGTCTGCTTTGTTCTTTTTGGTCACTTCTCTTTCTCAGGACTAGTTCTTAGCTCGATTATTGAGGAATTCCCGAAGGTGTTCGTTATCGAGCAGCCGAGCCACTTCCTCCCGGAGTTGACGGCAAACCTCGGTCCTGTGTCCATGCAAATTGTGAAACTCGCACATCCATGAACACTTCTACAAATCTTTCATCCATGTCAGTAAAAATAGCCATCATACACCTTTGAAAAGTCGCAGGTGCATTATAGAGACCAAAGGGCATTCTCTTGAATGCATACATGCCATAGGGACATGCAAATGTGGTTTTATCTGGTCCTCTGGGGCTATAGCAATCTGATTATACCCCGAGTAACCATCTAAGAAATAGTAGTATTCCTGGCCAGCTAATCTATCAAGCATTTGGTCAATAAAGGGGAGGGGAAAGTGGTCCTTTCGGGTGGCATTAATCAATTTTCTATAATCTATGCAAATTCTCCACCTAGTGACAGTTCTTGTGGGAATCAAGTCATTAATTTCATTAACCACTACAATTATCCCCCCTTCTTAGGTACACATTGAACGGGGCTTACCCATTTTCTATCGGAGATTGGAAATACATTACCTGCATCAAGCCACTTAATCACTTCTTTTCTTACCACCTCTTTCATGATTGTATTTAGTTGGCATTGTTGCTCTACACTTGGCTTGTGTCCGTCCTCCATGAGGATTTTATGCATGCAAAAATCTGGACTAATGCCCTTAATGTCAGACATTATCCACCCAATTGCTCTCTTGTGCTCACGTAGCACTCTCAATAGCTCTTCTTCCTACAATTTAGACAAGTCGGAACAAACAATAACAGGTAAAGTGTCAGACTCACCCAAATAGGCATATTGAAGGTGAGGAGGCAAGGGTTTAAGCTCCAATTTTGGAGCTTCCTCAATTGACGGCTTTGGAGGAGGCCCACTTGGCCTATTCAGGGACTCAAAGGGGTGTATCCCCTGCATGTAAGCACAAGATGCATCTAGGATATGCATTATCTCCTTAACCTCATCATCAATCTCCAAGCTATCAAACAACATAAGTGTTTTCTCTAGAGAATCATCTAGATATACACTCGTGTCAATAATTTGCTCATCCGCCTCCACAAAAAATATCATTGAGAGCCCCTCATAGTAGCGGGGAAGTTGGATTGCTTTGTAGATATTAAAGACTGCTTCCTCGTCATCCACCCTCAAAATCATTTTTCCCTCTCTCACTTTAATAATTGCATCACCAGTAGCTAAGAGAGGTCATCCCAATATATTGGAACCAGTTTATTAGCCTCATAATCTAGGATAATGAAGTCTGCATGGAAGATAAATTTCCCAATTTGCAGCAACACATCTTCAACCACTCAAGGGTGTGTTATGGACCTATCAGCCAACTGCAACATCACAGTAGTTGGTATTAGAGCTACCAAACCCAATTGCTTGAACAAGGATAAGGACATCATATTTATGCTTTCCCCCAAATCACAAAGTGCACGACCCACATCAATATTACCAATTTGCGCAGGGATGGTGAAGCTGCCAAGATCCTTAAGCTTTTGAGGGAGATTGTTTTGGACCCTTGAAGTGCACTCCTCAGTAAGTGCAACTATCTCAAACTCAATCAATCTTCTCTTGTGAGCCACTATATCTTTTATATACATAGCATATTTTGGAATTTCACGAAGTACATCCTCCAGTGGAATATTCAATTAAACCTGGCTCAACATAGAGAGAAATTTGTTGAACATGCGATCATCATTCTCTTTCTGAAATCTCTGGGGGAAAAGTGGTTGTGGACTTGTAGCCTCCACTGGGTCTAAAGTTGCATCATTTTTCTTTGATTCATGTGTTGCCTTAGGAATCAACTCCACCTTAGGTATAGGCTTGTCTTTTCTCTTCTTTGGCACTTTCTCTAAATCCTTCCTATTTCTGAGTGTAACTGCATTAACTTGAGGGTTCTTCTCTGTATCACTAGGGAGAGCGCCTACAGGTCTAGTATTTTGGTTTGTTGCTAACTGCCCCATTTGCCTCTCAAGATTTTTGAAATCAGTTCTGAGCTGCTGATTGTCAAGCAACAACTTCTTTAGGAAGTCATTCGTACTCTCTTCCATTTGTTGGGGTGGCTTCTGAGGTTGATTGAAATTTCCTTGGGGTCTATAATTATTCTAATTCGGCTGATTTCCACCCCATGAGAAGTTGGGATGATTCTTCCAATTTGGATTGTAAGTGTTCCCATATTGTGCATGCTGATTTATTGGACCTCTGCTCTGTTGCCCCACATAGTATATGGATTCAGGATTCGTGGGGCACATATCACTCATATGATTGTCGCCACGTAGTTCGCAAAAAATAGACATTTGTTGTACATGTTGCATCTATTGTGTTTGTTGCATTGTCATTCTATTCATTTATTTGCCAATTTTGCTATATCGGCTCTCATGGCTAAGAAGTCATAAAGCTCAATCAACCCAGTTACTTTCTATTTAATTGCCCTTCGTGAATCCCAATCTCCTTGCCAATTATGATCATTAGCAGTAAAGTTATTTAGTAAGAGTTGGATTTCACTATATCTAGCCATGCAACTACCCCCACAAGTTGAATCAAGATTTATCTTAGATGCATTATCTAGGCCATCAACAAAAGTGTGACCCAATACCTCGTTAGTCTGACAATGATGTGGACAGTCTCTGAGCAGCTTCTTCTATCTTTCCCATGCTTGACGAAGTGTCTCGCCATCTCGTTGTTCGAACCCAAGAGTCTGACTCCTCAATGACTTGTCTTGTTAGTGGGGGGGAAACTTGATTAAGAATTTCCTTTCTAGATCATCCCAAGTGTGGATTGAGTTCGCGGTCTCCTTTTGCAACCATTCCTTATCTTCCCCAAGCAGTGGAAAGGGGAAAAGTGTCAACCTGACATAGTCCTTGGAAACGTTCGGATAATTGTAAGTGTCCGTAATTTCCAAGAAATTCTGAATGTGCCTCTACGGGTCTTCATGAGATAGACCCATATATTGCCCTGTGGACTGAATTAGATTCACCATGTATTGTTTGAGTTCAAAATTCCCTATGATATCAGGCTTCACAATAGCCTGAGTCATATTAGCAAGACTGGGCCTTGCGGCTTCAATCACCGCACGCTCTTCATTACCTGCCATCTCTATTGGCTGTGGTTGAACTACGATGTCCAACTCTCTTTCAATTCTAGTTCTAGCTTCGACTTCCCTCCTCACACTATGAAGTGTTCGTTCAATTTCAGGATCAAGAGGAAGGAGATTGTTTGTGCTTCTACTCCTCCGCATTCAAGAGAGGAGCATGTGTTAGCATAAACAATGTAAATTTAAAATTAAAGCTTGAACAAATAACTAATAAAAGCTTAACTCAGTAAAGTAGCTAATTTCTAAGTCCCCGGCAACAACGCCAAAAACTTGTTGCGACCAAAAACACTCACGCAAGTGTACGCGATCATCAAGTAATAAAGTAATGAGTAGAGTATCGTTCCCATGAAGACTTGTGATTAACTATTGACTGGTTCAAACTCAATTAACTTATCTATTCAAGATATTTTTCACAAAATATAGAAGTAACTAATTTACTACCTAAAACTATCAAGTAATGAATTAACTAGAAATCAACCAAACAAATAGCAATTTCAGATAACAATCAGTAGGAGAGAATATTCCAGGGTCACGGGTTAACTAGAAATCAACCGAATAGACCTCAGATGAATGGAGCCGTAGAAGCCGCCAACAAGAACATTAAGAAGATACTAAGGAAGATGGTAGAAAACCTCAAACAATGGCACGAGAAGTTACCCATTGCCCTGTTGGGGTACGGCACTACAGTTCTTACATCAACTGTGGCAACTCCCTACTTACTGGTTTATGGTACCGAAGTTGTCATCCCAACCGAGGTAGAGATTCCTTATTTAAGGATCATACAAGAAGTCGAACTCAGCGATGCAGAATGGATAAGGAGTCTCAATAAGTAATTGGCCCTTATAGAGGGAAAAATAATGAACGCAGTATGTCACGGTCAGCTTTATCAGAACAGAGTGCCATAGCTTTCAACAAAAGGGTCAAACCAAGAGAATTTCTGCCGGGAAAACTGGTGCTGAAGAAGATCTTCCCGCATCAAGATGAAGCCAAAGGGAAATTCTCTCCCAACTGGCAAGGTCTCTACACGATTCACCGGGTGCTAATAGGAGGAGCACTCATACTTGTAGAAATGGACGGAGAAGTCTGGCCAAAACCAATCAATTGAGACGTAGTCAAAAGATACTATGTTTAGTCTGTTTACATTTTCTTCATTTGATGTAATAGAACTATGCTCGACCTGATTCCCATTTAAGAGGGAATACGTAGGCAGCCCTGTGGGTTCGGTCATATCATAATAAAATTTTCATTTCCCCCCAGAACCAAAAACTGGGGCAAAATTTTGAGGAGGACCCTCAAAATTCTAATACAAGAAAGTTTTAATGTCTCTGAAATGTGTTACAGTCATCAGTTCATCTAAACTACTTGATATTTCACTATGATTCCTGAAAATAACTCTATTTTATCAATAATTGCATATTTTCGAAAACACTATTTCTATAACAGCCAGGTGTTACCCAGGGAAACTCAAACAAGGCCTCCAGAACAGAGCAGAGCAAAGCCAGCAGACGAAGGCACGAACCAACCTCCCTTTACAAAACTTACAATTTCTTTTTGAGCATAGGCACATCTGACGTAACAGTAGCATTCGCAAATATATACACGCAGTAAGATCATTATCAATCGGGCCACCAGACATCGAATATATCTCCAGCTAAGAAATACTCTACTCCTATTTGCCAATTGTTCACTGCATAAGGCTAAGCACTGCCTTCCATTCACATGGGACTAAGCCATGTCCTGAACCTTGCATGAGGCTAAGCCACGCCTCCATATCTGCATAAGTCTAAGCTCTACCTTCCACCTGCATGGGACTAAGCCATGTCCCGCATATTGCATGATACTAAGCTCTGTCTCCATCTGCATGAGGCTAAGCCCTGCCTCCATATCTGCATAAGGCTAAGCTATGCCTTCCACCTGCATGGGACTAAGCCTTGTCCCACATCTTGCACGAGATTAATCTTTGTCTCCATCTGCATGAGGCTAAGCCCTACCTCTATATTTGCATAAGGGTAAGCTCTACCTTCCATCTGCATGGGACCAAGCCATGTCTCGCATCATGCATGAGACTAATCTTTGTCTCACATCTTGCATGAGGCTAAGCCCTGCCTCCATATTTGCATAAGGCTAAGCTCTACCTTCCATCTGCATGGGACTAAGCCATGTCCCGTATCTTGCATGAGACTAAGCTCTCTCACATCTTGCATGAGGCTAAGCCCTACCTCCATATTTGCATAAGGCTAAGATCTGCCTTCCATCTGTATGGGACTAAGCCCTGTCCCGCATCTGCATGAGGCTAAGCCCTGCCTCCATTTTGCATAAGGCTAAGCATTGCCTTCCACTTGCATGGGACTAAACCCTATCCTAAATTATGCATGAGACTAAGCTCTATCTCCATCTGCATGAGGCTAAGCCCTGCCTCCATAGCTGCATAAGGTTAAGCATTGCATTCTCATGGGACTAAGCATTGTCCCTCCTTGCATAAATGTTGCTCTATTCCGACACTGTCTATTTGCTCCTCTTTCGGGCCAAGCTCTGCCCGCAACCTCAAAAGACTAAGCCTTGTCTTGTTGATTTCAGCATCATATTGTTACATCTCATGGGCTGAAACATCGCCAACTTGTCCAAAGGCGTCATTGTCTAAAGGCATCATCCTCATAGCCGGAAGACACCATGCCATGGCCTGAGGATCTCTCATATTTGCATATCATTATTCAAAGGTGTTATGGTTCGGGGGAACCATCCTCATGGCCCGAGAACATCATTTCATGGCCTGCGAATCTCCTATCTCACAATTCATGGCCCAGGGCATCATAGTCTAAAGCGTCATCTGCACCGTCCGAAGACAATTCTCATGGTCTAAAGGGAATCTACATCATATTTAAATTCCCGCACAAATATATGTTTGTAGTATCTTTTATCTTCAGGTGACCCGATAAGCAACTATTATCCCAATAGGAGAAATCCCGCTCCGATTCCTTCGACTATCTCAAACTTGACCGCTCACCATAACCATTCTTTCACTTATCCCGAAATCTCGTGTCTGTTCTTGTGATGACTTCATCGGTATATTCCGCCGATGAATCCGGAACTACACACAGCCTGATTTCTTTAAAACCAGGGATATGTAGGCAGCTCAGAAACCAGAGTGCGGCCTAAATCTCTCAAACCAAATCGCCCGGTCAAAATTGGCCATCATATCTTTACCCGACAACTCTTTCATCTTTCCCGGATAAAGATGGGCAGTTGTTGATACCCAATTTTTCCTATATTATTTTTTCAAAATGCATATATATCTTCAAAACTATGCATTAGCATCATAATATTTTCTATAATTTCTACATTTTTAAATTAACTTATCCCAGTATTTTATTTATGTAAATAATTACAAAATTGCATCACAAATGACTTCATAACATTTTTTGATTTAATTTTACTATTTATAGTCATATTAAGTTTAAATTATTCACAAATAGCCAGATTTATACTTTTTGGTTATAATTGCAATAACTTTGCAATTATAGC
Source organism: Nicotiana tabacum (assembly GCF_000715075.1). Lineage (NCBI taxonomy): Eukaryota > Viridiplantae > Streptophyta > Magnoliopsida > Solanales > Solanaceae > Nicotiana > Nicotiana tabacum. The sequence goes on along the minus strand of NC_134095.1, from coordinate 116,397,015 downwards.
CCAAGCATACATTATTTCATTAGTTTACCAGAAAATAGTCCATTGTATTTTTAAAATATCGAATAATTATTTATATGCCTTGAAAATTATTTTAATAATATGTTATTTATTTTATAAATTAATTTTTACTCAATTATCTGGGTATTTAATAAATAGCCCCTTTTGTTTTCAGACTTAACCCAAAAGACCAGCCCAAAACCCCTTTTAAAATTAGCCTAATCCCTTTAGGCCCAAATACACACCTGCCCGACCCAATACCCCTCATTCAATCCTGACCATTGATCATTCAGATCAACGGTCCATATTCCCCTTTCCTTAATTAAACCTAGACCTACCCCCCCCCCCCCTCCGCCAAACCCTCCCATTCACTCCTCTTACCCGCCATCATCACTCCCCTCTTCTCTCAACTCTCTCGACCTAACCCTAGTTCTAAACGCCGTCACCGGCGTATATCTCAATCCTGTGATGTTTCACTGTCTTCTCTAGCTGGTCCTGGCCTTCTACGCACCATGGCTCTTTGACTTCTTAGATACTTTAGATGATCTCAAGAAACCCTACCGGTTCTGGTTTGAAACCTTGCTTGTTAGCCTGTCTCAGGTCATTTTCTCGACTCTGAGTAAGAATTTCCTTTTGTTTTGTTACGAATCTATGGTCTCTTGACCTATTCTCGCATCTCTATTACTTTTCTGAAAACCCTAGTCTATTACCTTCGATCCTTCTCAGATCTGAGAATCAAGCACTATTACATGTTCTTCTTTGAGAATTTCTGATTTTAATTAATTATTCCGACTTTTCCCCAAAACAAGGGTTCATCCCAAGTTACTTTTCAAAGGTTTTTCTGACTCCTAAGTGCTTAATTAATTATTTTTCATCTTCGTGACTGATTTGTGCAAAAAATACTTAAACCTTAGTTGATTTTGTGTGATACTCTGATTTTCTAACCTTTGCTTCAATTTTGAGTCTTTCTGTGTTACCAATCGTATTAATTTACTCTGTATTTTTGACTTACACATTTTTTCTTTGTCAAATCCATTATTCTATGGTTTTTGCCGTAATTAATCTCTATTAGGGTTCGAATCTGTTTCTCCGGCTAATTTTTATATTTTTGTGAGGTTTTACTTAGCCTAATTTTTGTTTATGGAAGTTGAGTATTTCTTTCCGAAAATCAGTGTTATTTTGAAAGTTTTGGCTAATTGATTTACTCTGTTAGAGATTCGTATGCATAAATCTTGTGTGTTTCCTTGTTTATGACCTTAATTGGTCATCCCTGCCTTATTTGATTGCCCGTATAGTTACGAATTCTTACTGATTCCTTTACATGGTATGATTGGGATTCTTTCCTTAATTAGACCCTTGTTATCACCATTTGATTAATTACCTCTAATTAAGGGGTCTATTCTGAACTCCTTTATGTGATTGGATTCTGTGATCCTATGATTTTCATTAATTGACTGAATGTTGATTACTTTACCTTATTTTGTTCTACTCTTAAACTGCTATATATACATACTCTTGTTTTACCTCTCAACACACCAACACTTTGTTCAGAATACACACACACACACACTCAAACTCTCTCTTTTTTCTCTGCTACTTGTGCTAACTATTGGTCTAGTCGGCTGAAAGCCAAGGCTAGACAGTGGAATTATACTTGATTTACATTCTACACTTTGCCTCTTTAAACTGGTATGTCCCTAGTCAATTCTGAAACTCAAACTCTATGTGTTCCATGTCTATAAATCTATTCCTGCATTAGTTCGATTGGCTATGTATTCAATTTGTCTTCCTGTTTACTGCTTTATTCAGCATGTCTAAATTCTGTCTTCTCTTGTTCAAACGTGTAATCAGCATGTCTAGGTCTCACTTTCTTGTTGGATACTCTGCCAGCATGTTTATTAATTTTTGTTTACTCCTTTCAATTGGTGTGATTATGTTAGTAACTTAGTCTCCTAATGTACTTGATTAACCCTAATTGTATGGCTAATCCTGCCCAATGCACCCCTGTATTCAATATGACTATTCCTACACTCTGCCTCTATGTCTTAATTGTCTATTATCATGAGTAACCTGTTAGGTCTCTGAATCTGTAGATTCCTAATTATTCTGTGCATTTGTCGTCCATATGCTTCCCCCTTATACCATGATCATGTGTCCCTGATATGAGCTCCATATGTTTCCAGCCCCCCGACCCTTGTTTGTAAAGCTGCCTGTTAAATGGTTGTGATTCTAGGCATTCCAAGTTTGTGTGATTGTATGTTGAATATTTGTTCTTCTCAGAATTGATTTTAAAAATTGTTTTCCACTTTTAGCAGTTTCTCAAAACTATTTCTATTCCTGAAAATCTATTCACTCCTGAAAGTTATCTCTACATTGTATTTACTAAGTGTTTTCTAAACTATGCCAAGCACTTTCACTTTACTCTTAGACTATTAAGTTCTGCCTCTTTAGTGTGTATACTGCCTAGAAATCCATGAGATCCCTCTTACCTCTGGCACACTGGGGCTGGCCCTTCCACACTGCACATAACCAGTTCTCTATTTTATGAAAGGGTCTTGGTGTGAGCACTACCAAGGATCCTTGAGGTCCTTAGGGAACTTTGACACACCAGGACACAACATTGGATATAAGACTCTTGGCATTTGAGACTGTTCTGAAGGCCTGGCATCCCCAGGTTTACTTTGGGCCTAATTCAGGCTCTCTATTGATAGTTTATATTTATTTATGTAATTCATTCACTATTGGTATATAATAATGATCCTTGTAAACAGATGTTGGGGAAATTAGTAAAAGGGAAGGGATTCTTATATGATTTTTGTGAGGGAAATTGGGTAGAAATCATGCCCTTAGGATCACTATGCTATTAGAAATCATGCCTTAGGTTTATTATGTTTACTTTCTTTAGACACCATGCTTTTAGGATTGTTTGGTATACTAGAAAATATGTTATAGGCTCATCACCTCATTTGTTACGAAATTCTGCTTCTATATGATCATGATCACCTAGAAATTCTGTTATTAGATAACTACTATGATCCTGCTTAAGAAAATGTCTATTCATCATGTGCATTAGAGATCCTGCCTTAGGACTATTGTTGCATTCGCTTTAAAACCATGTCTACATCACATAAATTAGTAACTATCCTATTTAAGAAAGCAATCTCAACACCTAGATATCACGTTCTAGGATTTAATGTATGTAAACCAACTCTGTAATGTTCAGCACCTAGACCAGCATGCCTATAGAACTTAATAAGTTCCAAAACAATTTGTTTTAAATTGATCCGGTTTGCATTTAGACAGTATGTTCATAGGGTATCTCCACTTAGGCAAGCTTGCAGGTAATTAAAATCTTATAAAAACTGGAAACTGTGTTGTGCTTATTTGTGAACTGCCCAGATTCAACAGATCCTAAAATCACTAGGCAAACTAATTAGGTCTTTATCACGTTTGCCTTAACTCAACATTGCATATTCTCTGCTTGTCATATTCACCTAGATATCCTGTCATTAGTATTCCTTTCAAATGTCCAAAATACTGTTGTCTGAGGCGTGCATTTGTTTGTTCTGTTTGTGGAGGTAAAATGTGATCCCCCTTAATTGTTCTTTACTTGACAGTCCTATTTTTTTTGGTTGTCGCCTAGATTTTTGTCCTTTAAGTACCTTAGGAAAGTCTAGAACTGCCTAAATTAGAGGTCCTAAATACCTCCAGGGCCACAAGAAAGGGACAGATAATGCACGCATAGGATACATCTCAAGGTTGCTAGAATGCTTTAGAATGCTAAACTTCCTTTATTTGCATATGTGTGCTTAGACTGCCTATCTATTAAACTTCCTTTATTTGCATATGTGTGCTTAGACTGCCTATCTATTTGTAACGACACGAATAATCGTTTTGAATAATTACAACCTCGTCTCCCCATATACTGCTAAATTCATGCTTTATGGTTCTTATGTAACTTGCTAGGGAAATTGGTTCGGGTTCAAAAAGGTTTTTGAAAGTAATTGAGACACTTAGTCTCCAAGAAGAGAGCTTAAGTTGAATTAAATTGACCGGAAGATGAAATATGAGTAAACGAATCCGGAATGGATTTTGGATGATTCCAATAGCTTCGTATGGTAATTTAGGATTTAGGAGCGTGCCAAGAAAATTATTTGGAAGTTTGTAGTTTAATTAGGCTTGAAATGGCGAAAATGAGAAGTCGAAGTTTGGAAATTTGACCGAGGGGTTGACTTTTTGATATCGATATCAAAATCCGGCTCAAGAAGTTTGAATAGTTCCATTATGTCATTTATGACTTGCGTGCAAAATTTGGGGTCAATCGGACTTGATTTGATTAGTTTCGGCATTGTTTGTGGAATTTAAAATTTCTAAGTTCTTAAGCTTGAATCTGAAGTTGATTTGGTGTTTTGATGTTGTTTTGAGTGATTCGAAGGCTTAACTAGGTGTTAATGATGTTATGGGAGGTGTTGGTATGTTTGGGTTTAGGTCTGAGGGCCTTGGGTGTGTTTTGGGTGAGTTTTGAGAGAGTCAGGACATTCCGGAACTTAGAAAATGGAAGGGGCCAGAAGTTTTAGCGCTGGGCGCGGTAGATTTAGTGCTGGGTGCGGTGGTTTAGTGCGGCCACGTAAAATGGTCTGCGGTCCGCTGTCATGAAGATCCGCAGGTCGTCGGTCCAACTTCGAAAGCTCATATCTTTTGATCTACAAGGAATTTGGAGATGATTCAAAAACGAAATAGATCTTTGAATCTAGTTTTTAGAAATATATTATAATAGACATTTGGATATCTGTAGCGAAAGTTATGGCCAAAATACCAAAGACTATCACTGCAGTCAAAACCACCGCGGACAGAATTCGATTTTGTGCGGACCGCACTGGTTTTGTGCGAACCGCGGTCGATTTTGTGCGGTCCACAGAGGTGGAAATCCGTGGGGTACTCTATAAATACGAGGTTTTGGGTTTTATTTGATATTTTGACCTAGAGAGCTCGGATTTTGGCGATTTTTCGAAGGTTTTTCAAGAAATTCATCGGGGTAAGTGATTCTAACTCGGATTTGACTAGAATACATGAATCTATCATTGAATTCATCATTTGATTCGTGATTTGGGGTGAAAATTTGGAGAAAATTATAGAAACTTCTAAAATGAATTTTTGAGATCCAAAGAACAATCCAATGTCGGAATTTGATAAAATTGGTATGGTTGAACTTGTATTGGAATGGGTATTCGGATTTCATGAAAATCAAGTCGGTCGAGAGGCGGGTCCCGCACTGACTTTTGGTTAACTTTTTAATGTGAATTTTTAAGTCAATGTTTTATTATCTAGAATTGTTTCCGATGTATTTTAATGAAGTTATACAATTAATTTGGATAGAGTTGAGTCTCTCGGAGGTCAATTCAAGCAAGAAGGCTATTTTGGAATATCGGCCTAACTTCAAAAAGGTAAGTGTTTGGTCTAACCTTAGCTTGAGGGATTAGGAGTTGTGTCCTACTTGTTATGTGTTATTTGTTGAGTACGACGTATAGGCATGGTGACGAGTATCAATACGTTGGTGTCAAGCATGCCCGTGAGCCTTATACTTTGATTAATGTGACTCCATTTCGTATTGTATATGTTCTATATGATAATTTCTATTGAGGAATATGACTCGTGGAAGTATTGTTGTTAATTGAACATTATAGAGCATTGGCTCAAGTTGAGAATTGAATTGTTGAACATTATAGAGCATTGGCTCAATTTGAGAATTGAATTATTGAACATTATAGAGCATTGACTCAAGTTGTGAATTGAGTAGTGAGTAAACGTGAAAGAAGAAAGGAGAGAGACAATCATGATATTGTCTCTCTTGCCGGGATGTTATTGTTTTGATATTGATTCCCTTTTTGAGATTTGATTGTTGTACTATTGTTCCCTTGCCGGGATTTTATTATAATTTCATTTATTTCCTTGCCCTTATTTCTTGTGATTGTTGTTTGGGTAAGGAAGAGTGTTAAAGCACGAAGGGCGATGCCATGTATGATTTGTAAGGAAAGAGTGTTAAAACACGAAGGGTGATGCCGTGTATGATTTGTGAGGAAAGAGTGTAAAGCACGAAGGGTGATGTTGTGTCGCACGATGTACCATTCCGTGCCTATTATATTAATTTTATGGTAAGGATGAGAGTAAAAGCACGAAGGTTGATGTCGTACAGTTTATATTGATTCTTATGGTGAGGACGAGAGTAAAAGCACAAAGGGTGATATCGTGCACTTGTCCTTGATTTTTCCTGATTCTAATTGAGTTATGTTGTCCTTTACGTTCATTTACTGATTTTCTGTTGTTACTTGATTTTATTTCAATGTTATAGATTCCCTTACCCTATTTGCATTGTGTTTGTTTCTTGGGTGAAGAAAAGTGTAAATCATGAAGGGTGATGTCGTGTATTGTTTTGGTGAGAGAGTGTTAACGCATGAAGGGTGATGTCGTGTACTTTCTGTTTGATGTGTTTACTTGTTATTAACAATTCAAGTGTATTAACTACTTAGATCCCTTTACTATTGTGATCCTTTGTGTTGGAATCCATAGTGTTTACAATATCTCGTCTTATTTTTTTTATATGTTCAATACCTCAAATTTCAACAATTGTTACATTTTTGCCTCAATTGATTTCTAAACTAAATTTTCCTTAAACCGTTTGAGGTTGTACTTTACTTAAAAAGGAATTTCTACTATGTTTTAATTTATTGCTTTCTCATATTAAAGGTAATGATTCATTCGATATTGTACTTTAATTGAAAAGGGTATTTTCTTTATCAAATGATTTCTAAAAATAACTTCATCTTTTCTTGTTGATTTCCTGATTGGGTTGAAAGTTGTACTCTACTTTATGTTAAGCGAATGATGCTCCTTGAACATTATTAATTGTATTGGGTATGTAACCTATGAACTGAGTAACATGAGAATATTGTTGTGCAATGTGAGACAGAAATATGTGGGCACAAGGTGTCGGGAAAAATATTATGGTTTTATTTAATGGCATGTGAGTTGTCCGTACGGTTGTGATATAAATATGGGCACGAGGTGCCGTGAAAATATGAAAGTGGGATGAGACCTATATTATTTATGATTATGAAATGAGGCGTCACAAGGTGACCTTTACTCGAAAGGAAATATATTTATTGAAAAGCATATTATCTTAGAGATTATTACCTGAAGGATTTATAGGCGAACGATTTATATTTGAAGGACTTGCTTAATTGATTGCACTTGTAATTATTATTTGTTGAGAAATATTTATGTTGTTCTTGTTGCCTGCTATTTATATCCTTGGTTGATCATCGTTGCCACCATTGTTATCTGCTTCATATTATTTTTGTACTCTATATTGCACAGGTTTATTTGGTAGTCTGGTCCTAGCCTCGTCACTACTTCGCCGAGGTTAGGCTAGGCACTTACCAGCATATGGGGTCGGTTGTGCTGATACTACACTTCTGTACATTTTTTGTGTACAGATCCGGGTATCTGATCGTTAGTGGTTGTACGGATCGTTGCAGTGGAGACTCAAGGTAAACCTGTTGTAGTACATTCGCAGGCCTCGGAGTCACCTTCAATTATACTTATTCCATATGTTCCTTTTGTTTCGGAACAGTGATGTATCTATTTTGTATAATTATTCTTAGAAAGACTTATGACTAGTACCACCGGTTTTGAGAATTGTAATTTGTTCAGAGTAATTTAATTTAAAGTTAATAAATATCAATATTATTTCAGTTAATGTTAGGCTTACCTAGTTTAGAGACTAGGTGCCATCACGACTTCTTTGGAGGGATTTTTAGGTCGTGACACTATTAAACTTTCTTTATTTGCATATGCATGCTTAGACTTCCTATCTGTTAAACCTCTTTTATTTACATGTGTGCTTAGACTGCCTATCTGTTAAATGACTAATTCACATAATCAAGTTCGGTTGGGACCCACCGTTATGGACCGCGATGGGTGCCTAACACCTTCCCTTCAAGGTTATTTCGAGCCCTTACCCAATCTCTGGTAATGCAAACTAGTTATATGAGTTAATTGCTCTAGGTTCCCTACCGCACCTTAATCCGTTAGGTGGCGACTCTTCAAATACCTAATTCCAAAAGGAAACGAGTTGTTCCCCCATGAATGTCGAAACCCAGACTCCGCAAGGAAAAAGGGGGTGTGACAATCACATGGTGATTTGAGTAGTCATGGTCCTTATGTATCTCATCCTGGACAGCTAGCCTACAGTACACCATCAGCGCCTATTAGTGCACCTCTGATATAGAGGTACCACAGTGGTTATCTGGCCCGTTTAGGTCAGTCTCAACTTCAGCAACCATAGCAGCAGAAAGGGTGTTTTGAGTATGGGGGTACAGGTCACATCAGGAGATACTGTCCTAGATTGAGGAGCGGCATACGATAGCAGAGTTCTCGTGCCACGGTTCTCGCGCCCCCTTTTTTCCCTCCACGGAGAGAGAGAGAGAGAGAGAGAGAGAGAAAAGTCTGGATTTCGACATTCATGGGGGTAATAAATCTTTTCCTTTTGGGAATTGGGTATTTGAAGAGTGGCCACCTAACGGATTATGGTGCGTTAGGGCACCTATAGTGATTAACTCTTGGATTGGTTTGCATTACTAGAGATTAGGTTAAGGGCTTAAAATGACCTCGAGGGGAAGGCGTTAGGCACCCCTCTCAGTCCACAACTGTGGGTCCCGAGCGAACTTATACTTACGAATTAGTCCATTAACAAATAAACAGTTGAATCAAATAGGCTGCAAGTAAAGCACATTGTATAAAGATTTTGAACAAAGTTTTAAACAAAAAGGCTTTTTGGGAAGAGGAGGAGTGCTAGGTTCGTTAGCCTATTGGATCACCCCACACAATGTCTGGTAAACACTCCTCAATGAGGGGCTACACGTGACATTAGCGCATAGTCATCATATCTCATACCTACCCTTCCCACCCCTTAGTGGTCATTAAAGCGAGTATTGGTCAGCGATCTCTATGGCGTGTTGTTACCCTTCCCTTCTTAATGGTCTTGGAGGAATTTTAGGACCTTTACCTATAGGTAGTTCTAGACAGACCCCTAAGGTTTTCAAGGTGAAAATACCAAGGCGATAGGTAAGAACAATTAGGACTTTGGCACATAAGATAAAAGGGAGCAATTAGAGGCTCAAGTTTACCTCCTCAAACAATACACATAAGCAGCATGACTCAAGCACAAATAAGGGTCTTTTGTTAAACAGTATCCTAAGGCATGATGTCTAAGTGAATATCAAGACACAGAAGACAGGTAGTTTATTTCATAAACTCAGAAGTAATGACCCTATCAGATGCCTATTGATTTTTAAAGCCTGTTAAAAAGATCAGAATGGCATTAAGTAATAGAAACAGTTTCAGAATTGCAAGATTTTGAAAATGCCTTATAGGCCTGCCTACGCAGAGTACTGATAATTAAGTTTTATAGTAAAGTAGGGCAGATTTTAAAACAGACTCTTGAATCCCTATAGGCATGTTGTTTAATGATAGATTAAGGCAGTTTTTGAAAGAACTCGTTTCAAAGAAATATAAATCATTAATTAAACCGGTTTAGAAGTGAACTAATTGTTAACTGGATTGATTTATTTAAACTAAACTGGTTTGAATCTATAGGCAGAATTTCTGGTGTTGTTCCCTATAGGCATGATATTTAGTTGTTTAATACTGATTTCAAAAACTCTGCAGGCATGATGACAAATGAAAAAAAACACATGTAAACACTTGTTATAACAGAAGTTTGATTGGATTATATCATATAGGCATGAGATCTATTTGTGAAGTTAATTTTAAGACCTATAAACATGATTATCGGAACCGCTTGAAACCTATAGGCATGATTTCTAACATGATAAGACAAACGTAATAAGATATAAAAGTCCTAGAGGCATGGTTTCTACTTATAAAGGTAAACATAGCAAAATATGAAGTCCTATAGGCATGGTTTCTACCCATATTACCCCACAAATATGTAACTACCCGCCCTTTTTTACTAGTTACCCCAATATTCGTTTACAAATTATTACAAACCATATGAATGAATTACATAAGTAGATAAAAAATAAGAAGTTATTCTATAGGGAGCCTATAAATAGGCCCAGATTTCCAAATCCTCAAACAACCTCAAATTCCCAAATTCCATAGACAGTATCATTGTCTAGGTGCATCAAAGTTCCCTAAGGATCTCAAGGATCCCGGGCAGTGCTTACACCTAGACTTGGTAACCAAATTGAGTAAGTGCGGTGTGGAATGGCCAACCTCAATATGCCAGAGTTTATAGGGTTCTCAAGAGGATCCCAAGGCAGTACACATGCTGGAGGGGTCAGAACCTATTGACCTAGGAGTAGAGTGAGAGTGCTTGACATAGTTTGAAAGGTTTCAGTAGGAAAACAGTATTAAAAGAAGGTTTGCTTGAAATGGTTTTCTAACACACATAGGGGTTACTGAATAATACAAATAAAAGGGTAAGTGATCAACAATCAACCAAACCAAATACAGAACTAGAAGAAGTTCATCAACACTTCAATACATGAAGTCAGACAAGTGCACACATCCAATTAGAGGGTAATAGGGATTTGGGGTAAGCATAGGGCACATAGATACACATAGGTACAGAACTAGAGAGACCCTTCAAAGGGGATCAAGGCTTTTAAGGTATAGCATGAATTGTTAATACAGGATCAAGAAGCTTAGGATAGCCAATTACTTTACACAGGAATGGTGGCATGCTAGGGATCAGGGAAACACATACACATTAAGACATACTAGAAGGGGATCCTAAGGGGTATATAGCATGCAGTACAGAAGACAATAAAGTAGACATGCTAATTGCAGGTTGAACAACAAAACCATAGGTAAAAGCATATTAGAAACATGACAAATTAAAGTAATAGGAGAAGCATATTATTTTGGGACTTGAATTAAAATTGGAACATACCAGTAAAGCATGTAGTAAAGACAAAGTAAGGAGCAAGAGAGAAGAGTAATCAACCTTGGCTTGCAGCTGGCTGACTTAGAACAATAGCAAGTAATCAGAGAAAAGAGAGTAGAAGAGAGTTTTTGTGTGAGAGAGAAAGTTTTGAACCAATGTATTCGTGTGTTTGTGATTATGAGAGAGTGTGTATATATAGTAGTTCGAAATTAGATAAAAATAAGGCAAGCATCATAGTATCATAGTAATTATGGAACCAAATACTAATCAGAATCAAATCAATACAAGTACTCCTTTAATTAAGGGGGAATCAGCCAACGGTAATAGGTAGAAATGATCAAGGAAAGAAATCAAGTAGAGTATATGGTATAAAATAGACAATTAGGGATAAGTAAATAGGGGTTTAATTAAGGAAACAACTAATAAAGAATCAGTAAAATACTCGGTTAACCAAATAAGGCAAGAAAACAAATAAAGTTGCATAATATGGAAATAATCGAAAATCAGTATATAGTAAATCATGGAATCAATGGTTCGAAATTATTGATTTTAAGGAGAGTAGCATGGATTCCCATGAATAAGCAAATAAACAAGTTAAAACAGGAGAATCGAAAGTCTAAAGGGAAGATTTCAAATCAAACCAAGAAACAAGGAGTTCAGAGTCAATCAAGGGGAGAGTTTTAGCATATAAAAGATTGAGATAGGAGTAACCAAATGCAGTGAGGAAAGTGGCAAGTATTGACCAGTCAATATGAACACAAACATATATAGGTGATAAAAAACTCAGTAAGAACATATTCTAAGCAAGATAATCCACTACAAAAAAAAACTGGATTTAGCTACGAACGTCGTCGCTAATCTGTCGCTAAAATGCTCGTTACTAGAAGAATCTTTTGATAATCCTTCGCTAATCCGTCGCTAAATGAGATTAGCGACGGATTTTTCTGTTTAGCTACAGATTTTGTCCGTCGCTAAACCCTGGTTTTTTTAGTAGTGATCATAGAAACTCAGACAAGAAACGAGCAGTCATGCTAATACACAAAACCAAACGAAGAAATCTAGAAATTAGGGCTTTCAATATAGGCAAGTTGAAAATTTAGTAAAATCATAGAATCAGTCAAAATATACAAGAGATAGAAGTTTAGACATAAAGAATCAGTTTAAACAAAGTTTTAGAAAAAGTTCTAAAAACCCTAATTTTTAGAAGAAGACGAAAATGGTTGAAATCACATGGTTCTTGTAAAGAGTTCCAAGGATATTGTAAAACATCAAAGAAACCAACTCAAATCATTTCAAATTGGTACAGATCTAGGAGATGTAGGCAAAAATTAGGGTTTCATAAGAAATCCAAATAGAGATAAAAGAACATGCCTAGAATACCAAGGATCGTAACAAATACAGCGTGATTTTGCTCGGAATCACACTTGAATAGCCAAGAACAGACAAGTGACGAACCCTAGGTGCAATTCAGCGTGGCCCTGGGCCCTTGAAGACCTTAGAGAAGGCAAGCATGGCGCTAGAGGAGCCATTGGAGGCTTGGGAGTTGATGGGAGATCACCGGAGAAGACCGGAAAAGAGAGGTCGGCGGTTGAAAGGGCTAGGGTTAGGTTGAGTTTCTGAGAGAGGAGAGGAGATGAGAGAATATAGAGGCGGCGGATTTGGAAAGTGACTTAGGGTTAGGGGTCGTTTAAGGTTTAAAAAGGTAATAACGGACGAGGGCCGTTGATTTATTAGATCAACGGCCAGGATTTAATAGGTTTTGGGTCGGGTAGGTGGGTTTAGGGTTTGGGTCGGGTAATTTAATACGAAATTGGGCTGGGGTTGGGTTAAAATTGGGCTAAAATTGAAATGCAAATCTGGCTATGTTTTAAATAGCCAATTTATCCCTATATAATTTTTTAATAAATAATAAATAATTTTTGGGAAATAATTTTGTGCAATAAAATGATTTAAAATAAATATTTAACATTTTAAAAATATGGAAGGTCAATTTTATGCATATAAATGTAATTATATATTAATAAGACTAATATTGCAATTATATGCAATTTAGCTTTAAAAATTCAAAATGCAATTATAAAAATGCACTAAAAATATTTTAATAATATTTTGGTATAAATATAGAATTTAAACGACTAAATCACCCTAACAATAATTTGAGGGATAATTATTGGGGATTTTATGAGTGAAAGGGGAGGAAATAAATCAATTAAAACTCTTTAAAATTATAGAAAAATTATAAAACTTTATGCATGCTTATATATGATATTTTGAAGGTATTTATGCATATAAAAAAATATAGGAAAAATTGGGTATCAACAACGGTTCTGGCACCAGTTGCTTCAACGCCCGCTCAGCCAGCTAGAGGCGGGGGTCAGCTGCCAGAGGTGGAGGTCAGGCCATTAGAGGTGGAAGTCAGACCGTTAGAGGTGGAAGCCAGCCAGTGAGAGGCCGTCCTAGAGGTGGAGGTAAATGTGGTAGGTCCCAGCCCCGTTTCTATGCATTCCCAACTAGACCTAAGGCCGAGTCATCTAACGTCGTTATCACAGGTATTGTTCAAATTTGCCATAGAGATGTTTTAATTCTATTTGATCTGGGCTCTACTTATTCGTATGTGTCATCCTATTTTTCTTCATATCTGGTTGTGCCTCGTGATTCTTTGAGTGTTCCTCTGTGTGTGTCCACACCTGTGGGAGATTCTATTATTGTACATCGTGTCTATCGCTCGTGTGTAATTACCATTGGGAGTCTTGAGACTAGTGTATATCTCTTACTTCTTTATATGGTAGTCTTTGATGTTATTTTGGCATAGATTGGATGTCACCTTATCGTGATATATTGGACTGTTATGTCAAGATGGTGACCTTACCCATATCGGGGTTGCCTTGATTAGAGTGGAGAGGGACTCCTAGACATTCTACCATGAGGGTTATTTCCTATGTGAAGGCTCGGTGTATGGTCAAGAAGGGGTGTCTAGCTTATTTGGCATATATACGTGATTCTAGTGCGGAGGTTCCTTCCATGGATTTGGTACCTGTTGTGCGTGAGTTTCCAGAGGTGTTTCCTACAGATATACTGGGGATGCCACCCGACAGAGATATTAACGTCTGTATTGATTTGGCTCAGGTCACCCAGCCCATTTCTATTCCACTACACCGTATGACCCCGCCTAAGTTGAAGGAATTGAATAAGTAGTTGAATGATTTACTTGATAAGGGATTCATTAAACCTAGTATCTCGCCCTGGGGTGTGCCCACGTTGTTTGTGTAGAAGAAAGATGGTTCGATGAGGATGTGTATAGACTATCAGCAGTTGAATAAAGTCACTATCAAGAACCAGTATTAGTTGTCGAAGATTAATAACTTATTTAATCAGCTTCAGGGGGCAAAGTGTTTTGGAAAATTGATTTGAGGTTTGTCTACCATCAGTTGAAGATTTGGGCATCGGATGTCCCTAAGACAGTTTTTAAGACTAGGTATGGGCATTACGAGTTCCTAGTAATATCATTTGGGTTGACAAATTCCCAAGCAACATTTATGGACTTGATGAACCAGGTATTTAAGCTCTATTTGGATTCTTTTTTTTATTGTATTCATTGATAATATCTTGATCTACTCCCACGATCGAGAGGAGCATGAGCAGCATCTTCAGATTATATTTCAGACTTTAAGAGATAGTCAGTTATATGCCAAGTTGTCAAAGTGTGAGTTTTGGTTAGACTCGAACGCCTTTTAGGGAATATTGTATCGGCCGAGGGCATAAAAGTGGATCCAAAGAAGATTGAGGTGGTTCAAAACTAGCCTAGACCTACTTCAACTACAGAGATTGTGAGTTGACCTTTCAGAAGCTCAAGACTGCCTTAAATACAGCACAATGTTGGTGTTGCCCACAGGTTCAGGATCCTACACGGTGTATTGTGATGCATCGTGTGATGGGTTTGGTGCAGTATTGATGGAGGATGGTAAGGTGATTATATACGTGTCACGGCAGTTGAAGGTTCATGAGAAGAATTACCATGTTCATAACTTATAGTTGACAACCATTGTTCATACACTGAAGATTTGGAGGCATTACCTCTACGGCTTGTTATGTGAGGTATTATAGATCATCAGAGTCTATAGTATTTGTTCAAGTAAAAGGATCTCAATCTGAGGTAGCGAAGGTGGTTGGAGCTGTTGAAAGGCTATAATATCACCATTTTGTATCATCTCGAGAAGGCCAATGTGGTGGCCGATGCTTTGAGTAGAAAGGTTGTGAGTATGGATAGCCTTGCGTATATTCCAGTTGGTGAGAAGCCGCTAACATCAGATTTTTACGCTATTGCCAATCAGTTCGTGAGGTTAGATGTTTTGGAGCCTAGTCGGGTTCTAACTTGCACAGTCTCTCGGTCTTCTTTGTATGAGCACATTAGAGAGCGTCAATATGACAACCCCCATTTGCTTTTACTTAAGGACACGGTGTGGCACAGTGGTGCCAAGCAGGTTACTATCGGAGATGATGGGGTGTTGCGGATGCAGGGTTGGATTTGTGCGCCCAATGTGGATGGGCTTCGTGAGTTGATTCTTCAGGAGGCCCACAGTTTGCGGTATTTCATTCATTCGAGTGCCGCCAAGATGTATTAGGATTTTAGGAAGCATTATTGGTGAAGAAGAATGAAGAAGAATATAGTTGCATATGTAGCTCTATGTTTGAATTGCCAACAAGTAAAGTACGAGGATCAGAGGCCCAACGGTTTACCTTAGAAACTCGAGATTCCCCAATGGAAGTGGGAGCACATTATCATGGATTTTATTATTGGGCTTCCGCGGACTTTGAAGAAATTTGATGCGATATGGGTCGTTGTGGACAGGTTGACTAAGTCGGTACATTTCCTTCCAGTAGAAGTTACTGATTCTTCAGAGCGTTGGCTGAGATCTACATCAGCGAGATCGTCTGTCTTCACAGTTTGCCAGTGTCCATCATTTTTGATCGGGGTACGCAATTCACATCGCACTTCTGGAGGGTCGTACATCGTGAGTTAGGCATACCGGTTGAGTAGAGTACAACATTTCACCCTCAGATTGACAAACAGTGCGAGTGCACCATTCAGATATTGGAGAATATCCTTCGCACCTATGTTATGGATTTCGAGGGTTCTTAGGATTAGTTTATAGAACTTGTGGAGTTTTCCAACAGTTACCAATCGAGTACTTAGATGGCTCCTTTTGAGGAATTATATGGGAGGTGGTTATGTTCGCCAGTTGGTTGGTTTGAGCCAGGAGAGGCTCGATTGTTGGGTATCGATTTGGTTTAGGATGCCTTGAAAAAGGTCAAGATAATTAGGATCGACTTCGCACAGCTCAGTCTAGGCAAAAAAGTTATGCCGATTGTAGAGTCTGTGATGTTTCATTCATGGTTGGAGAGAGGGTTTTGCTTCCGGTTTCACCCATGAAGGGTGTGATGAGGTTTAGAAAGAAGGAAAAGTTAAACCCTAGGTATATCGGACCCTTTGAGATTCTTGAGAGGGTTGGTGAGGTGGCCTACAAGCTTTTACTACCACCTAACTTATCAGCATTTCACCCTGTGTTCCATGTCTCCATGCTCCGGAAGTATCACGGTGATACGTACCATGTATTAGATTTCACCTCAGTCAAATTGGACAAGGATTTGACTTACGAGGAGGAGTTAGTGGCCATTCTAGCACGGCACGTCCTAATGTTGAAATCTAAGAGTTATCCTTCTCTTAGAGTGCAGTGGAGAGGTCAGTTGATCGAGGCACCCACGTGGGAGTCCGAGTCCAAAATGTGGAGTAGAAACCCACACCTTTTCACCAGTCCAGGTACCTTTTCTATGTCCATTCAAGGATGAACGTTTGTTTTAGAGGTGGAAAATGTGATGATTAGATAGGTCATTTTGAGTTTTAGCTTTTATTTTTATGTTTTGAGACCTTGATTAGCTCCGTTTAGCATTCCCTGATTTGCGTGCGCAGTCCATATCTCATTTCAGAAAGTCTTTATGTAAAAAATTAAAAACAAATTGTGAATTTTTTGCCTTATTTGAGTTGGTTAAGGTGAACATTTTATGTAAATGGACCTAGATCAGTATTTTGATGGTCTTGGTGGGCCCGTTTCATGATTTGGCACTCAGTCGTATGCCCAGAACTGAATTCAAAAGATCCTAACTTGATTTGACGTGATTTGTTGAAAGCTAGTAATTTGAAGGTTTAAAGAATTTCGAGGTTTGTCCGTAGGTTGACTTTATAGCTACCGGGTTCAAATTTTAGTTCCTGGACTTGGTATAGGTTCATTTTACTATTACTGACTTGTTTGTAAAATTTGGTTCAAAACGGAGTTGATTTGACATGATTCGGATGCTTGGTTGTAAATTTGAAAGTTCTTACGTTTCATTACAAATTTCATACATTTTGATGTTCGATTCCTGGTTCTAGGTGTTACTTTGGTGTTTTGATCATTCCACCGAGTTCGTATGGTCTTATAACAATTGTGTGAATGTTTGGTTTGGAGCCCGAGGGGCTCGGGTGAGTTTTACGGGTTGTCAAAACAGAGTTGATTTGATATGATTCGGATGCTCGGTTGTAAATTTGAAAGTTCTTACGTTTCATTAAAAATTTCATACATTTTGATGTTCAATTCCTAGTTCTAGGTGTTATTTTGGTGTTTTGATCATTCCACCGAGTTCGTATGGTCTTACAACAATTGTGTGAATGTTTGGTTTGGAGCCCAAGGGGCTCAGGTGAGTTTCTGATAGACTACGGGTCATTTTTGGACTTAGAGGTTACAACTTCAATTGGTTTTCTGATATCTGGTGCGCTGTTCTTCGCGATCATGAAGCTACTCTCGCGATCATGAAGGGTAACTTGGGTTGGGGTGGAATTCTTCATCGCGAACGCAATGGCTAGGTCGCGAATGTGAAGCGCTAGAGGAGTTATCCTTCGCGAACGCGACCAGCATCCCACGAACATGTAGGGATAAGGGGACCTGGGAAGGTACTTGACTGTTACTCTACGTGATTGTGAGCCCTGGCTCATGAACGCGAAGGCCAGGAGGGTGAAGCCTCCGCGAATGCATAAGGAGCATCACAAATGCGTAGGCCATTTTGGATGTTATGCATCGCGAATGCGTTAGGCCCTTTACGAACGCGAAGAAGGCTTAACACCCAGTGACTTAAATATCCCAAAGTCAGGATTTACCCATTTTTCACCATTTTCAAGTTTGAGCTCGGCCTAGAGGCGATTTTGAAGAGAAATTTCATCCCAACTTCATAGGTTAGTAGATTTTAACTTGTTTTCTTCCATGTCCATAAACATCCATTGATTTCTAACCTTTAATGTAATCTTTTTCATGGTAGAAATTAGGGATTTTGGTAGAAATTGAGAATTTTGAGAAATAGAGATCATATTTTGAAACTAATCACTTAATCCGGCTCGAGGCTGAATGGGTAATTGGGTTTGGTCTGAATCTCGAGTTTTGACCAAGTGAGCTCGGAGTTGAATTTTATTGACTTTTTCCAAAATCATTAAAGATTGAATCTTTTTCAATCGTGGATAGTTTCTAAAGCTTATTTTGTATTGTTTGAACTATATTTCGTTAGATTCGATTGGTTTGGAGGCGAATTTTAGAGGAAAAACTCTGGTTGAGCTTTAATTTGATTGCGGAGTGAGGTAAGTGTTGGATCTGACCTTGACTTTAGGGAATTAGGAATTTGTGAACTATGTGTTGTGTGGCTTATTTGAGAAAATGACATATATGTGAGGTGACTATTGTATATACGCCGTCAAGATATTTGTTTCCATGTTTTCTCGTTATTTCATGAATTATCTTATTCAATGCCTTAAGCTCTATTTGACTTCTATGTCGTACTTGTTATTTGTCATTTAATTATTCTTGTACTGAATTGTTCATCCCTTCCATGACTCCGCTCTTATTTGTTACTTGCCTTAACTGTTTTACTTGCACACCTTAATTGTCACATACTTTACTTGTCCTATTATTTTTGTAATATTTATTGCACCCTTTAATTAGTATGTAGCCCTTTATCGCCTTGCACCCTTACTCTAGATGTAGAAATTCTTGTAAATTTAGTTGTTGGATTGTTTTTGGTATCTGAAATTGATTGGGAATTGGGTTGCACGCAGCAACGAAAATCGAAAGATGATGAATTAAAATGGTGAAATAAGGGAGGATACTTGATACTGATAAATGATAATAACTAAAAATATTATCGACGAAACAGTGTCGGATGGCACTTCTTTGATCAACATGCCTCCGCACCTGTTATTAAGTAGTTGTATTGTGAAAAGGCCATGGCTACGGAGTTAAATTTTTATTTTTCTTCAACTTATTACTTGCTTTCCGAGTAATTTCTCAAGAACATACTCGATAAGTATATTTCTAGCATACATTATTAGAAAAGATGCATTGTTATTGAGATACGAGACATAAAATATTATAAAGAAAAAGTAATTTAAAAAAATAAAATATCTTACACAAGTAATACATTTGTAAATAAAATCTGTATGTATATAATAACCATACATATAATCTAGACAAGACGAAATTAATTTATCTTTATTCCTGAATTGGATATTATCACTTGACATACATCATTATTCGTACAACATAAAATAACGGAAAGAGGAAAAGAGGAAGGAAACATATCAATTATAGGATATCATAAATGTGTTACACAGTTTTGGAGTAGGTTGTTGCAATTGGACAATAGTGTTCTCTTTATACTCCAGTCCTGGGACCACATTGGAACGTGTTGAATGTCGCGAAATTACAATGACAGCAAAGTATGCAGTCACTACAGTCGCTGTCGAATTTGCAAGATCTAAAACAAGTATTAAGTTGAGGGAGTAATCTCCTTTCCATCTCTGGGAGATCATAATTAATATCCCGTCCAGCCATTACTTGCATCTTTGATAACCACATCAAATTAACTGAAACATATCCCATTATAGTTATCAAAATTCAAATACAACATATATAACACTATAAAAAAAAATTAAACTTCATAAACAAAAACATATGCGTGCATACAAATGCTGTAAATATTATAGTAATAGAGTTATAGCTAGAGATAAAGAGAGATAAATACTAACTAGTGGCTGCCATGAGAAGAATAGCGCAGATGGAACCAAGCTTAAGAAATGCCATTTTAGGAATCGTACTTTATGAAATTTTTGTGTGAGTATATTCTTGCTTTGCAATGTTGTAATTTATAGACCCCCTGCAATGTATTGGCATCTAGAATGGTTAGTAATAGTTCTATAATATTTTCCATGTGTTTTTGTAATATTTTATAAATATTTTTATGTTAAGCTTTTCCAGCGATGGATACTGTAATGAAATCTGTTATATTCTATCATTTTTCTCTCCTATTTCACAAAAAAATACGATCATACTTAATTCATAGAGTAGGTTGTGGAACACAATGCACATAAAATACAACCATATGTGATTTAAGATCCATTATTTATGGAAGATACATGTGAGCATCAGGTAAGATTTAGATCCATAGTAATTTTTTATTAAAAACAGTAACTAGAATATGTGGCTAAACCAACCATAACACACATTACTAAAGTGGTCATGTATATACTTTCCTTTTAAGGTACACAACACACACATATTATTTCAATTGAATATTGGCATTTTGTCATCAGCATTTTTTATTTAATTATATATAACATGTCTCATTTAAGCACTATGATTACTCGACAATATATATTTTATGTACCGCACATTTTTAGTCTAATTTTATCTTTGAATTTGATTGGTAACTCTAGTAAAGCGTCAAAATCCTA
This sequence comes from Nicotiana tabacum, assembly GCF_000715075.1. Lineage (NCBI taxonomy): Eukaryota > Viridiplantae > Streptophyta > Magnoliopsida > Solanales > Solanaceae > Nicotiana > Nicotiana tabacum. Next base: position 116,376,241 of record NC_134095.1, on the reverse strand, counting down.
TACATAAATTTTACACTTTTTAAAATAATTTAAATTTAAAATTGTCATTATAAAATATGTTTAGCCTAGAAAATTGAATAAAAGGTGATCAATCATCCGACTTACTGCCTACAAATTGGGGCGGGGGAGGGGGGTGGTCGGAAGAAAAGGAATGATCTTGTCAGTACATAATAAAATATATTTTACTAGCATAATATCTGTTGTTACGTAGGGTGTACCATATGCATCAAATCTCTCTATAACAGAATTGTTTATTTTGATATTTTTGGTATTTATGAATGATTGTTATATACCTATAATAATATTTGATATGTAAATATTATTTTGGTTGTTATAGAAAAAATTATCAAAAAATCAATTATTTTTTTCATTTTTAAGTTCCATATAAAAGATAAAAATAATCAGATCTCAAAATATATGCATATGTCACCCATTAAATAATGAAGAAAGCTAATACATTATCAATAAATTCATAATTAAATGTAATTGTAGCTTAGCTTATTTCGTAGATTACATTCTTTTACTAGTGATATAATGCTTCAATTGGTGAAAATTTGGGTCAAAATCTTCAACAAAAAGGGTATTCAATAGCTTTCACTTGAAGGCAATCTAAAGAGCTTAACCGTTGAATTTTCTATCTAAATATTTTGTTGGCATCCGTCCAATGACAAAGACACAGGTGCAAATCTTCAAATCTTATGTATTATGCAAAACAAAAACTTTGTTCAGTAGAAAAGATTGTGTGTGGTATTTGCCGTGAAAATGGTAATAACAATTAAATCTGTTGATGAGACTCTAAAATACGTGATCTATTTTTATGCTAGTTGTTAAGGTAGTTGATGCAAGATGTGTGAAGATAAAAGATGAAATGCGAGCTAAAATGGAATTAGAATCGAACCGGGGGGTTAGCTATTCTGGCCCCGGACTGACCGATGAGGGGCCTCGAGGTCGATGCCTAGGCTCGGGCTCGAGCTATCGGGGATAATCGGGAAGGGGCTAACAGTTAGGATATAATTAAAGGATGTTCTTTATGGCCAATGACGAGTAATAAGTGAAGAGCAAGTATGAAGAGAGAGAGAGAGAGAGAGAGTTGTTATTTATCTTGTATAGAATAGTTGGAGCAACAACAGAGAGATTACAAAATGGCAAGGATTCCCTTTATATAGGAGGGGAATCTCAACATAGTACAAAATGCTTTAATTGTAAAAATATGGAGACGGGACAGTCAGATGTGACGCCAGGCTTTGCCAGTGCAATCTGCTCTCCTTGGGAACTCCCCATCCTTGGAATCGTCGTTGGGTAGAGTGTAAATGGACATCGAGGGAGAGAACTCGACTGCAATCTCGCAGCCTCGAGATCTCGAGGTGATTTCCCGAAACACCTTAATGATGAGGAATTAGACCCTCCGATTTCACCGTATATAGATAGACTCCGCATTTCCTGGAATGAAGTAATAGGAAACGATTTTGAGCCGTCGTTCCGAGAGCATCATTGTAGTGACATCAACCTATAAGAGCATTAAATGCCATGTCCCAGAAAATTGTGCAAGGGTTGCCGTTAGATGCGATTATCAAGGAACCCACGAACTGCTATTGGCTCGTCCTTTCCGCTGCCCAAGTGGTTCCTATAAATACATCAAATGTTTGATAATCTTCATCTTCGTAGCATCTTCAAATTCACAAGTCCACACCCATCTTATTTTACACTCTTCCGTCTTGCTTTCTAAGAGGAAATCTTACCATTGCTATGGCCAGGACTTCTAGAACGGTCCCTCGATGGAATGAAGTTGCGTCTTCATCTCGGTCGTCCAAGGATAAAGCCAAAGCGGTACCTACTTTGGAATAGTACACTCCCTCCAAGCTTGACATGTCAAAAGATTTTACCGTCGATTCCACTTCATCCACACCGAGCCGATGTGAACATGTGTCCCGATGAATTGGTGTCATGACCAATATCGAAACAGTGAAGATAGACTGCCGATGGGGCGAGCCAGTGAAGGTGGAAATTCCTGGCCCTGAAGAGAATATAACAGACTATAAGGACAACTTCCTTCATGTGTATACCTACCCGTTAACCTTGGGTCCTGCTGAGTCCTCTGAATCTTCTGAACCTTTTCCCCTGGAAATAGATCCGATTATCCTTGATTTTTGCGACAAATATCAAGTGACGCTCGGCCAGATCTATCCCTCTATCTGGAGGATAGTGTTGATGCTCCGTCATTTCACTGAAGGGGTTGTGGGCGAGGTTTTTACCCTCAACCATTTGATTGGGCTGTACATCCCTCGATTTTATCGAGGTTTGATCAGGCTCCACAATCGATCCAAAAAATCATTTTTCTCAAGCATTGACGAGGGGAAGGATCGGGGATGGATGAGCAGGTTCGTCTGGGTAAAGACCTCGGACATCATTCCGGCCTGGAGGATGCCTTTCCCGGAGAGGTGGAACACACCGCGTAAGTGACTTTCTCTCAACCGTGTTTTGTAATTTTCTTCCCTTTTCTCCGGATTGATGATTTCTTTGTCATTTCACGCAGCCGCTGCTTGGTAACCCGAGGCGGTTTCGGACTTGCCAGGGTGGATCAGACAGTTGGACATCGTGTTCCCATATAATGTTCGATGTTGGACCGACCTGGCCAAGGAGCGATGGGTGGCCAAGAATCATGGTAGGGCTTCTCTGCTGCCTATGTCTTAGATTTGCGTTTCTCCTTGTGTCCCTTGTGCTGACAAATGAATTCCACCCATGCTTGTGCAGGCCTTAGCGAGAATATGGAGATGAGGCCACCCCCTGGTGGCGGGATGGAGGCTTCAGAGCCCGACAAGGGCAAGAAGAGGGAAAGGCAAGGCGGCTGTCTACCTTCCTTTCAAAGAAATCTAGGTCACTCGAACATCAAGCCGCTGCTAGGACCTATGCCTCAACTTCAAGGGCAAATCCCGGCACCGAGGACAAGGATGAAAATGAATGCCAGTTGGCCCGGAGGACGAGGCTGAGTGCATGAGCCTCATAGGTGCCTCAATCAGAGGTTGCTGAGTCTGGAACAGGCGATTCAGGTCAGTCCCGTAGACCGGAGATCCTTGAGGGGGTGTTAATGTGGCTTCAAATTGTATGACCGAGTTTGGCGCAGTTTCCGTTGGGGGGACCGCTGCTATCGATCTTGAAAGGTCGGGGCCTGGAGCTTTTCAGGAGCAAGGGTTGCCTTTTGAGGAAATCGGCGACATGAATGATTTCATCTCGTGCTTTCAGGTCTCGTCAGGGGAGTTGAGGGACGCTCAAGATCGTCAAAGCAGGGATTCCTCTCCCAGAGAGAGGCTCTCTTGCCAACATCTTTGATGGTGTTAGCGATAGTATCAGATTTTATGTTCCTGGCACCGTCAAGGCAGCGGAGATATTCATGTGGCAGGTGATAATTGTCTTTCGTATATTTCTTTTAGTCTTGGGCGTCATTCCTCATCTTTCTAACTTTTCCGTTATGTCGCGGTGCAAGGATATGTATGATCATGCCCTCATTCGGCTCCGCGAGGAGCTTTCATACCGCGAAGGGGAGTGTAAGAAGCTTACCTCGATGCTGTGAGATTCAGAGACTCACTCTGCCCGAGGAGAGAAAGAATTAGGAGAGCTCTGAGCTACTTTAGAGAGAGAGCTCCGGGAAAAGGCTGATCTTGCTGCGCAGGTATCTCGCCCTGCTCGTACCCGACCTTTGCTCCCACATTCTGACACAAATTGACTTACCTTTCTTTTGCAGGTCAAGCAAAATGGTTCATAGATTAGTCGACTGAATGCGGAGATCCTCAGGCTGAGGAAGAAAAGTGAGGTAGCTACTGAGGAGTTGGTGTCATCCCATGATCTTTCAAGAATGCTCGCAAGGATATTGATGCCTTGGCCGACGCCAAGTCCGAGGTTGAAAGAAATGCTGCCACTTATCAGGATATGCAGCCACGGTGCATAAAATAGCTCGTGATGTATCGGTAGCAGCCGAGCAGAAGTTAGCTCGAGCTATTAATCATGCTAAGGTGAAGGCTAGGAGAGAAACCCTGGAGGATATCGGAGCCCGGGGCATCGATCTATCAGTTGATCTTGAGGAAGCCCACGAATTGGAGAGGGAGCTGGGGCTTTTAATTGTCCCGGATGAGGGCGAAGATAGTGTTGATGAGGAGTAGTCCCCAAGTCATTTGCATCCTTTCTTTTTCCTCTTGTATGGAGTCCCCGGGGGATGGATTTTGAAAAGATGTCTCTTGTGGATACATTTTTGGCAATGTAAGAAGAGGGACCTTTCTTCTTTCAATTTTTTCAGCTTTTTTTTTGTTCCTCTACTTTCGCGGATTTAGACTTTCGACTTTTGATGTTAGCCTTTCAAAATCCGTTCTTGGAGCAACCGAGACCCTCAAATTGGGTCATGCCCTGGGGTTAAATTGGCAGCTTCTAACGGTCCGATGCCTGCTATACCGAAAAGCCCCCGAGGCCCCGCAGCTTCTCAATTTCTGCTGGGTTGTAACATTTGCTCGACCTTTCTACTGGTGATTTTGCTGCTTTGAGAGACTACCTCTTCGGCAGAGCCTAGTGCTTTGTGTTAGTCCTTCTATTGCTTCAACTCAAAATTCTTGCTCAGATCCACATCTTTCTCCCCGTATCCTATTTGTAGTCATGACTGCTACGTCGATGTCCGACTGCCATGGAGAGGGGAGTTCTTCCTATGCTCCACATTTGGTTGGTGATAGTGACGCACCGCCAGTGCCCAGTGAGCGGGACTCGGGGTACCCTACCTCGATGAGAGCCGTCACACCAGGGAGGCCTCCCAATGTTCCGGGTCGGGAGCATATGTCGAGGATCATTTCATTAGTGGGAGAGAAAAGCCTCGAAATGATCAGAAAAGATTACGGATGGGGAGAAGGCGCAGTATTACAAGTACCTTCTTCCGAGGAGAGTGTCATGACATACGTCGAGCAGTTTTTGAGCGTATACACGCATATTTTTGCGTCGGGTCCCCCCGACCGGGTTGTGCTTGATTTCTACCGGAGATATCGGGTTACATTGGTGCAGGATCACCCCTTCCTTTGGAAAATAGTACAAACAATGAGATATTTTGCTAATAAGGCCGGGATAGAATTTACCCTCAGCCATCTCATGAGGTTATATTGGCCACTACATTATCGAGGTTTGATTGTTCTCCGGTGTCGATTTGCCCGAGCTCCTGTCGTTGGTAGCGAAGAGGACGAGGATTGTGAATGGATGAATCGGTTCATTCGAATTTGAACGACCGATGTCATCCCTAGAATATTTTTGCCATTTCTTGAGAAATGGAACTTCACACGTAAGTGTCTCATCTGAACTGTCATTGTTTTGACCGGAGGCAGGCTCCGTAATGATATATTTCCGTTCTAGATTTGTAGCAACTCATTGGTCACCGAACAAGGTCCTCGATTTAGCCGATTGGTCTCGTAAGATGGCAGCTTGCTCGATTTATGATAGGCACCGGTGGCGAGATCTGTCTAAAGGGAGATGGGAGGCGAATCATCATGGTAGGTGTCCGTTGTTTTGTTTCCTAAAAAAGCATTTTTCTTGTCGGATTATTAACTCAACTATCGTAGGTATCGGAGATTTTCCTGCAATGAGGCAGTGTCTTCCGAGGGAAGAGGAGAGATCGTTGGCCCTGGATCGAGGATTTATGACAAACGAAAATATGCTCTAGGGTGAGAAGGAGCCTGCAGTGGAACGACTCCTTCCCAACGGTTAAAAAGAAGAGATTTGGTCAATTGGCTACCTTCTAAAGGTAGTAAGCCATCGGATATTGGCTCGGCCTTTGGCGAGGCTCAGCGGCTCGGCCTTATACCCATTTTGCGGCCAAAGAAAATGATCTAGCCATAGTTTCTACACTTGAGGTGCAAATCCAGACCGTTCGTGCGAATGATTCTGCACAAGCGAATATGATCGCAAGGCTTTTGTCCGAGCTTTTGAAGGCGAAGGCCGAGGTGGTGAATGTCCGGGCTGAGGTTGTGATGAGCAACACCAGGGCAGGACAGAAAGCGGCAGCCTATTTGAAGAGTGCTGCCATTGCTAAAGCTGATCCGAAGAGAGCCCTTGATCGTACAGGCAGTAGCAAGGAGTATGTGGGGTGCAAATCTCAGAGGGAAGTTCTCGAGGAGATTCACGCTAGGGGATTTAATCTCTCGGAAGAGATCGAGCAAGCCAAAGGGGAGGAGTATGATGCCAAGTTTCTTCTATCTGATGATAAAGATGGCGAGAAAGGGGTCGTCGGGCCATAGTCACAGAGGGGGGACGTTTACTTCCTGCCATGTTCTTGTGTACATAGCTTTCACAGTATACGCTTGTATTTTATCACCTGTATGTATAAGGGGGAACCCCGCAATTTGTGTATTCTGTGTTTCTTTTTGTCAAGATTTCAACCAAGTCGATTCGACCTTTAAGCTAGTAGAAATCATTAAATCCGTGGTATGGCTCTGAGGCTCGTTAGGCTGGCGACAACGGCTTTTACCCTTTTCCCTTGGGCATATGTATTTTAACTATTTTGGGTTCAGTATCCGAGTCGGGTTTCGATGCGAGCTCAATCGACCCTCAAGTTTTATATTTGTGCGTGCTGGCGACAATGGCTCGGATGCCTTCGGTCGAAGCGACCTTTAGTGTAAGCTGGCATTAGAGCTCTTATGCTTTTGATCAACTATCTTAGGTTTAGTCTCCGAGTCATGCTTCGACTCGAGCTCATTCGACCCTCAAGCTTTTGTGTCTGTATGGGCGGGCGACAATAGCTCTTACGCCTTGCCCTTGGGCATCTGTATTTTAACTATTTTGGGTTCAGTCTCTGAGTCGGGTTTCGACTCGAGCACAACTGACCCTCAAGTTCTGTATTTGCGTGGGCTGGCGACAACGGCTCTTACGCCTTGCCCTTAGGCATGTATAGTTAGCTATTTTGGGTCCGGTCTCCGAATTGGGTTACGACTCGAGCTCATTTTAACCCTCAAGCTTTCAAATTTTCAGCTGGCGGTAGTGGCTCTTACGCTTTTGGTCGTTGCGACCTTTTAGTGTGTGGCCTTGAGGCTCATTAGGCTGGCGATAATGGCACTTACGTTTTGCCCTTAGGCATATGCAGGCTTTGTTTTCCTCTCGTTAGGGACTTTTTGAAATGATTTTGCCTAACCCGTCATCGGTTCAGGAAGAACCTCGATTTCAAGTCATTTGCGGCGATGTTCGAGCACCTCAGAAGGTTTAGCTCGTAGGCTGAGTAGCTCAAAGCCTTGTGATTTGGAGCTGACATGGTCGAAGTTCTTTTGCCTGTCGAGGGTAGCCTGTTTAACTGGTTCTTTTCGAAGTAGATTCGAAGTAATGGCCTATAATTTTATAGCGACGGTCGGGTGTCCCCAAGTCGCATTAATTAGGCTGGTACAGTCGTATGACCGTAGTCATTTGTGTTTGGTCGGAGCCATATTTGATACCGAGTGTAGTAGTTTAGGTGTCTACATCGAGGGTAGTCCTTTTCGGGAGTCTTACAAATGCGACATATAGCCTAAACTCCGGGATTGAGTTTATGCCTGCAGTAAGGTCTTACAAAATTTTCATGCCTTTTGAGGTCTTACAGTTTTGTTGATACTTGGTACAAGTATGATTCATGTCTTGCTTAAGGTCTTACAGTTCTGTCGATACTTGGTACAAGTATGATTCATGCCTTACTTGAGGTCTTATAGTCTTGTTGATACTTGGTACAAGTATGATTTATGTCTTGCTTGAGGTCTTACAGTTTTGTAGATACTTGGTACAAGTATTATTCATGCCTTGCTTGAGGTCTTACAGTTTTGTTATTGCCTTAAATAGGTCTTATTAGACTGAGTCTGCCCGCTCGGGGTCTTATGGCCTCGAGTTTTTTAAATGAAGGGCGATTGGCGACAGTCTCTGAGTCACCGAGTTTGCTTAGGCTCGGGGGCCGTTACTCGTGAGCTCAAAATTGCCTCATTGAGGGCTTATGATTTTGGAGAATCCGACCCTGAGGTCATGCGTTTTCTGAGTTTGCGATGCCAGTCTCCGAGTGTTCGGGGCATCTTTCCCTTTTGGAGATGTTTCGTAATTTCCATGTTGCCTCATTGAGGGCTTATGAGTGTGGAGTTCCGACCCTGAGGCCATGCGGGTGCCGATTTATTGACGCTAGTCTCCGAGTATTTCGGGGCGCTCTCGGTGGAGGGATCCTTGCTATGAAAATACTGAATTTTCTTTGGATTACGAAATGCTTTGGCGAAAGATATTCTTTGATTGTTCGGCATAAGTACATGTTGTTTCGTTGCCGTGAATCCAGCTTATGTGGACATGGTTCGTTTGACCGTTTGGCCCGGTACATCATTTCTTATTGGAACCTTGTTTGTTGTTCCTTGGTTTTTCCGAGTGGGTGACCTCTCAAGGGGGTTCCCTCCAGTGTTCGGGGTTGACTGTAAAAGAAACCTCGTACGCTTGTCAGATCCTCCTTAAGTAGCCTCGTGGATGTTGCCTCGTCAAAACCTTGCCGGTGAAACCCTCTTCGCGACAGAAGCTCGGTCGAAAGAAAAGAGTGCAATGGATACTGTTAAGGCCTTGAGATCTTCGGGTTGGGTTAGCAATTTCGACTGCTTTGGCCTATACAAAGGTTATCGTAAAGTAAAAATAGAAAAAGGGGAGGATGATTATACCTTAGTGGCGATGGCGCTCTTGGGTTTTGGCATTTGTTTGGCGGACGCGATGTGGTCCTTTATTTGAACACAGTCGGGGGTGTGTCTTAAAAGATCGTGTGGATGACGTATTGGGATTCGTCTGCTTTGTTCTTTTTGGTCACTTCTTTTTCTCGAGACTAGTTCTTAGCTCGATTTTTTAGGAATTCCCGAAGGTGTCCGTTATCGAGCAGCCGAGCCACTTCCTCCCGGAGTTGCCGGCAATCCTCGGTCATGTGTCCATGCAAATTGTGAAACTCGCACATCAAGTTATATTTCCTTTGTGAGGGATCTGACTATATGGGCCTGGGCCACTTGGCATCCCTGATTTTGCCGATGGCAAAAATGATGTCCGAAATATCGACGTTGAAGTTGTATTCTGATAGGCAAGGTGCCCCAGTTGGCCTCGTGTCCCTATCAGATCCACCTCTATTGATGAGTCCCCGAGGGTTCTGTCCTTGGTTCACCAATCGATCACTGCGAGGCGGATTACTTCTCGAGGCATTCCTTCTATCTTCGGGGTATGGTTGATACCTCTCTTTGTTCAGTTTCGATTCCTTCGCCAGGAGTCTACTCAGATATACTAAGCCCGAGGGGGATCCTAGCTGGTCATCCTCGACCCTGATCTTTGACTGGTACCGGTTATGGACGTCCGACCAGGTTACGGTGGGATACTCGATCAGATTCTCTTTCAGCTGCCTTGAGGCCACTGAGCTTTGTTCATTCAGGCCTTGAGTGAAGGCCTGCACCGCCTAGTCGTCGGAGACAAGATACGAATTCTCGTAGCATTTCATTCTCCCTCTGCTTAATCTTGAATAGGTCGGACTTCCTTGTTGCTACTTTGATGGCACCGGCGTGTGCCTTTATGAAGGAGTCTACTAGCATGGCAAATGAGTCTATGGAGTTGGAAGCCAGGTTGTAATACCACATAATGGCCCCCTTCGAGAGTGTTTCTCCGAACTTCTTCAGTAAGATGGACTCGATCTTGTCGTCTTTTATGTCGTTGCCCTTTACTACGCACGTATAGGCAGTGACGTGTTCGTTGGGATCTGAGGTCCCATTGTATTTTGGGAGTTCTGGCATTCTGAACTTCTTTGGAATGGGTTTTGGGGCCGCTTTCTCTGGGAACGACCGTTGCACGAACTTCTTTGAATCTATACCTTTCAGGACTGGGGGTACGCCCTGGATTTGATCGACCCTAAAGTAAAAGGTTTCGACCTTCTTGTCATTGGCTGCTATCATTTTCTTGCCCGACTCGATCCTTTTGGTGAGGTCCTCAAGCATTTTTACGATGGCAGGATCGGCTACCGATCCGTTGTTGCTCGATCTCTCCGGTACCTGTTCGGTCGGGGGAGTAGCTTCCGGTACTATTGTGCTAGGAGTCTTCGGGTGGCTTTGCAGCTGAGCGATAGCCAGTTGTTGTGCCTGCAACATTTCAAAAATAACATGAAGACTAACTTCCCGTTCTTCCCGAGCTGGGGTTTTTTGGGCTTCCTGTTGGTCACCATGTTATATGCTCCTGTTGGTGTGTGAGGTTTCGTCGACCTGCTGTGCGTCTTGCGAACCTGCGTCTGCTGGAATCGGTCTAGGTGCGTTGTCAGGGTTCTGTGGTGGCGCGCCAATAATTGGAACAGCCACACTATTTTCTCCGTGGTTTTCAAGGTTGTCGTTCTCAACTCTGTTTACTGAGCCAGACATTTTGACCTGAAATCGAAGATCTTGGACAAGAAAAAGTGTGAAAAATAACTTGTGTTGTATAACGAAACCAGCAAGAAAATAATTACTATTTTTTTAGCCCCACAGTGGATGCCAAACTGTTTACCGTAAAAATGGTAATAACAATTAAATTTGTTAATGGGACTCTAAAAATATGTAATCTATTTTTATGCTAGTAGTTAAGGCAGTTGATGCTAGATGTGTGAAGATAAAAGATGAAATGCGAGCTAAAATGGAATTAGAATCGAACCGGGGGGTTAGCTATTCTGGCCCCGGACTAACCGATGAGGGGCCTCGAGGTCGATGTCTGGGCTCGGGCTCGAGCTATCTGGGATAATCGGGAAGGGGCTAACAGTTAGGATATAATTAAAGGAGACTCTTTATGGCCAATGACGAGCAATAAGTGAAGAACAAGTATGAAGACAATAAATATGAACAATAATATCGAGAGAACAAGTTAGAGAGAGAGAGAGAGAGAGAGTTGTTATTTATCTTGTATAGAATAGTTGGAGCAACAACACAGAGCTTACAAAATGGCAAGGATCCCCTTTATATAGGAGGGGAATCCCAATATAGTACAAAATGCATTAATTGTAAAAATATGGAGACGAGATAGCCAGATGTGACGCCAGGCTTTGCCAGTGCCATCTGCTCTCCTTGGGAACTCCCCATCCTTGCCATGGTCGTTGGGTCGAGCATAATATTATAAGTAACATTAATGACATATGGTTGTTATAGAGGGCTAATTTTACAAAGAGTATTCTGGTATAAATATGAATGTTGTTATTCTAGGTAAAAAGTTGTTATAGAGAGGAAAAATATAACTTGAAAATTAATTCTGAAGAAAACTTAACTTTTATAATGAATGATTGTTATATAGTGATGTTGTTATAAAGAAATCTGACTATAGCATTTATATATTGCAAATAGGATTTGAGAATTATTCAAATGTAACTTGATTCCAATTTACAAGAAATAGAAATAAAAAACACAAAAGATAGATATTGAATAGAAATTAGCATGATACTTAACCACATACACTGATGCATGCATTTACTACTCAAATGCAATTCTATGGTACTTTAATTGGGAAAACGTGAATAGAGTTTCATGTCATAGTTGGATATTACTTTGTAATCATGACATTAATTATGAAGCTAAGTTACGCTTCCTAAGAATCTTTTCATTTATGTTTGCCAGCAAATGGTGCTAATCAGCTCAATATATTAACAGCAATGAGAATAATATTTAATTTCATGATAGTAAATATTCTTGACATCCTCCAATTAAGCAGCATATTATGGATCTGAAGAATCTTTCCTATTAAATAAACTAACAAAAGGTCCTACTAAACATAACATACTTAAATAAAGAAAATTATAGAAATTCGGGAGGTAAAAAACTTTACTATGTGTCACAATTTTATTATTTAGAAATTTTCTTTGCCTATCAATTACAATTTTATTTATTGATATTCATTGTGTATGAATGATTTCACAGTTATGATTAAGGTCTTGTAAATATGTAAAGATTAATAATTTGTTTGGCTAATCCATAAATTTTCTTATGAAATTATCCTGAAATTTATTTGCAACATAAATTTTCTAATCCGCCTTGAACGGTCACGTCGGATGTAGGGATGTGCACGGATCGGATCGGATCGGATTTAGCATATTTCGGATTCGAATTTCGGATTTCGGATTCTAGAAAAGGCAATCCGAATCCGATCCGAATTATATCGGATCGGATCGGATTTTAAAGTTTGGATCGGATCGTATTATTATGCCTCAAAGTTAAACTAATATGTATATTTTCTTTGTAAAAGAGGCAATACATTAAGAAAAATTCATGTTTATGCAATTATGAGATGACTATGGTGCCAATATAGCTAAATCTAGCAATTGTAACGGTAATAACTTGGAGGTTAATGTAAATTAAAGTGTAGTATTTATACATGTCCTAATAATTTCGGATTTCGGATTGGATTGGATTAAAATATACCAATCCGAAATCCGATCCGAAATCCGAAATTTTAATAAACATAATCTGAAATCCGAAATTCAAAATTGAATGGATCGGTTCGGATTTCGGATATCCGATCCGAATGAACAGCCCTAGTCGGATGTAGAGTGTCTGTGCTCAACCGTGAGAATATGAAATGCATAAGTTAAGTTAAAAGTTTTGATGATTTTTCCGGAGAAAGTTTTTGGGCAATGAAGCTATGTCTCGACCCCTTTTCTTCCTATCGCGATTTCCTCTCAAGCCATCTTCACCCTTTATCTTGTTACGATCCAGAAATTTTTACCCTCGGGATCATGATGCCGCCTACCATTTCACTTGCTGACAATAATAATAAATCAAATAATAACAATAACAACTGAATTGTCTGAAATAAGGTGATAAACTACTGAACGACGTAATCCAATACAATCCCAGAAAATGGAGTCACGAATACATTACCGTCTAGACTACTACAGATAATAGCCTGAATAAACACAATTGTCTGAATCAAAATAAACATCAAAGATGACATAGAAGGGGACTTCTGTAACGACCCGACCTGTCGTTTCATGAATTACCGCTCCGTTTTCCCCATTTCTGCTTCTATATGTGTTGTTCAACGGTATTTCATTACATCGTATTGGTTAGTTTGGGTTTGGAGTGATTTTGTAGAGAAATGAAACATGTAGTCTCATAAGTTGGCCTTTAGGTTAGAAAAGACAACCAGAAGTTGATTTGTGAGTAAACGAACTCGGAAGTTGGTTTTTATTGTTCAGATAGCTTCGTGAGGTGATTTGGGACTTAGGAGTATGATCGGAATGTATTTTGGAGGTCCGGGGTAGATTTAGGCTTGAATTGGCGAAATTGAAATTTTGACGTTTTCCGGTTGGTAGTGAAAATTTTGATATCGGGGTCAGAATGGAATTCCAAAAATTGAAGTAGGTCCGTTGTGTCATTTGGGACGTGTGTGCAAAATTTCAGATCATTCGGACGAGGTTTGATACACTTTTTGATCGAAAGCGAAATTTGGAAGTTTTGGGATTCTTAGGCTTGAATCCGAGGGTGATTTGGTGTTCCGGCGTTGTTTTGAGTGTTCCGAGGTTTGGAGCAAGTTTGAATAGTGTTATGTGACCTGTTGGCATGTTTGGTTGAGGTCCCGAGGGCCTCGGGATGATTTTGGATGGTTGACGGAAGAGTTGAACTTGAGTGTTGCTGCAGAATTTTCTACTCCTGTTGTTTCCGCACCTACAGATTGGCAACTGCAGGTTCGACGCCGTAGATGCATAGAGGAGGCCGTAGAAGCGGAGTTTGGTCAGTTGGAGCTTGGCTGCAGATGTGGTGCATTGGGCGGATCTGCGGGACTGCAGGTGCGGTTCCTAGACACAGATGCGGCCTTGAGGGGCTTAAGTGAAAACCGTAGAAGTGGTTGGTTGACCGCACAAGGGGTACCATAGAAGCGGGAAAAGGGCCGTAGGTGCGGAATCCCTGGGCCAAAACCTATATAAGGTTTCCTTCGCAATTTTCAGCTTTTTTTCACCATTTTAAAGTCGGATTGGGAGCTTTTTGGGAGATTTTGAAGAGGGAATTCAAGGAAACCTCGTGAAGGTAAGATTCTTTGAACCAAAACTCATTTCTATGGTGTTATTTCACTGATTAGACATGGAATCTATGGAAATTTGTGGTTAAATTTGGGAAGTTAGGGCTTGAAATTGGAGACCTTGATTTAGGGATTTGAGGGGTCGTTTGTGGTTGGATTTTGATGTACTTGGTATGTATGAACTCGTGAGAGTGTAAGGGTTCTAGTTTTGTGATTTTTATCGGAATTCGAGACGTGGACTTGGGGGTCGGGTTTGGCCAATTTTGGAATTTTTGATGTAAATTGGTTATTTTCGAGTGGGCTTTGTTCCCTTAGCATATTTTGATTGTATCGTACTATTTTTGGCTAGATTGGAGCATCCGGAGGCCGAGTGGACAGGCAAAGGCATCGCGGGCTAGAGTTTGGACCGGATTGAGGTAAGTAATGATTGTAAATGTTGTCCTGAGGGTATGAAACCCCGAATTTCACATCGTTGTGCTACTTTGAGGTGACGCACATGCTAGATGACGAGCGTGAGGTTGTGCACTGTTAGGGATTGTGACTTAGTCCGTTTTGTATGACTGTTAAGTCGAGTATTTGATTAAAATATATATGATATCATTGTGTTTTGGAAATTATTACTATGTTTTGGGCAGAATGCCATATTTGGGTCTTGTGCCAACTGTTTTGGACCATTAGGGGCTTTTTACTACTAATCCTCACTGTTTTGGCTTCATATTTGTACTCAAGCATGTTGTATTCTACTATTTTCATAACTCAGCTGTATTTACTCCGTTGTGATATTTTTAATGATATTTTGGGTTGGGCATCATGTTTTACTATTGCCCGAGTGGCTGATAGATTTCTGACTGAGAGAGGCCGAGGGCCTGTGTTGTGAGGATTATTATGGGATTGGGCTACGCGCCACAGCAAATTGTACTGATTCATGATTATGAGGCTGAGGGCCTGATTTGTTACGCCATGAGGTGGCTTGTTATGAGGCCGAGGGCCAGTTTGATTATGCCATGAGATGGCTTGTTATAGCGCTTGGGCTGTAGGAGCCCCTCCGGAGTCTGAACACCCCCAGTGAGCGCGGGTACCCAGTGTGAGATGTGTTAGTGCTCGAGGGGCTGATTACGAGTGATTGTGAGGTAGCCTGAGGGACTGGTTCTATTGGTATTTTGCCCGAGGTGCGGTTGTGGTACATGTTTTGCCCGAGAGGCTATTTACATTTCTATCCATTTTACTCACTGTTTTTATCACTTGTTTGAAACTATTGAAAGAGTTTTTAAAAGGTTGTACTGAACTGAGTTGTTTTTACGAGTTTCATTACTTTACTGCATTGTTCTGGACTTATATTGTTTTGTTGTAGCGTTATGATGTGGTTTGCGTATTTTCTTACTGCTTAGCTGCCTTTACTTTTATTACTTACTGAGTTGGTATATTCACATTACTCCCTACACCCTGTGTGCAGATCCAGGAGTCTCGGGTCGCGATAGCGAGTGCTGATCAGTCTTCCAGCAGGTCTCCGAAGTTGACTAGGTAGCTGCTTGGCATTCGCAGCCCAGTGCTTCTCCTTCCTATCTTATTCAGCTTGTATTAGCTTTTGTTTTTTCAGACTATGTCGTTCTTTTCTTATTCCTAGACGAGTTGTAGTTGCTCATGACTGGTGACACCCTGATGTCGGGCTGTGTTATGTTTTCCGCACTGTTCATTTTACATATATTATGGGATTTTAGCTAATCAATGACTTTAAATGACTTATTATACATTTCTGGTTGGTGTTGGGGTTTGTGTCGGCTGGCCTAGTTTCACGATAGGTGCCATCACGACCGGATCGGTTTTAAGGTCGTAACAAGTTGGTATCAGAGCCTAGGTTACATAGGTCTCACGAGTCATGAGCAGGTTTAGTAGAGTGTGGCGGATCGGTACGGAGACGTCTGTATTTATCCTCAGGAGGCTGCAGAACCTTTAGGAAAACTTCATTTTCTTGAATTCTTGTCGTGCGAATTTGTTGATTCTAGTACTAAACTTTTGTTATTCTATTCTCTCACAAATGGTGAGGACACGTGTTACCAGTCATGATGGACAACCACTAGTACCACTAGCTGGGGCCACTAGAGGCTGAGGCCGTGGTAGGGGCAGGGGTGTAGCCCGCACAATAGTTAGGGCAGCACCTGCAGATCCACCGTCACCCCAGTTCATGATTAGGTCCCAATTGTGGATGCTCCAGCAGCACCAGCTCAGGCACCGGCTGTGCCTATTATGATTCCAGGCCATTGGGAGGCCCTGGCCCAAATTTTATCAGTGTGCACTGGCCTAGCTCAGGCGGTTTCAGTTACTACAATCGCAGCTACTTCTCAGGCCGAGTGAGGAACACAAACTCCTTCTACTCGCACACCTGAGCAGGTCGTGTAGGTACTTCAGACACCGGGGCACCTCCAGCCCAGCCGGTTGCAGCTACTCAGGACTATGTAGCTCCTGTTATGCCAGAGGACGAGCAGCGCAGATTGGAGAGGTTTGGTAGACTTTAGCCTCCAACTTTCAGTGGTGTAGAGGGCGAGGATGCCTAGGGTTTCTTGGATAAGTGTCAGATGATGCTTCGGACCGCAGGTATTCTAGAGACCAGTGGGGTCATGATCACTACTTTCCAGTTCTCAAGGGCTGCACTTAGTTGGTGGGAGGCTTATGAAAGGCGTAGGCCGATTAACGCAGCGCCCCTTTCTTTGCAGCAATTCTCAGTTCTCTTTCTAGAGAAGTTTGTACCCGAGTCTCGCCGAGAGGAGCTGCGCAGGCAGTTCGAGTAGCTTCGGCAGGGTGACAGATCTATTACGCAGTATGAGATATGGTTCTCCGAGTTGGCTCGTCATACGGTCTGGTTAGTTCCCACAGATCAAGAGAGGATCAGGAGGTTTATAGATGGCCTCAATTTTCAGCTTCGGTTGCTTATGACTAGAGAAAGAGTATCTAGTGCTACCTTTGATGAGGTTGTTGACATAGCTCGACAGATTGAGATGGTTCGTGGTCAGGAGAGGATTGAGAGGGAGGCTAAGAGGCCTCATGGTCAGGGTGGATTCAGTGGTACTCCTCATGGGGGTCAGTTTCAGCAAGGCAGAGGCCGTCCATTCAGGGATGCTCAGTCAACTCACCCAGGTTATCGTGGGGCATCATTAGGTCATGGTTCACATAGTTCTCAGCAGGGGCATTCATCACTCAGTTCCCTTCCAGCCCAGAGTTCGTCCCGTGCTCCATCAGTTCAGGGCTCTTCCATGCCAGGTTCTTCTGCTAGTCATCCCGGTGCTAGGGGTTCCCTTCAGTCCTCGTCTCCAGCACCAGAGAGTTGTTATGAGTATGGAGATTTGGGTCACATATGGAGGCAGTGTCCTCGTCGTCTTGGGGCTTTATCTCAGTAGAGGAGTCAGCCATCGACTTTAGCACCAGTTACTTAACCACCCACCCAGCTAGCTAGGGGTGGAGGACAGCCATCTAGGGGTCACCTTAGAGGGGGAGGTCGATCAGGTGGTGGTCAGGCCCATTTCTATGCACTCCCAGCTAGGCCCGATGTTATTACTTCAGATGTTGTGATTACAGGTGTTGTCTCAATCTACCACAGAGATGCCTTTGTGTTATTTGATCATGGTTCCACTTTTTCATATGTGTCATCATACGCCTTGTGAGTCTCTTGTTTCATCTGTTCGTGTATCTACTCTGGTAGGCGATACTATTATTGTGGACCGTGTGTACCGGTCGTGTGTGGTGACTATTGGGGGTCTGGAGAACCGAGTGGACTGTTGTTGTTTTGTATGGTGGACTTCGATGTGATATTAGGTATGGATTGGCTATCTCCGTATCGTGTTATATTGGACTGTCATGCTAAGACAGTAATGTTGGCCATGCCGGGTGTGCCACGGATTGAGTGGCGAGGTTTGACTGATTTTGTCCCCAATAGGGTGATTTCGTTCTTGAAGGCCCAGTGGATGGTTGGGAAAGGTTGTCTTTCATACTTAGCCTTTATGAGGGATGTCAGTCAGAGACTCCTAGTATTGATTATGTTTCTGTAGTGAGGGATTTTCCCGATGTGTTTCCTGTAGATCTGTCGGGCATGCTACCGGACAGGGATATTGATTTTGGCATTGATCTAGTGTCGGGCACTAAGACATTTCTATTCCACCGTATCGTATGGCACCCGCGGAGTTGAAGGAGTAGCTGTAGGAACTCCTTTATAAGGGGTTTATTCGTCCTAGTGTGTCGCCTTGGGGTGCGCCTATTCTATTTGCGAAGAAGAAGGATGGTACGATGGGGATGTGCATTGATTACAGGCAGTTGAACAAAGTTACAATCAAGAACAAGCATCATTTGCCTCATATCGATGATTTATTTGACCAGCTTCAGGGAGCGAGAGTGTTCTCCAAGATTGATCTCCGTTCAGGGTATCACCAGTTGAAGATCAGGGACTCAGATATTCTTAAGACAGCTTTCAGGACCCGCTATGGTCATTATGAGTTCCTTGTGATGTTTTTTGGGCTGACCAATGCCACAACATCATTTATGCATTTGATGAACAACATGTTTCTGCCTTATCTCGACTCGTTCGTGATTTTTTTCATTGATGATATTATAGTATACTCGCGTAGTTAGGAGGAACACGTGGAGCATTCGAGAGTTGTGTTGCCGGGGTTGAGGGAGGAGAAGCTTTATGCAAAGTTCTTCAAATGTGAGTTTTGGCTTAGTTCAGTGGCTTTCTTGGGGCACGTGGTGTCTAGTGAGGGTATTTATGTTGATCCGAAGAAGATAGAGGTGGTTTAGAGTTGGCCTAGACCGTCCTCAGCCGCAGAAATTTGCAGCTTTCTTGGTTTGGTGGGTTATTGTCGTCGGTTCGTTCAGGGATTTTTCATCTATAGCATCACCCTTGACCAAATTGACTCAAAAGGGTGCTCCATTCAGGTGGTCGGATGAGTGTGAGGTGAGCTTTCAGAAGCTCAAGATAGCCTTGACCATAGCTCTAGTGTTAGTTTTGCCATCAGCTTCAAGTTCATATACAGTGTATTGTGATGCTTCGAGAGTGGGTATTGGGTGTGTGTTGATGCAAAAGGGTAGAGTTATTGCTTATGCTTCTCGTCAGTTGAAGCCCCATGAGAAGAACTACCTTGTTCATGATCTCGAGTTAGCTACCATTGTTCACGCGTTGAAGATTTGGAGGCATTATTTGTATGAAGTGTCTTGTGAGGTGTTTACTAATCATCGTAGCCTCCAGCACTTGTTCAAGCAGAAGGATCTCAATTTGAGGCCACGGAGATGGTTAGAGCTGCTAAAGGACTATGATATTACTATCTTGTACCATCCAGGGAAGGCCAATGTAGTGGTTGATGCTTTGAGTAGAAAGGTGGTTAGTATGGGCAATCTGCATTTATTCCTATTGGGGATAGACCTCTTGCAGTTGATGTTCAGGCCTTGGCCAATCGGTTTGTGAGGTTGGATATTTCAGAGCCTAGTCGGGTTTTAGCTTGTGTGGTTTCTCGATCTTCTTTGTTTGATTACATCAGAGAGCGCCAGTATGATGATCCTCATTTGCTTGTCCTTAAGGATAGAGTTCAGCACGACGATGCCAGAGATGTGACTATTGGTGATGATGGGGTATTAAAGATGCAGGGCCGGATATGCGTGCCCAATGTAGACGGGCTTCGGGAGTTGATTCTGGAGGAGGCTCACGGCTCGCGGTATTCCATCCATCTGGGTGTCGTGAAGATGTATCAGGATCTGAGACAACATTATTGGTGGAGGAGAATTAAGAAGGACATTGTGGTATTTGTAGCCCGGTATCTCAATTATCAGCAGGTGAAATATGAGCATCAGAGACCGGGTGGCTTGCTTCAGCAGATAGATATTCCAGAGTGGAAGTGGGAGCGGATCACCATGGACTTTGTAGTTGGGCTCCCACGAACTTTGAAGAAGTTCGATGTTATTTGGGTGATTGTGGATCGGCTGACCAAGTCCGCGCACTTCATTCCTGTGTGTACTACCTATTCTTCAAAGCGGTTGGTAGAGATCTATATCCGAGAGATTGTTCATTTGCATGGTGTCCCAGTTTCCATCATTTCAGATAGAGGTACTCAGTTTACTTCATAGTTTTGGAGAGTCGTGCAGGGAGAGTTGGGTACTCAGGTTGAGTTGAGCACAACTTTTCACCCTCAGATGGATGGTAGTCCAAGCGCACTATTCAGATATTAGAGGACATGTTACGCGCTTGTGTCATTGATTTTGGAGGGTCATGGGATCAGTTTCTACCGTTCGCGAAGTTTGCTTATAACAATAGTTATCAGTTGAGTATTCAGATGGCTCCATATGAGGCTTTGTATGGGAGATGGTGTAGATCTCCAGTCGGTTGGTTTGAGCCGGGTGAGGCTAGGCTTTGGGTACAGACTTGGTGCAAGATGCTTTGTGTTGATACCCAATTTTTTCCTATAATGTTTTTAAAATGCATATATTCCTCCAAAACTGTGCATTAGCATCAATTAATATTTTTCCATAATTTCTGCATTTTAAAGGGTTTTAACTAATTTGTCCCAGTATTTTTATTTATATAAACAGTTACTAATTAAACCACAAATAATTTTATAATAATTTTGTGGTTTAATTTTATCATTTATATTTGTACTAAGTTTTAATTATTGCACAAATAGTAACATTTGCATTTTTAGGGTTACAATTGCAATTGCTTTGCAATTATGGACCATGCATGCATTATTACAGTACTTTACCATAAAATAGCAACAACAACAACCCAGTATAATCTCACTAGTGGGGTCTGGGAAGGGTAGTTGTACGCAGACCTTACCTCTACCCTGGGTAGATAGGCTATTTCCAAATAGACCTTCGGCATCCTTCCCTCCAAGAACTCCCCACCTTGCTCTTGGGGTGACTCGAACTCACAACCTCTTGGTTGGAAGTGGAGGTTGCTTACCATTAGAGAAACCCTTCTTGTCCAAAAAATAGCCTTTTATATTTTTTAAATACTAGGTAATTATTTTAAAACATTTCTAGGTATGAAAATCATTTTTTGTAATCTGTTCATTATTTTTAAAATTATTTTTATCAATTAAATAGGTATTTATAAAATGGCCCTTTTATTTTCGGACCTAACCTAATTAAAACAGCCCAATTTCAATTCCAATTCAATTAAAATTAGCCCAAACCTACCCAGGCCCGATTTTTATCTGACCCTAACCCAATTAAACCTACCTGACCCAGCCATTCCGTCTAATCATGGTCGTTTATTTTTTAGATAAACGATCCACTATTAAACTTACCATATTAATCCTAAATGACCCCTCCCCCCCTAAACCCCTCATTTCTTTCATTTCCGCCACCCTAAACTCTCTTTTCTCTAATTCTCTCAGAGACCAAACTCTAACCCTAATCGCCGCCACCCAAAACCAACCCTAATAGCTTCGATTCCTACCCGTTCCATGGATTTATATGGCTATTTGGGACTCCTATAGACCTCCTACTTCCCCTAGTTGCTCGATTTTTTGATTTCATGGAAGGATCTCGAAGAGATCTGGTCCAGATCTTGTTCAAAACTCTCCAAGAGTCTGTCTATGATCTGTGAGTTCTTTCTATCGATATTTTACGGCCCAAATCTCTGATTTAAGACCAAATTCTCTTTACCCTTTCTTTTCTTCAAAACCTTAATGTTTGGACTTGAGTCTGTCCAAATCCTTGCAGATCTGGAGTATATTTGAGTTTGTCACTGATTTTTCCTTAAGGTTCCCTTATTTCTTTACTGATAAACCGATTTTTTAAGCACTTTGTTATATTAGGGTTGGTTTTCTCATTGTTTGTTAGTCGAACCTCTATGTTGAAGTAGTTTCGAGTTTCCATGACTATTTCTTTAAGATTCTCCTTATCTTCCTACTATTAATCAACCCTAAGTATTTCTAAAATTTTAGGGTTTCCACTTCTATTTTGCAAAAAGGTTTTCTGAGATCCTTATGTTTGTTTAATCTTTCTCACATAGTTATGTTTTTTATTCGATTGCTTGGTTGTTCATTGTGTAACTTCAACATTTTTGTCCATTATTGTTTGAATAATTGACTGATAAACTAAATTATCTAGGGTTTCATTATTGATTTCTGCTCACTTACCTTAATCTAGGGATCCCTAATTAGCATCTCTTGCCTATTATGGGATTGACTAACCCTTGATTAGTCTCTAATTACCTATGATTGTCTTATTCGTGTGATTGATTGCTTGATTTATTGGCTCTAACCCTAACTGGTTGTCAAACCCACTTTGTGCCTTATTTAAAACTCAATCTATGTCATTTATGGGAATAATTCCCTGATTTTCTGTCCCTTGTAAAGATTGATTGATTATTTGATTACTTCTTTTACCTTATTTACAATATTTACCTGCCTTACCTTAATAAGTTAAGTGATTACCCCTAATTAAGGGGTCTATTCTGGACTCCCTTACATGAATTGATTCTATAATTATTTGATTACCCTTATTTTATGAGTTGTGATTCACTCTTTACCTTATTTGTTTTTACCCTACTAAGTGCTATATATACTCTCATTCTGATTCTTTTAAAGATACGAACAACAGTTCAGAAACCCCCCCCCACACACACACACACAAACTTTGCTCTCACTAAAACCTTTCTGCTACTTGTGTTCACTACATTGTCTAGCCCGTTGAAAGCCAAGGCTGATCACTGAGTTCTGCATACTTTCACCTTCTGTTTTGCTATCTTTAACTGGTATGTTTCCATTCCTAATGCCATTCATTATGTTATGAAGCTTAAACCTATGCGATTTATTGTCTGTTGCTTTACTTTTGTTAAATCCATGACTTTTCTGTATTTCAATTAGCATGACTACTTATGGATTTCAATTAGTATGGCTACTTTGTGTGATTGAATCTTTGTGATCCTTCATGTATTCTTCAGCATGATTGCCTCTGTATCCAGACCTATGTCTTACTATGTTTAGCCAACATGTTTATTGCAGTGCTTAAGTCTTGTGTGTTCTTAAATAGCATGATTATCATTAAGTATGATTGTAATTTAGACCTTAAATCAGTATTCCTACCTGCTCTGTGTCTTTATTAACTAACATGACTGCCTTCACCCTTCTTCTTATGTGCTCCTGTTTCAAGTGTCTTGTGTTCCCAACCCCTGCTCCCTTTTGTGCAACTGTTTGTACACCTAGAACTGATTAACAAAGTGAAGTTGAAACTGGGAAATGTGATGCTTTTGTGACTATGCTGTTGTTTGTTGAACTTTCCTTTCCCTCAAAAAGGTTTTTCAACATGTTTTTCACTCCTAATATGTTTCTCCAAACTATTACAACTCCTAAAGTATTTTCACTCCTCAAGATTTTACCTCTATACTGTTTTCAAAAAAAAATCAACTATGTCAAGCACTCTCACTTCTACTCCTAGATTACTTAAGTTTTGCCCCTCCAGTGTGTGTACTGCCTAGGAATCCATGAGATTCTTCCGAACTTTGGAACACTAGGGTTTGCCCTTCCACACTGCACATAACTACTCTTCTATTTAAAAAGATCTTGGTGTGAGCATTTCCCTGGGTCCCTGAGGCCCTTGGGAACTTTGACGCACCAGGATACCCTTATTAGACATCGTGAGACTATGGCCTCTGGACTGTTTGAAGGCCTGGTATTTCCAGGTCACTTCAGGCCTATTTCAGGCTACCTATAATATGGCTTTTATTCAGTATGTAATTCATTTATGGTCTATAATAATAATCCTTGTAAACAGATATTGGGCAATTAGTAAAAGGGGAGGGAATTCTTATACGATTTTTGTGGGGAAATCGGGTAGAAATCATACCTTTAGGTTTATTATGTTTACTTGTATTAGAAATTATGCCTTAGGTTTATTATATTTACTTGCTTTAGAAACCATGCTTTAGGATTGTTTGGCATACTAGAAAATATATTATAGGCTCATCATCTCATTTGTTATGAAATTCTGCTTCTGCATAATCATGATCACCTAGAAATTCTGTTATTTAATTACTGCTATAATCCTGCTTAACAAACGTCCATTCGTCATGTGCATTAGAGATCCTGCTTTAGGACTATAATTGCATGCGCTTTAAAACCATGTCTACATCGCATAAATCAGTAACTATCCTGTTTAAAAGCAATTCTAACACCTAGATATCATGTTCTAGGATTAAATGTATGTAAACCAGCTCAGTAATGTTCAACACCTAGACCAGCATGCCTATAGGAATTAATAAATTCAATTAGTTTTAAACTGATTCCAGAATTCTGATTGCATTTAGACAACATGTTTATAGGGTATTACGAATCCACGCCTAGGCAAGCCTATAGATAATCAAGGTCTAATAAAAATTGTGAAACTATGCTTTGCTTACTTGTGACTGCCCAAATTCAACAGGTTCTAAAAAATTCAGTAGGCAAACTGAATAGGTCTTTAACACTTTACGTTAACTCAATACTGCATATTCTCTGCTTGTCATACTCACCTAGATATCCTGTTCTAGGTCCTTTCTTAAATATCTGAAATCTGTTGTTTGAGACATGCACTTACTTGCTCTATTTGTGGAGGTAAATGTGAGCCTTTTAATTGTTCTATCTTTGGTCTAGTCCTACATGTTTTGTTTGTCGCCTAGAGTTTTCTCCTTTTAATTACTGTAGGAGAGTCTAGATCCACCTTAACTAGAAGTCCTAAATACCTCCGGGACTATATAAGTAAATGGATGGGTAGTGCACGCATAGCATACATCTTAAGGTTGCTAGAACGCTTTAGGCTATAACCAAGGGGGTAATTGGGTAGTAAAGGATATAATGACATGTGCGCCAATGCCATGCGTAACCCCTTTAGTTGAGGAAGGCTTACCGGGTATTATACAAATGTGATTCTATAGGCCAACAAACCTAGGACTTCCCTCACCTTATTTACATATGTGTGTTTAGGCTGCTTATCTATCAAATTCCCTTTATCTCATATGTGTGTTTGGACTGCTTATCTGTCAATTTTTCCTATATGTGTGTTTAGACTGCCTATTTGTTAAATGACTAATTCACATAATTTGAGTTCGGTTGGGACCCACTATTGTGGACCACGAGGGATGCCTAACACCTTCCCCTCAAGGTTATTTTGAGCCCTTACCCAATCTCTGGTAATGCAAACCAATTTTATGAGTTATTTGCTTTAGGTGCCCTAATGCACCTTAAATCTGTTAGGTGGAGACTCTTCAAATTTAAATACCCAATTCCCAAAAGGAAACGAGTTGTTCCTGGTGAATGTCAAAACCCATACTCCGCGAGGAAAAAGGGGGAACGACACTTTAGACAAGGTGAAGGTGATTCAGGAGCAATTTTGTACAGCGCAGTCGAGGCAAAAGAGTTATACTGACAGAAAGGTTCGTGATGTGTCCTACATGGTTGGGAAGAAGGTTCTATTGAAGGTTTCACCCATGAAGGGAGTTATGAGATTTGGTAAGAAGGTTAAATTGAGCCCTCGGTTCATTGGGCCTTTTGAGGTGCTTCGGAGGATTGGGGAGGTGGCATATGAGCTTGCTTTACCACCCAGCTTATCAAGTGTGCATCCGGTATTTCATGTTTCTATGCTCTAGAAGTATATTGGCGACCCGTCTCATGTTTTGGATTTCAGTACGGTCCAGTTAGATGATGATTTAACTTATGATGTGGAGCTAGTAGCTATTTTGGAGCGGCAGGTTTGAAAGTTGAGGTCAAAGAATATAGCTTCAGTGAAAGTGCAGTGGAGAGGTCAGCCCGTGGAGGAGGCTACCTGGGAGACCGAGCAGGAGATGCTGAGCATATATCCTCACCTATTTCAGGCTTCAGGTATGTTTCTTGACTCGTTCGAGGACGAACGTTTGTTTAAGAGGGGAAGGATGTAACGACCCGACCGGTCGTTTCATGAATTACCGCTCCATTTCCCCTATTTCTGCTTCTTTATATGTTGTTCAGTGGTATTTCATCACATCATGTTGGTTAGTTTGGGTTAGGAGTGGTTTTGTAGAGAAATGAGACATGTAGTCTCTTAAGTTGGCCTTTAGGTTGGAAAAGTTAACCAGAAGTTGACTTGTGAGTAAACGATCTCCGAAATTGATTTTTATGATTTGGATAGCTTCGTGAGGTGATTTGGGACTTAGGAGCATGATCGGAATGTGTTTTAGAGGTCCGGGGTAGATTTAAGCTTGAATTGGCGAAATTAGAATTATGGTATTTTTCGGTTGGTAGTGGAAATTTTGATATCGGGGTCGGAATGGAATTCTGAAAATTGGAGTAAGTCCGTTGTATCATTTGGGATATGTGTGTAAAATTTCAGATCATTCGGAGGAGGTTTGATAGACGTTTTGATAGAAAGCAAAATTTGGATGTTTTGGGATTCTTAGGCTTGAATCCAAGGGTGATTTGGTGTTCCGATGTAGTTTTGAGTGTTCTGAGGGTTGGAGCAAGTTTGAATAGTGTTGCGTGACTTGTTGGCATGTTTGGTTGAGGTCACGAGGGCCTCGGGATGGTTTTGGATGGTTGACGAAAGAGTTGGAGCTTGAGTGTTGCTGCAGAATTTTCTGCTCCTGTTGTTTCCGCACCTGCGGATTGGGGACCGCAGGTGCGACGCCGCAGATGCATAGAGGAGGCTGTAAAAACGGAGTTTGGCCAGTTGGAGCTTGGCTGCTGATGCGGTGCATTGATCGCATCTGCGGGACCGTAGGTGTGGTTTCTGGACGCAGATCCGGCCTTGAGGGACTTAAGTGAAAACCGCAGAAGCAGTTTGTTGACCACAGAAGCGGGAAAAGGGCCACAAGTGCGGAACCCTGGGCCAGAACATATATAAGGTTTTCTTCCCAATTTTCAGCTTTGTTTCACCATTTTTAAGTCGGATTGGGAACTTTTTGGGAGATTTTGAAGAGGGAATTCAAGGGAACTTCGTGGAGGTAAGATTCTTGGAACCAAAACTCA
The DNA here is from genome assembly GCF_000715075.1 of Nicotiana tabacum. Lineage (NCBI taxonomy): Eukaryota > Viridiplantae > Streptophyta > Magnoliopsida > Solanales > Solanaceae > Nicotiana > Nicotiana tabacum. The sequence continues at coordinate 116,349,287 of NC_134095.1, read as the reverse complement.
TTCTATGGTGTTATTTCACTTATTAGACATGGAATCTATGGAAATTTGTGGTTAAAATTTGAGAAGTTAGGGCTTGAAATTGGAGACCTTGATTTAGGGATTTGAGGAGCCGTTTATGGTCGGATTTTGAAGTATTTGGTATGTATGAACTCGTGAGAGTGTAAGGATTCTAGTTTTGTAATTTTTATCGGAATCTAAGATGTGGACCCGGGGGTCGGGTTTGGCCAATTTCAGGATTTTTGATGTAAATTGGTTATTTTCGAGTGGGCTTTGTTCCCTTAGCATATTTTGATGGTATGGAATTGTTTTTGGCTAGATTTGGAGCATCCGGAGGCCGAGTCGAGATTGTTGTGTTTTGGAAATTATTACTATGTTTTGGGTTGAATGCCATATTTGGGCCTCGTGCCAATTGTTTTGGACCCTTAGGGGCTTTTTAATAATATTCCTCACTGTTTTGGCTTCATATGTGTACTCAGTCATGTTGTATTCTACTATTTTCATAACTCAGCCGTATTTACTCCGTTTTTGATATTTTAAATGATAGTTTGGCCCGGGACCTCCAAAGCCCAGGACCTGATAGATTTCTAACTGAGTGAGGCCGAGGGCCTGTGTTGTAAGGATTATTATTTGAATCGGGCTGTGCGCCGTAGTAGGTTGTTACTGATTCATGATTATGAGGATTGTTATGCCATGAGGTGGCTTGTTATGAGGCCGAGGGCCTATTTGATTACGCCACAAGATGGCTTGTTATAACGTTTGGGTTGTAGGAGCCCCTCCGGAGTCTGAACACCCCTAGTGAACGTCGGTACCCAGTGTGAGATGTGTTATTGCCCGAGGGGCTGATTACGAGTGATTGTGAGGTAGCCCAAGGGGCTGGTTCTATTGCTATTTTGCCCTAGGGGCGGTTGTGGTATATGTTTTGCCTAAGGGGCTTTTACATTTCTATCCATTTTACTCACTATTTTCATCACTCATTTGAAACTATTGAAAGAGGTTTTAAAAGGTTTTACTGAATTGAGTTATTTTTACGAGTTTCCTTGCTTTACTGCATTGCTCTGGACTTATACTATTTTTGATGTAGCGTTATGATGTGGTTTGCGTGTTTTTTTACTGCTCAGTTGCCTTTACTTTTATTACTTACTGAGTTGGCGTACTCACATTACTCCTTACACTCTATGTGCAGATCCTGGAGTCTCGGGTCGCGACTGCGAGTGCTGATCAGTCTTCCAGCAAGTCTCCGGAGTTGACTAGGTAGCTACTTGGCATTCACATCCCAGTGCTTCTCCTTCCTATCTTATTCAACTTGTATTAGCTTTTGTTTTTTTTAGACTATGTTGTTCTTTTCTTATTCCTTGACGAGTTGTAGTTGCTCATGACTGGTGACACCCGATGTCGGGCTATGTTATGTTTTCTGCCTTGTTCATTTTACTTATATTATGGGATTTTAGCTAATCAATGACTTTAAATGACTTATTATGCATTTCTGGTTGGTGTTCGGGTTTGTGTCGACTAGCCTAGTTTCACGATAGACGCCATCATGACCGGATCAATTTTAGGGTCATGATAACTTCTGGGTTGCGGACGCCATGCAATGATACCTCAAGTCTCCATAGGCAGCTAGATCCGGGAAATCTCGCTAAGCGCTCTTGGGACCGACTTCGGAATCTGCACAAGAAGTGCAGAGTGAAGTATGAGTAGAACCGACCCCATGTACTCTGTAAGTGCAGAGCCTAACCTCGATGAAGTAGTGATGAGGCTTAGGAGGGGCACTTATAATGTCACGCCCCGACCTTGGGGAGCGTGACCGACGCTTAACCGAGATATCCAGTCAAGCAAGCCTACTTGATGCATTCTACCCGACCTTACCCATGAATAAAGTGGGGATGTATTCCATTACCATTACATGAATAACACCGATTTCATTACCATTAATTACTTCATTTACAATTTCCAAAATATATTGCACATTCATAGTTTAGAAGTGGGAACATGTGACACATATACAACATTTCTAGTTTAACTTTCCAAAAGTATGATACAACCCACACTAGGTCTACGGAGCCTCTAATGGATAGAAAAGAGTAATATGATGGTACCGACAACAAGGCCCCGACTATACCTCAAAACACTATACATAAGAAACAAAAGATACAAGACCTCGATATGAAGTGAGGCTCACCAAGTCAATTGAGAAGAGGATGTATTGCCATCACTGATCGATGCCGCCTATTATGGAATCACTTGCATCTATTAAAGATGCAGCGCTCCTGGCAAAAAGGACGTTAGTACATATAGAATAGTACTAGTATGTAAGACTAAACATCCTCTCAATGAATCAAGTAACAGTACTAGGAGGAAGAAACATAGCATCAATGAGAGCCTCAAGCAATATTAAAGCATCAGTTTAAGAGAAAGATAATTTTTCAAATGAATATCAATATACATGGCATCCAATCTTGGCCCGATCGGCTAAGCCGTCACACCATAATGTCATATGAATCGACATCACATTCTGCTAGCAATCATCTCATCTCAATTAAGGAGAATAATCTCAACACATCAATCTCATCCCAATTCGGGGAATAATCTCAACACATCAATCACGGGGATTTACCCCTCAATTACTCCTACACCGGCACGTGTAGTTTGGGGGTTAGGTTGTTTCAACCTACCCTTTCTTGGTGACTAAACGATACTCCTAAAACATTTATTATATAATGCAGTTACAACTCATTTTATAATTGTTCACACTTCCTTTCATTGCATTGGCTCCATGGGCCACAAGTGTAATTCATTCTTAGCACGATGACCACTTTTTATATTTCATACGCACTTCTTTCACTTTCAAGCATCATCATAGATTATCAATAATGAGAGCATTTGTAATCAAGATTTTAAACATGTATATGAGCAATACAAGTCTTAAACACATTGAGCTTTCCTTCCAAGAAAAAGGCATAATAAATCTTGCATTTGAACCATGAATTGAAGTTATAGCATTATGATACATAAACCATACTTGAAAAAATTCTCGAATGAGAGCATGATATGAGAGAAGCAAGTGAAACATATTTTGAGCATATAATTTTCGACAATGCTTATTTGGAATAACTGAATATACTCAAAATGGCTCGGAACATGGGAATTAGGAACTTGAGCCAATCATACTTGAATCTTACGAAAACATCATTGAATTTGACTCTACAAAAGAAGTTTAGCCAAAATATCTCGTTTGAGTTTTACTTAGGTTACTACAACATCCAAATACTCTTAGAAATTTCAATCTATAGGAAAATGATAAAAACAAATCATAATTAGAAGGATTCTCATGATATAAGTCTCTTGGGATTTTCGTCAAACACCTATTATTGAAAATCGACTACAGGGCTCTACAATGGTAATCCTTCATCTCTCAACCAATTTCAACAAGAATCTGCCCAAAGTAGTTCAACAATCCCACATACTACCTCCTATTGGCACATGCATGGCTTATCTTACCTGGATAGTTGATGGTCTAGTGAGTGATTCTCTAGAATCTTCAAGATTGGGGCAAGGATTGATGATCAAAGCACTTGAGTATTCATCCTCTCTCTCTCTCTCTCTCTCTCTCTCTCTCTCTCTCTCTCTCTCTCTCTCTCTCTCTCTAACGCACTCCCCTCTCTCTAAAATAGCAGTTTAATCCAGCCAAAATAACCCCAAAGTCATTTTTATAGAAATTAAGTCAGGTTATAAAAATAAAGAAAAAATGGACCCTCCAAACTCAACTCTGCGGTCACATACTGGAACGCAGAATAGGTATTCGGTCCGCGAAGTGGAGCATGGAAATGGACCCAAAAACAGGGTTGTTCAGGCCGATCTACGGCAGGTCTGCGGTCCATAGACTAGTTATGCGATCACATAATGCGCCACGAAACCCCCCTACGAAATTTTCTCATGCGGAGTCTGCGACGGATGTGTAGACCACAAAATAATTATGTGGTCGCATAGTGGACTGCAAAATAACCTCCAAAATTTTACTTTATTTTTGTTGCACTCTGCAACGAATCTACGGCCCGCAGAGCAGTATAGTACTGTCTAGCGCGATACAAGTTGGGCGACGCGAGATTGAAAAATTTCAACTCCCCAACACAATGTTCAACCCAAAAACTCCGAAAATATAATAAGTTAGCCTACCTTGGCACCACAAAGCCTTAAATTACTTAGCAAAATTTTCCTGGGTCACTTACATTAACATGTACGCAATAATAATAATAATAATAATAATAATAATAATAATAATAATAATAATAATAATAATAATAATAATAATAATAATAATAATAATAATAATAATAATAACAATAATAATAATAATAATAATAAGAACAACAACAACAACAACAACAACAGCAACAGCAAATAGCCCAAAATAACAAGTCTCATATCACAATACCGAGGCAAATCCAACAATCATAGACAAGTACCACATATATTGTCACGATCCCAATTTCCCTTCTTAGGATGCCGTGGTGGCACCTAGTCTCTAAGACTAGGTAAGACTAACATTTAATAATAACTTGATAGAAATAATTAATAGAAAAACTAAAGCAAGACTGATAAACTCATATAACCTTCAGAAATAGGATCTCAACAACACACTTCCCAAAATCGGTGGAACTGAGTCATATGCTCTACAGAATAAACTAGAATGTCTACTATAACACTGTCAGAATGCGAAATACATCAACAAAGAAAGATAACGAAGGTGACTCTAAGGCTTGCGGATGCCGAGAAGGTATACCTTGAAGTCTTCGGGATATCAGCTACCACCAGTCACTAACGTCCAGCACGAGCAAACGTACCTAGATCTGCACAAAACGATGTGGCGTAGTATGAGTACACCATAATTGCACCTAGTAAGTATCAATCCTAACCTCAGTAGAGTAGTAACGAGAACAGTCAAGGCATATACAAGGACATAATAAACAAAATAAAAATATAATAACGAGAAGTAATGGAAGGCGGAGAAATAACTGATACGAAACAAGTTAATAACATAGATCAATGCCTCTATCTATCTACGAATCATATCATGGAAAATAGTAGTCATGCTCTCATATAAGTGGCTTCAGTATTCTTCAGGCCAAACAACATCATTTTATAACAATACATCCCTCATGGAGTGCTAAAGGTTGTTTTCTCGGCATCTTTCTCATCCACCCAGATCTGATGGTATCCTGCGAAGCAATACACAAAGGATTGGAATTCATGCTTGGCACAGTTGTCAATCAATATCTGTATATTGGGTAACGGTAAATCATCTTTGGGACTTGCTTTGTTTAAATCTCGATAGCCGACACATACTCTGACCTTACCATTCTTCTTCGGATCTGGCTCATTGTTAGCCAACCGAGTAGGGTATTCGACCACTATGAGAACCTTAGCTTTTACCTTCTTAGTGACTTCCTCTTTGATTATCAGACTCATATCAGACTTGAACTTTCTGAGTTTCTGCTTTACAGGCAGACATATCGGGTCGGTAGGTAGTTTATGAGCCACTATAGATGTGCTCAAACCGGTCATATCATCATAAGACCATGCAAAGATATCTTCGTATTCTTTAAGGAAACGGGTGTACTCCTCTTTCTCTGATATTGACAGATGAATGCTTATGCGAGTTTCTTTGACTGTTTCAAAATCTCCCAAATTGACTATCTCGGTTTCGTCCAAATTTGACTTAGGCTTTTTCTCAAAATTTTCCACCTCTCTGATAATTTCCTCAGGGATTATATCTTCTTCTTCTATTTCTTCTAAATCACTATCCTTATGTTGCATTGTCTCATTACATGCCATACTCGTTGGTTCCTTAGGATAATTAATAATAATGCTTAAGGGGTGAGAATAAACAAATAAAGAAAAGAAGAAAAACAAAAGGTAAACAAGTTAGTGAGGAGTATTAAAAGGATGTTTCCAGTATTTAAACACATATTGCGGAATTACAAATTTGCGTCCTAATTTGGGGACCTCATTGTGCCCGAGGTAGGCGTAAGCGACATTTAAATTTGGAGAAAACTGATGCCAATAACTGCGTCATTTCATTAATATGATAAATGAACCAAATCTCTGCTAAAACGACAATAACTATAAAGAGTTACTAATGGCATTTGCCTTATTACAACCAAAGCCTAAAATGAGTCTAGAAAGCAAGTAAAATATAATTCATAATTTGTTTGGTCCCAGAGGAACCTTCTCCATGCTTGGCCTTCTTTGCTCCATCGATCAGATTCCCCAGGTCGCGCATGTCCAACAGAAGATATGCCCTTGCTAAGAGCCCTCCTTCATTGTCATCCATGTTTTGACAGCCCGTAACCCTATCTCTCATCTTCCCTTCAAGCTCCAACAACCGTTGCTCTAAATATTCCAATCATTCCATCGATTTAGTAGCGATTTCTCTCCACTCATTGATTACTTCCATGTCTGCTTTATGTTGTTCCAAATTCCTGGCTTCAGACTCGAAAACCCTTTTACAAAGCATCCTATACTTGACTTGTGCTTCATTAGCATCATCTATAACCCTATTCTTTAGATTAATCCCTGGTTTGACATCCCCCGCTATATCATCTACCAACCATGATGGATAGAAGTGCACATGTCCGGCATGGTACCGATCTGGCTCGATTGTATCTTTCTCCACAATGACCTTTTGATGCCACATGTGTTGTGCCTCAAACTTAAATGGAATGGCATTCCCTTGGAAGTCTGTCTTATACTGAACCATTTTACAAACTCGTGGTATAACCTGCTTTCTCCCAACTTGTCTCATAACTCTGATAAGGGCATAAGGATAAATTCCCCTTAATCCTATTAACACTAGATGAGGAGTATCTCTCGACCTGATGATGAATTTATTGCTAGGGAACCACTAGAACATCCAATGTACTTTGTCATAAGTTAGATTGCTGAAAAAGTGTACCCAACTCACAGCGTTTTACGATTGCGGAAACCTGTTTGGGATAAAAGTCATTCTCTTTGGATGGTGATAGGCTATGTGGTCATTCTATGGTCGTCGCGGAAATTCTTGACGGTATTCTCCCCTTTGAAGGTGTTCCAACAACCATACTTGCAGCAACAAATTACAGCCCTCAAAGTGTTTATATCCCTTCTTGCAACGATCTAAAGCCCGGTATATATCAGCCAAAATCATAGGGACAATGGTGTAAGTTTGCCCCTTAATTCCCTCCATTAATGCCTTAATGACCATAGCTAGGCGAGTGTGGATCCTTTCTTCTTGTATCGGAAATACCAGCATCCCCAGAAAACAGATAATGAACACAAAAACTCGGCAGTGAGTCCAACCCAAAGAAGTGATGGCGAACTCATCATGGTAAAGGCAGTATGACTTGTTGTGCCTATAACGCTCATAGAGGAAATCGAACGGTATATAAGACTTCTTCAACTAAATCATCATTTTTCCTGAAACCCTTCATCTTCAAGAAACCTCGAGAAGTGTGGTTTTTCAGTACCAACAAACCAGGACTATCCCATGGGAGCCTAGTGAAACCTCTTATTTCTTCCAAAAGGGGAGTCATTACTATATCACCAAAATGGAAAATGACTCTTTTCTCATCCCAGAACATAGTAGCGGCCTCAATTAGTGCATTATTTGGATGGATATCTAACATAGAGGGTAAATTTCCGAGGACTCTTTTCACATGATTTTTGTCACTTGGTGCGAGGTTTTCCCACCAATTCAGCAGCAAAGGTGGGATGTTCTGAACCATGCCGAACTTGGGGACTTCGTTCCTCATTTCTGCAAAACAAATAAAGTTAGCTTGCTCCCTCTCCAGATTTGGTTATTTACACGTTAGTGATCAACATATTGGCATATTTTCTCCAAATAATGCACAGATCGTGATTGTGCCAATTGGAACTATGGAAATATCGGCGGACTTTTGACAAGGCTTGTCTTAGCGAGTTATTATGTGGACAGTGTTCTAACTCATATTAGGTTTGGACATGATGCATGCATAGTTGATATTAGAGTGGGGCTTCTAGAAGAGTCTAGACCGGTACCCTCAAGCTATCAACTTAGAGGGAAAGGTACGAAACTATCGTCTGCAACGCTGATCGACTAGTTTTACTACAAATAAGCCTTTCCAAATTTAAAGGGTGATTTAGGAAGAGCGCGGACACTCATCAAGTGTCACTATGGTATTGATTACGCATGAGTGGAATATGATATGGAGCATGCTTTATGCAAATATAAAACAATACGTTGTCAAATATTTTTTTGTATGTTGAAAGTAGTAAATGCAGTATTGAATGAAACATAAATACAAAGAAAGAAAAACAAGGAAGAAGTCAGTTCGCGCAATGTGGAAATTGTAATAAAGTAGATAAGGGAGTGAGCGTGGGGAGAGACATGATGTAGCAATTTAAAAATGTCTAAAGGAAAGCGCATGTTATGACCAAATTAAGTAGAGATTTGCATGTGAGTTCAAATAAATGGAAAACGGGGTAAAGGGTGTATAGGTAGCAATAAAAGGGAAATGGGAGTGGGATATTCATGTAACAGCAAAGATAATAAGCATACTTATCAAAGAAGACTAATTCATATAAACCAAGTTCACTTATGGTCAGAACTTAAAAATCCCCAGCAGAGTCGACATGCTATCGCGCCTCTTTTCTCGCAAAATCGGGTTTCGACACGTGACAACTCTTTTAAGGAAGGGTTTTAAAAGAGAGAGTTGCCACCTAATGAGTTTGAGGTGCGTTAGGGCACCTATTTTGCAGATAACTCTGTTTGACTAGTTTGCGTCACCAAAGATCGCGTAAGGGCTCGAAATTACTTCGAAGAGAATGTGTTAGGCACTCTTTAAGGTCCACAAATGTGGGTCCTGGCAAACTCAATTATATGAATTAGTCTATATGATCAAAGATAAGAAAATAAGGAATTCGGGAAGTTCATTATTAAACACAAATAATTGATGAAAGACAAGGTGGGGGTCCTAAAATATTTAGCCTAAAGGATCACCTCTTGCAACATAATACTTTGTAACTCCCTCGAGATGGGGTGTTACTCATATTATTCAGCGGTCACAGACTATCATCTCCTGCTACCCGATTACTATCTTTAAGTTGTTACCTAAAGCGCACTAGTTAATTCTAATTCGCACCCTATGTGTGCACTACCCGTCCCATGCCTATGGTCCAGGAGGCTTTGGACCTCTATTTAAGTAGTTCTAGACTTCAACTTAGGCTGCTCAAAATGATAAAACTAATCGTCATGCTAAACAGGTTGGACTTCATATAAAAGCAGTTAAGGGCTCAAGTTAGCCTACACACTTAAATAATAAATGCACGCTGACTAATTAACATTGATAGTGACAGATTTTAAACGAGTTAAGGTTGTAGAATCCTATAGGCAGGTTCTCTATGTGATTCTGGATTTTAATAAGCAGGCAATTTCATACGTAGGAGCCATTTTTCTTAATACAATTTCTAAGAGCCTATGTAGTTGCCTACTGATTATGAGTATAAGAGATTAAACTTATAGGCATGATGTCTAGGTGATTCACGCAGTAACTAATAATGGTAATGACAAGAATATGTCCAGAACTGCTTGATCGAGTCCTATAGGCATGGTTTCTAATAATGATAAAAGCAGAACACATTTGAGCGAAATAGAGAACCTATATGCAGGATTTCTATAGCAACTAAACATATTTGAGCATAATGACACATTTTGAGCAAAGTAGAGAACCTATAGGCAGGATTTCTATAGCAACTAAACATATTTGAGCATAATGACACATTTTGAGCAAAGTAGAGAACCTATAGGCAGGATTTCTACCCATTTCAATGCAAGTGTTAAGATAAACCCCATTTTCCCAATTTTACTAACACCCCAAATATTATTACATGATTATTATTGCAGACCCAATGAATGGCATAAATTACAAAATAAAATAATTATAGGGAGCCTACAGCAGGCCCAAAGATACACCAGCTAGGCCAGGCCTTCATTCAACGGCCCAGAAATTACATCCTCATTGATATAAGGCAGCCAGAAACCAATTGATTCAGCCAGTAGGTGAAAAACAGAGTTGAGCAATTAGAACCATGACCCTAGTATGTTAGAGTTCCCAATGGCCTCAAGAACCTAAGGTAGTGCTCACACTAGGGATGTGGATAGAGGAAATTCAGAGAATAACTAAGGACCAAGTCCTAGTGTGTCAGAGTTCATAAGGATCTCAATTGGACCCCGAGCAGTGCTCACACTAAGGAGGTTAGATGATAGAACCTAAATAGCCTTGGCTTTCAGCCGGCTAAGAATGAGAACTCAAAGAGCCCAAGTAACAAGTGAAAAATAGGGGACCAAGGTTGAGAGATAGGAATTGAGGGATTTAAACAAATACAACCAAATTGAGTATATAGAGCAAACAATCGAACAAATCACAGAATTTTAAAAGCAAGCTTAACAGAGACTTAGAAACAGGTTCAACATTTAGTACAGAGGCAGCCACATGCTAAAAAAGCTAAGGAAAGAACATATTTGTAGGATTGAAAAGGATTATTATGCACAGGTGCACAATACTAAACAAGTTGAAACATGGTTGGAAATTATGCTAAGTATACAAGAAACAAGACAGCATTGTGATAAACCAAGTAAGCACAGAAGGAAAGAGCATCAAGTGGGTCAAAGACATATTGCGAGACATGTTAGTAGAGGGGCAATATCACATTCACTAGAAAAAGTCTCAAACAAATTAGGACACATAACATATGCAAGACTATCACTACAGAGATTCTGAATAGAATGGAAGGTAAACTCATGTCAAGTAGCAGATATAGGCATTCAGGCATTGCCATAGTAGACTAATTAACTAAAGCAGATCCAGTTGTATCAAATATTCATCCTAATACCAGTTCCAACATGCTGAGACAACTGTTCTGAATCACAGGCAAATACTAAAGGGGTATGGGATCGAGTGAGCATGCTGAGTGACACAATAGTAGGGAGGCAAATTATAACTAACAATGAAAGTCTTAATACGTATTACTACAGATGTGAGGCATTCATTACAGAGATTCAAATCAAGTAAACAGGTTCATGAATATTCAGGCATCAACACACTAGCTAAACGATCCTAGGAAGATTCAGATTACCTAATTAGGCGTAGATAATCTCAGAATTAGTAGCATTAAGAGTAATTAAATGCTAAAGAGACTTAAAACGTGTGTGTAGTTACAGAGCGATGCTTAAAAGTAACCCAAAAATGTATTAAGCCATGTATTCAGAAGTAAGAACGCATGCAAATCAGAGACATATAAGGATGAAATTGCAAAAGTCAAGTAACTTACCAGTTAAATGAAAATGTAAGAAAGAACAAAAGTCCAGAGTATTCTGATCATCAACGAGAAGCAAAAACCTAGAATTTAATGGCCTTGGCTTTTAGCCGGACAAAACCAAAGTATAAGATGAAATAACAGAGTAAAGATTTTAGATCTAATGAGGTTATAATGATTCCAAAACCTGTCCTAAAGGGGAATGGGGAAAGGGTTTATATAGTGTAGAAATCGAACAAATAAGTATGGAAAATAAATTATTCAGACACAAACAAGGGAAAAATAATCTAGAATCAATTAGAATCAGTTTTAGGGCATAAATCAATGGGATTCAGTAAATCAATAGGGAAACATACAAATAATACCAAAAATAATTTAGAGTCAAATTTAAGGCAAAGAATAAAGTAGAAATTAGGAAAACATAAGGAAAAAGAGTAGTCAATCACACAAAAAAAAATATCGGTTAAGAATCGGTAAGGAATAAAGGGAAATTCAAACCCTAGTTGATAGAAATCGAAGATTGGCCAAAATCTAATCAGACCCATATAGCCATGGTCGTGAAGTATATGGATGAGATTCATGTCCAAATTCAAGCGGTCAAAAGGAAAATGGCCGGAATCTAGGATATAGTACTTGCCATGTTTAAGCAAGTACTAGGAGATAACATAAATTCGTAGGAGATGGCGATATAACACACAATAGGTAAGAGAATCATGGAAAAATCCCTGGTTGAGACGAATTCAGAGAGGCTTATTGATAGGCAGCTAGGGTTTCTGTGAGAGGGAGGGTTGTTTGAAGGTGGCGACTAAAGAGAAAGGGGGATTGGGGTTTGGGGTCAGGTGATATAAGGAAAGGGGGAAAGGTGTTGTGAGTCGTTGATCATTTTTTATCAACGGCTGGGGTTTGAGAAGGGTTGGGATCAGTTTTGGACTGGGTTGGGTCTCTTACGATTGGGCTGGGGTTATTGGGCCAAGGTCTGGGTAGTGTAGGTCCAAAATTAAGGTGAATTTGGGGCCAGATTTTAAATACCTAATATTTTAACAAAAAATAATTTATAAAAGAAATTAATAAATATAAAAAATATCATTTGTGCACTAAAATAATTAAAAAGAATTACTTAACATTATAAAAAATAAAAAGTCAGTTTATGCATAAATAATATAATTATACATTAATATGGGCTATTATTGCAAAGATGTACAATTTAGCCTTAAAAATGCAAATGTAATTATAAAAATGTACTGAAAAATATTAAAATATTATGTTGGTATAAATGATAAGTTTAAACGATTAAATCATCATAAAAATAGTTTGAAAGATAATTATTAGATATTTATATATAATAAAATGCAGGAATAAATTGGTTTAAAACCTTTAAAAATTATAAAAAATTATGAAAAATATTTGTGTATGCTTATAAATCAAATGATGACTCATATGCACTATTTTTTAAGTGTATGTATATATATTTAAAATATGAGAGAAAAATTGGGTATCAACAAAAGTTTTTGGGGGGAAATTTAAGTTTTCAAACTTACTCATATTTTTGACGATTTCGGTAAAGGATTTAGGTTTTCACTACTATACTTGAAAAGCGGAACTATTTTCAAAATTATGAATAAGCTGAGCATTTTGAATTCCGAGTTATTTCTTTTATTATTTGCTTTACGTTATTATGAATTGTTGTTGGCTATTGGTGTTGGACTCGACCTTTATTACAGTTCGTCACTACTTTCAATCTAAGGTTAGGTTTATTACTTACTAGTACATGGGGTTGGTTATACTGATACTACACTTCTACACATTGCGTGCAGATGTTGGTTGTTATTGTTGCTGTGTTCGATGGTTGCTGGATTTGAAGATGTTCCTGCGTTCCGGTTGTAGATGCCTCTTGTTCATCGTAGCCGTAGATTTATGAAAACTCTATTTATGTACGTTTTCAAACAGAAGATGTATTTACTTCATATCAACTTTGTAAATTCTATTCTTAGAAGCTCATGATTTTTAATACCAGTCCTTGAGAAATGTGTAAGATTCAGATAATTCATTTGTTTAATTGTCTTTTTTTATATTATTGAAATTGAATAGTTATTAATTGGATTGCCTAGCAGATTGGACTAGATGCCATTACGATTAGTGAATTTTGGGTCGTGACAGTTATTATGTGGTAAGCTTATACCTACTTGCTTACTTTCCGAAACTGATATCTTTGTGTACTATATTCTATTAAGAAATAAGATTTCTCCACTATATGCTTGAGACCGCTAAGATGCACATTTGGTAGCTGTTCAGTCGTGTTTTAATGTACTAATTAGTTTGAATTGCTTCTCTTATCAGTAATTTTCCGGCGTAGATCTATTGTATTTAAGCTGAGGGTCTTGGAAACAACTTTTCTATCCACTCTAGGATAGGGGTAAGGTCTGCGTATACTCTACCCTCCCCAAATCTACTGATGAAATTTTACTGAGTTGTGTTGTTGTTGTTGTCCACCTACCTTGCTGTGTCTCTCCTCGCTAATTTTGAGATTACTGAATCACCAAAAAAAAAAAAAAACAAATAGTGTACCACTTTCGATTTTAGTTGGTTGCATATCTTGTTGTCACCAAATAGTGAACCACTTCCGAATCTCAAGACTTAGATCATCGACTGTATTTCTTTAATAGCTGAACAATGTCCTAAGGTGGAAGAAATTACTGTAATTACTTGATTTGTTTTGTGCAAAATGCTGACTGTTGGAAGTATCTTTAGTCTAAATATTCTAGAGAGGAGGGGAGAGATGAGAGAAATAAGGAAAAATGGTGTAACTAAATCCCTTAATTGAAGGCACTGATAAAGAATTATGAGTCTTTTAAGGTGGAATGTATATAATTTGTAAGTAATCCTTGTTTAGGGCAGGTAATATACAAAATTAGAACACTTATAGTAAGTAAGTTTTAAATATTATATAAGAATGAAAAAAATCCCTTTTTGGCCTTAAGTGTAGGAAAACGGTTGTTGCACTTCAAACCTTTTGGCCTTAAGTGCATCTAAAGTGTAACTTCTCACTTCATGCTTATTTGCCTTAAATGCATGAATTAGTTATACTTCATACCTATTTGGCCTTAAGTGTATCTGAAGTGCAATTTTTTCGTTTTCGACCCAATAAGTCTGAAGTTGATCATAAAATGAATAGACTGACAAAAAAAAATTACAGAACAGATATAAGTTCAATTATAACCCCAAAATCGGGTATAAAAGCCGTTTTGGGCCTATTTACATCTGAACCCAAATAGCAAAAGGGAGACAGCCCATAATATTCGGCCCATGTGACCACCGAGCCCTCAGTCTTTTCACCATCTAAAGCTTTCTACTGCTCACTTTCAGCAAAAATGGCGTTAAGTGCAGCGATGCTACGGACCGGCGGGACCATCGCCGGCGTTAACTCCGGTCTCCGACGATTTCTTCACATCACGGCCCGACCTTCGCCTCTAGATAGCGTGGTTAATCAGCCGACGGCTACATCACCGTCGTTGGTTTTGCCTGAAAATGATAATAAGAACAACAGTAACAGTAACATAGGATATATGTTTCCAAATTCACCTGTCATTGGTGGGTCCATGGAGCTTATGGCTGTTCCTAAAAAGAAGGTTCGATTTTTTTTCCTTTGACTTTTGGCACCAAGATGAATTTCTTATAATAGTAAAAAAAATCTAAATTTAACTCAACCAATATGATTATCGTGAAGTTTTTCCCTAAAAGATATTGTGGGATTTTGCTTTGTGGCTCTTAAATTCTTGCATATCATGCTCATTTGGCAGATTAGGTTCACTATGTACTCATTTATCCATTGTTTCACTTGTATTTGTCATTGACCGGTCATTTTGGTTCTGTAGACGATCATAGTTGGGGAGGTTAGTACATTTGTTTTTTGTTTTTTTTTTTTGTATTACGGTTGTTCTGCATTTTATATAATATAGGACTGAGATGAGCTTAAATAGTGCAACATGAATAGTAAGGATTCATATAGCCAACCCCAACTTGCTTGTGATCAAGGCATAGTTGTTTTGTTGTTGTGTTTGTGTGAACTTTGAAGTTAATATTGTATAGTTGGCACTGGGCTATTGTGTAACTACAAGATTTCTCTAGAGGAATCTCAACTACTTTTAAAGCTATTTGGCATTTTGCATATAACATCAATCACTGCTGAGTAGATATAATCAATTCTTTAAAATCTTTCTCTGCGTGCTGCTTCCCTTATTTCGGTTCTTTTAGTTTTGTGTTCTCTCAAAAACATTTTACCTGGCACATACTAGGAGATATCCCTTTGGGTTGCGATATGGCATCTAGGAACTAAAGGTACTCTTTAATACTTAAGCTTGATTGGCTGTGTGGATTAGTTAAGTACATGTAGTCTCTAGTTAAACTTGAAGTTTAATCCATTGAATCCCTTAAGATTTCTGCTAATAGGATAGATTTATAGTACTGAAATCATAGGAATTATTGAATCTTTGCCTGTTCATAGCAATTAGAGTCAATATAAGCTAAATGTCTTAACAAATATTCTGAAGTTAGCTGCCACTTAGGACCGTTGTAAACACATTCGGCTGACTTTATGTGCTGAGTAGTAGCAAGGATGATACGCTTTCACACATTAAAGGATATTTATATAGACGGAAACTCCTCTCTCTTCTTGCTGCTGCAGTCTCTGTTCCATATTTTTTTCTTTTCTATCTTTTTTTCCCTTGAGGATCAATGATAGATCGGGATCTGATCCTTGTTCCATTAAATGCCATTGTTCTTTACTACACTAACTGACTAACCATTTGTGATGCTCTTTTCTTTGGTTGCGCATATTAACTAGGACTTTTTTAGATTTCCGTAGTCCGTTACATGTGTGCATAACATGAATACATGCTCTGAAGTTGTGTGGGGGGGATTGTTTGGATGTGGGATGGTGCTCTCTGGGAGGGGATGAGTTGAAGAATTTACATCTGACTGCATTTCTTTTATGGGTTGTGGTTGATGATGCAGGTTTCCCCTCACAAGAGAGGCATAAGGAATGGACCAAAGGCTCTAAAACCCATTCCAGTGATTATTCGATGCAAGTAAGAGCTTTTCCAGCAAAAGTAAACAAGTTGTATTTGAAATGTTTAAACTTGAAGCAAAATCCGCAAAGTGTCATTTAACCTGTACACTCTTGAATTTAGAAGAGCTGATTTGAATTTCTTGACAAAACATATATGCTTTTATGATCTCTGTAAAATGAAATTAACCTAGTTTTCAAGGGCAAGTTTTTATAATTTAAATATGAAAATACCTTAGCCAGTACAAAATTAAAACAAACAAAATAGAGCAATAGAGGAGGTTGCAAACCAATGAATCCAAGAAAGTTAAGAAGGAAATAGAGTATTCAGATGACAACTCTGTGTATTGCGTTTACACATTGGATTACTTAGCTTTTTTTGCCTTTGTTTCGTTGACGTTTTGTTACCTTTCTTTTGGATGTTTAATTAACTTTTTCTTTTTTCTTTTTATACTCCTGTAGTTCTTGAAATTTTATACTGATAAATGTATGGAAGCATTCAATGTGAGAACTTAAACCAAGGCAGTACTGTCTCATTGAAAAATTAACTGTTTGGAGACGTACAGTTGTCTCCTATTTGGTTCTTCGGTTTAAACTAAACACATTTTCAGTCCCAGTTGTCAATTGCAAGTCAGAAACATCTCTGATTAGCTTCAATTAGAAATGTGTTCTTTCCGGTGATGGCGTTGTTGCCTTATTATCAAAGTGCCATGTGTTGGGGGTGCATTGGTTTAACTGTGTTTTGAAGCAGATGACGGTTAAATTGTTTTAAAATCATACTGTACAGAATTCATCGATAACTATGAATGGAAAGCAAAATATTAGTCATGCCATCCGTAATCCTAGCATAAAAGTCATGAGTAGGTCATTCCTTCATAAAGTTGTTTGGTTGATTTTCTAAATAGATGAATTTTAAATTTTATGTGGTCTGAGGTGTATCTTGCTGAACTTAGCATACAAGATATTATGGGCATGATCTCTTAATGTGTTCTTGTTAATAATCTATCATTGTATCCTTGTTTTGCAATTGTACAAATTCCACTGGAGCTGGTATTTCAGAGTTTATAGTGATTATGATGCTTATCTTAGTCAGTAGTAATTTTATAGGCAACCATGATGCTTATCTATGTTTATACTTAGGAAGGCAATGGCATAAAATCTGATGTTTCCTTCTACTATTATCTATCAATTTTATTTGAAATATTTTTGACAGAAAATATAGAAAATCAGCATGTGCTCCCAATTCTTTCTGATTTTATTTATGTCCTCCAGTTTCCTTTTCCTTGTTTCAAGTACCACAGGTATGAATAATAACACTGTTGACAACATGTTGATGCAAACAACTTGCAGTGCTTGTGGTCGAGTCAAATTGCCACATTTCTTTTGTTGCAGTGGGATTAAGCAGAATCTTGGTGAAGAGAACAACTCGGCCGGTTGATCAAATTTAAGGAAACATCCAACATATCTAAATCCTTTTCTTTCTGGTAGAATCTTCAATTAGAAATGTGTTCTTTCCGGTGATGGCGTTGTTGCCTTATTATCAAAGTGCCATGTGTTGGGGGTGCATTGGTTTAACTGTGTTTTGAAGCAGATGACGGTTAAATTGTTTTAAAATCATACTGTACAGAATTCATAACTATGAATGGAAAGCAAAATATTAGTCATGCCATCCGTAATCCTAGCATAAAAGTCATGAGTAGGTCATTCCTTCATAAAGTTGTTTGGTTGATTTTCTAAATAGATGAATTTTAAATTTTATGTGGTCTGAGGTGTATCTTGCTTAACTTAGCATACAAGATATTATTGGCATGATCTCTTAATGTGTTCTTGTTAATAATCTATCATTGTATCCTTGTTTTGCAATTGTACAAATTCCACTGGAGCTGGTATTTCAGAGTTTATAGTGATTATGATGCTTATCTTAGTCAGTAGTAATTTTATAGGCAACCATGATGCTTATCTATGTTTATACTTAGGAAGGCAATGGCATAAAATCTGATGTTTCCTTCTACTATTATCTATCAATTTTATTTGAAATATTTTTCACAGAAAATGTAGAAAATCAGCATGTGCTCCCAATTCTTTCTGATTTTATTTATGTCCTCCAGTTTCCTTTTCCTTGTTTCAAGTACCACAGGTATGAATAATAACACTGTTGACAACATGTTGATGCAAACAACTTGCAGTGCTTGTGGTCGAGTCAAATTGCCACATTTCTTTTGTTGCAGTGGGATTAAGCAGAATCTTGGTGAAGAGAACAACTCGGCCGGTTGATCAAATTTAAGGAAACATCCAACATATCTAAATCCTTTTCTTTCTGGTAGAATCTTCAATTAGAAACTCTAGGAAAAACTCATATCATACCGCATTCTGTAACAATAGTATAGTTGTTGCAGCATATACTCAATTGCATGTTAAGTAGATAGCCTCTTTGGTGCTATTTTTTTTTTTTTTGGATAAGCAGGGATCTATTATATTATACTAATAATTATAAGGTAGTAGCTACATTGACAGAGTCGCCCAACGGGGCCTTACCTACTTGGCTATTACAAAGCCTTACCTACTTGGCTATTACAAAGCATTGAAAAGTCACGGAGGAC
The DNA here is from genome assembly GCF_000715075.1 of Nicotiana tabacum. NCBI lineage: Eukaryota > Viridiplantae > Streptophyta > Magnoliopsida > Solanales > Solanaceae > Nicotiana > Nicotiana tabacum. The sequence continues at coordinate 116,330,297 of NC_134095.1, read as the reverse complement.
ATTGTTTCCAAAAGAAGCAAGCTTAGTGCATGTATCCTTCCTAATATTCTTAACTAGATAGGTAGTAGCTTCATAATCAGTTGCTAAGACGACGATTACAAAATGTGGTGGATAGTTCAAAGTTCCGAGATCCTTGCCATTGTTTACACGAAGTTCCTTAGCCAGCTTGTGTGCTGGTTTGTTGGCCTCTTTGAAGTTGTGCTCCACTGTTTGAACTTTCACCTGGTGCATCAATAACCTACAATCATGAATAATATTGTTAAGTAAAGTGTAACCATGTTGTAGACAATTGATGAGATCTGTGGAGTCTGTCTCCACATCAATGTTGGTAAAACCCTATTCCCTTGCTAGTTGTAGGCCTTTCCTTAATGCCATAAGTACTGCATGCAGGGGAGATAGACCATATGAAGAGCCCTGGAACCCCAGCACCCATATGCCATTGCTATTTCTAAATAGATCACGAAAGCCACATGTGGATATTACGTTATTGAAGGAGCCATCTATATTAAGCTTAATATGGTTAGCAATAGGTTTTATCCATTTAACAGAAATAGGGATGCCTTGAAGCATAGATTCTTTTTCAGTAAGGAATTTGTGTTCAATTGCTAACTTGTAAGGATAGTATATGTACGCTTTGTTTGTAGTGTTGTTATAAAGGTTGTTATTCCTGTTTGTCCAAATATACCATATCTCAAAAAGGAGCATATCATGTCAATCTATGTGGCCCTTTCTTAGAGAAATGTGAGAGTTCACGAATATTTATCAATAATTGATTAGCCGAGTTGTAACCACTCGTGTTGATGCCTAACTGATGCTAGAATTCCTTGACTGTTGTGCATTAAGTAGGTTTTAATAGGAAGTTTGTTGTGGAGGCATTTTCATGGGAGGAATTTTATTTTGTTTGGACATTTTAAATCCCAAATTCAATTGAAATCTTGAGTTATGTTGGGGTGGTTGTCCAGGAGGGTATAGCAAGTTTACTAGAGAAAAACCCATTTGTGGTTAGTCACAATTGAAGTTGTTAGGAATGGTAGCTTTAATCTTGTTTAATAAAGAAGCATAGATTTGTAGAGAGATTTTTGACAAGTTCCACTAGTTGTTAACCCATAAGTCCTTAATAGAGAGTAGATTTTCATTCTGGCCTAAAGGACCGTGGATACATTAGTGTAATGGAGGACTTTGGTGGATCCAACAATTGTCCCATGCATTTAGAGGAGAGAGCTTGTGGGGGATCCAAGTAATCCCTTTACTACAAATCTCTCACCCTTGGATAATATTTTTCCAAATAAAGGAGCCATTATTACCATTATTTCCATTACCATGTAGTTCGTGGATAATCTTAACCCAAGGTGAGTGGGCATTTGCTAGAAGTCTCCAAGCAAGATTAGTTAGGTTAACTAAGTTCTTTTTTCTAGCAGAATAGATTCCTAAACCACTCTTTTCTCTGCATGGTGATAGTGTCCCATTTTATTAGGTGGAGCTTTTTGGAGGTAGAATTTGTGCCCCATAAGAAATTACGTTGAATTTTGTCAATAATTTCTAGGGTTTTGGAGGGCAGTAGGGAATATTGCATAATGTGGTTGGGGAGAGAATTTAGGCATGAGGTCGCTAAGGTGCATCTCCCAGCCATTGTAAGGCAATTCGATTTCCAAGCAGCTAGTCTGTTTAGCATGTTATTAATAACAAATTGAAAATCAGGCGCTCTAGGTTTGAAATTAGTAATTGGAAAACCTAGGTATTTACCAAAGGAGTGACAAATATTCATTTTAAGGACATTAGAAATGTTGTTGCAAACATTCCTAGGGCAGTGTTTGGACACAACAATTTTGGATTTTGCTCTATTGACGGATTGCTCAGACAAGGAGCAGAAGAGGTCAAGACAATGCTTAATATTATGGATGGTTTTATTATTAATTCTAGCCATTAAGGTAAGGTCGTCAGCAAAAAATAAATGCGATAACTGGTAATTATGTTTTCCTATGCTTATGGGGTCCTGTGTCTTATGTCAACATTATGGTTGATGAGAGTGGATAACATCTCCATACATAGAATAAACAGGTATGGGGACATAGGGTCCCCTCGCCTGATACCACGTTATGGAACAAAATAGTCAGTTTTGGAGTCGTTCACAAGGATTGCAATCCTTGAAGAGGTAATACAATTCATAATGAGCTTCGTAATATTGGGGGGGGGGGGGGAATTAAAGAAGTAAAGAGTTATGTAGATGAATGACCATTTAAGGCAATCAAAAGCCTTAGCTAGGTCAATTTTTAAGATCATATTATGATTTTTTTCCCCGATATTTGTTCATTTTGAGCAAGAGCTCTTGAATGATAATAGCATTGTCATATGCCTTTCTGTTTTTAATGAAACTAAATTGAAAAGAGCTAATGAGGTTGTTCAGGAACGGCTTTAATCGGTTAGAAATAATTTTAGTAATGATTTTGTAAACAGTGTTACAAAGTCCAATTGACCTAAAGTTTTTTAAATTGTTTGTATTGGGGATTTTTGGAATGAGGCATAGAAGGGTGTCATTAATACCTTCTGAAATTTTCCACTAGTGAACATCTTTACAGAGATTGATCACAGAGTTTCCAATTATGTTCCAATAATTTTGGAAGAAAAAGGAGTGAAGCCCATCCGGGCCTGGAGCTTTGTAAGGTTTAAAGGAGAAGCAAGCTTGGATAATTTCACTGTTTGTGAGAGGATTATCTAGAGGGGATAAGTCTATTTTATTGTAATTTTTTGGATCAGACTTTATAGATTTCCAGTCACTAATGGTTTGAGAGGTTGTGAACATGTGACTAAGATAATCCCTAGTGTGATTAAGGATGGCATGCGAATCATCTATCCAATTGTTATTCTCATCCTTAAAGAAAACTATTTTGTTTTTTCTTCTCCTATTAGTGGCCATAATGTGGTAGAATTTTGTATTCGCATCTCCATCGTTGAGCCATTGGATTCTATATTGGAGTTTCCAGTAGTCCTTTTCAATTTTTAGGACGTTATTATAATCAACTCTTAGAGTGACTTCTAAATTTTGAAGAAATAAACTAGAATAAAAATATGTGAAATTTTGAATACCTCTAAGCCTAGCTAAAATTCTGTTTTTCTTTCGTTTGAGGTCACCAAAGGTATTGTTCTTCCAGGTATTGACTAGGGATTGAAAGGAGGATGAAGCTGTTACAAAATGGTTACTAGACCATGAAGAAGCAACTAGATTCCTAAACTGCGGGTGCTTGCAACAAAAGGGTTCAAGACGAAATGGCTTTTGAAGGTTAGTGTATTGCTTAGGGATAAGATTTAAAAGTAACGGATTATGATCTGAGTGAGTTTTTGCTAGATGAGTTATGCTAGCATTTGAAAAAATTTGGATCCATTGCTCATTGCCAAATACTTTGTCAAGTCGTTCCATAATTAGACTATTGTTATGAAATCTATTATTTGACCATGTGAATCTAGTGCCCTTATAGCCAAGGTCAAGTAGATTACAGTGGTTGAGATTGAACCATAACTTACATGCACGTCTATGATTTAGTGATCTTCCTCCTAATTTTTCATTTGCTTTAAAAATGTCGTTAAAGTCTCCTCCCACAATCTAGGCCCCTTTGTAATTGTCAGAGATACTTCTAATATTATTCCACATAGCATCTCTAGAACTAACGTTTGTACTAGCATAAATTGAAGAGAATAGCCATTTGAATTTAGTAGGACATACCTCAATTGTTGCATGGATCTCCTGATTTCTCCCAAAATTGTGCACAAACACCTTGGCATTGTTCCATAGAATAACCATTCCACATGCTTGCCCATCCGCTGGAACTTCAATCATATCGGAGAAACCAAACTCATTAAGAAGAGACTCATGGGATATCATTCTTGTCTCAACCAGTGTCACTACACTTGGGTGATGGTGCATCATTAGATCCTTAAAATTCCTTCTAAATTCCTTCTAAAGTCTTCATTATTCCACCCCCCCTGTATATTCCAAATTATTATATTAACAGGACTTATCATGTTAAAATTTTGTGCATGAGAGTGACCATTAAATAACAAGTCCCTCGGGGTTGTTGAGCTTCTCCTCAGGGAGGGGATTAGAATTATTGCCCTGTTGCCCACTGTTGGGTCGTGAGGAGGACGAATGTCCATTGAACATTTGAGAAAGTTTGGAAGGCAAGTAAGTATGTGCCTCTTCTGTAGTAGAGGGCAAGTAAGTATGTGCTTCTCTAGTACTTCCTTGAATAGAAATATTTTTACCTCGTCTAAGTTTGACAATTCCTCTGTTCATTCCCCCGCTAAGTCTATTTGTTCGTTCACTTCTTCTTCTATTGGATTGCCTAAGTTTGGAGCTCCTGGAGGGTTGAGATTCATTTCCTCCATTGGCATTTGCATGTTTACATTCTGTGGTTGAGGTTGTGTTTGAGGGGGTGGAGCTTGATGTGGTGCCTCTCAAGGCATCAAAATAGGGTTGATGACAGTGAGTGCTTCTAGGGGAAAGAAGGGAAGGTCCAACCCTAGATTCTGAGGGAAGATTGGAACTGGATTGAAGTGGGGGGAGGGGGAGGTTCCAATGAGCTCTCATTTCCTCTACTAGGTTTTGATTTAGTTGTGGGACTAGTGGTTGCAAAATGTTGTTCACCCACACATGATTTCAATAGTTGCTCATTGCAAGATGGAGTCCCTCGGACACTAATTGTTCTAGGTCTCTTGGATTTTGAATCAAGATCACACTCTCTTAGACATTGATTGTGGCATTAAATACTAGACCCCTCACTATTAGACCTATTTCTATCCAGGACATGGGGTGATGGTCTTGTGGTAGTGGAGATTGGACAAAAATTAGTGGACGATTCTGGATTTGTAGGGGTAATGGTGGTTGTTCATGTTGGATGGACGCTGTTGACTGAGGATTTGGATGAGACGGTATCTTCTCCGGTTGTGTAAGGGAAGTCTGGCATTTTCAGAGTATTTGTTACTAACTAAAATAGGAGGGGATTGGGAGGAGGAAATGATTATGTCCAAGTGCATGCAAATTGGATGGTCTAGCGTATGAGATATAATAGAAGATCTTGCATGCAAATCTATTGGCATGTGTTGCATGTTGTTTACCATTTGGCCATCAAGAATAGGTTTTTGAGACAAGTGTAAATTGTTATTGAGGGGGTTAGACATAGTAATGGAGGGATTTAAGGGGTTAATGGTAGGGTTGTTTGGCAAAATCATATCTTGGTATGTCATAGGTAGAGTATTATTGCTAGAGTTATTTTTTATAAAGGAAGATTTGATAGAATCAATAGGAGATTTTTTTACTAGACATGTCTAAAATCCTACTAAATGCATGCAACGTGTTTTTGTTTTTCATTAACAAATTATAATTATTCAGATTATTATTTTGTGAAACCATGGACTCTTGGTGCAACATGGAAAAACGGTTTTCTAGAAGAAAGCCTTTAGGATTATTAAGATTAGAATTTTTCTTAGGGTTGGTTTCCTGGGCATAAGATCTATTGCTATGGTAATTTGATATGGTATTATTATCCTTACTAACATACTTAAACTTTTGAGTGTTGATGTACTTACCTGTGGAAGCATTAAATAATTTGACACTTATACCAGCCTCTACTGGAGAACCTTTGTCCACCATTGTTGTTGGCTTTCTTGAATTCCTTGGTTTTTGGAAGGTCACGGCTTGCCAGCCATTTTCCACTTGAGGCATGTGTGACTCTACATCTTCGTTGTGGCTTGGGGCAGCCTTCTCATCAATAGTATCTTCTGACATGGGCTTTAATGAGCGTGAACAATTTGCATGAGTATGGCCTAGGAACCCACACCTTTTGTAAAGAAATTATCTCCCTTATATTCTATGGACTGTTTACGATCATCAATGTAAATAAATTTTGTCACCGGTTGGTTCATGGATAATTCCATGCACATTCTGGCATATCGACCCCTTAAGGTTGTTGATGTGCAAGCATCTATTTTTTTCAGCAGCCTCCCTATTGAGTTTTCAATCTTTTGAAGAATAAAGCTATCACAAAATTCTGTTGGAAGATCTGGGAAACGACGCCAAATTGCAACGTAGGATTGTTTTGCCTCTGATGGCACAAAATTTGGTACCCATGTATGACATTGATTCTTGGCGTAATACATACGGAGACACCTAAAGTTGGCACGATCTTTCACTTAGACACTTAAACTAGACCTCTTTCCAATTAGACACGTTTCTTAGACAATTCTCATACCAATTAGACACGTTTTTTGCTGGCTTATTAATTAACCAAGCGCGTGTTCTGCAATCTCCGTCTACGTGGCAAAAGTAACCATTATAAATCGTGCCACATCATTTTATTTGTCCACCTCACTGTCCACCTCAGCTATATAGTGTTATTTCCACTAAAATACAGATAACTAGCCCTAAACAAACATCTGTGGTACCGTGTCATCAACAGGAAGAGAATGAGCAGAGGAATCGACAACAACAATAGGAGGAAGAAGAAGGCGGAAGACGACGAGGTTGAAGAGCTGCTGCGGGCGGCAGAGGATGACGTATTCCTCAAGCTCTGCCTCAATTCCCATATGGCTCGTGGTTCTTCCACCCAATTCATCGATCCAGATCTCGATCAACGTTTCCGTGCCCCCAAATCCAAGCAAACCCCCCAAAACCAAAAACCCTATTCCCCAACAACCATGTTCAACCTCTACAGCTTCCGATGTTAACTTGTTTCCCAGATTTGCAGCTCTCAAAAGCTCTCTTCCCGCTTATTCTTCTTCGGCTAACCAACTGGTTGCGGAGGAGAATGAAGAGGATGACGATGAAGTTGAGAAGGTGATTAAGTGGGCCATTGATGCTGCTAGGCTTGACCCTTCACCTCCCTCTGACACTGATGAAGATGAAAATAGTGAGGATGATGTCAGCTAAGCGGAAATGATTTATGAGTGTGTGTGGTATCCTTTTTGTTTTCTTCCAATCACAAATACTCACCTTTTCGTTTTCGGCTGAATTTGAATCTAGTATGGGATTCGAAAGAAGAATAGCGATTTGAGTCGGAGAAGATGACGGAAAGTGGAGGAGGCAATGATGAAAATGGTGGTGGACATAAAGAAGAAGAAGGAAATAAAAAAAATCTGTTTTTTGGGCTTTTCACGCGCCCATATTGGGTGAAACTCACTTTATGTTCCAACTCAGCAAGAAGTGTTTAATTGGAACAAAGTTCATGTAACGTACGTGCTCAATAAGAACTCTCTTAAGTTCAGGTGTTTAAATGAAAGATCGTGTCAACTTTAAGTATCTCCGTATGTATTACGCCTAATAAAAAGTGTCCAAAGATGAACCATGGGCCATTTTGCATGATTGAATGTATGTTATCTTTGTTCTGTAGTTTTGCAATATTGTAGTCTTCCCCAAGGTCAATTAAGGGAAATTTTTCCTTTATTTTCCACATATCTTGAACCTTTTTCTTTAGGATTCGATGAAGAATTTTTTTACCTTGGAGTTTGATAACAATTGAGTATTTGCAAGGTAAATACATGTGGGTTTTGTCCTCTTGTGAGAGGGTAATTTTTTTGTCCAGTGTAGTTAGAGGATTCATGATTGAAGTATCCAAGGATGTAGATGGTAAGGTTTCAAGAGGATCAATGTTGATATCCATATCTCCCCCCCCCCTCCCTCCCCTCCCTAATTAGTTTATCCTTATATGAGATAGTTTGAGTTTGAGGATGAAAATTATTATTATTATTGATAATGTCTGGCAGTTTAAGGGGAATCATTAGTAGAACCATTTCGATGGTAGGATGATCTGCTTCCATGGAAGGATGAGTGTAGAAGAAGAAGGCTTTTTCTTTTAGTAGGTTAGAGAGAAGTTCCAAGCATGTCTTTACTCAACTTGGTGCTAATTACTTTAGAATAAAGTAAACTCAATAGTCCTATAAACCTATCTTGGTAAAGAAATAATACCAATTCTTAGCCCTTCCTACCAGATGCTCAGTAGCTAGCTCTAGCTTTTTGTAGGGGGTCTAAAATTTTTATGGAAGTCATCATCATCAGTAATTAGCTTTTAAGTGATCAAATTGCGCAAAAATTAACACCATAATAGTTGTAAAAATTGTGCGGGATAGCCACTTTTTAATATGGTATTAAGTTTTTATCCAGTATTTTTAATGTTGAACAAAAATAGTCACTACTCTATTAAAATTATTACGAAAAGACGTTTTTACACAACACTCATGAAGTTAAGGATACCATGTCCCTAATATTTATACAACACTCATAAAGTTAAGGACACTATGTCCTTAACATTTACGCTGCACATATGAAGTTAAGGACATGATGTCCAAAAGTTTAATAAAGGTGCAAATACATGTCACTTTGTCCTTAATATTTACAAACACACACCATGTCCTTAATATTTACACAACACTCATATCTAGCACATGGGTATTTTTGTCTGAGTGGGTAAAATTTATTAACCACTAGCTAAACAGTAAATACATTTTAAACAGTAACTAAAACGTAAAAATATCTCTAATTAGTGGCTAACTGTGCACTTCCCCATAATAATTTGTATTCTCTTCCATCCAATGGCAAGAGGAACATCCGCTGCCATCAATTTCTTCAAAGATTCTAAACAATTAAATGCAAAGGCATTCTACATCCTTTATTCCCCTTAAAATTCAGGTGTTTTGTTTTTGCTTTATTTTCTTAATCTCATTTTTACTTATGTAATCAGACAAAGGGTGTAAATTTTTTACTATTTCATGGAGAAAAGAAAAGTTCAAGAGAAAAATATTCTTTTGGCCCTAGTTAAAGAAAAAAATGTACGTATTATTTTTCTTCACCATTTTGCTAGTTTGTCAGCTGTAACTTGCTCAAAAAGGAAAAGAATCTAGCTTGCTACTCCATTTTCAACTTTGAATGTAAGCATTATAATGTTTTATGTTAAATAAAATTATAGGTTGTTATATAATTTTATAATATAACAGAATGATTAGGGTAGATTTCTTTTTAAATAAAACCGAAATGGAATCATAATTAATATAAAAACGTAATTTATATATGAAAAATATTGAACCGTAATTTATATATGAAACATATGGTTTAAGTTTAAAGTAACAACTCATTAAATTCTTTTTCTTTAGCGATAAGTGGCAAGCCACAAGGTATTGGATATCTTTCTTAGATTTTTCTATTTAATATTCTGATAGATTCTATTCTTGAGTCGTAACCTGACTAATATCTTTTAACTCGTGTGATTTATATTTGCTTGTCTGAATTTATTTACGTTATTGTAAAATAGTGGGATGGATCTTTATTGTGGTCATCTTTCATATCCCCTCAATTCATTACTTTTTAAAAAGTAAAATGTGTAGTGAGTTTTGCGTAAGTTCTATGCAAGTCTGCATATTATCGCGTTCTACCAGCGATCCTTGCATGATATTTAAAAAGACTAGTCTTAGTATGCGTGCGTTGCACGTATGCCTAGCGTGAATCAATAAAATATATGTATAAAAAGAACATGTAAATTAAGTTTTAAAATATGTGACTAGCGTCAAGTAAAGAACACGCAAAGAGTTTTAAAATGACTACATTAAGGTAATATTTTACAATAAATAATTTAATATGCAAAAAAATTAAGGAATTTGTCATTTGTTAAAATGAATATATGAAAAAAATGACAACTCACTTAATATCATTTTTTGTCTTATATTGTTTCACCCTTATTGCGTAAAGTTTGTATTTTTACCAATTTAACTTTTAATACTATATTATACAACAAAATTTTATGAAACTTTAAAAAAAGTGATTTTTTTAATTTTCATTTTTGCAAATTAGTTAATTCAAAGACATTTTACCAACCAATCTCTTTCTTTATATTCTTAAAATTAAAATATTTTGTTAATTAAGCTTGATAGTTAAATTTTAGAAATTTTGGAATTAATGAATTTTGAGATTACTCCCAAACATGGTTTAATAAAAAAAACTTTAATTAATTTAAATTTTTGAAATATTAGAGAAATAATTAAATAATTATTTTATTGTTTACAAAAATACTCATAACCTTAGAAAAGAACTCCTAAACTTGAAAAAACGAAAAAGAAAATAATGTCTCCTAAGCAAAGAAAAGAAAAACAAGGACTACTAAACTAATACTCGTAAACTTTGAAAGAAGACGCCTAAAACTGCTAAATCTAAATGGTTGATATGAAGGACCCCTAATATTGGAAGGAAATTGAAAGTACTGGATTTTATATTAAAATTCTAACATTAGAGTAATAATTTTTGATTATTCCAAATATTAGAGAAATAGCTAAATGACTATTTCTACATATTAGAAAAATAACGTAAATTATTATTTTATCTAATGTAAAAATGTTTTTTTACAAGATAATAAAGAGGAATCTTACCTCAATGCATAACAGATAGGAATATATAACTTCTAAACTTCTTGAAAAATTACTTCGTAGAAATCTTGGGCATGTCATAAACGGCTAATATTAAGTATATGTTAAAATAAGCAAAAAAGAACTAAAATCGTACAATAAAATAATACTCAGTTACTTAATTTTCATACCATGTTTGTTCTTGCTCCAAATACTCAAATTAAAGTAGTTCCAGAGGAGGATCAATCTCAACTTAATGATCGACGAACTGATGGCAAATAAATCGCTTCATGATAGATACAAGCAATATTACCTTTGGCCTAGAACAGTGGAATAATTCTAAAATTTAACATTGATTCACCTTTTCCTTATTCTAAAAATTAGGTTGATGAATGTATTAGCCAACCATAATAGTGTTCACGGAGAACAAAGAGTTTTTGACCTCTTTAATAGCGATACTAAATAGTAATAAGTTTCACACCTATATTTTTTATTCCTATTTTCCTTTTGAACCTGCACAATTTTGACTTCTTTTTCATAGAGAGAATATATAATAAGTTTCCTATTATAATATCCTATAATTATTTAATTTCCTTTTTTAACCTACGACAATCCCTCTTCGTATGGGATATCTATTTTTATTTGGGGAAGTTTCCCACTAATTTTCTTCTTCTTTTTTCCCTTTTCTCCTTCGATATTTTTTTTTTTTTGCTATAAACTTAATTTTTTATTTGTATTTACATTTTTATCCCATTTAGAGTGCACTTAACGAAGGGTAAATATGACGAACGACATTTCGCTAAGGGCCTTTGTGCTTTTAATATAACTAGAAATGTTGGTATTTGACAAAAATGTTTTTCATTAAATCTATAAACTTGTGTTATTTTGGAAATTATGAATGAAGTTGTTAACGGGATGAAACGGAAGTTGTAACGAAATACATTCAGAATTTGATTATTGGAGTACATCTCCTCCTTATTCATGAATTAATTTGGGTAGAATGAAATCTAACAGGCTTGCTCAGTCAGGTTTACTCGGTTAAGTGATCACGCCCAACCATGGCTTATAAAAAGGATATGCGAACGTTGCAAATATAATCTGAGTATTTCGCCCAGAGTCGAACCCACAAGGAATTAACCTACCAATTACTCTTGTCAAACTCACTAAATTCTATGTAATCAACTTTCCAAACGTTTTGAATAACAATTGAGGATGTTTCTACTAACTAAGACTGACTGTAATTAAGCAAAGAAAGACTAACTATGATTAAGTTGTAAACAATTAAGAGAAGGATCTAAGGTTATGATTTCCTCTATTGATGGAATCCCTTCCGGTTATGTTTCACATAGATTTCACCAAATCATCTCTATCAATCATGAGCACTCCTATTACCGTAAATCTCTCCCGAGTAATCACGTTAATTTACTAGACGCACTCTCCTGAGATACGCTAGCTGGCTTTGTTTATTACAGCTCACTTTAGATTGCACCCAAGACTTCGTTATCCCTAATCCCGCCTTTAAACCCGCAGTTATTGATCCCTCATATACTTTGGGAGTGGTGTTGTTCAACAATTACCTAAATATGCACTCTCTCCCGAGTTATGCACACTATAATAGGCACAACTAATTGAGAATCCAATCAATTAACTATAAGAAGAACATAGTTGAACAAATAGAGATTAAACCAGGCAAATTATATTAACATAACAAGATGTTCATCCTTCAATAGGTTCCATCAAAACCCTAGACTAAATATTTAGCTACTCATAATCGTGTTCATAATTTCCCAAATAAATTGCATAATTAAATTACAAAGCAAAGATGAAGGAATGAAGAATTTGATGCCAATCTCCTCCGGAAATTGCTCCAAACGTTTTCTCCCTTCCGCAATAGCCTCCCTAGGTTTAAGATATGTCAAAAGCCTTCAAAATGGAATTTTTACATGTATTTTACCAAGTAGGGTCAGGCCTAGACGAAAAAACGCTTTCCTGCACGAACTAGGAACTAGCTCTATAAAATTTGATCAGCCGCGCCGCAGGCTACGCCGCACCATGCGGAGCGGTAGTGCATTTTATCTGCAGCCTCATTTTTTCGAGTCAGGCTCAATTTTACACTGTTGTGCCTCGCCTTGCGGCGCAGCAGTGCAATTTTCTCAGAGTGAACTTTTTTCGTCCTCTTTTAACATCCAGTCTTGGTACATGACCTCCGAACACGATCTCGGTTTATGTATTGGGCTTTTACTCAGACTTCAAAGCTCCAAATTGATTAATTTAGCTCCAAATTAACTTTTGAGCTCCAGATCGCTTCCTGCAAGGCATAAAACCGTACTAAGTGTAATTCACTTATCATTTGAGCTCAAACGCACATAAAAATGCAATCATTGGAATGAAATACCACGGCTAAAACACGGGTTTCTAGCCTAACATCAACACCCCACACTTAGACAATTGCTTGTCCTCGAGCATTTGAACTACACCGCACCTAGGGACAACCGTTCATCAAACAACCTCCCTGATACACCATGCCAAGAATAATTAAAGTGGACTGAGCACGTTATCATAACATCCGACCCTCAAGCTTCGACTCAAAAGTACCATGCATTAATCACTCACCCACTTACTCTCACATAGAGGTCAATGACATTACCTGTCCTTCATGAATCAAGTGCCCTCACACAACAAAAGAGAGTAGTCCCACACAATAAAATTTAAGAATATTTAGGAACTCGAGATAGAAAGAATTCACTCACTCTGAGAAATCACATTCATATTCCACAAAAGATTCACCATAGGCTTGCCCGTAGTGTACTACTCTACTAATCGAGCTCATTCAGTCTAGGATCAAGTAGGACTTTATTTGGTTGTAATGTAGGCTGAGGGACGGGTAGGATATACTTAGACATAAGAGTGACTTCACCTCCCTAAGCACTTTAATATATACACTTTAACATTCAAGCCCATGCTTATGTCAAATCAAAAATCCACCTTCTCATCAATGTATATTAACTCCAAAACTTCTTTAAGCACTAGCACAATTATATCAAGAGTCACCACTTATCAAAGAATTTTTTTTCTCACAACAATACAACTGTTTTTTCCTTTTTTTTTATTCATGTGGCTCTTACTTTTTCAAAATAGTGCACCTTTCTCCTTATTTCATTAGTTCCAATCAAAAGCCAAACCAACCACCCCACACTTTAACTTTTACCCAGTTCATAATAATTCAAGTGCTCATGAGAGGTGAAAAGGTTCAAATAGATGGTTAATTCAAATAAATGGGTAAGGCTTGTAATGTGGTTGCCAAAGAAACAGGATTACAGGCTCAAAGGGGTTAACTATGATACCTCACAATTAGGTGGGTAATATATATATGGCTCAACAAATAAATGCCTATATCACTTCCAAGACTGAACAAAACTACTATTTCGCTTTGCAAACACACGGGGCAAGTCCTAGACATCAAATGCAATGCACAGAATAACACAAAACCTTACACACACATGGCACATAACACACTCAGGATTTGACTCATCAAGACACTCTAGTCAAAGAAATTGAGCAAAGTTAAGAACATACAATTTAAGGTACTTATACAAGAATCAAAAATTGAGCCTAGGTGTCACAACTAAGGCCCTTACCACTCTCAAGGCATATACAATCAAGGGAAATTGATCCTTCAACTTAGCTTCCTAACTAAAGATTCTTAATTCCTAAAAAATATAAAGATTTAACTACACTCGGTTCAAGAAAAACCCTTGGAAAAGAACCGCGGCACAAAGAAAAACCAAGAGAGAATTGTTACACTACCTAAAAGAAAGAAAAAAAAATAAAAGACATATTTTTGGATTTTTTTTCTCTTTCTTTCGACTCATTTCCCTCAAGAAATCAGTCGACAATATCCATCGTCGGGAAGCGTCGACTACATACTTAATTACTAACTATTACAGGCCCGATAGAACTCAGAATTATAGTTTACAGACCAATTGTCTAAGAAAGCAAGAAACAAACAAAGAAAAGTACAAATACAATCAAATAGGAGCACCCCACCCCACACTTAAGAGATTGCATTGTCCCCAATGCAAAGCAGTAAAATCAAGAGTGAAAAGGGTACTCCCTGAGGCCCAAGTCCTAATCATCAGCACCCTCGAAGATGCGCAAATACTCCTCATCATCTGAGGGAATAGAGTTCACATCTTCATCGGGTGGAAGCTGTCCTCCTCTCGCCAACCCCAACCACTGCTGAGTGATAGCAGAAAGGGGGTGATCTTGCTGCAACTCTTCCAAGTCAGCCTCCCCACGATCATCCCGAAGGTGCAAGTCAGAAAACAGTAGCTGTAGAGTCTCCTCAATGCAGACCATCCTCTGGTCTGAGTTAACAGCCGCAGTAGGGGGGTCGATCACCGCCGTAACATCAAAGGGCCTAATAAGGTAAGATACTGAAATAGTCCTGTCATAGTGGTACTCCTCATCCACAAGGTATGCTCACAACAATCGAGTGATCATACTCGGGTAATGTAGACGGCGAGCCCCAAGTGGTCTCACTTTAGCCATATGCTCAAGCATGATTTTACCAAGGTCGAACTGCATCCGAGTCAACAAGGCATAAATCAAACACACCTTCAGGTGGGGTACATCAATGTCACTTCCAGTCGGCGTGATCCTGGCATTAATCAACCGCAACAGAACCCTGGCTAGCCGCTGGAAAGTTGCCTTTTTCATATCTTTTTGGAATTCATTGGCATCTCGTGTCCATGCGACAGAAGAGTCAACACTATATAACAGGCAGCGGATAGACGGATAGTCTGGTCGACGGAGAAACCTCTGAAAGAGCTTGTGGGAATGCTCTGTGAATCCCATAATCCGATTGATCACCCGGGAGGAGAATGGAATCACTTTACCCCTTACATGCACTTCGTAAACAGCATCCATGTTGGGTTTAGGTTTCCAGTTAGAATAAGTTCTTTCACTAGGTTCACATTAACCGCATCATACGGACGGAACAGACTTTCGAAACCCAAAGCCCGAATGTTGTTGTAAATTTTACCATATTTACGGGCCAACTTCCCATCGTCAATAGCAACCTCAGGATCCGGGTTGACTAACGGGACAAATGTCTGAAACCAACATCGAGCATGGGTGGGGACAACCCGTATACCATATTTTCATGTTGGCACCACATCCACATCAGGGTCAATGCGCTCCTCTTCCTCTAATACTGGGGCGGGGGAGGTGCCCGTCTCCCACCACGATGGCTGCTAGAAGCAACCTCAGACGAACCAGTGTTAGAGCGTTTGCTCGGGCGGTGTGACATTCTCCCTGCACAAGACGAACAATATTAGCCAAGACATGAAAACCCAAAACAAAACCAAACGGGGTAACCACCCCACACTTATGTTATTGGCATGTTCACAAGTAAAATGTATATCAGGGACTCCGACTACCCCGATGAAGTGCGCCACAAGCAATCAACAATCCCCCCAACCACCATCATAATAGTACAACTCCAAAATCATGGACTATACTAGTTAAACATACAAAATTAAGAAGCTAATCTAGTAACTACGAAGAGAAATAAAAGAAGTTATACTAATGCGCTACTAACAAACTTCACAAAATAAAACACACCACTACACAAGCATAAAGCATGAATCGAATATACCAATTAGCACCTAGCACACATTTTCTCATAGCAATTATGCTCCACCAAGCTACAATGTCACTTTCTATGTCATTGAGGCATTTAGACAAACACATGACATTCACCAAAGTTACCTCACAATTTCAACTTTAATTCTTCCAATATTACTACACAACCATACCAATCAACCATCCTACCACCACCACAATGTAACAATGGCACAAAGTGCTCCAAATTTGCACAAATACACGACTAATTTTCGGCCTTTAAGGCACCTCCGCACAACTTCACCATAAAATTTTTTTATAGGCCTCAAGACATGCTAAAAATCTTCCACAAGGATAAGCACAATGAAAACCCAACAAGTTAGGCACCAATCATGGCCAAAATAAGCAATTAAATTAAAAAAATTAATTAGCACCAATACACTACTTAGGGTTTAGTTGAAATTAAACTATACTACTCATTACACTAACTTACTTAAAGAAACGAGAAGAGAGTAGAGAAACTTACCTTGAGGAAGAATGGAAGGGATGGGATGTGTGTGTGGGAAGGAAATTTGAGAAGAAAAGAGAATGGGGGATTTGGGGGAAGGGCTTCAGCGTTTAGAGTGAAAGAGAAAAAGGAACAAGGGGTTGGGGAGTCGCTGGTCAGAGAGTGTAAAAAAAACGCTAATTTTTTTTTAAAAAAACTTGTACTGCCGCGTCGCATGGTGCAGCGTCCCATATGGCGTGGTAGTGGAAAGTAGAAGAGTCCTTCCCTTTTTGTCTCTCAGACCCGTTTGACCTGGCGCAGCTCCCCACGCGGCGCGGTAGGCCATTTTTCATAGAGTTCGATTTATTTTTGACATTTAGCTTCCGGGTTGCACCCCGGCTCTATTATGTACTTATTTTATGTCCAATTCATGTTTGTACCTGCCCAATTAAGTCTCATAACTCCTAATTCTAATAATCCTAAACTACAATTATGGGTTAGTGAGGTTAACAATTGGGTTGCCTCCCAATAATCGCCTGATTTAACGTCGCGGCACGACACAGATGTGAGCACGTGATTTTTGCTCTATATGAATTACTCCAACAGATTCAAAACAACATAATTTCTTTCAGTGTTTGCAATTTTGTTGGATTTCGTGGCATTTCCTGTTAATTATTTGCATTTGTCTGTGCACGTTTATTTTATTTAATTCATGAAAAATACGAAAAATATGTTGCATCCGCATTTAGGATTTAACTTTATATTTTTAGATTAGTTAGTAAATTAGTTTGTTTTATAAAAATGAAAATCACAAAAAATAATTCATTTTGCATTTTTACTTTTTAATTTTGAATTGTATAGTTTTCTTTAAATTTAGGATTTAATTAATTATTGTAAATACCATGACGAGTGATTAATCTAATTGGGTAGGTTAATTTAGTTTAAAAAATTTTATTATTAATTTGGGTTTTATTTTAATTTTGGAAAGAAAAGAATTTTGAAATTGAAAAAAGAAGAAAAAGAAAGAAGAGAAAGAAATCCAGATCTGGGCTAAAACCAATTTAATTGTCCCAACCCAAATGATAATCACCCAATACCCGGCCCAAACCACCCTAACCCGGTCCGGTTCCCCCCCCCCAAACCAAACGACGTCGTTTCATGGGCAACAGATCAGGACCGTCGAGGTTTCTTAATCGGACGGTCCTGAAGCCCAGGTCCCGTAGTATTTAAATGTCCAAACCTGCCCCCCACCCCTCACTCATCTCCCTCACAACCCGCCCCTGCAAACCCTAACGATGCTGCCCCTAAATCCCCCCACCACCGGAGGCGGCGCCACCACGAACCGACCCCAAATTAACACCAAGTACCTTTCTCAACTCCCCCAGTCCAAATCTACAAACACTTTCCATCGAACAAGCCCAGAACGTCTCGAATCTTGGATTGAAAGAAAACCCTAGTGCCGCCCATGTGTTCTCTGATGGCGGCGGTGCCTCGGTTCGACCCCAAAATCATACCCCTGAACCCCCATCTCTCCCTCACTCTAAATCCCCACTTAGATTCCCTCAAATCACCCCGGAACTCTCCGAATTTCAAATCTGAGTTCGGACCCTAAATATTCTGTCGAAGCTATGGGCATGCATGACATTAAGCCTCCGATTTGCTCGAGTTTGAAGTCTGATTCAACACGAATTGATGCTGCTCATTTGTTCTTGACAAAGAACAAGTGATTAGCATCAGTTCCGTTTAAATCAAGGTGTCCGATGCCATTTCGGGTTTACTAGGTTAAGTTTCTTTCCCTTTTTCTTTTCTATCTGAGTTTACCTTCTGGTCCTCTTCTTTTCTTCTCCCTTTCTTTAAGTTTTTTTTACCTTGACTGAAATTTGAACAAAATTCTGAACCTAGCTTCTCTTAAGATTGATTTTGCGTTCGTATTTGTTTTATTGGCTTTTCAGCTTTCTTTTTTTTCTTTGAAGTTTATGGTCTTGTTAATTTTCATTAGTGCCATGCTTAAATTTCTCATTTTTGTCTTTGTTTTGGTCACTAAGCTTAATTAGTTAGCTTAATTAGTTCCCCGCTTGTTTGTGATTGTTAATTAGTTGATTTGTTTGGGTTTTAATTTTTTTGAGTTCGTTTGGGTTTCGTCTTTAGGCTCTGAGATCAGTCTAATATCTCATGTTAAAGGCATTATGTTTGGCCTGAGTCTGAGCCCATGTCTAGTTAAGCATTGAGCCCGTTTGGGGAATTCAAAGCCATGTTCAAGTCTGGTCGGGCTTAAAGGTAAAATACAGGGGTAATAGGGGTAAATTGGGTAAGTCACTTAAGGGAATCTTGCTATAACAGACTAGGAAGTTTCTAGGAAGCTGGGGAAGGGGTTGGTTCTGATTTTCTGTTCTTTTAATAAGGGTATCTAAGCTATAATGAAAATTAAAAAGGGTCAAATGTGCAAAGACTAATATCTGAAAGCTGCCCTAATAACTTGCCTATAAAGGCAGCTTTTCTTGCCTTTCAAGGCAGACCTAAGAGACTGGAAAGAGATAAAAAATTCTGAGAGAACAAAAACAACTGAGAATTCTGAAACTGCACTAATTTCCAACATATTTCTTTGATAAAAACTGATATAATTCTGTGTCAGCTGGGGATTTCTGACCTTCCTTATTAGTTAAAATCTCTGAAAGTTTCACATCTTGCACTTGGGTGGGGAGATGGTTTGATTTTTGGTTGTTCTGGGTTTCAAGCTGTTGTGGGATCACTGTTGCATTGATACTGCTGTGCATTTTGTTCTGCTGTTATCAACTGCTTCTTCACCTCTTTTTCCCTTTCAATTTCCAGGTATGCTTTTGAAACTTGGATGGAACTGAAACTTGATTGAGCTGTGTATTAAGATCTGTGATCCAGTTGGTTTCAAATGAAAATATCAGTCCTTGTTGTATTAAATTCTACCCTGTTATCATTTATGTTTTAGTCTAGCTTCTTATGTGCATTTCATTTTGTTTTAAGGC
Organism: Nicotiana tabacum; assembly: GCF_000715075.1. Classification (NCBI taxonomy): domain Eukaryota; kingdom Viridiplantae; phylum Streptophyta; class Magnoliopsida; order Solanales; family Solanaceae; genus Nicotiana; species Nicotiana tabacum. Next base: position 116,310,809 of record NC_134095.1, on the reverse strand, counting down.
TTGGATCTGAGTTTGTTTAAATGTAGTTGATTTAAAGCTATTTAGGTCTCTTAATGTGTATTAATTAAAGACTATGGTCTAATTTAATTAGCAACATTTGTCTGGTTGTTGGAGTGTTTTTTGTCACAACCATGGTGTGAATGTACGTCAATTTAGATTTTGTTCTAACAAATTTGATACAGGTTGCGCTCTCTTTCAATCTTGTTAAGTTTTTTCTTGTATAATTTGAGGTCTGGATCCCGGATTGTATGACTTATCACTTAATCCTGTTTTCTATTCATGCACTGAGTTCTGAATATGTTTTGCATTTGGTTTAAGGATTGTCAGCACTCGCCCAAACCCAGAATTTCCTTGAATGATAATTGGCTTCAAGTATATTTGCTGAATCATGTTTTGGGCCATCATCATTGGCCCAATTACAATTGCCTTCGTTTCGTGACTAGGCTGCCCGGCTGGGCTTCCCTTTGAGCCCAGTTACCTCTCACGTAGAATCAGTAGTAAGGGGGCACATATAATATGGTTTTAGGCTGGGCCAATGCTTATTTTTCAAATAAAGAGGCCATATGAGTCCAAGGCAGACTCAGGCCCAAATCACGTTAGATATTTAGAAGTTCAGCTTTAGTTAACTTACTTAAATAATCAGTGATTCACAAAATGAAATGTCAGTCTAATTACGAGTCCCATGTATTTTCAGCTGATGGATATCTAATGGTTTGTCTTATTTTGTAGCTAATTTGGGCCATAGTACAATCACAACTCTCTTAGTGTTCTAGATAATTAAGTTTTTTAATTGGTGGAAATGAGTCATACTAAATAACACACATGGCTTATGGTCCTCTAAAGTTTAGTTCGAATTCCCTGTTTAAATTGGAATTGAGGGGTCATGCCAAATAAAATCTTCAAATGCATGGCCCTCGCTTAGCTAATATTTTAATCCTTAGAATTCGAGGCGTATCATTTAGCGAATTTTCCATGGCCCTCGTAAAGTTAAAAACGCGTAGTTGCTTTAGGGCGCGTTATTTAATAATTTTACTTTATTAAACTCGGGTGCGCATTTCATGTGATCCAAATCAAATCTTAAAACATTGAATAAAATATGTTTAGGATTGCGGGTGCATTTCATGTGGCGCGATCCAAAGATGTGTTTTAAGCGACATTTAATCTTCTTTAAAAATTAAATAAAGGCGGTTAAAAGTTAAAATTTGCACATAGGTTTATAATCATTAAAAAATCAGATAATAGGCCAATTATAATAGTTAAGCGACCGTGCTAGAACCACAAAACTTGGGAATGCCTAATACCTTCTCCTGGGTTAACAGAATTCCTTATTCGGATTTCTAGTTCGCGGACTGTTAAACAGAGTCATATTTTCCTCGATTCGAGATTCAACCGGTGACTTGGGACACCATAAATCATCCCAAGTGGCGACTCTGAATCTTTAATAAATAAATCATGTTTCGATCGTCCTTTAATTGGAAAAACTCCCTTATATTTATGCCCTTTATGGGGTGTAATAAAAAGGAGGTGTAACAGCTCTGGCGACTCTGCAGGGGACCGAACCCAGAATCTCTGGTTCAGGGTTCAAGAATTCGAGCCTAGAATAATTGTTATAGTTGGCTGTATCCATTATATGATTTTGTTACATGATTTGGGCCTAATGTGCTGATTGATTGCTTTTATCGCTTTGATATTCCGTGGACTGTATATAAACTGTTGCGAAATCCCTCTTCTCTCTGAGTCTTCTAAATAATGAAGAAGTGTGCACTTCGTGTGACTTCTTTTCTATTAGAGTCATATTCTAATTTTAGAACAAGGTTCGGACAAGTTGCAAAGCCGGTGAAGCTTCTGTATTCCCGGTATGCTGCCCCCCTCGGCTCGAGTTGTCCGCTCGAGTAAGCCAGGTCTAGAACAAATAAACCCAGGTTTAAACCTAATATAACAAATACCTCATGCCGGATCCCTAGTAGGAACGTTTGTTTGCATCATGTGCATTTTGACTTTGGAGACTCGACACAGGGGTTGGGTCTGTCTAGGACAGGTGCACCTGAAACAAAAAGACCATCCTGATGCATCTTACTTGCTACTTATGCATTTATTTGCTTCAGACTTGCATGTTGCCCGGCTTATGAATATCAGAAAGAGAAATAGCAGTATGAGGGTTAAAAAGAGAGTTAATCACCTCTTCTAAAAAAAACAATGTCCAAACAGTGTCGAAACTCTGCCGAATTTTTGAGAATATAACAACAACAAAAAAGAAGAGGAAAAACAAAAGTTGGTGTTTTCAAAAATAGTTTTATTTGCCAATGAAATGAAAAAAAACAGTCTTGGTTTCAAACAAAAAATAGTTTGTTTTATTTGCCCGAACTACGCCAGTTTGATTCTCACAGGGTGTGAGATACGTAGGCAACCCCCATCAGGTCCAACTTCCTTTTTGCGAGAGTAGCCAAAAGAATAAAAATTCTACTTTAATTTGAAAATAATTAGGGTAATGCCATTCTTGTCAGAAATAGCTGAATGTCCCTAAAAGGGCGCCAGAAGGCTGTTTTTGCAAGAACAGCCACTTTTTGTCACTTTTAAAGGGTTTGGCTGGTTAGCTGACACAACCTTAAAATCTTCGTTTTCGAAGTGTTGAAAGGCAGTGTTGGCAAGGCCGGATGTTTTGTGGAAATTTTGAAAAATGGTCATTTCTCTTAAGTCAATACGAGTCATGGTTCTTTTATTTAAAATCACCTTAATAAATGTGCAGGATGAGCACAAATCAAAATGAACCTTTCTCAGTCCGTGAAGAGATCCCTTTGGAGCTACATATGTGGTGGCATGATTTGGGGGGCGACAGCAGGAAAGTTGTGACAAAAGCATTGGGCGGTCTTATTGGGCTTTTGAAGGTCAAGCCCAGAAAAGACGTGATTGAGACTTTGATACCATTTTGGGACCCAACACATAATGTGTTCCACTTTGCGAATTTCGAGTTAACTCCTACGCTAGAAGAGATAGCAGGCTATGCCGGTTTCGAAGGGAATCTCAGAAGTCAATACCCGGTAGCACCAAGAACAGTGACCCCCCACAAATTTTTGGATTTGTTAAGCATCAGTCGGGACATCCGAGACGGAAATCTGGCCAAAGGATTTTGTACCTTCTACTTTCTGTATCGACATTACGGGAATCCCCGTGGCTTCGAAACACCAGATACCGGTCTTACTCACGCTAGAAATCAAGACAAGCGGGAAGCTCAGAGAGGATTAGATTTCATAGTGGCATTCTTGGGTATCTTGGTTTGCCTGAGAAAAGACGGGAACATTGAGATGGGGCTAGTAGGGATAGCCGACTTTATGATGAAAAAGGCAAATGGGACTATAGTGCCGCTGATCTTGGCAGAAATTTACCGAGCTCTCACTCTCTGTCAAGAAGGAGCAAAGTTTTTTGAAGGGTGCAATATGCTGTTACAAATATGGATGGAGGAACACTTTTGCCACCGTCCCAGCTACTTGAATTGCGGTATGACTGGCCTTTAGTGCATTGAAAAACATGAAAAGCGAGTAGAGGGTTATGAGTTTTCGGATGGTACGGAAGCATGGCATGCTCATTTGAGATCTTTGACCGCAAATAAGATCGAATGGACATTCGGGTGGCTCTCGGTCAACGAAGCAATCTATATGTCGGCTGAGGTGTGTTTCTTGTTGTTGATGGGTCTTCGGAGTATCTAGCCTTATGCTTCGCACAGAGTCTTGCGTCAGTTGGGCCGATACCAGACCATCCCACACAATGAAGATTTGAGTCGGCAAGTCATTGAGTTAGATCCAAAAGTTGCCTTCCCATAAGAGAAAGTGTGTCGGATTTGGCATCAGTGCAGATTCTTAGGGCCTAATACTCAAGTACGAGACCTATCTAGAGGCGAGGTGGAGCCTAGTTATACTGCTTGGGATGGTAAAAGATCCCGAGTTCAATATGAACCTGACATGCCCGCAAAGAGACCCCATGTCCAACAATTTACCGACGAAGCACAAGTGCAATGGGACAGGCTGACCAAAGAAAACGAGTACAGGGCTACCATAAGCAAATTGGAAAACCAAGTCAGAGAACTTCAATTCGAGAATAGCTTGCAAGTCATGGGGGATGAAGGAGAAAAGAAAAAGCTAGCCAAAGAAAATGAGGCCCTTCGAGCTCAAATTCATAAAATGAAAGTAGCGGCAGAAAATCCAGCCCGAAGTGACAGAGACAAAAAACTCATCGCTAACTTGAGGCAGAAAGTAAATGACTATAGTTTTGATTTGAAAAAAGCAGAAAGTGAATTAGCCAAGGCTCGAAAGCAATTGGCTAAAAACGCATAGGAACGAGTACGCCTGGTTAAGCAGTTGAGAGAAAGGTACGACGATGAGGTCGCAGGGTTAAAGAAAAGGATCATCGCCACGGAAAACAAAATAATCAAATAGGCAAAAGACTTCAAAGTTGAAAGGGAACATTGTTATACAGCATTGGCACAATTAGAAATAGATTTGCAACAACTTCAGGAGCAAAATCATGCCGCCGAGCAAACTTTGGAAGCCAGGGCCCAACAGATTGGGCGTTCGTTACAAGAAAAAGGCGCCATAAGAGAGAGAATTAGAAGCATCGCTGACTACATCGTTATGAAGTGCCAGATCTGTGAGGATATGACTCACACTACCTTCTTTGCAGCAGTAAAGACATTTGTTAAACAGATAATGAGCGACTTGGATCGACTTCAAAGGGAGATTGCATATAGGCCCGTGGCGAGACCGAATGATGTCCCGCGGGCACCAGGAGCATTGATGTATTCATGATTTTTCCGGTCGAGTCTACATTTCCCTTTTGTTAGCGTCTGTCAGTCATGTTGAGTTTGTATTTTCTTTCTGCTAGAGTCCGTCGAGTTGTTTTCGAGTCTGTATTTTCTTCTGTTGGAGTATGAGGTCTATTTTCAGAGTTTGTATTTCATCTTTGCATCGAAATCCGTTAGTCTTATGGAATTTATTAATTTTGAGTTTGTAATGGAAGCATTTGTTGTTTTTTATTTTATTTTATGAAAACAAAATCCCAAAAATGTTTTATTTCGCACTTATCTACAAGCACTACGCTTGGTCTGATTCATGCATGGTCATGATACGTAGGCAATCTCCATAAGATTCAACCGTAACCAAATAAAATAAAATAAAAAAAGAGAAGAGGGAAAGAAAATAAGAGGAAAAACAAGAGAGTAAAGAAAAGGAAAGAGCGGAAAAACGAGAGAGAAAATAAGAAATCAAGAGAGAGTAAAAACAAAGAGAGAACAGAGGCAAGAATGAAGGGAAAGGAAAGAAAAGGGGAAGTTTGCAATCGAAAGAAAGAAAAGGCCGGGATGATGCATGCAACAAATCAAATACATAATAGAGTTGGTTAACTGTTTAGGTGCATTCATGCCCAATGTGCGGTTACCAATCTGTTAAAGCCTAATCGCTAACAAGGTTGTTATAGATGTATTGAGCTCGGGCAGGTGGTTAGTTGATCTGCATTCTGGCAACTCACTCATACAACACCCAATCGAAAGACAGGCTGAATATGGCCAACCAGGAACCAGAAACAAGTATTGTCGACCCATCGAAAGAGGTGGAAGAAATGGACGTTAATGCGATGAGGGAAGAAATGTATAAGCTGAAGCAGCAGAAATGTACCAAGCCTGGGCGAAAGGGCATCCACCACCGGTTTATCCCACCAACCCTGCTTATATCCCACCATCAGCCCAACCCCCGGAGCTTCCCACTGTGAACTCATCTCCAGCCTTTCCCCTCTACCAACAATGCCATGGCGCCATTTCCCATACTTCTCAAGCTCCACCACCCAAACAAGTCCCATACCCTCCCCCACCAATTACACCTGTTTTTGTGGCACCTCCACCTGCTATATTACACCGATCTTCCAGTGAAACCCTATTCCAATCTCATGACAACCAGTACTATCCCCTCGAACCAACCTTCAAAGTTCCAGAACCATATCCTTACACCCCTCATCTTGATCTCCCAGCAGAGACCGACAGACCACCCAAAAATTCTGAGCATGAAGAGATGATCCGAAAGATCAAAAGCTTAGAGCAGTCATTTCGAGATATGAGGGGGTTAGGAGGTCAAGTAAGTGTGGCTTATAAGGATTTATGTTTGTTCCCAGATGTTCAGTTGCCAGCGGGGTTCAAAATGCCCAAGTTTGATCTGCACGATGGGCATGGTGACCCAGTAGCACACTTAAGAGGATTTTGTAGCAAAATGAGAGGAGCAGGTGGAAGAGATGAATTGTTGGTGGCATATTTCAGCCAAAGTTTAAGTGGGTCGGCCTTAGAATGGTATACCAGACAAGATCACAACAGGTGGTACACATAGGACGATTTGGCCCAAGCCTTTGTCTGCCATTTTCAGTACAACCTCGAAATTATCCCAGACCATCTGTCGTTGACAAAGCTTGAGAAGAAGCCCGGTGAGAGCTTCAGGGAATACAGAACTTCAGGGAATACGGATTCCGTTGGAGAGAGCAAGCAGCGAGGGTTGACCCTCCGATGAAAGAAAGCGAGATGGTTGATTATTTCTTGCAGGCTTTGGAACCCACTTATTTCGGTCACTTGGTGTCAGCAGTAGGTAAGTCCTTTAATGAAGTCGTAAAAATGGGAGGCATGGTTGAAGAGGGACTCAAGTCCAACAAGATCATGAGTTATTCAGCGACCAAAGCGACCACTCAGGGCATTCAAAACGGTACTGGGGGTGTGCTCGGGAAAAAGAAGAAAGAGGATGTTGCGACAATTGAGTCAGGAGCTTGGGTTGGATCCAGGAACCTTCCCCGTTACTACAACCAGCCGCGACCCTATCCCCAAACTTACCCCCGCATTCCATATAACCCACCACAACACTATTACCCACCGCCAGATCCCCATTTTTCTGTCCATCACGCACAAATCTATACCTAGTCGCCCTCTCACTCACAATGGCGTGCGCCAGCTCCACAAAACCCATACCAAGCTCCACAAAATAACTATCCACCCCCAAAGGCCTACAGAAATCCTCCTGGAACGGGTTTTCGATCCAACCAAGCCATTAAGAATGAGAGGTTGCAGAAGCAAAAGACTTTCACTTCATTGGGAGAATCATATGCTAGTCTATTCCACATGTGAGCACGTGATTTTTGTTTCGCACGACAATCGCTCCAAAAAAGAAATAAAAAGAAAAAAAATAATAAATGGCTCTGCTGCACAATTTTTGGATTTCTGTGCGGCACCTTGTTGATTTGTTTGTGACTTCGGCCCGTTTTTATTTATTTACTTTATTAAAACAAAATTTAAAAAATATGTGTCCTGCATAATTCGAACCGTAATCCGGTCGTTAAATAAAAAATCATGAATAGGTATCTTCGTCCGTGATTTTATTTTGTTTGACTTTACCTGTTTTGAAATATTTTAGTGTGTGTGCAAATAATTGTATTGAGTGTGTATTTAATTTTAATTTGATTTTTTGGCTTAGTTTTGTTTTAAAATAAATAAGAAAAAGGAAATAAAAAATTGGCCCAAACGAACAGCCCAAGACCCAGGCCTGCCCGGTCCAGACCACCTGATACCCAGGGTGTCCAAACGACGTCGTTTGAGTCGTGCCTGATCTGGGCCGTTGATCTCAAATTGATCAACGGCCAAGATCAATTCCCCATAACCCACCAATAAACCCGACCCGTCTCACCCGGACCGACCCCAACCCTCAACCCTCAAAACGACACCGTTTCATTTAAGACCATCAGATCCAAACCGTAGATCTAGATTGATCTAACGGTTGAGATCAACCCACCCACTAACTATATAAGCCTAGATCCTTACCCTGCCCCCCTAGCCAACACCCCCGCCTTCGTCTTCACCAAACCCATCCCCTTCAAACCCTAGCCGCCCCTGCACACCTTCACCAGAAACCCGGCGGCCTGAACGCCGGTGACCTCCACCTGAACACCATAGAACCCCCATGCCATCCTGAACCTAAATCTACCAACCACACACTTCGAATCACCCCCCAGGTCCTCGAATCTTCATTTGAAGATTCGAGTCAAAACTCGATCTACACCAACCAACCCCAGCTTCATACCAGACACTCCCCGGACCCTCCTCGTGACCAAACCATACTTGGTTTGGTCCGAATCTAACCAGGGAAGCACGAATATTAGATCTGAGTTTTGAAACCACAAGGTCCCTCGTCACTGGTTCAAAACGGTTCAAACCAAAGAGATTAAGGTCTAATGGACCTTAATCGAAGTGTTTCTCATCTGAGAAACACTTCGATTAAAGTCCGTTCAGCCTTAAGAAAGGTCTGTCCAAATCCGGGTTCAAACTTTTAACTTTTCAAGTTTAAGGTGAGTCTGCTTTCTTTTCCTTTATTTGTTTTTAGCCCGTGTGATTTGTTTTAAAAGACTGTTCATATTTGTTTTAATTTTATCAACTTTTGTTTGTCCACTTTGTTTGAACCTCTGTGTTTGTCTGAATCCCTCCCCTCCTATTCTGATGAGGCATGTGTATTGGTTGTATTCCAAATTTGTACTGACTAACTAATTCCTCGAAGTACAATTCTGTTTTAATCAGTATAAGTCGAGTCATGTGTCCCATACTTCTGAATGTCTGATTTTTGGCTACGATTGTGTATGTTAATGCTAATATAGTCGAGTCGACATGAGTCGTCAATTAGTTTCAACTGTCTGAGCATAGTAAATCAACTTGCTTCTGTTGAACATTTGTTGAACCAATTAAAAACCAAATTTGTTTACTTATAGCTGTTGATTTGGATCAGTAATGTAAAAGGGATGTTTGGTTTAAATGCTGAATTGGAGGGCATGTGCACTCTTGCACAGCATGTGCATTGGTGCACCTCATGTGCATTGGTGCACAGCCTGTGGCCTGCATAAAGGTTTTTGTTTAATTTTAAAATGGTTTGACAGCATATGCTGTCAACATATCCTACTGCCCATACTTGCTTTTAGTTAAATAAAATGGAAAAGTTAAATCTACCAGGGAATGATGGGGTTTTTATACCTAATTAACTAAAGTGGAACTGAAAAAGGTTAAAGGCACATGGGAGGGGTATGGTAATAGTCTAAACAGGCTGTTTAGAAAGGGGTAAGGAAGGCTTATAAAGAGGAGGGACAGACATACAGAAAGGGACGGACTTTTAAAAAGGTTAAAAAAAGAAAAACACACTGTGAGGAGTTTGGACAGGAGAGCTGAAATACATACAAAATAGATACACATAGATAGAGAGAGTTTAAGGGATAGAAGGGATACAACCAACAATCAGAAGCTTTTTCCTCCTATTATTACTGGGTTTCAGTTGTTCAACCTGTTCAAATCAATTCTGATTCTTTGAAATTCCAGTTTGTGTCTATTAGTCGAGTGTTTTCATTGGTTTACTACTGGTTTGGTCTGTCTGGATTTCTGATTCTATTCCACTGAGTGTTGCTGCTATTTGGCTATTGCTTTCTATTGGCCATAGTTGCATCTCTGCACTCGAGCCTGTTTCTGGCTGTATTGTTTTGCCTGCTGCTATTCTGCCTTGTTGCTACTGATAGTGCTGTTACTGCTGCTGCATTTGTTCATTGTTACTCTACTGATTGCCCTTTTCTTCAATTGCAAATATTCCCAGGTACACAACCTTTGAACCTTGTATTGTTGAAAGTTTGAAGTTGAAGCAGAAATAAAGAAATGAACATCAGTTTATGTTATAGCACTGGTGTAAAAAGATAGTTCGAATGTTAGTTGGGCCTGTATTTTTACTGCGAACTGCAAATATTCTGTATAAACTAGCATACATTCTGTTTAAGATGAACTGTTAGATAGCATGGTTCAACAGTAATGACAGCATGACATAGACAGCATGTTTTGATTTAGTATATATTCAGTTCAGTATAACACTTGTTTGGTTTAGTTATGACTGTATAACATAGAGTCATGGTAAGCACTTGTATGTATTTTGCCTAGACCACTGAATTGACAAAACTGTGGTACTGGGTCCGGGATAAATGTATCCCAAACAAACTCCCATACAGTCACATTAAGAGTCTGGCTATGAATGCCAGTTCTCCTGTCAGTTTATTCGTTCCAATGCAGGTTCGATACTGGGTTTCGGTATAGATTCTTTGTTTCGAAATGATGTGATGATTGTTGATAAAAACTAATAATCATTTTTGAGTTCAATTAGTAGTAATTTCCCTAATAAAACAGCCGATTTCGTTTTATCAATTTCAAATAGGTTAGAGTGTTAAAAATAGAACTTGGAGGTCGTTAAACATAACTCAATATATGTTGTTAGTTTGTTTGCAATCTCACTTAGCGAATTAATAAGCATATTCACTCGATGAAGACAAAGCATGCGGTAACCCTCACCTCATGAACAATCAATCAGGTAATCAAACAAGTTTAGGTTCGGCAAACATAATAAGGATTCAGTCCGTATTTGTCCAAACCAGCAAAATTCGGCATCATCCTTCTCTTTAAAGATAAATGTAATAGAAATGTAGTCATTGTAGGGTACCCTTCTAAAATAATGAGACGAGCCTCGCCGAATAAAAATGCAAATTGCGGGGCCCTCAATAATTGATCATGATAAATACTTAGAATTTGGGACGGACTGTTTTAGTGAATTCCACTGCCTTCCCCAAAGATAATAACGTGTTTAGATTCTTTAGGCGCGACTTTAGTAAATTATATATTCTTAAAAAATCGGGTGTATATTGATGTGACCCAAATCCAAGTCTCAACGGAGTCAAAATGTGTTAACAACTACGGGTGCATTGATTGTGACGTGGTTCGAGATGCATTTTCACGACGTTGCAATTCTATAAAAATAAGTGATAATGATAAAAGCGGTTTAAACTTAATAAAAGCACGTAAGTCATAACATGTATTTAAATCAGATATTTAGCCATTATAACAATTTAAGCGACCGTGCTAGAACCACGGGATTCGAGGGTGCCTAACACCTTCCCTCGGGTCAACAGAATTCCTTACTTAGAATTTCTGGTTCGCAGACTTCATTTGGAAAAGTCAAAAATTTCCTCGATTTGGGATTCAAGATAAACCGGTGACTTGGGACACCAAAAGCCAAACCTTTCCCAAGTGGCGACTCTGAATTAAATAAATAATCCCATTTCGAATATTGTCACTTAAATTGGAAAAACTCCACCCGCGCATTTAACCCTTCGGGGCGGGCGCGCAAAAAGGAGGTGTGACAGCTCTGGCGACTCCGCTGGGGACTTATTAACCCAGAACCACTGGTTCAGGGTTCAAGAATTCGAGCTTAGAATAATTGTTATATTTGGCTTTATTATTTGATCTTTATTACATGTTTTTGCATAACGTGCTAAATGTTGTCTTTTACCGCTTTGATATTATCTGAACTGTATATAAACTGTGCCGAAACCCTTCTCTTCTTACCTCCGGGGAGAAGCTCGCTGGTCGAGACTCCCTATTCTGTTAGTGTCAATGCCCGAAATAAGAAAGAGGACGGATAAGTTACGAAGCCGGACGGCCTTTTGGTTCCCGGTAAGTTGCCCCTCCTCGACTCGAGTTGTCCGCTCGGGTACACAGTCTAGAACAAATACCAAGGTTTAAACCTAGTATAACTCGACTTCATGCCGGATCCCTAGTAGGAACGCTTATTTGCATCATGTTGCATTTGGCTTAGGGGGCTCAACACAGGGGTTGGGTCCGTCTAGGACAAGCAACCAGAAATGAAAAGACCACCCTGCTGCATCCTATTTGTTTTGCGCATTTATTTGCTTCGGTTCCGCATGTTGATCGGTTTCTAAAAAAAAGAAAAATAGCAGCGTAGGGAGATAATTACTTATTTTGGAAAAATAAAACCAATGTCCAAGTAGTGTCGAAACCTCGTCGGAATTTTTCTAAAAAAAAAGGGAATAAAACCAAAAGTTGCCTTTTAGTTTGATTTATTAAAAAAAACACATATAAAAATTGTTCTTTTCTTTTAAGAAAAAAAGAGGGTATTTATTTCAAAAAAAAAATATAAAAATGGAAAACTCATAATTCAAAAAAATGTGTTGTTTCTTTTGTAGTACCCTTTTATAAATTCGGACTGATAGTCCAAATATTGCAAAAAAAAAAAACAATATATTTTTTTTAGTATTTATCTTTCTCCAAAAATAATAAAAATGCTTATTCTTGATTACTAGGTTTATTTGATTTTCTCTATTCGCGATATGACCGAACTACGCCGGTTTGATTCTCGCACGGGGTGAGATACGTAGGCAACCCTCGGCGGGTCCAACCTCCCGTTTTCAAAAAAAAAAAAAATCTAGATAATTTTAATTTTTGAGTCTAATAAAGTTTATCGCCTTAAATAAATGTGCAGGATGAGCACGATACAAAATGAATCATTTTCAATAATGACCAAGATCCCTTTTGAGTTGCGATTATGGTGGAATGACTTAGGCAAAGAAGGGCAAGGCAAAGTGAGGAAATATCTGAAAAATCTCCCGGATTTACTAGATATTCAGCCTCGGGGTGATATTATCAGATCATTGGTCACTTACTGGGATTCGGCGCACAATGTATTCCATTTTTCAGACTTCGAACTCACCCCGACGTTGGAGGAAATAGCGGGATACATTGGGGGTGATGAAGCTCCGTTAAGGTTCAAGTACTTGATTGCACCTAGGGCCGTCACGGTACACCGATTTTTGGATTTTCTGAAAATACCCCGAACATTTCACCATCCAGATCTTGCCAAAGGTTTCTGCAGTCTCCATCTCATGTATGCTAGATACGGTCATGAGGGCGGGTTCAATAAGCCGGATTTCAAACTATGTAGTAAAGGCAACCGACAAAAATGGGACGAACACAGGCAGTTGGCTTTCATGACGGCCTTCTTAGGTCTTATAGTGTTCCCAAGGAAGGACGGCCACATCGATCTAAGAATAACTGGGGTTGTCAGTACTTTGCTTACCCAAGATAAAAGTACTCTGGCGCCTATGATTATGGCTGACATTCTCCGGGCTCTCACTGTTTGTCGAGCCAGGGGTGACTTTTTCGAAGGATGTAACCTACTGTTGCAAGTATGGATGACCGATCATTTATGTCATCGCTCCTCACTTTTGGGTTATGGTTCGCCAGAGAAAACTTGTATTGGAGAATTCTACACAAGAATCAAAGGGCTCAATTTACCTGAGGGAGTCACATCATGGACCTCATTTCTCCGAACTCTCACCGCCAACCAAATCCAATGGACGCTCGGATGGTCACCTATCGAGGAAATCATATACATGCCGGCAACCCGGCCTCATTTTCTGTTGATGGGACTGAAAAGTATCCAACCCTATGCACCGTATCGGGTTTTGAGGCAACTTGGGAGGTACCAAGTGGTACCGAAAGATGAAGATTTGAGTACCCAAGTGATTGAAATCAGTCCGAACGGTCATTTCCCTGAAGAAGAAGTTCGCCAAATCTGGAGTGAATGCCAACATCTGATAACAAACACTTGTGTGATTGATACGGCAAAAGGGGAAGTCGCCTCAGGATATCACGCTTGGTTTAGAGGTAGCCTGTCTTACGAAAGACCGGCTAAGAGGCCGCATCTCAAAGATTTCGTAGAATCATCCCAAGGGCAATGGAACTGGTTAGCAAAAGAGAAGGGTTATCGAGCAGAGATTGGCGATTTGAAGCTACAAATAGATAGTTTGAAATTCGATAACAGCGTACAAATCGCGGCGGATCGAAGCGAAAAGAATAGGTTGATCCAAGAGAATGAAGAACTTAAGGCCCAAGTCCAAAAATTGAGATTGTCTCTTGATGAGCAACCCAGAAGTCAATCAGACTAGCGGTTGATAAAGGGTTTGAAAAGAGAGATCACGGAATGGCGAGACAGGTTAGAAGAATCCGAAAAGGTCATGACAGAGTTCAAGGCACGGTGGGAAACAAGAGTAGATAAGCATCGCCGATGTTTGAACCAATTGAAACGTGACCACGAGAAGGCTGTTTCCAAAATAAAGAGGGAGATGGCTACACTTGAGTTTAAAGCAGTTAAGCAGGCCAGGGATTTCCAAATGGAGAGTAGATACTGTTACGACTTGTTGGCCCAAATGAAGGAAGAAGTGCGGCAGCTGAGGGATCAGCACATACAGGACTCACAGGTATTCAAGACGTGCGGTGATCAGATAAGGCACCTACTCATAGAGAAGAAGCAAACCAGAGATAGGATCAAGGCCATTGCCCATGCCATCACCAGACGATGTCTACGATGTGAGAACATGTCCAGCGCTACCGTCCTCTCGGCAGTAATGGGTTATGTCAAGCAGACTATGCACGAGCTGGAGCAACTTGAGAGGGATCTCACGCCTAGGACCGCGGCGAGGCCGAACGATGCCCCGCGGAAACCAATTTTTAAAACCATAATGCATTCATAGGTCAAATCTGTATTTTAGCATCTTCTGCCTGTTTTTTCATCAAGGTGATTTTCAGTCTATTTTGAGTCTAGGTTCATTTTCCAAGTTTGCTCTTTCTTTTGCAAAATGTAGCTTGTAATAGAACGTTTCAACAATAAAGAGGTTGTTTCTTTTACGCCCATTTGTGTTTTTCGAACTACGTAATGATCTGATTCACGTAGGCATCGTGATACGTAGGCAATCCTCATCGGATCCGGTCGCATTTCTTTTACTACAAAAATAAAAATATATATATATATATATATAATAAATATATAATAAATAAAATAAAAGGAAAACAAAAGAGAAAAGAAAAGAAAAGAAAAAAGGGAAAAACTAATAAGAGAAAAATGCCGGAATGACGCATGCTCTCGTAGCAAACATATAGTAATCCACTTAACTGTATAGGTGCATCATGCCCAACGTGAGATTAACTATCTATTATTTGCTGCAAAATTAACCGTGCGTTTGTCATTGAGCATTTTTCCAGGGTTTTTGAAAAGACGGTTGGTTTGGTGAAAGTCTGGCCTCGCACTCATACTTCACGAGGTCAAGGAGAGGTGTTCAACTACCTGTTGTTAGGACCAGAAGCAGTACTCACACTTACTTCACCAGGTCAAAAGGAAGTGTGGAAATGTCTTCGGAAATTCCATTGCAAACAGTCCCCGTCTCTGAGGAGAGCTCAATCTCAGCCGTCCTCACACCTGAATCCGCAACTGCGGAGGAAAATAGGATCCTACGGCTCCGCATGTTGGAAATGCTGGATGACTGGAACAATGGGAAAGAGCCGCCAAGTGTCGTCCCCGGATTCCCTGAACTATTCTCCAGGTCAAGTGGGACTTCTAATGTCCCCATAAATTACCCTGCTACCCCATTTGGGTACCCAGCCACCTCCGCCTTCTCTGCAGGATCACCTTCTGAGCCTCATCCCCGAATGTCGGCCACTGATGCAAGCATGAACATCTTTACTGCATCGCCTTGCCCAGCTACGGCACAGCCTGCCACGTACAAGCCAAGCCTTGACTCATCCTCTTTTACATTCCAAGCACCGTCGTTCTCAATGGAACCAACTAGGTTCGCTACCAGTACTAATCCTCTACCGCCTCAGTGCGAGCTTGTACCAGGGCAGGATCAGAACCCCAGAGTTGTAGAACAAAATGAGATGGCCAAAAGGATGAGAAGCCTTGAGCAAAGTCTGAAGAATATGCAAGGATTGAGCGGGCAAAAGAGCGTCTCTTACGCCGACCTATGCATGTTTCCTCACGTACACCTGCCAACGGGTTTCAAGACCCCCAAGTTTGAGAAATACGATGGGCACGGTGACCCCATTGCACATCTTAAGAAATACTGCAACCAATTGCGGGGAGCCGGCGGAAAAGAAGAACTGCTAATGGCATACTTTGGGGAAAGTTTAGTAGGGATAGCTTCGGAATGGTATATGGATCAGGAAATGTCCCGATGGCATATATGGGATGATCTCGCCAGAGATTTTGTAAAACAATTCCAGTATAACATCGACATTGCGCCAGACCGAAACTCTCTGTCGAATTTGAAGAAGAAGCCTTCGGAAAGCTTTAGAGAGTATGCTATTAAGTGGCGTGAACAGGCGTCGAGAGTGAAGCCTCCCATGGATGAAGTGGAAATGGTCACTACCTTTCTCCAGGCTCAAGAGTCTGACTATTTCCAGAACATGATGTCGGCCATGGGTAAGCCATTCGCGGAAGCGATCAAGATTGGAGAGATGGTGGAAAATGGGTTGAAAACGGGAAGGATTTTGAGTCAAGCAGCCATAAGGGCAACCTCCCAGGCCGTCCAAAGCGGGTCTGGAGGAACAACAAGGGGGAAGAAGAAAGAAGAAACGACTATGGCAGCCTCTGAAGCAAGGGAGTATCGTCATCCCAGGCCCCATTTTCCGGAAAGAGCCCCACAACACTATTACCCCCATTCAAATTCGGCATATGCTCATCAACCTTATATGGTCATGAATGCCCAACCTTATAACCATCCACCACAACAAGCCAACCGAGGCCCAGCTCCACCTCCCAGAAATCAGCCTCCTTACCGCAACCACTATAACCCACAACCCCCGCAGAATAACTACCGCCCCCAAGAGCCACCTCGACGGCGGACTTTCACGCCCATCGGTGAGCCATACTCAACTTTGTTCCCAAAGTTGGTCCAGTTGGGTTTCTTGCAACCCATCCCTCAAACAAGGCAAAACCCGACATCTCCTTCTTACAAAGCCGGAGTCAGATGCGCCTATCATTCAGGGGCCGAGGGACATGATACAAACGACTGCTGGTCATTGAAAAGAGTGGTCGAAAATTTGATAGAGCAGGGGAAAATAGTGCTAAGGGACGAGGAGATCCCGAATGTAACAAACAATCCATTGCCCGCTCACAATAATGGGCCGCTGATCGGCATGATTTGTGAAGACAAAGAGTTCGACCCTGCTTTGAAAGCCATAATTGCCATTGTCGACACGGGGAAGAGGCCTGAAATAGACCAAAAATCAGAAAAGGGGGAGGAGGCCAAGGTTGCAGAGAGCAAGTCTGAAAAGAAGGTGGAGAAGAAAGTGGTACCAGCAAAGGGCGGAGTTCTTTACGTACCGCGAGGTCAAGCTGAGAAGACGCAGAAATCCGGGATCAAAAAGACAAAACCTATGTACGTGCCAAAAGGGGCCTATGTGGTCCGGGGGACGATTCAACCACCTCGGCTGAATGAGCCAGTGGTTATCGGACGCGTGCCACAAAAGCCAATGACCAACCCGTCCACAGTGCCGTGGAATTATCAAAAGACTTTTGTGATGTACAAAGGAAAAGAGGTCATGGGAGAACTTCCAGAAAATACTTTCATTGGAGGGTACTCAAATACCCAAGAACTGAACAACGCCACACAAAGGCGCTTTCCTCCAAAGAAGCCTGTGAGTGTTGAAGAGGCGGAAGTGTTCTTCCAACAAATGAAGATGCCGGATTACGAAGTGATAGATCAGCTGCGCAAGCACCCTGAGCAGGTGTCCATGCTATCATTATTGATAAGGTCGGCCGAGCATCAAAAGATCTTACTGAAGACCCTGAATGAGGCATATGTGCCGGTTGAAACCTCGGTTGAGCAATTAGAGCGGATGACAGAAAGATTCTTCGCCGTCAACCAAATCTCCTTCAGCAAGAACGATCTACCCCCGGAAGGAGCAGCACACAACAAGGCTTTGCATTTAACAGTCAAATGCGAGGACTACTATGTCAAGCGGGTAATGTTGGATGGAGGCTCAGGCGTTGACATTTGCCCGCTCTCCACGCTGCAAAGAATGGAAATTGAGACCGGAAGAATCCGACCCAACAACGTCTGCGTAAGAGCTTTCGACGGCATCAAGAGAGATACCATGGGAGAAATAGACCTGTTGTTGGTCATAGGACCAGTCGAATTTCGAGTAACCTTCCAGGTGATCGACATGGACACATCCTACAATTTTCTCCTTGGCAGACCTTGGATCCATGCGGCAGGAGCCGTGCCTTCCACTCTTCACCAGATGGTGAAGTTCGAGTACGAAAACCAAGAGATCGTGGTCCATGGGGAAGACGAACATGCCATTTATCGGGACCCATCCATCCCGTATCTTGAACCGAGAGAAGGGAGCGAACATACGGTCTATCAAGCTTTCGAGGTTGTACTGGCAGAGCAGCACGAAGAGGGAATACCCTGCCCCCAGCCTTTCTTGTCTAATGCTTCGGTTATGGTGGCCAAAGAGATGATCCGACACGGATTTAGGCCAGGAAAGGGACTTGGACGAACCCTTCAGGGAATGACAGGACCCATTACTTTACCAGTCATCAAGAAACCTTTTGGACTAGGTTTCAAACCTACTCCAGCAGACGAAAAATGGGCAAAGAAAAGGAGAAATGAGGGCTGGAAGTTGCCTCAACCACTGCCGGATTTACATGCGACTTTCGTCAGGCCAAGGTACGCTGAAGAAGAAGATGATGAGGTCTTCACAGCTGAGGAAATCGAGGAAATATGTGGGGCGATGAGTGAAATGCTCTACGAGGTCCACATGGTTCAACCAGGTGAAGGCACGAGCACTGCTGAGATGCTGTACATGGGACCGAACGCCCAACTTCAAAACTGGGAGGCCACGCCATTCCCGACTAGACGGAAGTCCGGGTAGACCTGCCCTGCCACCTTTCCTGTATCACAAGTTATCTCCGGGACATAACTTGAACGTTTTCTTCTTTTCATTTGTTGTTTTGAATTCCTAGTTGTAAACATTGTTGTCTTCCAACTTTCCAAAGAAAATATACAAAAATACAAAAAAAAATCATCATTGCTTTCCTATTCTTTCTTTTGTTCTGATTTTTATTACTTTTCCTCTTATCTTCCTTTTCAGTCCTAATAATGCGGCTTTAAATATGACATGCTTGCGGACTTCACGCCCAGATCACAATGAGCTATTTAACTGCGAATTAATGAACCCAGAACCAGAATATGATGTGGAAGAGGCTTTTAGGGAGATAAACCGAGAGTTGGAATATTTTGAGAATAAACCTAAGCCAAATCTGAATGACACTGAACCGGTAAATTTAGGAACCCCGGAAGAAATCCGGGAGACCAAGATAAGCATTCACACGGACAAGAAAACGCGAGAGGCGATAATTCAACTTCTTTTTGAATTCAAAGACGTGTTTGCTTGGTCATATGATGACATGCCGGGACTAGGTGTCGATCTAGTGGTTCACAAATTGTCGATTCATCCTGATTGTCCTCCAGTTCAACAAAAGCAACGAAAGTTCAAAACTGAGGTCAGTGACAAGATTAAAGAGGAGATCACCAAGCAGCTGAAAACAGGAGTGATCCGGGTAGTCCAATATACAACATGGTTGGCGAATGTGGTTCCAGTGCCAAAAAAGGACGGGAAAACTCGGGTATGTGTAGATTACCGAGATCTGAACAGAGCAAGTCCTAAAGATAATTTCCCGTTGCCCAACATCCACATCCTCGTTGATAATTGTGCCAAACACGAGATACAGTCTTTTGTAGATTGTTATGCTGGGTATCATCAGGTACTGATGGATGAAGAGGACGCCGAGAAAACCGCCTTCACCACGCCTTGGGGCACCTACTGTTACCGGGTCATGCCATTTGGTCTGAAGAATGCTGGGGCTACTTACATGAGGGCCATGACTGCCATTTTCCATGACATGATGCACCAGGAAATAGAGGTGTACGTGGACGATGTGATAGTCAAGTCCAGGACGCAGGATAATCACATCCAAGACTTGAGGAAATTCTTCGAGAGGCTAAGGAAGTATGACTTGAAGCTAAATCCAGCCAAATGCGCTTTCGGAGTTCCGTCGGGCAAACTTTTGGGTTTCATCGTAAGCAGGAGAGGAATTGAGCTAGATCCAACTAAGATAAAATCCATCAGAGATCTACCTCCCCCGAGAACGAAGAAAGACGTGATGAGTCTGTTGGGCAGGTTGAACTACATCAGTCGGTTTATTGCCCAGCTGACAAGCACGTGTGAGCCCATATTCAAGCTGTTAAGGAAAGATGCGGCGATTAAGTGGACAACGGAGTGTCAAGAAGCCTTTGATAAAGTCAAAGAATACCTTTCGAATCCCCCAGTCTTGGTCCCTCCAGAATCAGGGAGGCCACTTTTCTTGTATCTGACAGTCTTGGAGAACTCTTTCGGTTGCGTCCTCGGGCAACACGACATAACCGGAAAGAAGGAACAAGCAATCTACTACTTGAGCAAGAAATTCACCAGCTACGAGGCCAAATACACTCTGCTGGAAAGGACATGCTGCGCTCTCACATGGGTTGCTCAAAAGCTGAGACATTATCTCCAAGCCCACACTACATTCCTCATAAGCAGATTGGATCCCTTGAAGTATATATTTCAGAAACCAATGCCTACTGGGAGACTGGCTAAATGGCAAATCTTGCTTACGGAATTCGACATAGTTTATGTCACTCGCACGGCAATGAAAGCCCAGGCGTTAGCAGATCATTTGGCCGAAAACCCGGTCGATGAGGAATACCAGCCATTGGATACCTACTTTCCAGATGAAGAGGTAAACACCGTAGAAGTGATCTCGGAGGAAGCTCATGTTTGGAAGATGTTCTTTGACGGAGCCGTGAACGCCAAGGGTATAGGGATTGGGGCAATTTTGATCTCACCTGCCGGTCAGCATTATCCCGCCACAGCTAGACTTCGTTTCTTCTGCACAAATAATACAGCTGAGTACGAAGCCTGCATTATGGGCATGCATATGGCAATCGATCAGGATGTCAAAGACTTACTGATTATGGGAGATTCTGACCTGATCATCCGGCAAGTTCAAGGTGAGTGGGAAACTCGGGATATCAAACTTATCCCATACCGACAACATGTGGAGGACCTCAGCAAGCGCTTTACCTCAATAGAGTTCAGGTATATTCCGAGGTGTCACAATGAACTGGCAGATGCACTTGCTACTCTGGCTTCTATGCTACCCTACCCGGGCAACGCCCACGTCGATCCTTTGGAAATCCAAATCAAGGAAAGACACGGTTACTGCAGTGTAATCGAGGCGGGATCAAATACGCAGCCTTGGTACCATGACATCAAGAGGTTCCTGAAGACGCAAGAATACCCAGAGCATGCTACTGGAGATCAGAAGAGGACCATTAGGCGACATGCAAATGGTTTCTTTCTAAGCGGTGAATTGTTATATAAGAGGACCCCGGACCTCAATCTCCTAAGATGTGTCGATATCGAGGAATCGAGAAAGATCATGCACGAAGTACACGCAGGCGTGTGCGGACCTCACATGAACGGGTATGTTTTAGCGAAGAAAATCCTCCGAGCAGGTTATTATTGGATGACCATGGAAAAGGATTGCTTTAGCTTCGTTCGGAAATGTCACCAATGTCAGGTGCACGGTGATCTGATTCACGCACCTCCCACGGAACTGCATCCCATGTCCGCACCTTGGCCATTTGTCGCTTGGGGCATGGACGTCGTTGGACCAATTGAACCAAAGGCTTCGAATGGACACAGGTTTATACTGGTTGCCATCGATTACTTCACAAAATGGGTAGAAGCTGTCACTCTCAAGTCGGTCACCAAGAAAGCTGTGGTGGATTTTGTACACTCAAATCTTATCTGTCGTTTCGGCATTCCTGCGACTATCATTACAGATAACGCAGCCAACTTGAACAGTCACTTGATGGGAGATGTATGCGAGCAACTCAAGATAACACACAGGAATTCCACTCCTTATCGGCCAAAAGCCAATGGTGCTGTGGAAGCTGCAAATAAAAACATCAAGAAGATTTTGAGGAAAACAATACAAAGTTCCCGACAGTGGCATGAGCAGTTACCTTTTGCATTATTGGGGTACCGCACTACGGTACGCACATCGGTGGGAGCGACTCCTTATCTTTTGGTTTACGGGACCGAAGCTGTAATACCGGCAGAGGTAGAAATTCCTTCGCTTCGAATCATTGTCGAAGCAGAAATCGAGGACAGCGAGTGGGTCAAGGCTCGATTGGAGCAATTGACGTTGATTGATGAAAAGCGAATGGCCGCAGTTTGTCACGGACAGTTATACCAACGAAGGATGGCCCGTGCTTACAACAAGAAAGTCCGACCCCGGAATTTCGAAGTAGGTCAGCTGGTACTGAGGCGTATTCTGCCGCATCATGAAGAAGCAAAAGGAAAGTTTGCCCCAAATTGGAAAGGCCCATACATCGTAAGGAAAATATTGCCAAGAGGAGCATTGTATTTAGGTGATATCGAAGGAAATGACCCCGACACAGCAGTAAATGCAGATGCCGTCAAGAGGTATTACATCTGAATCATACTCCAGTGGTCCTGACACATTTGAAAATGGCGAAGGTTTTATTCCCCACTACTCCCCAAACACTACCCAACCCTCTCTACAAAAAGTTAACCGCTTACAAAACAAAACAAAAAAAAAGAAAACAAAAAAAAAAAACAAAAAAAAACATTGATTGAGGCCTGAACTACGTTTGACTTGATTCCGAAAGTATACGTAGGCAGCCTCTCCCTGAGGTTCAGTCACACCAATAATAAAATCCCATTCACCCTGAAATTGAAAACCGGGGCACGTCGAGCAGTTGAGAAGTTAGTATCACTACCTCTCTTTACCAAGCACAAGCCTTCAAATCAATTACCAAATATGATGGGGAACCAATAAGCGTCACGAATGGAGACCATCACACTTTGAATTGAGAGAGATAAAATGAGAGAGCCTCGGCGGTGAAAACCTTCGGGCACCCTGAGGCGACGGGAGTAGAGAAACCAAAATGAGAGAGCTTGTTTAGTAAAAACTCGCAAAGAGTGCTATCAAGCGATGACAGGAAGAGAAATGAGAGAGGTCAGCCAGCGAAAACCCTCAAAAGGGCGCTGTTGGCCGAAAAGAATGACTCCATCCCAAGAAAGTTTCGGTGGAGTGCCGCCAGTTTGGAATCACAGATCCGTTCTGGTTCAGGAAAACGCAAGCTCTTAGAAGGTCAGACGTCCAGTCCAAAGAGCATGTCATGTCATTTAAAGCCAGCGTTATCTTCCTCAGATAAGTTTTTCTCGTCCCAAAAAGGGTGTTCCTTTTCTGATTTTATTTTCCCCTTTCTTTGTTTCTTTTCGAATCCCTTTCGCATTTTAACCCCGAGTTCAGGACACGCCGGAAAGGACAGGTGGCATGGTTTGTTTGCACGGAATCCCGTCTCATGAAGGAAAGCGCCTCATCTCGTTGATATGATTACCCAAGCATGATGAATCATGACGTTTGATGTCGTTCCGGAGTAAAGAAGAAAGAGAGAAATCTTGAAGTCTTCCCCAGCAAGTCCACCTTCGGACAAATCCCCACAGAGTCTCCCCCTGTACAAATCCCCACAGAGTTTCTCCTTTTGTACAATCTCCCACAAAGTCTCCCCAGTAAAAAAAAAAAATCCCCGTTGGAATTTCATCAGCACATCCCCGGCGAGTCCTTTTGTAAATATTCCCCAACAAGCTTACCCTAACAAACCCTGGGAAACCCGTTTTGAAACAAAAACCCAGCACACCCCATTGTACAGAATCCGCACAAAGGATCCACTTTGTAAATATTCCCCCCCACATAGCTTCCTTTTGTACAAGTTCCCACAGAACACCTCCAATAAAATCCCCGTTGAGAACCTTCAATCAAAACGGGACAAAAGAAAAAAGAGGCCTTACGAGGCAAATCATCACAGAATCCGGAAATACAAGCCTGAGCAGTCTAAAGGTTTCGCCATTCGAATCAAATCAATGGCGGGACTTCGCAACAGAAATAGAGACGCAACAAAGCAATTGGGAACGATCAAGGTCACCGAACCAACCGTCGTTTCCGAACTAACAATTTTTCTTTGTCTGAAAAGTTGAAACAGGAATGATCCAAGACAACCATGCAAGAAGCGGGTGTCGCCCAAAGAAGAAGGTACACGGGTAAAAGAAACATTTTGGCTATAAGGAATTCACTCAAAAGGTAAGTTCCCGCAAAACTCCCTTTTATTTTCTATCGAAACAAGAAAACTCAAAAATAGATCGTGTAGTATTCTCGAGCTTTATCTCCAGCCAATCAGCATTAGGGTTTTAAACCCTAAACTGAATTTTCCTTTTAGTCAGCATTAGGGTTTTAAACCCTAAACTGAACTTTTTCCTTTTAGCCAGCATTAGAGTTTTAAACTCTAAACTGAGTTTTTCCATGCAATCAGCATTAGGGTTTTAAACCCTAAACTGAATTTTCCTTTCAGCCAGCATTAGAGTTTTAAACTCTAAACTGAGCTTTTCCATGCAATCAGCATTAGGGTTTTAAACCCTAAACTGAATTTTCCTTTCAGCCAGCATTAGAGTTTTAAACTCTAAACTGAGCTTTTCCATGCAATCAGCATTAGGGTTTTAAACCCTAAACTGAATTTTCCTTTCAGCCAGCATTAGAGTTTTAAACTCTAAACTGAGCTTTTCCATGCAATCAGCATTAGGGTTTTAAACCCTAAACTGAATTTTCCTTTCAGCCAGCATTAGAGTTTTAAACTCTAAACTGAGCTTTTCCATGCAATCAGCATTAGGGTTTTAAACCCTAAACTGAATTTTCCTTTCAGCCAGCATTAGAGTTTTAAACTCTAAACTGAGCTTTTCCATGCAATCAGCATTAGGGTTTTAAACCCTAAACTGAATTTTCCTTTCAGCCAGCATTAGAGTTTTAAACTCTAAACTGAGTTTTTCCATGCAATCAACATTAGGGTTTTAAACCCTAAACTGAATTTTCCTTTCAGCCAGCATTAGAGTTTTAAACTCTAAACTGAGCTTTTCCATGCAATCAGCATTAGGGTTTTAAACCCTAAACTGAATTTTCCTTTCAGCCAGCATTAGAGTTTTAAACTCTAAACTGAGCTTTTCCATGCAATCAGCATTAGGGTTTTAAACCCTAAACTGAATTTTCCTTTCAGCCAGCATTAGAGTTTTAAACTCTAAACTGAGCTTTTCCATGCAATCAGCATTAGGGTTTTAAACCCTAAACTGAATTTTCCTTTCAGCCAGCATTAGAGTTTTAAACTCTAAACTGAGCTTTTCCATGCAATCAGCATTAGGGTTTTAAACCCTAAACTGAATTTTCCTTTCAGCCAGCATTAGAGTTTTAAACTCTAAACTGAGCTTTTTCATGCAATCAGCATTAGGGTTTTAAACCCTAAACTGAATTTTCCTTTTAGTCAGCATTAGGGTTTTAAACCCTAAACTGAACTTTTCCTTTTAGTCAGCATTAGGGTTTTAAACCCTAAACTGAACTTTTTCTTCCAGCCAGCATTAGGGTTTTAAACCCTAAACTGAGTTTTTCCATGCAATCGACATTAGGGTTTTAAACCTTAAACTGAATTCTTCCTTTGTTCGGCATTAGGGTTTTAAACCCCAAACCGAACCTCTCCCCAGCTAGCCGGTGTTAGGGCTCCAACCCTGAACTGAGCATGCATATCCTCTTTCATCAATTTTATGAACTTCCTGGTGAATAATTAACGAAATTTTCCTAGTGAAACTGGGGCAGAAAATTTTGTTCGTTTGTTTGTTTTTTCCCGCAGGTCTAACCTCGAGCCACACGGATCGAAATGACCTACGAGATGAGTCTCAACTCAGAATCAAACAAGAAAAAGACAAAAGAAGACATTCCGAGATATCAGAGTGAATGGAGAGCGGATTGACTCCAACGTTTAATTAAGGGCCTGAACCTTGCCAATCGCGTCTCACTCAGTATCCCAGAGGTTACACAAGTCGCCGCAACTCGCAAGCATCAAGATTCAGATCGGAGTCTACAAGCAAAATCAGCTAAGACCCAAGATCAAGTCGTAAAAGAATCATAGATAGGAATCTTGTAACTAGCAGTTGACATACATATAAGTAGTTAGTTCAGTTTCTAATTTTCGTTTGGTTGTAATAAGGCGGTCAGTGACGTAGCAGTGACAACAGCAGCAGCAGTAGCAGCAAGCATTGCAGTCCCATGGTAGTCCCAGCTACCAAAACTTCTCGAACTACATTGACCTGATTCCTGTTTAGCCCAGGATATGTAGGAAATCTTTGAAGCAAGATTCGGTCAGATCTTTCAAAAAAAACATGCTTCATACGGAGTGGTCCATAGGCAAAAATCGCTCATACACGCTCACTTTATCTTTGCACGAAAACTCTTCGTGTTTCCGAACAAAGAGGGGAAGCTGTGAGCACGTGATTTTTGTTTCGCACGACAATCGCTCCAAAAAAGAAATAAAAAGAAAAAAATAATAAATGGCCCTGTTGCACAATTTTTGGATTTCTGTGCGGCACCTTGTTGATTTGTTTGTGACTTCGGCCCGTTTTTATTTATTTACTTTATTAAAAAAAAATTTAAACAATATTTGTCCTGCATAATTCGAACCGTAATCCGGTCGTTAAATAAAAAATCATGAATAGGCATCTTCGTCCGTGATTTTATTTTGGTTGACTTTACCTGTTTTGAAATATTTTAGTGTGTGTGCAAATAATTGTATTGAGTGTGTATTTAATTTTAATTTGATTTTTTGGCTTAGTTTTGTTATAAAAAAAAAAGAGAAAAAGAAATAAATAAATAAATAATAAAAAAAAAAAAGACCCCTTCCCTTCCGGACTTGGGCCAATTTTAACAAAATTGGCCCAAACGAACAGCCCAAGACCCAGGCCTGCCCGGTCCAGACCACCTGATACCCAGGGTGTCCAAACGACGTCGTTTGAGTCGTGCCTGATCTGGGCCGTTGATCTCAAATTGATCAACGGCCAAGATCAATTCCCCATAACCCACCAATAAACCCGACCCGTCTCACCCGGACCGACCCCAACCCTCAACCCTCAAAACGACACCGTTTCATTTAAGACCATCAGATCCAAACCGTAGATCTAGATTGATCTAACGGTTGAGATCAACCCACCCACTAACTATATAAGCCTAGATCCTTACCCTGCCCCCCTAGCCAACACCCCCGCCTTCGTCTTCACCAAACCCATCCCCTTCAAACCCTAGCCGCCCCTGCACACCTTCACCAGAAACCCGGCGGCCTGAACGTCGGTGACCTCCACCTGAACACCATAGAACCCCCATGCCATCCTAAACCTAAATCTACCAACCACACACTTCGAATCACCCTCCAGGTCCTCGAATCTTCATTTGAAGATTCGAGTCAAAACTCGATCTACACCAACCAACCCCAGCTTCATACCAGACACTCCTCGGACCCTGCTCGTGACCAAACCATACTTGGTTTGGTCCGAATCTAACCAGGGAAGCACGAATATTAGATCTGAGTTTTGAAACCACAAGGTCCCTCGTCACTGGTTCAAAACGGTTCAAACCAAAGAGATTAAGGTCTAATGGACCTTAATCGAAGTGTTTCTCATCTGAGAAACACTTCGATTAAAGTCCGTTCAGCCTTAAGAAAGGTCTGTCCAAATCCGGGTTCAAACTTTTAACTTTTCAAGTTTAAGGTGAGTCTGCTTTCTTTTCCTTTATTTGTTTTTAGCCCGTGTGATTTGTTTTAAAAGACTGTTCATATTTGTTTTAATTTTATCAACTTTTGTTTGTCCACTTTGTTTGAACCTCTGTGTTTGTCTGAATCCCTCCCCTCCTATTCTGATGAGGCATGTGTATTGGTTGTATTCCAAATTTGTACTGACTAACTAATTCCTCGAAGTACAATTCTGTTTTAATCAGTATAAGTCGAGTCATGTGTCCCATACTTCTGAATGTCTGATTTTTGGCTACGATTGTGTATGTTAATGCTAATATAGTCGAGTCGACATGAGTCGTCAATTAGTTTCAATTGTCTGAGCATAGTAAATCACCTTGCTTCTGTTGAACATTTGTTGAACCAATTAAAAACCAAATTTGTTTACTTATAGCTGTTGATTTGGATCAGTAATGTAAAAGGGATGTTTGGTTTAAATGCTGAATTGGAGGGCATGTGCACTCTTGCACAGCATGTGCATTGGTGCACCTCATGTGCATTGGTGCACAGCCTGTGGCCTGCATAAAGGTTTTTGTTTAATTTTAAAATGGTTTGACAGCATATGCTGTCAACATATCCTACTGCCCATACTTGCTTTTAGTTAAATAAAATGGAAAAGTTAAATCTACCAGGGAATGATGTTGTTTTTATACCTAATTAACTAAAGTGGAACTGAAAAAGGTTAAAGGCACATGGGAGGGGTATGGTAATAGTCTAAACAGGCTGTTTAGAAAGGGGTAAGGAAGGCTTATAAAGAGGAGGGACAGACATACAGAAAGGGACGGACTTTTAAAAAGGTTAAAAAAAAAAGAAAAACACACTGTGAGGAGCTTGGACATGAGAGCTGAAATACATACAAAATAGATACACATAGATAGAGAGAGTTGAAGGGATAGAAGGGATACAACCAACAATCAGAAGCTTTTTTCTCCTATTATTACTGGGTTTCAGTTGTTCAACCTGTTCAAATCAATTCTGATTCTTTGAAATTCCAGTTTGTGTCTATTAGTCGAGTGTTTTCATTGGTTTACTACTGGTTTGGTCTGTCTGGATTTCTGATTCTATTCCACTGAGTGTTGCTGCTATTTGGCTATTGCTTTCTATTGGCCATAGTTGCATCTCTGCACTCGAGCCTGTTTCTGGCTGTATTGTTTTGCCTGCTGCTATTCTGCCTTGTTGCTACTGATAGTGCTGTTACTGCTGCTGCATTTGTTCATTGTTACTCTACTGATTGCCCTTTTCTTCAATTGCAAATATTCCCAGGTACACAACCTTTGAACCTTGTATTGTTGAAAGTTTGAAGTTGAAGCAGAAATAAAGAAATGAACATCAGTTTATGTTATAGCACTGGTGTAAAAAGATAGTTCGAATGTTAGTTGGGCCTGTATTTTTACTGCGAACTGCAAATATTCTGTATAAACTAGCATCATTCTGTTTAAGATGAACTGTTAGATAGCATGGTTCAACAGTAATGACAGCATGACATAGGCAGCATGTTTTGATTTAGTATATATTCAGTTCAGTATAACACTTGTTTGGTTTAGTTATGACTGTATAACATAGAGTCATGGTAAGCACTTGTATGTATTTTGCCTAGACCACTGAATTGACAAAACTGTGGTACTGGGTCCGGGATAAATGTATCCCAAACAAACTCCCATACAGTCACATTAAGAGTCTGGCTATGAATGCCAGTTCTCCTGTCAGTTTATTCGTTCCAATGCAGGTTCGATACTGGGTTTCGGTATAGATTCTTTGTTTCGAAATGATGTGATGATTGTTGATAAAAACTAATAATCATTTTTGAGTTCAATTAGTAGTAATTTCCCTAATAAAACAGCCGATTTCGTTTTATCAATTTCAAATAGGTTAGAGTGTTAAAAATAGAACTTGGAGGTCGTTAAACATAACTCAATATATGTTGTTAGTTTGTTTGCAATCTCACTTAGCGAATTAATAAGCATATTCACTCGATGAAGACAAAGCATGCGGTAACCCTCACCTCATGAACAATCAATCAGGTAATCAAACAAGTTTAGGTTCGGCAAACATAATAAGGATTCAGTCCGTATTTGTCCAAACCAGCAAAATTCGGCATCATCCTTCTCTTTAAAGATAAATGTAGTAGAAATGTAGTCATTATAGGGTACCCTTCTAAAATAATGAGACGAGCCTCGCCGAATAAAAATGCAAATTGCGGGGCCCTCAATAATTGATCATGATAAATACTTAGAATTTGGGACGGACTGTTTTAGTGAATTCCACTGCCTTCCCCAAAGATAATAACGCGTTTAGATTCTTTAGGCGCGACTTTAGTAAATTATATATTCTTAAAAAATCGGGTGTACATTGATGTGACCCAAATCCAAGTCTCAACGGAGTCAAAATGTGTTAACAACTACGGGTGCATTGATTGTGACGTGGTTCGAGATGCATTTTCACGACGTTGCAATTCTATAAAAATAAGTGATAATGATAAAAGCGGTTTAAACTTAATAAAAGCACGTAAATCATAACATGTATTTAAATCAGATATTTAGCCATTATAACAATTTAAGCGACCGTGCTAGAACCACGGGATTCGAGGGTGCCTAACACCTTCCCTCGGGTCAACAGAATTCCTTACTTAGAATTTCTGGTTCGCAGACTTCATTTGGAAAAGTCGAAAATTTCCTCGATTTGAGATTCAAGATAAACCGGTGACTTGGGACACCAAAAGCCAAACCTTTTCCAAGTGGTGACTCTGAATTAAATAAATAATCCCATTTCGAATATTGTCACTTAAATTGGAAAAACTCCACCCGCGCATTTAACCCTTCGGGGCGGGCGCGCAAAAAGGAGGTGTGACACCACAGACTGAGATAGTTGGGTATGTTGAATCCGATTGAGGATAAATTGTCGAATCCCCCTCCCAGAAACCTTGACCGCTCGGTGAGTTGTGAGTATTGTTCATGGGCCCCGGGACATGACACAGAGAAATGCTGGAAATTGAAAACAGCCATTCAAGAACTCATTGACACCAATCGGATTGAGGTCCAAGCTCCGGAGGCGCCCAATATCAATCAGAATCCCTTGCCAGCACATCATGAAACAAATATGATTGAGATAGTGCATAAGGGAGGGGAGCCTAAGAAGCCTTCGCAAACCGTCATGATGATTCAGGCTAGTGAAGCCATGCCATTTGAAAAATCAACCAGTGAGAAGTCTGTGATCAAGTTGAATAGGGCAAATAATGAACCCTCTGTGGAGGTCAAGAAGGGGTCCTCAAGTGATGTTGCAGGAAAACATCAAAAAGCAAAAGTGTTTGTGCCCGGAGTGACGAATAAACCTGTGATAATTGTGAAGGGCACCCCCACAGATCCTGTCATTATCAAACCGGTAACTCAATTACCAATAGTTATTAGCAAGGCAGTCCCATGGAATTATGAACGAGTGACAGTGACTTACAAGGGGAAAAAGGTTAGAGAAGAAGTGTGTGAGACTCATGGTTTGACTCGATCGGGGAGATGCTTCGCCCCCGAAGAGTTGAGAAAAGCTAAGACCTCAAAAGATAATCCAGTGTTGGTGAAGAAAGCGGTGACTGAGGAAGAAGCAGAGGAATTTCTGAGAAAGATGAAAGTGCAAGACTATTCCATTGTGGAGCAGTTAAGGAAGACACTAGCTCAGATCTCGCTCTTGTCATTATTGATCCATTCCGACGAGCACCGTCGGGCTTTAATGAAGATTTTGAATGAAGCCCACGTTCCTGACAAAATCTCAGTAAACCACTTGGAAAAGATATCTAATAAGATATTTGAGGTAAAAAGAGTCACTTTTTCTGATGATGAGTTGCCCGTGGAGGGTACCGAGCACAATAGAGCCCTCTATCTGACGGTGAAATGCGAAGATTCCGTGGTTACTCGAGTACTGGTTGACAATGGGTCTAGCAGAAACATTCTCCACATTGAACAAGCTGCAAGTGGAGGATGAAAGAATTCACACGAACAGTATTTGCATTCGGGGATTCGACGGTGGGGGTAAAGATTCAGTCGGGGACATAGTGCTTGAGCTCACAATACGGCCAACTGAATTTACTATGGAATTCTAGGTGCTCGATGTGGCTGTTTCGTACAATTTGCTGTTGGGACGACCTTGGATCCATGCTTCCAAAGCGGTCTCATCTACTCTGCATTAAATGGTCAAGTTTGAATGGGATCGACAGGAAATTGTTGTACACGGCGAAGATAATTTGTGTATGCCCAATGGTGCCATTGTTCCATTCATAAAGGTTGACGATGGCAAGGGACCATGGGTTTATCAGGTTTTTGACACAGTATCGGTAGAGAAAATTCCAGAAGTAAAGTGCGCTCCAACTCCAAAGATGGCTGCTGCATCAGTCATGGTAGCTGTTGAAATGTTGAAAAATGGTTTCGTACCGGGCAAGGGTTTGGGTGCATCTCTACAAGGTATTGTGCAGCCAGTTTTTCTTCCAAAAATCTGGATACTTTTGGTCTGGGGTTCAAGCCTACCGTTGCAGACGTGAGAAGAGCTAGAAAAATGAAACAGAAAGCATGGGCATTGCCAAAGCCAATCCCGCGTCTGTCCAGATCATTCGTCAGGCCGGGTATCAGAAAGCAACTGCTGTCGAAAGTTCCTGGATCACTGATTGGTGCCGATGGAGACTTGGAGAAGGGGTTCGAAAGGTTATTCTCCGAGGTTAACATGGTTCAGGCTGGGGAAGGGTCCAGTAGGGCAGATGTGCAATTCGTAGGACCACGTGCAAAAGTCAACAACTGGGAAGCTACTCCTCTTCCTACCCGGAGGGAGTCTTGGTAGTGGGTTTTGATTTTCTTTTAGTTGTCTGGATTATTCCAGGGTCTGTAATTCAGATATTATGTTTCGTCCAGTTGGATGTGTTAAAACCTTGTTATCTTTATATTCAATGAAATGCAATTGTTCCTTTCCCTTCATTTCTTCTAAAAAAAAATTTGTTTTCTTCTTTTGTATAGTTCTTTTTATGCTGATATCAATGACATGACATGCATGAGGAATCTTCGGGCCAGTTTTAAAAGCCAATCTAACTCTGAAATAATAATACAAGAAATTGAGTATGATGACGAGTTGGAATTTGATGATGATGAGGCCTATGAAGAAATTAGTAAGGAACTAAGTCATTTTGAGGAAAAGCCCAAACTTAATTTGAACGATACAGAAGCGGTTAATATAGGGGACCAAGATAA
This sequence comes from Nicotiana tabacum, assembly GCF_000715075.1. Classification (NCBI taxonomy): domain Eukaryota; kingdom Viridiplantae; phylum Streptophyta; class Magnoliopsida; order Solanales; family Solanaceae; genus Nicotiana; species Nicotiana tabacum. Next base: position 116,278,140 of record NC_134095.1, on the reverse strand, counting down.
TGTCTGTGAGACCAAAATAAGTGTACATCTGGAACCTCACTCAGGGAGGAGATAATTAAAGCACTACTCGAATACAAAGATGTTTTTGCATGGTCCTATGACGACATGTCGGGTCTGAGCACTAATTTAGTGGTTCACAAGTTGCCCACTGACCCGGCATTCCCTCCTGTCAAATAGAAGCTGAGAAAGTTCAAAATGGATATGAGTGTAAAGATCAAAGAAGAGGTTACCAAGCAGTTCGATGCCAAAGTCATTCAGGTCACCTGGTATCCCACCTAGTTAGCCAATGTTGTGCCGGTGTCGAAGAAGGATGGCAAGACCAGGGTGTGTGTCGATTATCGGGTTCTCAACAAGGCGAGTCCAAAAGACAATTTCCCATTGCTGAACATCCATATCTTGATTGATAATTGCGCCAAACATGAGATTGGTTCTTTTGTGGATTGTTACGCGGGTTATCATCAGATCTTAATGGACGAGGAGGATGCAGAAAAGACGGCATTCATCATGCCGTGGGGAACGTACTACTATCGGGTCATGCCATTCGGCTTGAAGAATGCTGGGGCAACCTACATGAGGGCAATGACAACAATATTCCAGGATATGATACACCAGGAAATCGAGGTGTATGTGGATGATGTGATCGTGAAGTCTAGAAAGCAGTCTGACCATGTCCGGGATATGAAGAAGTTCTTCCGAAGGCTTCGCAGGTACAATCTCAAGCTTAATCCTGCAAAGTATGCTTTTGGGGTGCCGTCTGGAAAGTTGTTGGGGTTTGTAGTTAGCCGCCGGGGCATTGAACTGGATCCATGGAAAGTCAAGGCCATCCATGAATTGCCACCTCCGAGGAACAAGACCGAGGTGATGAGTTTGTTGGGGAGATTGAATTATATCAGCAGGTTCATCGCTCAGCTCACGACAACTTGCGAGCCTATCTTCAAACTATTAAATAAAGACGTTGCGGTCAAGTGGACAGATGAATGTTAGGAGGCGTTTGATAAGATAAAGGGATATTTATCAAATCCACCTGTGTTGGTCCCGTCAGAACCAAGGCGACCGTTGATTCTATATTTGACAGTTTTGGACAATTCATTCGGCTGTGTATTGGGTCAACATGACATCACTGGCAGGAAGGAGCAGGCCATATATTATCTCAGCAATAAATTCACGCCGTACGAGGTCAAGTACACTCAGCTTGAGAGGACATGTTGCTCCCTAACTTGGGTGGCACAGAAACTGAAACATTATTTGTCATCTTACACTACCTATCTCATATCTCACTTGGATCCATTGAAGTATATCTTTTAGAAGCCTATGCCCACAGGGAGGCTTGCAAAGGGGCAGATCCTGCTCACAGAGTTTGACATTGTCTACGTGACTCGAATTGCAATGAAAGCACAGGCCTTGGCAGACCATTTGGCCGAGAACCCGGTTGATGAAGATTATGAACCTTTGAAAACTTATTTCCCTGATGAAGAGGTGATGCACATTGATGAGTTGAAACAAGTCAAGAAGCCGGGGTAGAAACTTTTCTTTGGCGGGGCCGCAAACATGAAGGGCGTAGGGATAGGAGCGGTATTTATTTCCGAAACAGGGCAGCACTACCCTGTTACGACTCAGCTTCGTTTTTACTGCACCAACAACATGGCTGAGTATGAGGCATGCATTTTGGGTTTAAGGTTAGCTGTGGATATGGGTGTCCAGGAAGTCTTGGTCTTGGGTGACTCGGACCTCTTGGTGCACCAAATTCAGGGAGAATGGGAAACACGGGATTTGAAACTCATACCATACAGACAATGTTTGCATGATCTTTGTCAACGGTTTCAGTCAATAGAATTCAGGCATATCCCAAGGATCCATAATGAAGTCGTCGATGCTTTGGCTACTCTGGCGTCAATGTTACATCATCCAGATAAGGCTTTTGTGGACCCTTTGCAGATTCAGGTCCGTGATCAGCATACTTACTGTAATATGGTAGAAGAAGAACTTGATGGGGAGCCATGGTTCCATGATATCAAAGAATACCTCCGGATGGGGGTATATCCGGTACAGGCCACAGGTGATCAGAAAAGAACAATTCGACGATTGGCAAGCGGATTTTTCTTCAGTGGAGGGGTGTTATACAAAAGAACTCCAGATCTTGGATTGCTAAGATGCATAGATTCCAGACATGCCATAGTTATCATGATTGAGGTACACTCCGGAGTTTGTGGACCGCATATGAGTGGGTACGTTCTGGCAACGAAGATTCTCTAAGCAGGTTATTACTGGCTCACTATGGAGCGAGATTGCATCAGTTTTGTGCGCAAGTGTCATCAGTGCCAGGTGCATGGAGATTTGATTCATTCCCCACCATCTGAATTGCATGCAATGTCGGTACCATGGCCTTTTGATGCTTGGGGCATGGATGCCATTGGGCCAATCGAGCCAGCAGCATCAAACGGATACAGGTTTATTCTGGTAGCCATTTATTATTTCACCAAGTGGGTTGAAGCGAAAACTTTCAAATCTGTGACCAAGAAAGTAGTGGTCGATTTTGTGCATTCAAATATCATCTGTCGGTTTGGGATTTCGAAGCTAATCATCACGGACAATGGTGCTAATCTCAACAGTCATCTGATGACGGAGACCTGTCAGCAGTTTAAGATTATACATCGCAATTCCACCTCATATCACCCTAAAGCGAATGGAGCAGTCGAGCCAGCCAATAAGAACATAAAGAAGATACTGCGAAAAATGGCGGAAGGGTCCAAACAATGGCATGAGAAGTTACCCTTCGCATTGTTGGGTTATCGCACTACTGTTAGCACTTTAGAAGGGGCCACTCCTTATTTGTTGGTGTATGGCATGGAGGCAGTAATACCTGCAGAAATTGAAATCCCATCCCTTCGGATTGTCGCTGAGGCAGAAATTGATGACGTTGAATGGGTCAAAACCCGCTTGGAACAATTAAGTCTAATTGATGAAAAGAGATTGGCAGCAGTATGTCACGGCCAATTGTACCAACAGAGAATGGCGAGAGCATATAACAAGAAGGTATGTCCACGGAAGTTCGAAGTGGGTCAGTTAGTGTTGAGACGTATCTTGCCTAATCAAGCTGAAGCAAAAGGAAAGTTCTCCCCAAACTGGCAGGGGCCATTTGTCGTAACTAGAGTGTTGTCCAATAGCGCGTTATATTTGACAGATGTGGAAGGGAAATGTGTGGAAATGGCTATCAATTCTGATGCAGTTAAGAGATACTATGTATGATTTCTTTGTTTGATTGTACTTGTTTGTATTTGGTATATTTTGAAGATTGAAATGACGAAGGCATTTTGTTCTGCTATCTAAACACTTTATCCCTCATTACCCCTCTTGAACCTCATTTATTTTCTTTTTTACCCCTCTTTCGGAATCAGTAGTGAATATCATAAATACGAGCGTGAAAGATAAGAAAAGGAAGAAAAGAAAAGAGAAATAAAGGAAAGAGAAAGAAAAGAATGAAAAAAAAAAGAAAAAAAAAAGAAGAAAAAGAAATAGGAAAAGAGAAAAGAAGAAGAAAAACAATAAAAGAAAAAGAGAGAAAAGCAAAAGAAAGAAAAAGAGAAGAAAGAGAAAAGGGAAAATCACAACAACAAAGTAATTTCTATGACATGAACTATGTTCGACCTGATTCCTTTTAAGGATACGTAGGCAGCCTCACGGTTCGATCTCATCAAACAAAAATCCAAAAGCCCCCAAGCAAGAAACTGGGGCAGAAGTCGTGGTTGTTGTGAGAAACCTGATTCCGAAAGTTGTAACTTTAACCCATTTGAATTGTTTTGAGCCTTTTATACCTTTTCTTTCTAACCCTGTCCAAAAGCCCACATTACGGTCCAAAGAAAGACCTTCTGATCAGTCTTTGAGAAATGCCAAGTCGAGCAGGTAAGGGTAATTCATGTCAGTGGCAACACTCTGGTTCAAGCAGGAAAAATAAAAATGAGAGAGTCTTATTGGTGAAAACCTTAACAGCCACCGTAAGGCGATAGGAGTTGAGAGAAATTAAAATGAGAAAGTCTTATTGATGAAAACCCTCACGGGCACCTTGAGGCGAAAGCGAGTTGAAAAGTCAACAAGTGAGAAAGGTCTGTTAGGTGGAAAACTGTTTCAAGGCACCGCAGGATGAATAAGGTCAAGGTTTGGGTAAAGTAATCAGGTCATGGAAATGCTGAGGCGACGAAGTACAGCAATTGAAAGTGGATCAGTTGGACAGATTGAGCTGATTAATCTGAAATGCATGTCATGATCAGTGGTACCAGCTATTCCACTCAAATAAGTTTCTTTATCTTTTTCACTTTGTAGCAGTTATCCGGTTCCGGATTCTTCTTATCCTTAACCCACAAAGTCATTGCATTTCATTTTCTTTCGGGTTTATTTGTCTAAGATGTTTTAATGGCAGTCTTGTCCCAAATAAGTGGAAAAGAATTTCAAAGATCACTACCAACTCCCAAAAATTGCAATTCACGATGTGGTCAGAGCATACTAACGACAACATGATGTAAGGTGAGGTACAAGGAATCATCGGAAGTTTCATCGGTGGAATGGTCTGGTAATGTCATGGGAGAGGCAAAGGTTCGGATAGAGAGGTCAGGGGTTGAGATAGCAAGATGGGTATAGAACACTCGGTTCGTCAAAGGTCATGGGATTTGAAAGTCAGTCAAAAAGTCAAAGAGGTTTAGGGCCAGTTCGGAAAGCCATTCAGAACAAAATAATGCAGTGGAAAGATCTTCAACAAGAATGCCATCAGCTAACCACCACTTTAAAACTAAAAAAAATTTCTTTGATTAAGGCAGGGGCAGATAATTCGTTTGCGTCGGAGAAACTCTCCGTAGGGGAAAGAGCAAGCATCAAAACAGGTTTGACCGTAAACTTTCAGGACCCTCCTGAAAAATGGGACCTAATTTAAAGTTCAGAAATAGCATAATCTAGCATAAATGTATCCCAAAAGAATATAAGTTAGCTTAGAAGTTTGCACGTTCGAGATAGGATCCAATTAGGAGTTTCCAGGACCCTACTGAATAATGGGACTTAGCTGTAAAATTTCGATTAGGTAGCAACATTTAGCGTAAACTTTTGCTGTAGGGTAGTATAATTCAGCCATAAAAGCTGTCACTCTTAAGATAGAACTCAACTTTTGATTTTCAGGACCCTCCTGGATAATGGGCAGTAGTTTGAAGACCCTCTTAGATGACAAGATTTAGCAGAAGTCACACTTTAGAAGATATAACTTAGATTTTTAATTGTCGAGTTTTAGGACCCTCCTGGATAATGGGACCTAACTTTCAATTTGGGAATACTTGGTGATACGATTTAGTTTTACACTCACATCTGTACCCAGCCACCAAACTGGGGCTGGAAAATTTTTCTTGTTTTATCTATTTTGAAGTCAGGAGCCCGCCTGGAGAGCAGGGAATACTTTCAAATACAGCAGTCAGGAGACCACCTGGAGAGCAGGGAATACTTTCAAGTGTAGCAGTCAGGAGCCCGCCTGGAGAACAAGGGAGTACAATTTAAGTTTTAGCATTCAAACTCTTTGTTTTGTCTATTTTTGAAGTCAGGAACCCGCCTGGAGAGCAGGGAGTACTTTCAAGCCGAAGTCAGGAGCCCGCCTGGAAAGCAGGGAATACTTTCAAGTTTAGCAGTCAGAAGCCCGCCTGGAGAACAAGGGAGTACAATTCAAGTTTTGGTTTTTCAAAATTCTTATTGATATTCAGTAATGTGATTCGTTCTACACTTAAACATGGGCCCAGCCACCAAACTGGGGCAGAAAAATTTTCTTTAGTTTGTCTATGTTGAAGTCAGGAGCCCACCTAGATAGCATGAGAATACATTCAAGTTCAATAGTCAGGCGCCCACCTGGAGAGCACGGGAATACAATACAAGTTTAGCAATCAGACGCCCACCTGGAGAGCAGGGGAATACAGTTCAAAGTTCAGCAATCAGGCGTCCACCTGGAGAAAAGGGAAAGCATCTCAGATTACAATTCAAATTGGCAACAAAGGTACTTCACCGGGAGAATACAAGTCAACAAGGCAACAAGAACCACAAGATCAAGTTTGAAGATATAAATAGGGCTTTTGTAAATCATAGTTTAGTCTAACTTCTTTTTATTTTGTCATGGTGTAATAAGGGGTTCAGTAAGCAGTAGTAGCAGCAGCAACAATAGTGAAATCACAGCTTCATGGTAGTCCCAGCTACCAAAATTTCCGAACTACACTGACCTGATTCCTTTATAGCCAAGGATATGTAGGCAACCTCAGAAGCAGGGTGCGGTCAAATCTTTCAAAAATGCTTCCCATGGAGTATTCAAACGGGCAAAAATCGCTCGTATCCGCTCACTTATCTTTGCACGAAAAAGGAGGATATTTGGCAAGGGCATTGTTGCTGTGAGCACGTGATTTTTGCCCTATATGAATTACTCCAACAGATTCAAAACAAAATAATTTCTTTCAGTGTTTGCAATTTTGTTGGATTTCGTGGCATTTTCTGTTAATTATTTGCATTTATCTGTGCACGTTTATTTTATTTAATTCATGAAAAATATAAAAAATATGTTGCATCTGCATTTAGATTTTTAGATTAGTTAGTAAATTAGTTTGTTTTATAAAAATGAAAATCACAAAAAATAATTCATTTTGCATTTTTACTTTTTAATTTTGAATTGTATAGTTTTCTTTAAATTTAGGATTTAATTAATTATTGTAAATACCATGATGAGTTATTAATCTAATTGGGTAGGTTAATTTAGTTTAAAAAAATTTATTATTAATTTGGGTTTTATTTTAATTTTGGAAAGAAAAGAATTTTGAAATTGAAAAAAGAAGAAAAAGAAAGAAATGAAAGAAATCCAGATCTGGGCTAAAACCAATTTAATTGTCCCAGCCCAAATGAAAATCACCCAATACCCGGCCCAAACCACCCTAACCCGATCCGGTTTCCCCCTCCCCAAACCAAACGACGTCGTTTCATGGGCAACAGATCAGGACCGTCAAGGTTTCTTGATCGGACGGTCCTGAAGCCCAGGTCCCGTAGTATTTAAATGTCCAAACCTGCCCTCACCCCTCACTCATCTCCCTCACAACCCGCCCCTGCAAACCCTAATGACGCCGCCCCTAAATCCCCCCACCACCAGAGGCGGCGCCACCACGAACGGATCCTAAATTAACACCAAGTACCCTCCTCAACTCCCCCAGTCCAAATCTACAAACACTTTCCATCGAACAAGCCCAGAACGTCTCGAATCTTGGATTGAAAGAAAACCCTAGCGCCGCCCTGATGTTCTCCGATGGAGGTGCCGCCTCGGTTCGACCCCAAAATCACACCCCCGAACCCCTATCTCTCCCTCACTCTAAATCCCCACTTAGATTCCCTCAAATCACCCCGGAACTCTCTGAATTCCAAATCTGCGTTTGAACCCTAAAAATTCCGTCGAAGCTATGGGCATGCATGACCTTAAGCCTCCGATTTGCTCGAGTTTGAAGTCTGATTCAACACGAATTGATGCTGCTCATTTGTTCTTGACAAAGAACAAGTGATTAGCATCAGTTCCGTTTAAATCAAGGTGTCCGATGCCATTTCGGGTTTACTAGGGTAAGTTTCTTTCCCTTTTTGTTTTCTATCCGAGTTTACCTTCTGGTCCTCTTCTTTTCTTCTCCCTTTCTTTAAGTTTTTTTTACCTTGACTGAAATTTGAACAAAGTTCTGAACCTAGCTTCTCTTAAGATTGATTTTGCGTTCGTATCTGTTTCATTGGCTTTTCAGCTTTCTTTTTTTTCTTTGAAGTTTATGGTCTGGTTAATTTTCATTAGTGTCATGCTTAAATTTCTCATTTTTGTCTTTGTTTTGGTCACTAAGCTTAATTAGTTCCCCGCTTGTTTGTGATTGTTAATTAGTTGATTTGTTTGGGTTTTAATTTTTCTGAGTTCGTTTGGGTTTCGTCTTTAGGCTCTGAGGTCAGTCTAAGATCTCATGTTAAAGGCATTATGTTTGGCCTGAGTCTGAGCCCATGTCTAGTTAAGCATTGAGCCCGTTTGGGGAATTCAAAGCCATGTTCAAGTCTGGACGGGCTTCAAGGTAAAATACAGGGGTAATAGGGTAAATTGGGTAAGTCACTTAAGGGAATCTTGCTATAACAGACTAGGAAGCTTCTAGGAAGCTGGGGAAGGGGTTGGTTCTGATTTTCTGTTCTTTTAATAAGGGTATCTGAGCTATAATAAAAATTAAAAAGGGTCAAATGTGCAAAGACTAATATCTGAAAGATGCCCTAATAACTTGCCTATAAAGGCAGCTTTTCTTGCCTTTCAAGGCAGACCTAAGAGACTGGAAAGAGATAAAAAATTCTGAGAGAACAAAAACAGCTGAGAATTCTGAAACTGCACTAATTTCCAGCATATTTCTTTGATAAAACTGATATAATTCTGTGTCAGCTGGGGATTTCTGACCTTCCTCATTAGTTAAAATCTCTGAAAGTTTCATATCTTGCACCTGGGTTGGGAGATGGTTTGATTTTTGGTTGTTCTGGGTTTCAAGCTGTTGTGGGATCACTGTTGCATTGATACTGCTGTGCATTTTGTTCTGTTGTTATCTACTGCTTCTTCACCTTTTTCCCTTTCAATTTCCAGGTATGCTTTTGAAACTTGGATGGAACTGAAACTTGATTGAGCTGTGTATTAAGATCTGTGATCCAGTTGGTTTCAAATGAAAATATCAGTCCTTGTTGTGTTAAATTCTACCCTGTTATCATTTATGTTTTAGTCTAGCTTCTTATGTGCATTTCATTTTGTTTTAAGGCTTGGATCTGAGTTTGTTTAAATGTAGTTGATTTAAAGCTATTTAGGTCTCTTAATGTGTATTAATTAAAGACTATGGTCTAATTTAATTAGCAACAATTGCCTGGATGTTGGATTGTGTTTTGTCACAACCATGGTGTGAATGTAAGTCAATTTAGATTTTGTTCTAACAAATTTGATACAGGTTGCGCTCTCTTTCAATCTTGTTAAGTTTGTTCTTGTATAGTTTGAGGTCTGGATCCCGGATTGTATGACTTATCACGTAATCCTGCTTTCTATTCATGCACTGAGTTCTGAATATGTTTTGCATTTGGTTTAAGGATTGTCAGCACTCGCCCAAACCCAGAATTTCCTTGAATGATAATTGGCTTCAAGTATATTTGTTGAATCATGTTTTGGTCCATCATCATTGGCCCAATTATAGTTGCCTTCGTTTCGTGACTAGGCTGCCCGGCTGGGCTTCCCTTTGAGCCCAGTTACCTCTCACGTAGAATCAGTAATAAGGGGCCAACTATAATTGGGTTCCAGGCTGGGCCAATGCTTATTTTTCAAATAAAGAGGCCATATGAGTCCAAGGCAAACTCAGGCCCAAATCACGTTAGAGATTTAGAAGTTCAGCTTTAGTTAACTTACTTAAATAATCAGTGAATCACAAAATGAAATGTCAGTCTAATTACGAGTCCCATGTATTTTCAGCTGATGGATATCTAATGGTTTGTCTTATTTTGTAGCTAATTTGGGCCATAGTACAATCACAACTCTCTTAGTGTTCTAGATAATTAAGTTCTTTAATTGGTGGAAATGAGTCATACTAAATAACACACATGGCTTATGGTCCTCCAAAGTTTAGTTCGAATTCCCTGTTTAAATTGGAATTGAGGGGTCATGCCAAATAAAATCTTCAAATGCATGGCCCTCGCTTAGCTAATATTTTAATCCTTAGAATTCGAGGCGTGTCATTTAGCGAATTTTCCATGGCCCTCGTAAAGTTAAAAACGCGTAGTTGCTTTAGGGCGCGTTATTTAATAATTTTACTTTCTTAAACTCGGGTGCGCATTTCATGTGACCCAAATCAAATCTTAAAACATTGAATAAAATATGTTTAGGATTGCGGGTGCATTTCATGTGGAGCGATCCAAAGACGTGTTTTAAGCGACGTTTAATCTTCTTTAAAAATTAAATAAAGACGGTTAAAAGTTAAAATTTGCACATAATCATTAAAAAAATCACATAATAGTCCAATTATAATAGTTAATCGACCGTGCTAGAACCATGAAACTCGGGAATGCCTAATACCTTCTCCTGGGTTAACAGAATTCCTTACTCGGATTTCTGGTTCGCGGACTGTTAAACAGAGTCATATTTTCCTCGATTCGGGATTCAACCGGTGACTTGGGACACCATAAATCATCCCAAGTGGCGACTCTGAATCTTTAATAAATAAATCCTGTTTCGATCGTCTTTTAATTGGAGAAACTCCCTTATATTTATGCCCTTTACGGGGTGTAGTAAAAAGGAGGTGTGACAGCAGATAAGCGCCTTTTAAGCTCGCTCGACCTCTGAGGTTCAGTCAGGAGGATCTTAAACACTTCTTTTGGTTCATTCATGCCCACATATAGTTTCAATCTTTGTCCATTGACTCTAAATGTACGAGAGTCTTTCTCTGCGGCAATCTCTACAGCACCTGAAAGGAATACTTCGACCACTCAAAATGGGCCAGACCATCGTGACCTGAGTTTACACAGAAATAGCCTTAATCATGAGTTATAAAGCAACACCATATCTCCGAGCTTGAAATTTCGCTCCACAATGTTCTTGTCGTGCAACCTCTTCATTCTTTCCTTATACAACCTTGTGCTCTCAAAAGCAAGATGTCTGAACTCATCGAGCTCATGCAATTCTGTGATTCTTGATGTGCCTGCAGCCTCGATGTCTAGATTCAGCTGTTTCAGTGCCCACCAAGCTCTATGTTCAAGTTTCACTGGCAAATGGCAGGCCTTCTCGAACACCAACTTATATGGTGACATAACAATCGGTGTTTTAAAAGCAGTTATATAGGCCTAGAGTGCATTATCTAACTTTTTCGCCCAGTCAGTTCTTGTGGAGTTCACAGTCTTGGTTAGCACACTCTTTATCTCTCTGTTTGACACTTCAACATGTCCACTGGTCTAGGGATGATATGGGGTTTCCACCTTGTGGCTCACATCATACTTCGCTAGCAACTTCTCAAAGGCTCGATTGCAGAAGTGAGTGTCTCCGTCACTGATAATAGCTTTCGGTATCCCAAAACGGGTGAATATATACTTCTTTAGAAATCCCACCACCACTCTCGCATCATTGGTGGGAAGTGCAGCAGCTTCCACCCATTTGGACACGTAATCTACCGCAACAAGTATGTACTTATTGCCAAAGGAGCTGACGAAGGGACCCATGAAGTCAATCCCCCAAATATCAAACACTTCCACCTCTTGAATCGGGTTCATGGGCATCTCATGGCGACGAGATATGTTCCCAGTCCGCTGACACTCATTGCAGCCTTTCACCTATAGGTGCGCATCTTTAAACATTGTTGGCCAAAAGAATCCGGCCTCTAGCACTTTCGCAGCTGTCCTGACCCCTCCAAAATGTCCTCCATATGCCGATGCGTGACAAGCCTGCAAAATAAAAGATTGTTCTATCTCGGGGACACACCTCTGGATATATTATCAACACATATTCTAAACAGATAAGGCTCGTCCCAATAATACATGCAACAATCACGATAAAACATTTTCTTTTGTACAGATGAAAGGTCATAGAGAACTATACCGCTAACCAGGTAATTTGCAAAGTCTGCATACCATGGCGCTTCCTCAAGACTAGTAGAGAGCAGCTGCTCGTCTGGAAAGGTTTCCAGAATATCATCAACCTCAACCGAATTTTCAGCTCCCTCAAGTCGTGATAGATGATCAGCGACTTGGTTCTCTGTGCCCTTACGGTCATGAATTTCGAGGTCAAATTCTTGCAGTAGCAACACCCAACGAATTAGGCGTGACTTAGACTCCTTCTTCTCAATCAAGTACCTGAGAGCTGCATGATCAGTATATACAATTACCTTAGAGCCAATCAGATATGATTTGAACTTGTCAAAAGCAAACACCACAACCAACATCTCCTTCTTAGTCACAGTGTAGTTCAGCCAGGCTCCACTCAGCATTCTACTTGCATAGTAGATTGGATGCATCAGCTTGTCCTTCCGTTGTCCCAGCACTGCCCCCACTACGTAGTCACTGGCATCACACATGAGTTTGAATGGTTGCTCCCAGTTGGGGGCAACAATGATAGGTGTTGTGACCAGTCTCTTTTTCAGCTCCTCGAATGCTACCCTGCAATCATCAGAAAACAAGAAAGGGTGATCTTTTTCTAACAACTTACAGAGAGGGTTGGCAATTTTTGAGAAGTCTCTTATGAATCTGCGGTAGAAGCCGACATGCCCGAGGAAGCTCCTGATTGCTTTGACTGAAGTTGGAGGGGGAAGCTTTGTTATAACATCCACTTTACCACGATCCACCTCAATTCCTTTGCTTGACACCCGGTGCCCCAAGACTATGCCCTCTTGTACCATGAAGTGGCACTTCTCCCAATTCAGAACCTAGTTAGTATTGATACACCGTTTCAGCACACGAGTCAGATTTATCAAGCACTCATCAAATGAGTTCCCCACCACTGAGAAGTCATCCATGAATGCCTCCATTATGTTCGCTACCATGTCAGTGAATATGGCCATCATGCACCATTGGAATGTGGCGGGTGCGTTGCATAGGCCAAAGGGCATCCTCCGAAAGGCATAAATGCCATACGAGCAAGTGAAGGAGGTCTTCTCTTTGTCCTCTGGTGCAATGGAGATCTGATTGTACCCTGAGTACCCATCTAGAAAATAGAAGTGTGACCTCCCTGTCAATCTATCTAACATCTGATCAATGAAGGGAAGTGGAAAGTGGTCTTTCCGGGTGGCTAGATTTAGCTTTCTATAATCCATGCAAATTTTCCAGCTCGTGACTGTTCTTATAGAGATCAATTCATTGTTATCATTCTTAACTACCGTCATGCCACCCTTTTTAGGTACACATTGAACTGGGCTAACCCAGCTGCTATCAGAGATTGGAAAAATGATTCTCGCATCTAACCACTTGATTACTTTTTTCTTCACCACTTCCTTCATATTGGGGTTCAGCCTTCTTTGGTGTTCCCTGGAAGGTTTGTGTCCCTCTTCCAGTAGAATTTTGTACATACAGTAGGCGGGGCTGATCCCCTTTATGTCTGTCATGATCCACCCAATGGCAGTCTTGCACTCCTTAAGTACCTGCAAAAATTGTTGAGCCTGGACATCTAACAAACTAGATGAGATAATAACAGGTAATGTGGAGTCATGTCCAAGGAACTCATACTTGAGATGGGCGGGCAATGGCTTTAACTCCAGCTTTGGTGGTTCTTTGGTGGTTCTTCGATGGATGTCTTGGATGGAGGAGTTTCTCTATTTTCCAAGTGTAAGGGCTCAAATTCTATAGTTCTATCCCAGAACCCTCTACCCTCTAACGCCAACACCCATTCCGTAAGATCCTCTCCATTTACCTCATCCAAATTCATCAAACATGCCACAAGGGGGTCCTCAAAAGTTAGTATCTCATCATCAGTCTCTACAATTACATCCACGGCATCAATAAGAGAGAAATTGGCTAATTGACTTGGTCGCCTCATAGATTTCTGCACATTGAATGTTATTTCCTTATTGTTCAATCTCATCTTGAGCTCCCCGATTTCACAATCAATGGTATATTTACCTGGATTTGTTTCAGCATTTCAATGAACTTCCTGTATTGCTCCTCTTTTTGGTACTTAGCCAGCCTCTGAGGGAAGGGGGAAGGAGGTCTCTTCTTCCCAATCAATTGGGATTGATCTTTATCAGCTGCTACATCAACTACTGGTTCCTAGACTGTTTCAGCTTCTTTCTCGGTCTCATTTTGAATGCTATTTTCTTCCTGGGCAGGCTGGACTGTCAGTTTCGTTGACTCATCCCGCTCAATGGGCACTGGTATGAGTGTCTCAGCCTGTCTAGTTTTTCGAGCCCTCTCTTGCTCTACATCCAAATCTTTACTATTACGTAGACTCACCGTCATCAGCTGCTTCGGGCCTTGATCTTTTGGATTTATCTGGGTGTCTGCAGGTAGTGTCCCATGAGGGCGATTATTCAGAGACATCGAATTTTGGCCCACCTGCACTTCAATATTCTTGATTGCTACATCATGTGCATCTACTCTCTCATTAATTTTTGCATTAGACCCAATAACCTGTTGAATCATTGCTTCAAGTCTAGCAAGCCCATCTTCCTGCCTTCCACCATGTTGCTGCTGATGAGGGTGATACCCCTGCTGCTGATTCTGATTATTATACCCCTGTGGCCTTGGGTAAGGAGACATATTGTTATGGGGTCTCATACCTCCCATATTTCCATTGTTGAACTATGGCTGGACTGGCCTGTACTGCTGATTTTGCTGGCCCCAATTCTGACCACCCTGTCTCTGGCATCCATAATTAGACACATAGTTCATGTCTTCAGGGTAGTGATGATGATCATGTTCTGCATTCCACTGGTTACCAATTGTTTGACTAATGCAAGATGTGCGCAAGCCCCCATTAGTAGTATCTACGATGTGTACCTGCTGTTTCTGCCCTGACTCTTCCACCTTTTTGGTGAGTATACTCATCTGTGTCAATAAGGTGGCCATATTTTCAGTCATAGAGTTGGATGGATCTAAGGGCACTAAGTGAACCACTGGAGTAATAGGTGCATTCCTGGTTGTCCATCCCGAATTTTGTGACATCTTGTCAAGCAGACTCTGGCCTTCTCTCCATGTTTTGCTCAAAAATGCTCCACCAGCTGAAGCATCAACAATGTTCTTCACGCTATCTGACAATCCCATGTAAAACCGATGCCCCAACATCAGATCTGGAATACTATGGTGCGGGCATATAACCAGCATCACTTTGAAGCGCTTTCATGTTTCATGCAGTGTCTCCATTGGTCTCTGTTTAAAACTCAAAATTTCATCAATTTGTTGAGCAGTCTTATTGGGTGGGTGGAACTTGTTATGGAATTGCCTAACTAACTCCTCCAAGTTGTTATGGAATTAATAGGAAGCGAGTTTAGCCAGGTCTGGGCAGCTCTTGTCACTAAGAATGGAAACAATAACAGCTTGATCGCTTCTGGAGTTACGTTGGGTTGCCTTTGGGTTTTGCAGATAGACATGAAATTCTTCAAGTGCTGCTGAGGATCTTCGACTTCTGACCCCGAAAATAGTCCCTTGTTCTACAACAAATGCAGCATGTTATTCGTGATTTGGAATGACTCAGCCTGTATCTGCGGGACTACAATCGTTGTAGACAGATTTTCAGCTGTAGGTTGTGCCCAGTCATAGAGAGCAGCCTCTGGCGCTATTGGTACGGCTAGGTCTACTTCGTGATCCCCCATATCTGGTTCGAATTGTTCAGTTGTTTGTTGTTGTTTGTTTTTCCGGTTGGCCCGATTCAAGGCCTTGAAAACTCTCTCGGGATCTGATAATGCTTCAAATACTTTACCAGTTCTCGATGAGTTTCTAGGCATGCACCTGTACAACCAAGTCAACAAACGTTAAAATTTCAATGTATAGATTGGGTATAGAGAAAACTGACTACACTAAGAATTTTTGTACTTCGTTTAATTGTAATTGATAACACCATTAATTTTCCGGCAACGGTGCCAAAATTTGATCACGCACAACTATGCCTTATAAAAAGGACACGCGGACGTTGCAAATATAATCTGAGTATTTCGCCCAGAGTCGAACCCACAAGGAATTAACTTACCAATTACTCTTGTCAGACTTACTAAATTCTACGTAATCAACTTTCCAAACATTTTGAATAACAATTGAGGATGTTTCTACTAACTAAGACTGACTATAATTAAGCAAATAAAGACTAACTATGATTAAGTTGTAAACAATTAAGAGAAGGATCTAAGGTTATGATTTTCCCTATTGATGGAATCCCTTCCGGTTATGTTTCACATAGATTTCACCAAATCATCTCTCTCAATCATGAGCACTCCTATTACCGTAAATCTCTCCCGAGTAATCACGTTAATTTACTAGATGCACTCTCCCGAGATACGCTAGCTAGCTTTGTTTATTATAGCTCACTTTAGATTGCACCCGAGACTTCGTTATCCCTAATCACGCCTTTAAACCCGCAGTTATTGATCCCTCATATACTTTGGGAGTGGTGTTGTTCAACAATTACCTAAATATGCACTCTCTCCCGAGTTATGCACACTAAATAGGCACAGCTAATTGAGAATCCTATCAATTAACTACAACAAGAACATAGTTGAACAAATAGAGATTAAACCAGGCAAACTATATTAACATAACAAGAAGTTCATCCTTCAATAGGTTCCATCAAAACCCTAGACTAAATATTTAGCTACTCATAATCGTGTTCATAATTTCCCAAATAAATTGCATAATTAAATTACAAAGCAAAGATGAAGGAATGAAGAATTTGATGTCAATCTCCTCCGGAAATTGCTCCAAACATTTTCTCCCTTCCGCAATAGCCTCCCTAGGTCTAAGATATGTCAAAAGTCTTCAAAATGGCATTTTTACATGTATTTATACCAAGTAGGGTCGGGCCCAGACGAAAAAACCCTTTCCTGCGCGAACTAGGAACTAGTTCTATAAAATTTGAACAGCCGCGCCGCAGGCTGCGCCGCACCATGCGGCGCGGTAGTGCATTTTATCTGCAGCCTCATATTTTCGAGTCAGGCTCAAGTTTACACTGTTGTGCGGCGCCCTATGCGGCACAGCAGTGCAATTTTCTCAGTGTGAACTTTTTTCGTCCTCTTTTAACATCCAGACTTGGTGCACGACCTCCGAACACGATCCCGGCTTAATGTATTGGGCCTTTACTCAGACTTCAAAGCTCCAAATTGATCAATTTAGCTTCAAATTAACTTTTGAGCTCTGGATCGCTTCCTGAAGGCATAAAACACGTACTAAGTGTAATTCACTTATCATTTGAGCTCAAACGCACATAAAATGCAATCATTGAAATGTAATACCACGACTAAAATACGGGTTTCTAGCCTAACATCATTGAGCACGACCCTCGGTTTTGGAGCGTGACATGAATGCAAACAAGATGTTTTCAGAAAACTACCTGTAGGTTAATAATATTTTTATGGTACAAATGATAGAAAGACAAAAAATTATCGCCAAAATAGAATAATATTTACTCAAGGAATTAAAGTTACACTCCATGAATAATCTTATAGACTATCATAAATGATTGCTTAATAATTTTTCTTCTCTAAAGCTGATTCACGCAAAAATAGTGGGAGAGGAATAGTCGTAAGATTACTAAATAATATGGCACAAAATTGTTTTTGAAGAAAATGAAAACAAAAAAAAAACATACGTGATACTGACTTCAAAAAGTAATTCATCAACTGCAATTTCGTATTTGAAAAAAAATAGCAGCTTTTTCATGCTTTGTAACTAATCATTCATAAACTCAGCAATTAAATTGAAAGATTAGTTGCAAAGTAAAAAATGATTCCTTTTCACAACTTATTAACTATGTATTTCTTTTTCTTATCTAAACTTATTTCATTTTAACTCCTCTTGTCTATACATTGATATGATCTTTGTCTCTACAATAATCTAAGTCAGGTTACATTTTGTTTTTTCATCTCTTCGCTATAACAATCTATCACATTATCAAGCAAAAAAGATAAGGAAAACACAGAAATGACAAATGAAATAAATCAAAAAAAATTAATACCATAAATACTGTCTATGTACAACAGTAAGTTGTTATCTTGGCTTTATTTGCAGTCTTCATCTATGTCCTCTAGTCACCGGGAAAAGAACGAAATTTAGTTATCTAATGTTTGCCAACGGTAAAAACCAAAATTAAACGGGATAGTTTTAATTTCATAATTAGAAAGACACAACTGTCAAGGAAAAGACATACCAATTTATTTTTTATCTTTTAAATAATTAATAATCTTATTGTTTTATATAAAAATTTAGAAGGGTAAATAGGTAATTTAACTTTTAAGTTTAGGGGTTCATGCTTTTAATATAATATAGAAATATAGATATAGATAGATATAAATATAGATATAGATATAGATATTAGATTATAGCTTTAGTGTATGTGCGTTGCACGTGTGTATCACGTCAATCCATAAAGATTACGTAAATATTATTTTGAGCTATAAAATAAATAAATATATAAATAAGGGTAAGTTTTTTACAATGTTGAAGTTAATCGATGTAGCAAGCTTAATAAAAGAACAACTTTCGGCCCACCTACCTCAAGCATCTTATTTAAATTTTACCTCCAATTCACCAAGTTAAAAGTGATTATCTTCTTTCTTGTGTGATTAATTAGCAGAATTTATTATAAAGAAAGTAATAATAAGATTATAATAATAATTTATTCACCTTTTATATTTTGTTAGAATTAACATTGAAAAAATCTTTATAATTGGTTAGAATTAAGAAGAATATTGAGAAAATTGTACATTATTTTAGTTATATAAATATAGATGACCAAATTAAGAATATCTTGCTTTGTTTCTAGTGAGTTGTATATTTATGTTTCTTATTTGTTCCATTTCTTTTCTCTATTATTTTTCACAAAACTAAACTTTTAGAATTATTCATAGTAGTATAAATTGTTATGGTCAGTTAAGAGTTATAGATAATCAAACTATGGTGAGTTAAGAGTTATATGTTTACCGTCAGAAAATATTAAAGTTAAGAGTTATATGTTTAATTCTTTAATGATAGACTGTAGTAGGTTGTATATATAGTTTTTCATTATTTTTTCATCTTTTTCTCCCATATTGTTTAAAATATTATCTTTTACAATTATTCATAGTACAATATAATTTTTTACCGTCAGAAAATATTAAACTTATAGGTAATCAAATTAATATGGACTACACTTTAAATATTTAACGATAGAAGTATGATTTTTTGAGAAAATAGTTATATAGTTTTACATATATACAATAATTTAAATATTTAAATATTAGAAAAGAAGTGTACATCCAATTGGAACTTTGAAATGGTTATCAAAGTCATATATATGTATGTTCGTAATTTTTAGGTCTACGTAAATAAAGAATAAGTGAATATTTTAATTTATATAAGGTAAATATTTAATTAATTTTAATATCCTACGTATTAGGACTTCTTATATAGCACTTCAAAGTTTTAGTTGATTTAAAACTCCTAAATATTAGGAGAAAATTTAAACGATGATTTTGTCGAGTGTAAACTCTATTTTAAAGGGTAAAAAAAGCGGACAACATTTCGCTAAGGTTAGGGTACGCTCTTTTGATAAGTACATAAGTTTAAAAAATCACATATATATTACTCCCTTTGGTCCACTTTTTATTGTTTGATATTAAAAAATTCACCTTTGAACATTAATTAATAATAAAATTGACCATATTATCTTAATTTATTCAAATACAACAAATACTATAAGGTCAATTTAAAATAAAGTTAATTCCTTCTTGATACCTGAAAAAAATTATATATTGTGGACCACTAAAAAGGCCAAAAAATTAATTAAATTGGACCGGAGGGAGTATCAAATAATGTGTTTGAGTTATAAAAGTTTTAAAAAATTATAAGTTCCTAAAAATAATGAATGTTGACCCTATCCAGCTATAGCTCAATATAGGAAGTAATCATGTCTCATTAAATTCTGCAAATGCCTTATTGTGATTTTGAGGACTTTATGAGAATCTTTAAGAAAATTGTACTGAAAATAAATAATATAAATATATTTTTGCCACTATTATTTAATGATTTGATGAATAATATATATCAAGAAATTTAATCTTCGATTTTTGGAGTTTTGGAAATGAGAAGTTTGGTTTATAGCTCTTAAATATTAATTTGATACATGACAATACAAAATCTAAAATAGACTAACGTTTAGTTAACAATTTACAACAAATAATTAATATATAAAAAAAAATGGACCGGTCATTTGCTGGAATAAATGCAAACAAAGAAAAAGTTAATTTATGACAACTCAAATAGAATACAACTTATCTTTTACTATTTCATATTTATTACTTCAAATTTGCATTTTATCAATCTGACCCTCATACTATATTATATTGATTTTTTTATTTCTTTCACTATCAGTGCTCTTTCTATAAAAATAAATTTATGTACCCTAATAAAGAGTTTGTCAACTTGAAAATGTTTTTTTATTTTATGATAAATTTGAAAAAGAATTAAATAGGATTCTTTAGCTAGTTAGTTATATAATTTAGATACTTAATTATTTATTCTCAATATAAATGAAAATAATTTCTTTTTTATTGATTCAAATTCTTAAAAAATTATAACATAGTTTATATATTTAAGTATAAATATAAGTATATACTATGAATTCTATGTTCAAAAGGATTAAAAAACTAATATGATCATATTTCACTTTTGAATCTTTATAGGTAGAATAATTAGTATTGTTGACTCTGGTCAACTACTTTTATGACCTCTCTTTTTCCTTACCTCTTTTATATCTTTTATATTTTTAAATTTTGTTATTTATTTTAATTATTGAATTTTATATTTAAATATTATATAAAAATATTTTTTGGGTTAAAAAGTAGCACAAATTTGATATGCAAGTGTATTATGGTTCATATATATATATATATATATATATATATATATATATATATATATATATATATATATATATATATATATATATATATATATATATATATATATATATATATATATATATATACACATGCAAAGAATTACAGTAATGTTATATTATCCAAATAAATAAATAATTTATATTAGATAATTAAAATATTAAATGATTTTAAAGTCCTATATTAAGACTTCTTACATAGTTAATTAATGAATGATTTCATAAATAATAATTAATTTCAAAAAGGGATAACTCTCTAAAGTATTAACCATTATATTACGTCTAAAATTAATAGATTACAATATATTACATCTTCTCTAAATAAATAAATAATTTATATTAGATAATTAAAATACTAATTTATTTTAAATTCATGTTTAAAATTTCTTACACGATTCAGAGGATTACAAATTTTTAGTTGATTTTGAAAATGGGCTAAATTTTTAAAGTGTTAGCCACTGTTCTACGCATAAACTTTGTACCATTATCCATCATAATAGTGTGCTCGGTAATATATGTTGTTGTACATACTTTTACAACTTCTGCAAAATCTAAACATGAATAATATTATTCATTTAAAGTTCTGTTATAAAATAATAAAAGAAGAATAAGAGTATTGCAGAGAAAAGTAGGGAGAGGGAATTCTTATTGATTTTTGGAATGATTTACAATGGAATAGAACCCTCTATTTATAGGGATATAGTGACTTAGCTACCAAATAATAAATCCTAGAATCTCTCTAAATATGGATGTGAGCACATGATTTTTGCCCTACGAGAACTACTCCCAAAAATTCAAAATAAAATGGTTTTGTGTTGTTTGTGATTTATTTGTATTTTTTCTGTGCATGTTTATTTCTACTTTAATTAAGAAAAATACAAAAATATGTGTTGCATGTGCATTTAGGATTTAATTTTACAATTTAGGAATTAATTAAACAATCAAGTTTGTTTTACAAAATGGAAAAATCACAAAAATATGTACTTTGCATTTTTTGCATTTAATGTCCGAATTGTGTGATTTTATCTTTATTTGATGTTTAATTTTGTGTGATAATTATTATTAAGAGTTAATATTTTTAGTTAATTGTCGATTTTATAATTTAATTAGGATTTTTAGTTTATTGTTGAAAAGGAAAAAAGAATAAGAAGAGGAACATTCGGTTGGGCCAATTTGGCCAAGCCCAAATCCAAAAAACCAACCCATACCCGCCCCAAATCCAGTCCACCTGCGACTAATCCAAACGACGTCGTTTTAAGTCAGTCAATCTCAACCATTCGTTTGATTGGATCGAATGGTCCAGATCAACTCCTCCAATACCCGACCCATTCCCATCCAAGACCGATCTGGTCATCTCAAGAGTGCCTAAACGACGCCGTTCCACTTAAATGATCAATCCAGGCCGTTGATCTCATCAGATCAAACGGCCAGGATTTGTTTCCCCCTCTGGTATATAAGCCTAACCCTTTACCCGTCCCCCCCCCCCCAAGCCAAACCCCTCCCCTTCGTCTCCAAGAACCAGATACCAAACAACCCCTGAAACCCTGGCTGCCCTCATACCCCTTCGCCTGAAAGCCGGCGGCAACGATGCCGGTGACCACGAAATTCACACCACTGAACCTCCTAACCACCCTCAACACAGATCCCTACCCCTTTAACCTCGAATCATCCCAGTCTGTCTCGAATCTTCAATCGAAGATTCGAGCAAAACCCTAAACCTACCCAACCAGTCCCAAGTTCACACCCCAGCTCCACCTGACCTCCCTCGTTCCCAAACCACCCCTACTTTGGCTCGAGTCTTGCTAGAACTGGTGGAAGTTTAAATCGATTGAAAAAAACCCTAGAAGGACCAAACCTGGAGTCGATCCGAGAGGAAAAGGAAATTGGGGTTTTAATCAACTTTAGTCAAGTGTTCTCAGTCGAGAACACTCGGTTAAAGTTCGTTTTTACCTCAAAAGGGTTCAAGTCGAAGGTCAAACTGATTGGAGTTCGATCTATAGATTTTGAGGTATTTCCTTTCCATTTCTTTTTTCATTTTTTTTGTTGTTTGTTGTTTATCTGTTTAAAGTTTCATTGTAGCCCGGTTTTGTCAATGATTTTCCTCCTCCTCTCTTCAGACCTTTTTCTTGGTCCAAATTTTCTGTTGTTGATTGTATGTTATAATTGTTTAATCAATCGAATAAGTTTCTTCGATTAGTCCGGTAGGTTTGAGAGTTAGTTTAACACGATAATAGTTTAATTTTGGTTTTGATTTCATAGCTCATTCCTGTTTGTTTCCCCTCCTGCTTCGTTTGTATTCTAAATTTTGTGTTAAAATAAGCTCGTTGGTATATTTGAACTTAGAACTAAGCCTGTTGGTATATTCAGTTCATTGAAATGAATTTATTGGTCATTTGTTATCCTGAATTTGTCAATCCCCTTAAGGCTCTTCTGGCTGTTTCTTCTTTTGTAATCAATCTGATTAAGGCATATGCTCGTCTAGTTGATTTTAGTCCATCTGTTGCTGAGCTAAATACGATTGGTTCCCCAATATAGTTAGTTCAATATGTGCTGCCCTGACCCTTAGTCTTCATTTCGGTGCCATTTGATTTGATATCCTGGATTGCTAACTGATTTGAATTGGTTATAGCTATTGTAGTTTGTTTGATTCAACTTAGTTAGTTGGTAGGTTTGAATAGGCTATAGTTGAAAGGTTCAATGCAGAGTGAAAGAGATTGGGTAGGACAGTAATTTCAGGGACTTTAGGAGGGTATTTTGGGGTTTAAAAGGTTTGAAAATGGCTTAAGATGAATGGGCTGACAGTAGGGTACTAAAGTACCATTAAACTAATGCAATTGTTTAGTGTTAATGGGAAACAAAATATAATGGTATGAAAGACTTAAAAGGGGATTGATTAAAATATGTTGCCCATACATGTTTGAACTATTAAATAAAGGAAATGACAAGGGATAATGGGAAAAACACACTCTAGTGGGGAACAAGTGAATTAAAAGGAGAACAAAACATGTAGTAGTGGGCAGAAAACACTTTCTTAATTAGCTAAGTGCTCCTTAGAGCTGGAAAGGGGCTGAGGTTTGGGTATAAATAGGGGTCTGAACAGAATTAAAGAGGATCCTTTTTGAGTCTGGTCTGACTTTTCTTTTGGGGCAGACCTAAGAAGAAATAAAAATCTCTGAGAGCACTGTTTGAGAGCATCTTGAGGTTAGTCTTTGAACAATATTCTAAGGAGTTCAAAGAGTTTTTGAGAGTTCTTTTGAAAGGCAGGCAGTTTTGGAACTAAGTTCGAAAGCTTAAAGTCAATTTCTGAGAGTTTAAAAGTTCAGTTTTTGTAGTAGAATCTTGTCTTAATTCAAGTTCGGTTGAGTTGATTTGGGTGCTGATTGTTGTTGTGGGGTCTTATAAATCTGTTCGTGCGTTAGATTGGTTGTGTTTCTGATTCAGAACTGGACTGTTGTGGTATTGTTGTTGTAACTGTTGTTGTATTGTTGTTGTTGACCATTCCCTTCTCTATTTCAATTCAGATTCCAGGTACACGGCTGTAACCTTGCCAATTTGTACACTGAAAAACATGAAGCATGAATATACATGAAGATTTGAAGTTTAAGTTTGATTTAGCTTTTCTATTGATTTGTACATTAAGATACTTCACTCACTAATATCATATAAATGTCTGATGAATGTGTAACTGGACTGATGCGAACTATTGGACTATTTTTAGCTGAGAACTATTAAACGAATTAGATGCATGCCTTGTGTCTTAGCCATTTGGTTTGGTTTAGTTGGGGCTATTAGTGTAAGGTAGCTTGAATCCGTGTGTTGACTACTTATTGAAACTGAAAATTAGGTTTGAAAGCAAGCGTAGGCCCTGTCAATACTAAAATCCAGGCCCAATGAACGTGTTAGTAGTGCAGTACGTTAGCTTATTTTATTACCGATGAATTGAATTCAAAAGTCATGTGTCGCACAATACTATGTCTTTGGGCTTGAAATCTCAACGTAAATGTCAATTGGTTAATTAATTCGTTGAGCTCTTTAAGTTTTTGTAGCAATAAATTAGCCTAAGCATAATTTGAATATGAACAGGAGCCCATCAGTTAGTAGTTCATAAGTCTGAATAAAGTTGGATATTGTCCCGTCTATTACTAATCAGTGAAGTGTATTCGAAGCATTTTGAAACAAGTTTTGCTCAGTAGTTTGGCTTTCATTGACCCGGGCCTAATCCTATAACTGCCCAGTTGCCTTTATAGAGTATAATCCGGGTTGTTTAGAACGAATTGCAAAAATTGTTTTATTTGTTACCTCTTATGTTGTAATTGAACCAAGATTGAGCCATGAGAATTTGGTCCTTTCAAATACATCAATTAATTAGGACATTTTCTTTATTAGAGATAAAAATAAAAATAGCAAATCATAGTCGCTTTTAGGGTTGCCTTTTAAATAATAAATAAGACGAGTCTCGCCAAACAAAAATACGTAAATTGCGGGGCCCTTAAGAAATGGTTAAAATGAAATATTTAGAATTCGGGATGGGCCGCTTAGTGAATTTCACGGCCCTCCCCAAAGATAACAACGTGCTAGTCACTTTAGACGCGCTCTTAATAATTTACTTTCTTAAACTCGGGTGCATATTTATGTGACCCAAATCCAAATCTCAACGGAGTTGGAACGTGTCAATAACCACGGGTGCATTGATGTGACGTGGTTCGAGATGTGTTTTCACGACGTTGCAATCTCTTTAAAAATAATAAATAATAGAAGTGGCTGATTAGCCTTTTTTAAAAATAAGTGAGGCGTGCCTCGTCGAATAAATTACAAATTGCAGGGCCCTCAATGGATAGTTATTCCAAATGCTTAGATTTCGAGACAGCCGCATAGCGAACTTTACGGCTTTTTCTCAAAATAACAACGCGTAGTATCTTTAGGCGCGTATTTAATAATGTTATCTTCCTAAACTCGGGTGCACATTTATGTGACCCAAATCCAAATCTCAACGAAGTTGGAATGTATCGAAAGTGGCGGGTACATTTATGTGGTGCAATTCGAGATGCATTCTCACGACGTTGCAATTCTTTAAATAATAAATGATAAAAGCGGTTTAAGGGTAAAATTGGTACGTAGGTTCAAAATGTATTAAAATCAGATAAATAATCCAAATATGACAGTTGAGCGATCGTGCTAGAACCACGGAACTCGGGAATGCCTAACACCTTCTCTCGTGTTAACAGAATTCCTTATCCGGATTCCTGGTACGCAGACTGTAAAACAGAGTCAATCTTTTCCTCGATTCGGGATTCAACCGGTGACTTGGGACACCATAAATCTCCCAAGTTGTGACCCTGAATTAAATAATAAATCTCATTTTGATTGTCCTTTAATTGGAAAAACTCCCCCTACGCCCCGGCGAGCGCAGGTGAAAAGGAGGTGTGACAGCTCTGGCGACTTTGCTGGGGATCGAACCCAGAATCTCTGGTTTAGGGTTCAAGAATTCGAGCTTCGATAAATTGTTATATTTGGTTTTATGTGATTTTTACATGTTTGGGCCTAATATGCTAAATGATGCTTTTACCGCTTTGATATTATCTGAACTGTATATAAACTGTGCCGAAACCCTTCTCTTCTTACCTCCGGGGATGTTGCTTACTGGTTGAGACTCCCTATTCTATTAGTGTTATACCCTGAAATAAGAAAGAGGCCGGACAAGTTACAAAGCCGGACGATCCCGCGGGTCCCCGGTACGTAGCCCCCTCCTCGACTCGAGTTGTCCGCTCGGGAACACAGTCTAGAACAAATACCCAGGTTATAAACCTAGAATAACTCAGCTTCATGCCGGACCCTAATAGGAACGTTTGTTTGCATCACGTGCATTTGACTTTGGAGGCTCAACACAGGGGTGGGGTCTGTCTAGGACAGGTGTACCAAAATGACAAAGGACCATCCTGATGCATCTTACTTGCTACTTGTGCATTTGTTTGCCTCAGACTTGCATGCTGACCGGCTTTTGAATACTTTAAGGAAAGAGAGATAGAGGTAGTTAATCGCCTGTTTTGAAAAAAATCAATGTCCAAATAGCGTCGAAACTCTGTCGAATTTTTGAGAAAAAAAAGGGGTTTTGTTTAGGAAAAATAGTTTTATTTGTCATTGAAAAGAGTCTTGTTTTCAAAAGAAGTTTGTTTTGTCTACCTAAACTACGCCGATTTGATTCTCACAGGGTGCGGGATACGTAGGCAACCCTCATCGGGTCCAACCTCCCCTTTACAAAAATGTCAAAAATTTTAAGTTTCATCATAAATAAGTCGGGTGATGCCATTTTTGTCAAAATAGCCGAATGTTCCCAAAAGGGACGCCGGAAGGCTGACTTTGCATAAACGTCCACTCATAGTCGTTTTTTGGATTTTTGACCAGTTGACTCACCCAGCCTCAAAATCTTCGTTTCCGAAGTGCTGAAAGGCCGTGTTCGGAACCGGATCTTTCTTTTAATCTGTGAAAAATTAAAAAAAAATAGCCAATTGGTTGAGTCAAATAAATTTTATTTTTTGTTTAATCACCTTAATAAACGTGCAGGATGAGCACGATGCAAAATGAACCTTTTTCAATAATGACTAAAATCCCTTTCAAGTTGCGACTATGGTGGGATGATTTAGGTGGTGAAGGGCAAGATGAGGTCAAGAAATATCTAAAAGGTCTTACGGGTTTATTGAAAATCCAGTCTCGGGGGGATATCATTAGAGCTTTGGTCACCTGCTGGGCCCCGGCACACAATGTCTTCCACTTCTTCGATTTTGAACTCACTCCGACTTTGGAGGAAATAGCCGGGTATATCGGAAATGCTGAAGTTCCGTTGAGGCAAAAATACCTGGTTGCCCCAAGAGATGTCACTGTGCATCGGTTTTTAGATTCGTTAAAGATACCCAGGACGGTCCATAACCCAGATTTGGCCGCAGGTTTTTGTAATCCGCGCTTCATATACGACAGATACAGTCATGTCGGAGGATTCAACAACCCGGGTAACAAGTTGTGCCGCAAAAGTAACCGTCAGAAATGGGACGAGCATAGACGAGTGGCTTTTATGATAACCTTTTTGGGACTTTTGGTATTTCCAAGGAAAGATGGAAACATTGATCTGAAAATAGCCGAGATCGTCAGTACCTTGCTCATTCAAGATGAAAGCACTCTTGCGCCTATGATAGTATCTGATATCTTCCGAGCTCTCACAGCCTGCAAAGCCAGAGGGAACTTTTTCGAGGGGTGTAACTTGTTGCTACAAATATGGATGACTGAGCATCTCTGCCACCGTTCCCAGCTCTTGAGTTATGGCTCCTCAAAGAAAACTTGCATAGAAGAGTTCTACACAAGAATCAAGGGGGTCAGTCTACCCGAGGGAGTTACGGCATGGACATCATTCTTTCGGACCCTCACCGCCAGCCAAATACAGCGGACACTAGGATGGTTGCCCATTGACGAGGTCATCCATATGCCGGCAGCTAGGACCCACTTTCTATTGATGCAGCTAAAGAGCATTCAGCCTTACGCGCCATATCAGGTTTTGAGACAAGGAGAAAGATCATAGTGCTCAAGTAATTGAGATTAGCCCTGACGGACAGTTTCCTGAAGCAAGAGTCCGTCAGATCTGGAGTGAATGCCAATATTTAAAAGCAGATACTTGCGTGCAGGATCAGGCCAAAGGCGAAGTGGTGCCAGGATACCTTGCTTGGTACAGGAGAGAACTTGAGCACGAAAGGCCGGCTAAAAGACCCCATCTCCAGGAATTCGTCAAGGCATCACAAGAACAGTGGGATTGGTTGGCTAAAGAGCACGAGTACAGGGTTACAATAGGCAAGTTGGAGAAGCAAGTTTTAGATTTGAAATTTGAGAAAGATTTGCATATCGCTGCAGATAAGGGAGAAAAGAGAAAACTAGCTCAGGAAAACGAGGTCCTCAAAGCTCAAATCCAGGAAATGAAAATAGCTACCAGAAACCCAAAGAGAAGCCGGGCTAATGAAAGGCTCATAAACGGTCTAAAGAAGAAAGTCCTCGAGTATCAAGAAGACCTGGAAAAATCTAAAGCTGGTCTAGTGAGAATCCAGGTGAAATGGATAAAGAAGGCAGAAGAGCGAGCACAGTCTATGCAACAAATGAAGAGGGAGTACGAAAGGAACATTGCCATATTGAGAGAAACAATATCCACTCTCAAAGAGCGGATCTTCAGACAAGCCCGAGATGCCAGAGCAGATAGGAAGCGCTACTATGATCTAATGGCCCGAATGGAGAAACACATGAATAAGTTTCAGGATCAACTCCTTTACAATGCGCAAATGCTGGGGACGCGGAATCAACAAATAGAGCGATTGCTTATGGAAAGGGATAGAATCAAGGGAAGAATCGACGATATCGGGCACTACATCACCATAAAGTGCCTAGATTGTGAGGATATGTCCCGTACCACCTTCTTTGCTTCAATAATGATTTATATCCACCAGATCATGGAAGATTTGAAAGATCTGCAAAGGGGCCTTGCACCAAAGCCCGCGGCGAGGCCGAACGACGCCCCACGGGCGCCAAAATTCAAAACTCTGAAACATTCATAGTTCGAGTCTGTATTTTCCTTGTCTTCAGAGTCTGTTATCCGTCGGAGTTTGTATTTCCCTTTTTGGCATAAAGTCTGTAGTTTGTATCAAGTCTGTCAATTTCCTTTCAAAAATGTTTTGCCTTGTAATAAAACGTTTTGCTAGTAAAGGTTGAAAACTCCAAAAATTGTGTCTTTATTTTCCGCACTTGTGGCAGAACTACGCGCGGTCTGATTCATGCATACGTAGGCAATCCACATAAGATTCGACCACCACTAAAAAGAAAAAGAGAAAGGCAAAGTGAATAAAAGAAAGGAAAAGAAAGAAATAAAAAGAGAGATAAAGAAAGTTTCAGGAACACTTAAACGAGGCACAAACAAAATAAGCCGGAATGACGCATGCGGTCGAAGCAAAAACATGTTAGAAATGGTTAAACTACCTAGGAACATTGCATCCCCCAACGTGAAATTGCAATATGTGTTAAACTCTAACGCTAACAAGTTTGTTGTCCTTCCAGAGATTTCGAACCAGTTAGTTTGTTAGAACGTTCTGGCAGATTACCATTACCAAACAAGATCCAAAGGGCCCATACTAAAAAGCATGACTAGTTCAGACCAAAGTGTCGAGGATGAAAGGACGGAGAATCAAATGCTGAATGAGGAAATAGATAAGATGAGACAGGAGATGAAAGAAATGCAGCTGGCCTTAGCTAGGGTACAAAAGGTGCCTAACCCTCCCGTTATTCCCACTCTCCCACCAGGACACACGCCGGAATACCCTCCCCCCGGCCCTTCGACAAGCTTCCGCAGTCACCAATACTATCAGGGAAGAAATGCCTATGATCCCCAAGCTTCACAACCCAATCAGAACCCTCCTCCACCAAATGTTCCTATTTTCGTGGCACCCCCACCAGCCACGTTGCAAAGATCATCCAGCGAGCCGTTGTTTCAGGATCACGATAACCATTATTACCCCCTGAACCAACCTTCAAAGCACCCGAGCCTCATACTTATAATACTCACTTCGAGATCCCGGTAGAGACTGAAAAGCCGGCTAAGAGTCCAGAGCAAGACGAAGTGCTTCGAAAGTTTAAAAGCCTGGAGAAGTCCTTCAGGAATATCCATGGGTTAGGCAACCAAGTCAGTGTGACCTACAAAGATCTTTGCCCATTCCCCGACATTCAATTGCCGGCAGGGTTCAAGATGCCAAAGTTTGATCTATACGAGGGGCACGGTGATCCAATGGCACATCTGTGAGGTTTTTGCAGCAAGATGAGAGGAGCATGTGGTAAGGATGAGCTATTAATAGCTTACTTTGGTCAAAGTCTAAGTGGGTTTGCACTGGAATGGTACACAAGACAGGATCCGAGCAGGTGGTACACCTGAGACGATCTAGCAGAAGCATTCGCAGGTCACTTCCAGTACAACCTTGAGATCGTCCTTGACCGTCTCACATTGCTAAAACTTGAGAAGAAGCCCAGGGAAAGCTTCCGAGAATTTGGGTTCCACTGGAGAGAGCAGGCGGCAAGAGTTGATCCTCCGATGAGAGAGGGGGAAATGGTGGACTACTTTCTGCAGACTCTGGAGCCAACTTACTTCGGGCACCTGGTGACGTCAGTTGGCAAATCTTTCAACGAAGTAGTAAAAATGGGTGGTATGATTGAAGAGGGATTTAAGTCCAACAAAATCCTGAGCTATTCGGCGATTAAAGCAACCACTCAAGCCATCTAGAGCGGCATGGGAGGTGCGCTCGGAAAGAAGAAAAGGGAAGATGTCGCAACAGTCGAGGCAAGTACTTGGTCCAGATTCAGAGATCCCCCGCCTCACTACCAACCTAGACCTCATCACTCCAATTACCCACATATTCCATACGGCCCTCCACAACCCTACTACCCACCACAAGAGCCACATTTCTTTGTCCATCACGCCCAAACTAACACCCAGCCTCCGACTCGCCCGCAATGGCGTGCGCTGGCTCCCCAAAATACATATCCGCCTCCACAAAATACATATCCACCTCCACAAAACACATATCCACCTCCACAAAACATATATCCACCACCAAGGGCCTATAGGAATCCTTCGGGACCAGGTTTCCGTGGGAATCAGACTTTCAGGAATGAAAGGGTGCAGAGGCAGAGAACATTCACTCCGCTGGGAGAAACCTATACTACTCTGTTCCACAAATTGAGGCAGTTAGGCCTATTGAGTCCTGTGGAACCCAAATTGCCAAATCCCCTTCCCAAAAATCTGGACCACTCGGTAAGCTGTGAATATTGTTCAGGGGCTCCCGGGCACGATACTGAGAAGTGTTGGAAGTTGAAGACTGCCGTACAAGATCTTATTGACACAAATAGGATCGAGGTCCAGGAGCTAGAGGCATCTAATATCAATCAGAACCCGTTGTCGGCACACCATGAAGCCCACATGATCGAACTAGTGCATGAAGGAGGGAAGCTCAAGAAGCCCTCACAAATGGTAATGATGATCCGTGCCAGTCCGAAATAAAAGTCGATCAGTGGAGAGGCGGTAGTACAGTCGAAAAGGGAAGAAGGCAAGCCAGTGGTGGTGATGGGGAAGAGTTTGTCTGATGTTGCCAAGAATCCAGAGCCGGTCAAAGTAACGGTACAAGGGATATCAAGCAAGCCAGTAGCCGTGAAGGGGGTATGCACAGGACCATTTGTTATCAGGCCA
The DNA here is from genome assembly GCF_000715075.1 of Nicotiana tabacum. Lineage (NCBI taxonomy): Eukaryota > Viridiplantae > Streptophyta > Magnoliopsida > Solanales > Solanaceae > Nicotiana > Nicotiana tabacum. The sequence goes on along the minus strand of NC_134095.1, from coordinate 116,246,302 downwards.
GTAATGCAGTTGTCAATAATTAGCGAGAAAGCTGTGCCATGGAGCTACAGTCAAGTAATGGTAATGCATAAGGGGAAGGAAGTTATGGAGAAAATATGTGAGGCACAGGGGTTAACTCGTTCGGGAAGGTGTTTTGCTCCCGCAGAGTTAAGAAGGGCCAATCCAGTAGCGACAAAGAATCCGGTTACCGAGGAAGAGGCGGAAGAATTTTTAAAGAAAATGAAGGCGCAAGATTACTCCATTGTGAAGCAGTTGACGAATACCCCGGCACAGATCTCATTGCTATCGTTGTTGATCCATTCAGATGAGCATCGCCAGGTATTGATGAAAATTCTGAACGAAGCCCATGTTCCGGATAAAATCTCTGTGAACTATCTGGAGAAAATAGCAAACAAGATTTTTGAGGTCAACAGGGTCACTTTTTCAGACGATGAGTTGCCCGTGGAGGGTACAGAACATAACAAAGCCCTATACTTGACCGTGAAATGCGAAGACTCTGTGGTCACCCGAGTATTGATCAAGCGCCAACATCTGTACTTTGACTACTCTGAACAAGCTAAAAGTTGATCATGACCGGATTCACAGGAACAACGTCTGCGTCCGAGGTTTCGATGGAGGTGGTACCGACACGGTGGGTGATATCATACTGGGATTGACCATTGGTCCAGTGGAATTCACCATAGAATTCCAAGTGGAATTCACCATAGAATTCCAAGTGGTAGATGTGGCAGTATCATACAATCTTCTATTGGGGCGACCCTGGATCCATGCCGCCAAAGCAGTGCCTTCTACATTGCACCAGATAGTGAAATTTGAATGGGACAGGCAGGAGATAGTAGTGCACGGGGATGACGGTACATGCATTGTGAGTGATGCCGTTGTGCCATTCATAGAAACTTATGACGACAAAGGTCCGTGGGTGTACCAGGTTTTCGACGCGGTTTTAGTGGATAAAATTTCTAAAAGCGAGGACCTTCCACTTCCCAGGATCGCAGCTGCAACCTTCATGGTAGCCTCGGAAATGCTAAACAGCGGGTTTGTACCAGGAAAAGGTTTGGGGGTTGATCTGCAAGGTATGGTCCAGCCAGTTTCTTTGCCCAAGAACCTGGACACTTTTGGGATAGGATTCAAGCCTATGGTAGCAGATGTAAGGCGGGCTCGAAAGTTGAAGAAGAAAGTTTGGGTTCTTCCCAAGCCAGTTCCACGTCTTTCCAGATCCTTTGTCAGAGCAGGTATCAGAAGGTTGTCAGCCCCCAAAATTCTCGGACCTCTGATTGGGACAGATGGAGATTTGAATCGGGGTTTTGAAAGGCTGTTCGCCGATGTCAACGTGATAGAAGCTGAAGAAAGGTCCAGTAGGTTAGATGTACAGTTTGTGGGGCCTAGGGCAAATATCAACAATTGGATGGCTACTCCCCTTCCTATCCGGAGGGAGTCTTGGTAGTGGGCTCTGATTTTTCTTTCTTGTCTTTTTGGATTATTCCAAGGTTGTAATCCAGTTTTGTTTTGTATTCGGCAAAGTGTGAAACTCTGTTATCCCGTATTTTAATAAAGTGAAAGCTTTTTTTCTTCTTATTTTGTTCTAATTTTGTTTTCTTCTTTTCTCTTTCCGAACAGTTCTCCTTATATTGGTTCTAATGACATGACATGCACAACGGATCTTCAACCCAGTCTAAAAATCAATCTGATTCCGAAATAATTGTACAAGAGGTTAATTATGATGATGAATCGGAATACGATGAGGATGAAGCCTTCGAAAGATAAATAGAGGGTTAAGCCACTTTGAAGAGAAATCCAAGCCCAACTTAAATGACATAGAAGCCATCAATTTAGGGGATGCAGATGATATCAGGGAAACTAAAATAAGCATCCACATTGCACCGAATATCAGGGAAGAACTAATCAAAGCACTTATTGAGTTCAAAGACATTTTTGCATGGTCGTATGATGACATGCCGGGGTTAAGCACGGATTTAGTGGTTCACAAATTGCCCATTAACCCGGCATGCCCTCCCGTCAAGCAGAAATTGAGGAAGTTCAAAACAGACATGAGTGTGAAGATTAAAGAGGAAGTAACCAAGCAGTTGCAAGCAAAGGTTATTCGGGTCACTCGATATCCTGATTGGTTGGCTAATGTGGTGCCAGTGCCGAAGAAAGATGGGAAGATCAGGGTGTGTGTCGATTACCGCAATCTGAACAGGGCAAGCCCAAAGGATAACTTTCCATTACCCAACATCCATATCTTGATCGATAATTGTGCCGGACGTGAGATCAGGTCTTTTGTGGATTGCTATGCTAGGTATCATCAGATTCTGATGGATGAAGAAGATGCGGAAAAGACGGCTTTCATTACGCCGTGGGGGACTTATTGCTACCGGGTAATGCCATTTGGTTTGAAGAATGCTGGAGCAACGTACATCAGAGCAATGACTACTGTGTTTCATGACATGATACACAAAGAGATTGAGGTATACGTGGACGATATGATCATAAAATCCAAGCATCAGGAAGACCACGTAGCAGACCTGAGGAAGTTTTTCCAAAGACTTTGAAGGTATGATATTAAGCTCAACCCGGCCAAATGTGCATTTGGTGTTCCATCTGGAAAGCTGTTGGGATTCATCGTCAGTCGGCGAGGCATTGAGTTGGACCCGTCAAAGATCAAATCCATCCAAGATTTGCCACCGCCGAAGAACAAGAAAGAAGATGAGTCTGTTGGGAAGGTTGAATTATATCAGCAGGTTTATCGCTCAACTCACAGCAACTTGTGAACCCATTTTTCGGCTACTGAAGAAAGATGTTGCGGTAGAATGGACGAAAGAATGTCAGGAAGTATTTGACCAAATCAAAGGATATTTATCAAATCCACCTGTGTTGGTCCCACCTGAGCCGGGAAGACCGTTAATTCTTTATCTAACGGTCCTGAAGAATTCATTTGGCTGCGTACTGGGGCAGTACGACATTATGGGAAGGAAGGAGCAAGCCATCTATTATCTCAGCAAGAAGTTTACAGGCTATGAGGTTAAGTACACTCAACTCGAGAAGACATGTTGCGCCCTAACTTGGGTGGCCCAGAAATTGAAGCATTATCTGTCATCATATACTACTTATCTCATTTCACGCTTGGATCCACTAAAGTATATTTTCTAGAAGCCTATTCCCACAGGGAGATTGGCGAAATAGCAGATATTACTCACAGAATTCGACATCGTCTATGTAACGAGGATGGCCATGAAGGCCCAAGCATTGGCTGATCGCTTGGCTGAGAATCCTGTTGATGAAGAATACGAGCCCTTGAGAACGTATTTTACTGATGAAGAAGTGATGCATATAGATGAGTTGGAAATAACCAAGGAACCAGGATGGAAGCTTTTTTCGATGGAGCCGCAAATGCGAAGGGAGTTGGAATAGGAGCGGTACTTATTTCTGAAACAGGACATCATTATCCTATTACGGCTCAGCTTCGTTTCTATTGTACCAAAAACATGGCTGAGCATGAGGCATGCATTTTGGGTCTACGGCTAGCTGCAGACATGGATGTTCAGGACATCTTGGTCTTGGGAGACTCGGACCTCCTGGTGCATCAGATTCAGGGTGAATGGGAAACAAGGGATTTGAAGCTCATACCATATTGAAAATGTTTGCACGATCTGGGCAAGCGATTTCGATCAGTGGAGTTCAGACACATCCCAAGAGTTCATAATGAGGTTGCCGATGCTTTGGCCACCTTAGCATCGATGTTGCACCACCCAGACAAAATTCATGTTGACCCAGTGCATATTCAGGTTCGTGATCAACATGCTTATTGCAACATGTTAGAGGAAGAACTGGATGGCAAGCCATGGTTCTATGATGTCAAGGAATACCTCAGGATAGGGATATACCTGGAGCAGGCCACCGGAGATCAAAAGAGAGCCATTCGGCGACTGGCAAATGGATTTTTCCTCAGTGGAGGAGTGTTGTACAAAAGAACACACAGATTTGGGATTGCTGAGATGTATAGATGCTAGTCAAGCCACGATAGTTATGACAGAGGTACATGCTGGAGTTTGTGGGCCACATATGAGCGGATATGTATTGGCGAAGAAGATTCTTCGAGCAGGGTACTATTGGCTCACTATGGACCGTGATTGCATCAGTTTCGTGTGGAAATGCCATCAGTGTCAGATACACGGAGATCTGATTCATTCTCCGCCGACAGAATTGCATACAATGTCAGCATCATGGCCATTTGTTGCCTAGGGCATGGATATCATTGGACCAATTGAGCCAGCAGCATCCAACGGGCATAGGTTCATTCTGGTAACCATCGATTATTTTACTAAGTGGGTTGAAGCTAAAACTTTTAAGTCGGTAACCAAGAAGGCAGTGGTAGATTTTGTTCACTCCCATATCATCTGTGATTTGGAGTCCCAAAGGTGATCATCACGGATAATGGTGCTAATCTTAATAGCAATTTGATGAAAGAGGTATGTCAACAGTTTAAGATTACACACCGCAATTCCACCCCATATCGTCCCAAGGCGAATGGAGCAGTTGAGGCGGCCAACAAGAACATAAAGAAGATACTGAGGAAGATGGTAGAAGGATCCAGACAATGGCATGAGAAGTTACCATTGGCATTGTTGGGTTATCGCACTACTGTTCGTACTTCGGTAGGTGTAACTCCGTATTTGTTGGTATACGGAACTGAAGCAGTGATACCGGCAGAAGTTGAAATTTCATCCCTTCGGATTGTCGCTGAAGCTGAGATTGATGATGACGAGTGGGTCAAAACCCGTTTGGAGCAGTTGAACTTGATTGATGAAAAGAGATTGGCAGTTTTGTGTCATGGCAAGTTATATCAAAAGAGAATGGCAAGAGCCTACAATAAGAAGGTGCGCCCAAGAAAATTTGAAGTGGGGCAGCAGGTGTTGAAACGAGTCCTGCCACATAAGGCCAAAGCAAAGGGCAAGTTCGCCCCGAATTGGCAAGGGCCGTTTATTGTGACCAGAGTGTTATCCAACGGCGCCTTATGTCTGACAGATGTCGAGGGAAGATGCATCGACATGGCTATCAATTCTGACGCAGTCAAGAGATATTATGTGTAATTCCTTTGATTGCAATTGATGTTTGTCTGTTTGTACTTGGCATTTATCGGAGAATGAAATGACGGTGGCAATTCTTTCTTCTATCCAAACACTTTAACCTTTGCTTCCTCCCTTTGAGCCTTATTTATTCTTTCATACCCCTCTTTTGGAATCAGTAATGAAAATGAAAGAAAAAGAGAAGAGAAAAATAATGATAATAAAGACAAAATAAAAGTCACAAGAAAAACAAAGGAATTGGGAACTACGTTTGACCTGATTCCTCAAAAAAGGATACGTAGGCGCCTCACGACTCGGTCATAGTGTAACAAAAAAATAAAAATCCCCAAGCAAGAAACTCGGGCAGAAGTTGTGTTTGTAATTTTGGAAAGGAAGTTTGATTCCAAGAGTTGTAATGTTTTACCTGTCAAAATTATTTTAAACTTTTTGATACCCTTTTTCTTTTAGCCATACACAAAAACCAATATTGATGTCCAAAAAAGACCTCCCGATCAGTATCCGAGAAGTGCCAAGTCATGCAAGTGGAAGTCGGGAATAACACTCTGATCCCCAGCAGAGAAGAGGATCATAAGCTGGAAATGAATTGATAGCCGAAAGAATCCCCAGCAGAGAGAGTCATATAGGTAACACTCCAATCCCCAGCTGAAAAAATAAAATAAAATGAGAGAGTCTTATCGGTGAAAACCTCTACAAGCACCATAAGGCGACGGAAGTTGAGAGAAATAAAACGAGGGAGTCTTATCGGTGAAAACCTTCACAGGCACCATAAGGCGACAGGAGTTGAGAGAAATGAGAGAGTCTTATTAGTGAAAACCCCTCGAAGGGCACTATGAGGCAACAAGATAAGATTGGCGGAAAGGATCCGTCGAGGCATCAAGCAATGTAAAAGTGTTGATTTGGCAAAAAGAGTTGGGCGCCTGCATATCCCCCAGTGAAATGAGGCCACCGGAAAGATTGATTGATACAAATAGATTGGGTTGATTAATCCGGAATGCACGACATGATCGTTGGGATCGGTTATATCATTCAGATAAGTCCTTTTCCTTTTCTTCTCCCCAACATTCGTTCGGAAAGACTTCTTCTTTTTCCATCTTTTGAAATCATCACTTTTCATTTCTTTTGTTTTAAGAATTTTTCCTCCAGCAGTTTGTTTTGAGAAAGATTTTTCAGATCTTACTACCAGTTGCCAAAACGGTGCAAAGCAAAATGCGAATAGGACAGGCCAAAGATAAGGAGACAAAGCGAAAAGAAGTTTGTTGCAAGACCAAATGATGAACGAGTCTAGATTCCAAGGGGACCAAATTTCCAGGGGAAGTTGGAGAAAAACAGAAAATTAGGAAGTTGAAAAGTTATGGATCAAATTCCAAGAGGATCCCCAGTAGATTTGCGAGATGCAGGAACAACTCCGACAGATTATCGACCAAGTTCCGCGATGGTCGGACAAAACAGAGAAGGGAAGGAAGAGAAAAGAAAAACCATCCCCAGCAAGAATATCATCCCCAACAAGTTTTGTAATAAAACGCGAAGCAGGAAAAGGAAAAAGGGAAAAACCATTTCTAGCAGGAGTGGCACGACCACTCACCACGTTTTAAACTAACAAATTTTTCTTTGATTTGAAGAAGGGGAAAGGAAATGTTATTGACAACGGGAAGACATGGCCACAAAGAAGATTATCAAACTGGGGCAGAAAATTTTTTGGAGAAGGCAATACAAGTTTTAAAGAAAGCAATCTTGGAAGAAGCAAGATAACCCAAGTTTTAAGGGTAGTGGTCTTTGAATCAGTATCATCCCCACCATTATTAAAAGGAGGAAAGTAACTAGTCTTAAAGAAGGAAGATAATTCCCCAGCAATGTTATCCCCTGCAGGTTTCAGAGAAGTGAAAACACCAGTTTGAGGGAAGTAATTACTGATGAAGTCAGGAACCCGCCTGTAGAATGGAGGTTGTTAAATTTTAAGTTGATGAAGTCAGGAGCCCGCCTGTAGAATGGAGGTTGTTATATTTTCAAGTTGTAGTTGAAGTCAGGAGCCCGCCTGGAAAATGGAGGTATTATCTTTAAATTGTTTATTGAAGTCAGGAGCCCGCCTGGAGAATAGAGGTGTTATGTCTTTAAGTTGTAGTTGAAGTCAGGAGCCCGCCTGGAGAATGGAGGTTGTTATATTTGAAGTTGATGAAGTTAGGAGCCCGCCTGTAGAACGGAGGTTGTCATATTTTAAGTTAAAGGAGTTAGGAGCCCGCCTGTAGAACGGAGGTTGTTATAATTTTAAGTCAAAGAAGTCAGGAGCCCGCCTGTAGAATGGAGATTGTTAAATTTTAAGTCGAAGAAGTCAGGAGCCCGCCTATAGAATGGAGGTTGTTAAATTTTAAGTTGTTGAAGTCAGGAGCCCGCATGTAAAATGGCGGTGTTATATTCTTAAGAAGTCGTTGAAGTTAGGAGCCCGCCTGGAGAATGGAGGTGTTATATCTCAAATTATAGTTGAAGTCAGGAGCCCACCTGGAGAATGGAGGTGTTATATTTTTAATTTATAGTTGAAGTCAGGAGCCCGCCTGGAGAATCGAGGTGTTATATTTTTAAGTTGTTGAAATCAGGAGCCCGCCTGGAGAATAGAAGTGTTATATTCTGGAGAAATAGTTGCTATTGAAGTCAGGAGCCCGCCTGAAAAATGGAGGTGTTATATTTTTAGGAACTTGTCGAAGTCAGGAGCCCGCTTGGAGAATGGAGGTGTTATATTTTTTAAGAAGTTGTTGAAGTCAGGAGCCCGCCTGGATAATGGAGGTGTTATGTTTTTAGGAAGTAGTGAAGTCAGGAGCCCGCCTGGAGAATGGAGGTATTACATTTTGAGTTGTTGTTGAAGTCAGGAGCCCGCCTGTAGAACGGAGGTTGTTATATTTTAAGTTGAAGAAGTCAGGAGCCCGCCTGTAGAACAGAGGTTGTTATATTTTAAGTTGAAGAAGTCAGGAGCCCGCCTGTAGAACGGAGGTTGTTATATTTTAAGTTGAAGAAGTCAGAAGCCCGCCTGTAGAACGGAGGTTGTTATATTTTGAGTTGAAGAAGTCAGGAGCCCGCCTGTAGAACGGAGGTTTTTATATTTTAAGTTAAAGGAGTCAGGAGCCCGCCTGTAAAACGGAGGTTGTCATATTTTAAGTTGAAGGAGTCAGGAGCCCGCCTGTAGAATGGAGGTGTTTACTTTAAAGTTGCGGTTGAAGTCAGGAGCCCGCCTGGAGAATAGAGGCTGATTTATTTGCAAAGTTGCTATTGGAGTCAGGAGCCCGCCTGCAGAATAGAGGAATACATTTCAAGATCAAGTCAGAAGTCAGTAATGCGGAGGGTTACAACAAAAATACCCCCAGCATGAATCCCATTTCAGAAATCAGGAAGAAGACTACAAGAGCAAGTCGAAGATAGATAAGATTATGTAATCATTAGTTTAGTCTAGCTTTTTGTTTTCTTTCTAGCAATGGTGTAATAAGGAGGTCGGAAAACAGTAGTAACAGCATGCAGCAGTAGTAACAGCAAAATTGCAGTCCCATGGTAGTCCCAACTACCAAAACTTCCCGAACTACATTAACCTGATTCCCTTTTAGCCAGGGATATGTAGGAAACCTTCGAAGCAAAGGTTCGGTTAAATCTTTCAAAAATGCTTCACATGGAGTAGCCTCACGGGCAAAAATCGCTCGTATCCGCTCACTTTATCTTTGCACGAAAACTCTCCATGTTTCCGGACAAAGAGGGACAGCTGTGAGCACGTGATTTTTGCCCTACGAGAACTACTCCCAAAAATTCAAAATAAAATGGTTTTGTGTTGTTTGTGATTTATTTGTATTTTTTCTGTGCATGTTTATTTCTACTTTAATTAAGAAAAATACAAAAATATGTGTTGCATGTGCATTTAGGATTTAATTTTACAATTTAGGAATTAATTAAACAATCAAGTTTGTTTTACAAAATGGAAAAATCACAAAAATATGTACTTTGCATCTTTTGCATTTAATGTCCGAATTGTGTGATTTTATCTTTATTTGATGTTTAATTTCGCGTGATAATTATTATTAAGAGTTAATATTTTTAGTTAATTGTCGATTTTATAATTTAATTAGGATTTTTAGTTTATTGTTGAAAAGGAAAATTGAAAAGGAAAAAAGAATAAGAAGAGGAAAATTCGGTTGGGCCAATTTGGCCAAGCCCAAATCCAAAAAACCAGCTCATACCCGCCCTAAATCCAGTCCACCACTAATCCAAACGACGTCGTTTTAAGTTAGTCAATCTCAACCATTCGTTTGATTGGATTGAATGGTCCAGATCAACTCCTCCAATACCCGACTCATTCCCATCCAAGACCGATTCGGTCATCTCAGGAGTGCCTAAACGACGCCGTTCCACTTAAATGATCAATCCAGGCCGTTGATCTCATCAGATCAAATGGCCAGGATTCATTTCCCCCTCTAGTATATAAGCCTAACCCTTTACCCATCCCCCCCCAAGCCAAACCCCTCCCCTTCGTCTTCAAGAACCAGAGACCAAACAACCCCTAAAACCCTACCCCTTTAACCTCGAATCAACCCCGGTGACCACGAAATTCACACCACTGAACCTCCTAACCACCCTCAACACAGACCCCTACCCCTTTAACCTCGAATCATCCCAGTCTGTCTCGAATCTTTAATCGAAGATTCGAGCAAAACCCTAAACCTACCCAACCAGTCCCAAGTTCACACCCCAACTCCACCTGACCTCCCTCGTTCCCAAACCACCCCTACTTTGGCTCGAGTCTTGCTAGAACTGGTCGAAGTTTAAATCGATTGAAAAAAAAACCTAGAAGGACCAAACCTGGAGTCGATCCGAGGGGAAAAAGAAATTGGGGTTTTAATCAACTTTAGTCAAGTGTTCTCAGTCGAGAACACTCGATTAAAGTTCGTTTTTACCTCAAAAGGGTTCAAGTCGAAGGTCAAACTGATTGGAGTTCGATCTATAGATTTTGAGGTATTTCCTTTCCATTTCTTTTTTCATTTTTTTTGTTGTTTGTTGTTTATCTGTTTAAAGTTTTATTGTAGCCCGGTTTTGTCAATGATTTTCCTCCTCCTCTCTTCGGACCTTTTTCTTGGTCCAAATTTTCTGTTGTTGATTGTATGTTATAATTGTTTAATCAATCGAATAAGTTTCTTCGATTAGTCCGGTAGGTTAGAGTGTTAGTTTAACACGATAATAGTTAAATTTTGGTTTTGAATTCATAGCTCATTCCTGTCTGTTTCCCCTCCTGCTTCGTTTGTGTTCTAAATTTTTTTGTTAAAATAAGCTCGTTGGTATATTTGAACTTAGAACTGAGCCTGTTGGTATATTCAGTTCATTGAAATGAATTTATTGGTCATTTGTTATCCTGAATTTGTCAATCCCCTTAAGGCTCTTCTGGCTGTTTCTTCTTTTGTAATCAATCTGATTAAGGCATATGCTCGTCTAGTTGATTTCAGTCCATCTGTTGCTGAGCTAAATACGATTGGTTCCCCAATATAGTTAGTTCAATATGTGCTGCCCTGACCCTTAGTCTTCATTTTGGTGCCATTTGATTTGATATCCTGGATTGCTAACTTATTTGAATTGGTTATAGCTATTGTAGTTTGTTGGATTCAGCTTAGTTAGTTGGTAGGTTTGAATAGGCTATAGTTGAAAGGTTCAATGCAGAGTGAAAGAGATTGGGTAGGACAGTAATTTCAGGGACTTTAGGAGGGTATTTTGGGGTTTAAAAGGTTTGAAAATGGCTTAAGATGAATGGGCTGACAGTAGGGTACTAAAGTACCATTAAACTAATGCAATTGTTTAGTGTTAATGGGAAACAAAACATAATGGTATGAAAGGCTTAAAAGGGGATTGATTAAAATATGTTGCCCATACATGTTTGAACAATTTAACAAAGGAAAGGACAAGGGATAATGGGAAAAACATACTCTAGTGGGGAACAATTGAATTAAAAGGAGAACAAAACATGTAGTAGTGGGCAGAAAACACTTTCTTAATTAGCTAAGTGCTCCTTAGAGCTGGAAAGGGGTTAAGGTTTGGGTATAAATAGGGGTCTGGACAGAATTAAAGAGGATCCTTTTTGAGTCTGGTCTGGCTTTTCTTTTGGGGGCAGACCTGAGAAGAAGAAAAAAATCTCTGAGAGCACTGTTTGAGAGCATCTTGAGGTTAGTCTTTGAACAATATTCTAAGGAGTTCAGAGAGTTTTTGAGAGTTCTTTTGAAAGGCAGTCAGTTTTGGAACTAATTTCGAAAGCTTAAAGTTAATTTCTGAGAGTTTAAAAGATCAGTTTTTGTAGTAGAATCTTGGCTTAATTCAAGTTCGGTTGAGTTGATTTGGGTGCTGATTGTTTTTGTGGGGTCTTATAAATCTGTTCGTGCATTGGATTGGTTGTGTTTCTGATTCAGAACTGGACTGTTGTGGTATTGTTGTTGTAACTGTTGTTGTATTGTTGTTGCTGACCATTCTCTTCACTATTTCAATTCACATTCCAAGTACACGGCTGTAACCTTGCCAATTTGTACGCTGAAAAACATGAAGCATGAATATACATGAAGATTTGAAGTTTAAGTTTGATTTAGCTTTTCTATTGATTTGTACATTAAGATACTTCACTCACTAATATCATATAAATGTCTGCTGAATGTGTAACTGGACTGATGCGAACTATTGGACTATTTTTAGCTGAGAACTGTTAAACGAATTAGATGCATGCCCTGTGTCTTAGCCATTTGGTTTGGTTTAGTTGGGTCTATTAGTGTAAGGTAGCTTGAATCCGTGTGTTGACTACTTATTGAAACTGAAAATTAGGTTTGAAAGCAAGCGTAGGCCCTGTCAATACTAAAATCCAAGCCCAATGAACGTGTTAGTAGTGCAGTACGTTAGCTTATTTTATTACCGATGAATTGAATTCAAAAGTCATGTGTCGCACAATACTATGTCTTTGGGCTTGAAATCTCAACTTAAATGTCAATTGGTTAATTAATTCGTTGAGCTCTTTAAGTTTTTGTAGCAATAAATTAGCCTAAGCATAATTTGAATATGAACAGGAGCCCATCAGTTAGTAGTTCATAAGTCTGAATAAAGTTGGATACTGTCTCGTCTATTACTAATCAGTGAAGTGTATTTAAAGCATTTTGAAATAAGTTTTGCTCAGTAGTTTGGCTTTCATTGACCCGGGCCTAATCCTATAACTGCCCAGTTGCCTCTATAGAGTATAATACGGGTTGTTTAGAACGAATTGCTAAAAAATGTTTTATTTGTTACCTCTTATGTTGTAATTGAACCAAGATTGAGCCATGAGAATTTGGTCCTTTCAAATACATCAATTAATTAGGACCTTTTCTTTATTAGAGACAAAAATAAAAATAGCAAATCATAGTCACTTTTAGGTTTGCCCTTTAAATAATAAATGAGACGAGCCTCGCCAAAAAAAAATACGTAAATTGCGGGGCCCTTAATAAATGGTTAAAATAAAATATTTAGAATTCGGGATGGGCCGCTTAGTGAATTTCACGGCCCTCCCCAAAGATAACAATGCGCTAGTCACTTTAGACGCGCTCTTAATAATTTACTTTCTTAAACTCGGGTGCACATTTATGTGACCCAAATCCAAATCTCAACGGAGTCGGAATGTGTCAATAACCACGGGTGCATTGATGTGACGTGGTTCGAGATGTGTTTTCACGACGTTGCAATCATTATAAAAATAATAAATAATAGAAATGGCTGATTAGCCTTTTTTAAAAATAAGTGAGGCGTGCCTCGCCGAATAAATTACTAATTGTAGGGCCCTCAATGGATAGTTATTCCAAATGCTTAGATTTCGAGACAGGTCGCATAGCGAACTTTACGGCTTTTTCTCAAAATAACAACGCGTAGTATCTTTAGGCGCGTATTTAATAATGTTATCTTCCTAAACTCGGGTGCACATTTATGTGACCCAAATCCAAATCTCAACGGAGTCGGAATGTGTCAATAACCACGGGTGCATTGATGTGACGTGGTTCGAGATGCATTCTCACGACGTTGCAATTCTTTAAATAATAAATGATAAAAGCGGTTCAAGGGTAAAATTGGTACGTAGGTTCAAAATGTATTAAAATCAGATAAATAAACCAAATATGACAGTTGAGCGACCGTGCTAGAACCACGGAACTCGGGAATGCCTAACACCTTCTCTCGGGTTAACAGAATTCCTTATCCGGATTCCTGGTACGCAGACAGTAATACAGAGTCAATCTTTTCCTCGATTCGGGATTCAACTAGTGACTTGGTACACCATAAATCTCTCAAGTAGCGACTCTGAATTAAATAATAAATTCCATTTCGATTGTCCTTTAATTGGAAAAACTCCCCCTACGCCCCTGCGGGTACAGGTGAAAAAGGAGGTGTGACAATGGACATTCACCATAAATAGAATTCTATTTATAACACTCCCCCTTGAATGCCTACTCGATAAGTAATGTGCACCTTAACTAAAATAAAATCCAATGGCAAAAAATTTTCTAGAAAAGGAAAAAGAGTACACATCTCTAATAATATGCCTTTTGGTTGCCTCGTTAAAAACCTTTCAAGGAAAACCCAGTGGGACAAAACCTTGTAAGGGAAAGAGTGAAACGTGCATTAACTCCCCCTGATGAGAGCATCAATTCACATCCTTGAACCTTCGCATCCCGATCTTGTACACTAGCTTCTTGAAGGTTGACGTCGGCAGAGTTTTGGTGAATAAATCAGCCATATTAACTCCAATGAATATATTGCACCTTGAAAATCCTCGCTATCACATTATCATGCTTATAGTTATAGCAAGATACAAATGTGCACAAATTGCACTGAGAAAGTGGTACTTAATGATCAAGAATTGTATATACTTTAAGCAACTTAAATCCTTCATGGATTGTCATATAAGTTAAGTCATCTAAGCCATCTAAAGAAACTTTAGATGTATATCAAGTTTTTACGTCATGCTAGACATATAAGATATCGAAAACTGATTGCATATACCATTGACTTTATACTTTCAAGTATTTGAACAACATAGACAAAATTATATGTTTTTTATATGAAACCAATTCTACTCGAATTGTGTCTATTCCATTTGACCAATATTTTTGTGTCTATATTCGATAGACTTAAGATCCTCATCTATACTTAGCACTATGATAGATGTCGTCGACAAACATTTTATACTTAGCACTATGATAGATGTCGTCGACAAACATTTTATATCGGTTCCAATATTTTTTCATAAAGACATAACATAGAGATCTCTTCATTCATATATTTAGGTACCTGAATCTCTCATAAGATTTTATGAAATGTTATGTCATGTGATTTTTTAGATCATTTGCCTCCTTATTATGATCACTTTGATCATTTGCTCATCTTCTTTATCAAGAAATTCTATTTGAAACCGATTTGTCTATACGCTTTAAGCGTACCACGGACTTTGTCCTTCTAGGACTTAATATGAGCATTTGCAATGAAAATATAATTACTTTCTTTGGGTCAGCAAATGCGTATGGAATGTTTTGCAATATATTGCAAATGAATTATCCTTTTATGAACTTCAGGTTCATATTATCCTATTCGAGGATCTATATGTATAAATAATAATTTATTCCATGTAACGTTTTTCTCAACTGATGTATCTTGTCTCCCCCTCATGTTAGAAAAACTAATTTGCTTCCTCAACTTTGAAAATCTATCTTTGTGCATTATGGTGTTAATGAAAATATACACCGCACATCAATAATAATAAGATAAAATTATTTGGTTCCTGATCCCGATCCACTTGTGAGGGAAGAATGCAATATACTTTCGTATATAACATATATCAAGTTGATATATATATATATAACTTTGTTCTCATAGGAAATAGTTTAGCTATTAAGTGGAGGCACTCAATAAATTATTTTGCTAAACCAATTGTGATGTAACCCAACTTATCAAGATAAACTATCTTGGATAGAAAATCTGGAAATTATGCTCTAAATTAAATTATTAAGCAAATTACCTCGCAAATACCAAGTTGCGGGTTAATAATAATCGCACATGTAACCATCTCATAGATGCATTTTATGTGGTATACATGGCAGGTGAATAGGCCCATATTCACTTTTGATATTTCCAGCATTCATGAGATTCAATCCCAATTTTAGTTGGTCAATTAATTAACGAGAACAAGCAATATAAGAGAATTCGTAAAGAACTTTGTAGTTCTTTAATATTTACCCATGTGAATTCTCTATTATTTTTGCACATCATACTTAAATTGATATGGCCAAACCAATTATGCCAACTGAATAAATTATCAATACTGATAAAGTTCAGGTTTACAGCATGACGTGTGCAATTATCGATAAACACCAAGTTTATTATGATATGAGTTTTTATATCAATAAATATCCACTTTAGTGTGGTGTTCTTTTATTTGTGTAGTACAAACCAGAGAATAAAGGGGTAGCTTTTCACGTATATATTATCCCGCTACAAGTTGTAGTAATAGAAGATATTAAATCTTTCCTTTATTTATAGTCTCAATATAATCAACCGCTTTCGCGTGTACTTTGGAAACTGAATAAGTTTCTTTGAGACTTACTACAACACAATAAATTGACATGATAATCAATTGTATTCCTCCAAAATAGTAATAATTGGCTCTTCTAGAGCTCTCAATTAATTTTGTACTACCACAGATTCATCAACATCCATGTGATGAATATCTCTTTTAAAGAGAAAGTTATACCATTGTGGTCATGGTCAAATTATATGCAAGATCTATTTCTTGCATTACCATTGTCTTTTAATAATCACATTGCGATAATATTTTGGCGTACAATAAGTACGTGACCAGTGATCATTCATGCCATAATAATGACATTATTTTCTTATTTCATCTCAAACCTCCATCTAGAGGTGAGTGTGGTATATTCACTACCACTAGCACGTTCATATTCTTTCAAGAATGAATATGTATTCATAAATTAGATGTTGTCACATTCACATCATGAATGGACCATAATCATCTATATGTGCTTTATAAAATCTCATGTCAAATCAATGACAAATATTACTTTCACAGAGTGAAGGATTATTTCGAGAATCCTTATTATTCTCAATATCACAATAATGACGATTATAATTTCGTCTATTATCACGTCCACATCCATTGATACATTCATAGTAGTAATTTTGTCTTCTTTCAGACTTATCACATACTGCTATCACATTCTCTAAAGGGAATGAGAATGGAGCAAATTCAATTGGACGGGTTTTCAATTCTTTGCCCACAATCATACATGAATTTGATCATGGCAAGGCATAGAAATTTTACTACTTTGGGTGGTTATAATTTCTTTCAAACTCCATTAGAGTTGCAATCAAAATTTATCATCTTTGCTTGTATTTAAAATCAAATTATAGAATGCCAAGAATTTGAAAGAGAAAAGTAAAATACTTACCTTAAATCCAGAATTTAATCATGAAGGAAGTTCATAGAACAATTGACAATCATTATGCTCAATCCCAAAGCTTCTACTCAATTGGTTAGAGAGTCTCGTGCTGATAACGTGTTATAAAATAATAAAAGAAGAATAAGAATATTGCAGAGAAAAGCAGGGAGAAGGAATTCTTATTAATTTTTGGGATGATTTACAATGGAATAGAACCCTTTATTTATAGGGATAGGGTGACTTAGCCACCAAATAATAAATCCTAGAATCTCTCTAAATATGGACATTCACCATAAATAGAATTCTATTTATAACAAGTTCTAAATATTAGGATTTCTTACCTAGTTCAAAAAAGGAAAAATTTAATAACTAAAATTTTATTTGATTTAGAAGTCCTAAACATAGGAAAACAACTAAAATTACAATTTTATCCAATATGGAATTAGTTTTTAAAGGGTAAAAAAGACGAACAATATTTCGCTAAAGGACTTTGTGTTTTTAATATAGTATGGATAGATCGATCAAAATTCTTAATATTAGCTCATCTTAAGCATGAAATATTTGAATGTAGCGTAAAAGGAATTACAATGGTGTATGGAATTTTTTTGTCAAACGTGAGAAATTCTCTTTTAAGTTTTAACCCAAAATCTCAAAAGGCATAATCTTTTATTACTAAACGAAAATTAAATTAGATGTGAAGTAAGAACAGGAAAGAAGGTAGCCTCAAAGATTTTAGAAGCTTCTGACTAAGAAAGAAAACCTGCAGATTAGTCACAAAAATCCATATTGAACTACATTAGGCTTTAAATGTGTAACATCTTTTGATCCAAAATCAGCATATTCTTTTACTCCTAAAAAAGTTGAATTGGATGGTCAATAAGAAAAGAAAAAGACATTAATGAAAAATAATTATTCAAAAACCCATATAAAAGCATTTAAAACGAAAGCAAAAACAAACTAAAACAAGAAAAAACTCCAAAATAACAACAATATTCTATAGAACGATCGGAAAAAGTATAAAGAACTCACCTACTAAGGAGCAGTCACATATCGTTGGCAAAGTACTATAAATTAGCAAGTCTTTTTATACTATCAAGTCAAATAATATGGAAGGAATAAAAATTATATTACATAATTCAAATAAGGAAAGAATTTATGTAAAGAAAATCATAGTTGATTTTGAATTCCTAAAATATTTAGATTTTCTACATAGTTTAAATAAGGAAAGAATTAATAATTTAATTGATTTTAAACTAATAATTAAATTACTAATTTAGCCACCGTGGAATCTATTTTTAATGGGTAAAAAAAGCGAACGACATTTCGCTAAGGGCCTTCGTGCTTTTAATATAATATAGATATAGATATAGATATAGATATAGATAGATATAGATATAGATATAGATATAGATATATATATATAGATAAATATAGATTATTAATTGAATCATACTAATATCGAAGAGAAATTGAGATAATTAGACCAATTTCAAAAAGTCTAATTTTAGTTTTACAAAATAGAGTAACTGAAAATTAGTTTGTTACAATTTTTTTAAAATTACCAGCGAAATCCAACTATTGACACCCCTACCCCCAATCGGCAATCCTCACCCAAAACTATAATACAGCTGATATCCAAAGAGAAAAGAAAAGAAGAAGAAAATGTTATAAATATATTATATTATGGATGTTCATTTAGTACTCCTTTGTAAATAATCTTCAGCTTATTCATATGGGACTCCACCGTAAATATGTTTATCCATTTAGTACTCTATTGGAAATAAGCTTCCTGAAGAAGCTTATCACTTCGGTACCCGATTATGGATAAACATTACCCTAGGTAGAAGATTATCCATACCGGGTATAATAAGCTTATCCATTCAGTACTCCGTTATGGATAAACATTGCTCTCAGTAGAAGATTATCCATATCTGATATAGTAGCAGCTTACATAGCAGCTTGCAGTAGCAGCTTATACAACAACTTGCAGTAGCAGCTTACACAGCAGCTTGTAATAGCAGCTTACACAACACCTTGTAGTAGCAGCTTACACAGCAACTTGTGTAGCAGCTTACACAACAGCTTCCTTTCTTCTATAAATAGAAGAGATTTCAGTTCATTATGTACATCAGTTTGAATTTGAATAATATATCAGTTTCTCTCTATACTTGTCTTTACTTTATAGTCTTTATTTTATAACATGTTATCAGCACGGGACTCTGCCATCTCGAGCAAATATTTTGAAAGTATCTGAGGTAAGAACTTTCTTTTCCTAAATAATGTCAAATCTTTCTAAACTTGAATTTGTAGCCCTGGATATATCGGACAAAAGCTACATGTCTTGGGTGCTTGATGCTGAAATTCATCTTGATGCGATGGGTCTGGCAGACACCATCAAAGACAAAAATCAGGCATCAAACCAAGACTGTGCCAAAACAATGATATTCCTACGCCATCACCTTGATGATGGCCTAAAAATGGAATATCTTACTGTTAAAGATCCAGTCATACTGTGGAATAATTTGAAAGATAGATATGACCACCTGAAGATGGTTGTTCTTCCACAGGCACGATATGATTAGACTCATCTAAGGCTACAAGATTTTAAATCTATCAGTGAGTATAATTCTGCTATGTTCAGAATTATTTCCCAATTGAAGTTATGTGGTGATAATATTACTAATCATGATATGTTGGAGAAAACTTTCACCACTTTTCATGCCTTGAATGCTCCTGCAGCAGCAATATCGAGAGATGAGATTTAAAAAGTATTCTGAACTTATCTCACATCTTCTTATAGCCGAGCAATATAATGGGCTATTAATGAAAAATCATGAAAGCCGACCTACTGGTTCTTATCCATTCCCTGAAGTGAATGAGACGAACTTCCACCAGGCTAAATGTGGAAAAGGTCGTGGCCCCAGTCGTGGTCATGGTCGTGGTCGGGAAAGAAACTCTAATCATGGTAATAATAATGCACCAAAGAACACTCCTTAACACCAACA
This sequence comes from Nicotiana tabacum, assembly GCF_000715075.1. NCBI lineage: Eukaryota > Viridiplantae > Streptophyta > Magnoliopsida > Solanales > Solanaceae > Nicotiana > Nicotiana tabacum. The sequence continues at coordinate 116,226,745 of NC_134095.1, read as the reverse complement.
GTGGAAAAGGAAGGAACAAAAGCATGAAGCGGTGCAAGCACCAAATGCAGAAAATGCATGTATAGATGTGGAGAAAAAGGGCACTGGTCACGTACATGTCGTACGCCAAAGCATCTGGTTGAGCTTTATCAAGCCTCCCTAATGAAGACAGAGAAAAATGTTGAAACAAATTTTATTTCTGAAGATAATTTAGACTTCATGCATTTGGATGTAACTGATTACCTTGCACTCCCAGAATAAGAAACAAGTCATGTAATCGGTGGTGAATCTATAGAAATGTAAATATTTTAATTTTTGTTGTTTGTAATAGATAATATGGTTATGTAATTGTTGTACATAAAGAATAAATTATGATTTGATAATAATGTTTACTATAATATATCTTATTTATGTCATTTTGAAGAATATGGATAATATTATTAGATCAACTTAAACTCTAGCAGAGTTTGCAAGAAATATACAACCACCAAAAGTAGTTATATTTCATATATCTCATTGTAATTATATTTTGTTAACCACCAGAAGTGGTATATGTCTATGATCACCAGAAGTGATAATTTAGGCTTTCTATAGTTACAATTGAAGATAAGCTACATAAATATTCTCTATATTAAATGCACGCCTCGATTTGCTCCTAAAGTAGTAAATATTTTAAAAGAGATTGAAGCATCACAATTTGATGTGATTAATGCGCATTCAGATAATTATGTTCGATTTCCTGAAGGATGAGAACTTTGGATAATATTAATCCATTCCCTGAAGTGAATGTGACAATATTAATAAATCGGGTAAATATGAACGCACTCTTGATGTAAATATATCACAATTCACCTTCTGGATAGGTAATATAATTGAGAGAATATATACTCAATATTTTGTATTTTAAATTTGCTCCTGAAGAAGTAACACAATTGAAATTGCCTCTTGAAGTAGGAAAATATTATGAAGAAGAGTTTTTTTGTGCTTAAACAATTGTTTTACATTGTTTATTTGATTATGATTTTATCTCATGATACCAAAAGTGTATGAGAAATATTTGATAGTACAAAATGTATCAACAACTCCTGAAGAGCTAACGGTTTGCCTAAAGGATACATGACACCAGTAGTGCCCGATAAATATTAGATTGTGGATAATAAATGAAGGCTCTCGAAGACCTTATATACAAATATGTCATTCATATTATATGATTATGGTCAAAACATATGTTGTAGTAAACCTAAAGTTTACTAATATAAATGGCTATCATATTGAGACTACAAATGATTGGAAGATTGATAATCTTCATGTTTCCACAATCATAGGGGGTAAAATAATATGTATGTGAGAAGTTACCCGTCTTATTCTTTAATTTGTACTATATCATGTATCACAGTAAACCAGAAGTTTACTAAAGCAAAAGTTTATGCCATAGTAAACCAGAAGTTTACTAAGAGATAGCACATGGCATGATAAACTTGAAGTTTTCATTTGCCATTTTTAAATGAGCTATTTGAGAACTCAGATAAGCATATACTAAAGAACTAGAATATTCTTCAGGAATTCTCATGTGTTGCTTGCTCTCATAATGAATTGATTATACCAGCTAAAGTTGGGACTAAGACCCCTGATTCTGAAATATATAAAAGGTGAATATGAGCCCGTTCACCTATCATGTAAACCACTTATAGGTGCATATATGAGATGGTTACATGTGTAATTATTGTCAACCTGCGGTTTGGCATTTGGAATTGCTTTTCTCGATTAAGAGCATAATTTTCAGATTATGAAATCAAGACAGTTCATCTTGATAATGCTGGTTTATATCCAAGCTGGTTTAGCATTGAATACCTCCTATTAATGGCTAAACCATTGCTTATGAGAACAAAGCTTCATGTGTTGGTCTAAGATTTTCTAAATTGCATATAGCAGCACTTGTGTGCATCAGATCAATAATATATGATAAGTCCTCCCTTCACAATTGGTTTAGGATTGGAAACCAAATATTTTTACATCTTTTGTTGTGTGGTATATGATTAATTTCTCTACCATAATACACAAAGATATGTTTCCCAAAGATGATTGGGGATATATGTTAGTTTTTCTAACATTTGGGGGATGGAATAAACAGTTGAAAAATATGCTATATGAATCGAATTATCATTAATATGATCCTCACTTAGAAGATAATTCAAGTCGAATGCCAGAAGCATTTGCTGATCCAAAATTAAATATCATATTTCAGCTACAAATGCTCCTATTAAAATTAAAGTCCCTGAAGGATAGAGTTTACTGTACGCATGAAGCGTGGTAGACCAATCGGTTCCAAAGGTAACAATCCTTGAAAAATAGTAGGAGCTAATGATCAAAATGATCATAATGAGGAGGAAATATGCTTTAGAAGAGCCCACGACATAACATTTCATGAAACTCTCGAAAAAGTTCAGGTACCTGGAAATAAAGAAAGTGATGAGATCTCCACAAGTTATGTCGCTTCGGAACTGGCACAAAATGATAGTCGACGATATATTTGATACAATATAGTGCACAATATTATAAAAGATTGTGAGGATCGGACCAGCAGTCCAGACACTTGAAGATGTCATACCATTTAGATACAAGTCTTAACCTATATGACTTATTTGGCTAAATCTATATGAAGATCCTTGAAGGATTGAAAATGCCCGAAGCATATAATTCAAAGTCTTGAGAAATGTATTCGATCAAATTATAAAGATCTTTGTACGGTTTAAAGCAATCTGTGCGCGTGTGGTATAATCGCCTCAGTAAATATTTGCTGAAAGAAAGTTACATAAATTATGTTATTTGTCCATGTATTTTTATAAAGAAAATGTCATCAAAATTTGTTACACTTGATGTTTATGTTGGTGACATAAATCTTATTGGAACTCCGGAAGAACTCCAAGAGGGTCTTAAAAATACTTTTACATGGACAAAGTGTACCCATTAAGTACACCAATGAATATTCAATCACTTGAAGTGAATAAGGATCCGTTCCAACCTCTAGAAGAGGGCGAGGAACTCCTTGGTCACGAAGTACCCTATCTCAGTGCAATTGGTGCACTAATGTATCTTGCTAATGCTATAAGGCCTGACATAGCATTTTCTGTTAATTTACTAGCAAGATATAGTTCTTCTCCTACACGGAGACATTGGAACGAGATTAAGCATATATTGTGATATTTAAAGGGAACTCTTGATATGGGTTTGTTGTATGCTAACAAAGATAGTGCAGACCTTGTTGGTTATGCAAATGCAGGTTATTTATCTGATCCCCATAAAGCTCGATCTCAAACCGGCTACGTATTTACATATGGAGGTACTATCATATCATGGCGCTCCACAAAGCAATCTATTGTTGCTACTTCTTCAAATCACGCTGAGATAATAGCTATTCACGAAGCAAGTAGGGAATGCGTATGTTTGAGATCAATAATTCATTTTATTCGAGAAAAATGTGGTTTGGAATGTGAGAAAAGACCCACAATTTTATACGAAGACAATGCTGCATGCATAGCCCAATTGAAGGGAGGATTTATAAAAGGAGATAGAACGAAACACATTTCACCAAAATTATTCTACACACACGATCTTCAGAAAAGTGGTGACATTGATGTGCAACAAATCCATTCAAGTGATAATCCAGTAGATTTATTCACTAAATCTTTGCCAACTTCAACTTTTGAGAAGATGATATACAAGATTGGAATGCGGAGATTCAAATATTTGAAACAAGGTTTTCACCAGGGGGAGTAAAATACGCGATGCACTCTTTTTCCCTTACTAAGGTTTTTTCCCATGGGGTTTTCCTTATAAGGTTTTTAATGAGGCACCTAGCAATGCGTATTACTAAATATGTGTACTCTTTTTCCTTCACTAGGATTTTTTCCCACGTGGTTTTTCCTAGTGAGGTTTTAATGAGACACATTATCTTTTAATGAACATCCAAGGGGGAGTGTTATAAATATATTATATTATGGATGTTCATTTAGTACTCCATTGTAAATAATCTTCAGCTTATTCATATGAGACTCCACCGTAAATATGTTTATCCATTTAGTACTCTATTGGAAATAAGCTTCCTGAAGAAGCTTATCACTTCAGTACCCGGTTATGGATAAACATTACCCTAGGTAGAAGATTATCTATACCGGGTATAATAAGCTTATCCATTCAGTACTCCGTTATGGATAAACATTGCTCTCAGTAGAAGATTATCCATATCTGGTATAGTAGCAGCTTACACAGCAGCTTGCAGTAGCAACTTCCTTTGTTCTATAAATAGAAGAGATTTCAGTTCATTATGTACATCAGTTTGAATTCGAATAATATATCACTTTCTCTGTCTTTACTTTATAGTGTTTATTTTATAACAGAAAATAGTTTACTTATTTTTTTATTCTTTGAGAAAGAGGGTTTTAAGAGTCGCCATGGAGACCTTTTGTCTCCGCCTTCGGTCACAAACCCTAGCTCTTCCAATTCCACCACTGCCCCCGCCCCCACTATGTCTTCCTCTTCAAAATCCCCACAAACCCACGAACCAAATCCCCAATCCAACACCGTCCCTCAAACAAAAACACTCAAAACCGAGAACAATCTAGAAACCCAAGAACAAATTCCAGAAAAGAACACCCTTTTGGAGGAAAAAGTAGAAAAAGAAGATGAGGATGAAGAAGAAGGAGAATGTGGGTTCTGTTTGTATATGAAAGCGGGTGGGTGCAAAGACTCTTTTACCGAATGGGAAAAATGCGTTGAAGAAGGTGAAAATAACAAAGAAGACATTGCTGAAAAGTGTTTTGAAGTCACTTCTGCTTTGCAGAAATGTATGGAGGCGCATTCGGATTATTACGCCCCAATTTTACAGGTGGAGAAAGATATAGAGGCAAAGGTTATTAAGGAACGCGAGAAAGAGCTAACTGATAACAAGGAATCAGTTTCAATGGAGACTGGATCCGGAGAGGGTTCAAATAGTTTTGACCAAAAGGAAGGCTTGTAAGGTTGGCCAATCAAAAGATTTTTGTTTTTAGCAATTTTCTTTTTTTTGGTTATACGGTGTTTTTTAACAATGGAAAAATAAGGAATTTAGGTGATTCTTTCGAGAATTGAGAGGGGAACTGAGATTTCCTGATTAAACATATAATTGATAATTGTATTAATGATACCGCAAATTTTGCTTCATATCATTGTGTTTTTAACTGATGATTATTTGATTATCATTGTAATTTATTGTTTACTCAGCTTGGGAAGTGGACGTGCACATGATAATTTCTTCTAATTTATGATATAAATGAATATAGTTGAATACTTATAGAGGATTCATATAATCAACCCATTAAGTTTGTGATTGAATTGAGATATAATTGATTGATTGATTAACTGATTATAGTATGATGCTGATCTCGCGGAAAGTTTTCTCTTTTTCTTTTTTTTCAGCTCTCAATTTGAATATATGGTTCGTATGGCTAATAGCAGCTGTGCCTACATAACCAATTTGATGTTTGTCTGCTGAGGGGGGAATTGGCATTGTCCAGGTTATAGGGTTTCGTTGGTTTTATGTATCAAATCGGTAAATCAGACAAAACTTGGCTCTTTGGTGTATTCTTCATTTTGGTATATTTCTTAGTCAATGCGGACTCTAACAATGTTTGAAGTGGACTAATGCAATTATAATGCTAGCTGCGCCCTAGTTAGTAAACATCCATAGGCCCTGAAAGTTCCATTTGATTATCCTCTTAGTGCCTAATTTTACTTGGTGTGCCTTGCAAGTAGTTTGACTTTGCCATCTAGTACTGTTGCTATACTAATTTTAACTTAGTTTAGACTATTGAGGTAAACTCTTCATAAGCTTTTTTTGTGTGTGAAGGCAGAGATAGATGAATGACCTTGAGATCAATGCAAGATTGTTTGTCGGAGCAACACAGGATATTGTTTAGCATTTCTTAATATTTTCTGCCATCAGCAATCAAGATCTTGATTATTTGTTAACAATGACATCATCACCATTTTCATTTTAGAGAGCTTAGATTTTGCTCTTTTTTTTTTCTTTATTCATTAAAAAAATGTATGTCTTAACAGATTTTAAGGCTTTGTTGCTTGAAAATAGCTAGTCCCATGTAGTCTAAATTGAGTTGAGATTAAGTCAACTTCATACGTTTATAACATGTAGCGTACAAATTTTGTTGCATATTTGGTTTTTGAATAAAGCAAAATAGGTGTTTCTACTGTTACCCAGCCTTTGCTATAAAACCATCTTTCGGTGCTTTTGCCAGCAAATACACAAGTTAAACAGCAGAAAAGAAGGTAAATCCTTCTTTTTCTTTCTATTGAATTATGTTAATCTGTGGAAAGAGAAGCTTTTGCATATGTACAAACATGTAAAGGCTGACTTGGCAAGACTTCCTGCTGAAAAGTAAAAGAACACCTCAAAATCACAAATAAGACTTTATGTATTTGATAATAACTGTTTAAAAAAGCGTTTACCATCTACTCTTTTTAAAACTATCCTTCTGAAGTCTTGATATTCCAAATAAAGGAGTCATCTTAATCACATCTTGATGTCACTACTTGTTGACTAAGCTTTTAATTTTTTTTGATAAGGTAAATTGTATTAATCAAAAGGGAGAGAACTCCCGTATACAGGAAGTATAACAAAAAGTAGAGAATTTACACCAGAACATGATTCTCTACAAAAGACGCCCAATCTTCTATACAAGTAGGGTCTATATGAGTGCACCAAAAAGCGATCAAACATAAAAGACTATTCTTAAGATGTGAAAAAGGAGACTCAATCCCCTCGAAAGCTCTCCTATTTCTCTCCCCCCAAACTATCCACATGAGAGCTAACGGGGCAAACTTCCACGCCTTTTGCTTTCTTCTTCTAAGGAAACCGGCCCAGCTATATAACATCTCCTTTACAGTGCTTGACATCACCCATTGAACACCAAAAAGATTCAGGATTGCCTTCCACAAAGTCGAGGACACAGGACAATGCAACAAAAGATGATCAACTTCTTCCCCTGAGCTTTTACACATGTAGCACCAACTAACAAGTGTAATTCCTCTCTTTCGAAGATTTTCAGCAGTATAGATCACTCCCCTCGCCGCTAAAAAGCACACCTTCGTGGGCGCCTTAGGAATCCAGATCGAGGAGTATGGAAAAGTGGCCTCCTCTCTCACCAACATACTCTGGTAAAAGGACTTTACGGTAAACAAACCATCACATGCAAACCCCATCTCCAAGAATCACAAGATGGTCGAGGCCTGTCTTGTCCATATAGCAGTGTCAACAAATCTTGGAGCTCCGCAATCTCCCAATCTTGCATGTTCCTTCTAAATGAGAGGTCCCATACTACCCCCTCCATGCTCCTTACGAATTTATTGGATCATCAATTCCTTCTGGTTTGAAACTCTGAAGACGTGAGAGAAGGAGACCCTCAGAGTATCCTTTCCGCACCACCTATGATTTCAAAAGCTGATTCTCCTCCCATCTCCCACCCTGTAAGTGATGCTGCCACTGAATGCTTCCCAATTCTTCATGATGCTCCTCCACATGCCACACCCGAAAGGTGTTGTGATTGCCTTGGTCCTCCAACCCCCTCCTGTGGAATCGTACTTCTCTACTATGACCTCCTTCCATAGGGCATGCTCTTCTACTCCGAATCTCCACAGCCACTTTCCCAATAAAGCTTTGTTGAATACCCTAAGATCTTTTACTCCAAGTCCACCCCACTTCTTTGGGGAAGTGACTGTCTGTCAATTCACTAGATGAAACTTTCTAGTTCCATCCGCTGCATCCCAAAGAAAATTCCTTTGAAGCCGCTCCAGTTTTTCAGTAATGCTCACCGGCGCTTGCAACAAGGACAAGTAATAGGTGGGCATACTCGATAAAGTATTTTAATAAGCACTTCCTTACTGCCTTTTGACAAATACCGTTTCTGCCAACCTGCTAATCTTTTTTCAACCCTTTTGATTACTGGATTCCAAACCGTAGTATCCTTATGCGAAGCACCCAATGGGAGACCCAAGTAAGTAGAGGGGATGGATCTCACCTTACATCCGAGAACACAAGACAAAACATCAATATTAGCAACCTCACCCACCGGGAAAATCTTACGCTTGCCGAGGTTGATTTTGAGTCCTGATACTATCTGGAACCACTGTAGGACCTGTTTCAGTTAGGTCAACTGATCCATATTGGCATCACAGAAAACTAGGGTGTCATCCGCAAAGAGCAAATGAGAGACTCTTCTGGCACTAAGCACCTCGATCGGAGCTGAAAATCCTCTCAAGAAGCCTCCGCCCGCTGCACGATCCATCATTTTACTCAGAGCATCCATCACTAGAATGAATAGCATGGGGGATAGGGGGTCACCTTGCCTGAGACCCCTAGATCTGCCAAATAAACCACACAGGCTGCCATTAACCAAGATAGAGAATCTGATTGAGAAATGCAGAATTTGATCCATCCCCTCCATCTTGCCCGAACTCATCCGCATCATAATGAAATCCAGGAACTCCCAATTGACATGGTCGAAAGCCTTCTCAAGGTCCAACTTGCATAGTAAGCCGGGTTCGATTTTTCCTTTTGGAGTCTACAAGTTCATTTGCCACCAAAGCAGCATGAATCTGCCTACCTTCCATAAACGCATTCTGGGAGGACGAAACAGTCACGTCAAGAACCTTCTTAAGTCTGTTGGAAAGCACTTTGGAAATAATCTTGTAGATGCTCCCCACGAGACTAATATGCCTGTGGTCTCTAATACAAGATGCTCATTCTTTCTTAGGCACAAGAATAATAAAAAAAGCATTGATACTTCTCTCGAAAACACCATTCACATGGAAGTATTCAATGGATTCCATCAATTCCCCCTTGATGGTGTCCCAACAGAGCGGAAGAAGGCCAAGGAGAAACCATCAGGTTCGGGGGCCTTATCACCAACACAACTCGACACAGCCTTGTGCACCTCCTTCTCCTCGAAAGCCCTTTCTAGCCACTCACTGTCGCCCTCCCCTATGTGGTTGAACCCTATTCCCCCCAAAGTCGGCCTCCAACTAACTTCCTCTTTGTATAAGTTCTCATAAAACCCCACTATTGCCCCTTTTACCTCCTCCTCTCCCTCAATCTTCACCCCATCCACAACTAAGGATTCTATGAAGTTTCTCCTTCGATTTGCAACCGCCACCCTGTGGAAAAACTTGGTATTCGAATCCCCCTCCTTTAACCAAAGCGCCCTCGATTTTTGTCGCCAACTAGTCTCCTGAGCTATTGCTACTTGACTATTTCCCTCTTAACGTCCCTCAATCTCGCTTTCTCAGATTCATGTAACTCCCTCGCCCCTTCCCCTCTTTCTAATTCCCCCAATTCATGCATAAGCTCCATTATTTTAACATCTCCCCTCCCAAAAACCTCCTCATTCCACCAAATAATATCTCCCTTGAGCAATTTAAGTTTCTTCATAAGACGGAATGAAGGTGTCCCTGATACCCCGTAGCTTGTCCACCATTCTTTCACCTTGTCACCGAATCCTGGCACTTTCAACCACATGTTCTCGAATTGGAAGGGAGCACACACCCCCTCCCTCTACATCCATCTAGCAAAATAGGCAAATGATCCGAAGTCAGCCTAGGTAAAGGAATCTGCAGCACATTCGGCACCAGCTCATCCCATGAGGGCGATATCAGGAATCTATCAAGTCTAGACCTTGAGTTGGAATCCTCCGCCCTGGCCCAAGTAAACCTTTCCCCTTACAAAGGAAGGTCAATGAGAAAGTGATCATTGATGTAGTCAGAAAACTCTTCCATGGCTCTTGAAATCAAATTACACGCTAATCTCTCCTGCAGGAATCTAATTGTGTTAAAGTCTCCTCCTAGAACCCATGGAATGTCCCATTCCCCATCACATCGGCTAGTTCCTCCCAGAAAGACACCTTGGACCCTTCTCCTACCGGTCCGTACACTCTCCCAAATCCCCACTCCACCCCACTTACTCTATCTTTGAAAAGAGCTGCTAAAGAAAAAGCTCCCTTTTTAATCTCCTTTACCTTCAAGTTTCTATCATCTCACATTAGAAGAATGCCCCTGGCACTTTCCACTGCTGGGACCAGTCATATTTTACCCAACTACCTCCCCAGACATTCCTCACAATCACATCCGACAAGACTTCCATTTTTGTCTCCTGAAAACAAACTAGATTAGCACCCCACTCTCTAACTCCCACTTTAATGATGGCCCTTTTGTTTGGGTCATTCATCCCCTCACATTCCATAAAAGAATCTTAACTTCTATAAGAAACAATACCCCCTTTTCCCCACCCCTTAGCTGAGCTCCCCTCCTCTTTGTCACACCCGACCCGTTCTCAAGTATACCACTACATCCCCTAAATTATTTTGCTTAACACCTTGACCCAACTCCCTCCCTGCACCATCATAAAGGGATTGTTGCTCAATCTCCCTCAACAGTTCTAACATGCTATCTTCCTTCCCTTCAAAAGAAACGCGTAGAAATTTTCCAAAGTTTAATAGTTTATCCTCCATCCAGAAAGACATATCCCCTCCTCCAATCCGTGACGAAATTGGGCAGGTGTCTTCTATATGTACCCCTTCCTTGCTCCTACCATAGGAATACAAGACCATAGCATTGCTAGCAATAGGAACTTTAGGTGCCGAAAGGATCTCACCATTTCCTTGAGGGGCAACAACCTTTAAAATTAACACCCCGCTGCTATAGGAATGTCCAGAAACGCCAATAAGGTAGCAGGAAGGAAGAGAGCATGGAACCCTTGGCGGAATATTAATGGGAGATACTGGTCCGACACTAACATCAATTGGAGCATGCTCAACAATCTCCCCAGAAGACGAAGAAGCTTGAAGTGTAACCTCAGGTGAGGGGGCGATGGAGCTGGGTCCATCAGAGGCGGGGGGCCGTGGAATAACAACACCATCTTTAGCCGGTGCTGCCCCTGAAGCAGCGACCATCGAAGAGGGGCGCAGGTCACTAGAACTCGGTGAAATGCCACTGTGAGAAGCACCATTGTCAGAAGGAGTAACGACTGTTCCCATATGCATAGGAGCCTTAGCAGGTGCGACTTGAAATAATCTGGGCCCCTTAGGATCAATTCTATGGAAAAGTTGCGGGCCCATGTGAGGAGGCCCAGGCCTATACTTGCTGAAAACTTGCTCGGCCTTATGATAATTAGAAGAGAACTGGCCTATTTTGCCTTTCCGGCTCGCATCACTAACCCATTCACGTCTTTTCCTCCATTTGAAATTTTGTCTTCCTTTCCCAAATTCGAACCTCCCATCTCTTCTCGATCTAACGTCTGATTCTGGCTTAGTCCAGTGATCTGGTGGGCCTTCCTTTCCCCTCAGAGGCTGATTTCCCTCCCCTCCCTTCTATTTGACCTTACCTTTTCTTCCGCCACTATCACAGACATAAAGATAGGCCGAAATTCAGGGCTCAACCAAACCCTATAACTCAAGTAGCCATCCTCCACCATAGTGGAGACAGGGATTCTGCCCCCTTTCCTCACCACAATTCCCACTCGCGAGAGATCGTGTATGCTGCAAGTGACATCAATAAAACCCTCACAGAGTTCCCCAATCTTCTTGAATAGGTCAAAGACACCAAAGATGCACCAGGAGACCCACCATGTTGACCACCAATGTTCCGCCCGTGAAACGAGGGTCGAGACATCCATCGTGCTCCACCCATCTGTCTAGTTTTAAGAAGTTCCCATCGAACCACCTGTTTCCTCTGACAAGAATTTCTAAAGCTTGAGACTCATCAACAAATCGAAAGAGATATTGCGTGTCCCCCAGTTCCTACATTTTCAGCCCGTCCTTAACGTTCCATGCCTCTGCTGCCCAGTTCCTAAGCCTCTGGAGAACCAACTCATTTGGAGAAAGACCCAATCAAACAAGATTCCAAGAAACCCTTACGCCTTAGAGTGTGCTCCTCGGACAACGAGAAGTGCGGCTCCTGCCATACGTCAAGCTTTCGATGGCATCTTCCCCCAAGTTCTAGGGCTGGTCAAGAGGCAGCTTTGATGAAAGACATGTTTTCCAATTTTCTAGATTCTAGGGAGTCAATCATAACTAAACTAAAAGCCTTGCTAGGGAGCTGACTAAAGAAGAGGAAGTGAGAGAAAGTGAAATCTGGCCGGAAAAAGCCACCTCCGTCGCCGGAAAATAGTAAAAGTGGGCGGAATCTGGAGGTTGGTGAATGGGTAAGGTCGGAACAGTCTAGGGAAGAGGCTATCTGAAGAAAAGAAAAACAGATCTGGCTTGGAAAGGCCTCACGCGCCGGCGCGTGGGTTAGGGTCGCCGGAGCTCTGCCGCACGTGGGGAGTCGGATTCCGGGGATTTTTTCTGGGGTAGTGTCGCAGCAGGGTTGGCTCTCGGATGGTGGTGGTGAAATTCTAGGATTCATGGTTCTCAGGCGCCTCGGGGAGCGTGCCTGGGAGCATTTTCTCTGTTTTTGCTTTTTGGTTTATATACTAGACATGGAATGAAACTAGACTGGTCCAATCATAGATTTAAAACGTAGAGCATGAAGCTGTACGGGCACAATTACAAGTGTTAGCATGTTAGAATCACTGTTAACTGTTGATATTAAGTTAGTTATTGACCAATTAAATATACTAAGCTGTTCATAAACTTCTTATGAGTTGTTATTCCAAATAAAGCAGCCATTTTGATCATATCTTGGTGCCACTACTGATCACCAAAGTTTTCATGAACATGTACAACTAGACCTTCTTCGTATCCTCATAATGTTGAGCACGTGGATGTTTTAATGCATCTTAAATGACCGAGGCTGCCTCTACACAAGTAATTGAATGATTCAATTTGAATCTAATGTGCCACCCTGCAGGTCTGTCTGCAATCAGATATTCTAAGTCAAATATTATTGCCCTCACCTGCTAGTGGACATTTTTTCAAATAATATTTTCATTACATTTTCACTAGACATTGTCCCTTTACTCCGGCATAGTAGTCCAGAAAATAAAAGAAAACAGACTAGAATAGTACAGGTTTGGAAGTTTTGAACTTGTAGATAAGAAACCTGTAGTGAAAGATACATCAGATCTTGTGGCTTTTCGAGTTTACTATGTCACATCTCATATCTATTGCTTGCTTGCTAATTTAATATCTTTATTCTATTTTAGTTGTATGAGCATTGTGATTCAGTTAGTTTCGTTTTTTTTGTGAATGGTTGAAAAAGTGCCATCTCTTTTATAAGTAAAAGGTTTAAAAAAAGTGCCATCTGCTCGTCTCTTTCTCATGGTTTCAGTTTTACTCCCATGGGCTTTTATGATCTCAATGTTGCATCTCTAGTGCTCCAGAAACTTCAAATTTTCTATTGACTTACAAAAAGGGGATTGTTAAAATTAAAAACCATCTACATTTTCTATTCATTGTTTTGCTTGTGAGTTGTAATGACACAATAAACCATGCATCTGCACTGTTGCTTCAAGATTGCTAGTTTTATGTTGTATCTTGTAGCATTCATCAAATTGTCCCTCTTGAATTTGATTCCAAAGAAATTCTGTGAGGAAGATCTAGCTTGCCTACAGTAAAGTCATCAAGTATCAGTAATGTTTTCCCCCTTCTCTCGGGTTTATGCCAGGCATTTAAATTTTGTTGTTCGCTAGCTTTCTTCAAATCCTTTTGGTGGCTGGATCAGCAGTTTTGTGTGCATCATGAGGAGAAAGGGTATGAGTTGGTAGAAGACCTTGAGGATAACCTAGAAGTTAAATGTTTGAGCAGCATTTGCTTATATACGGCCAAATTCTGGTGCTAAATCAAAGACCAATAATCTGTCTGTTTTTGCTAGTTTGTGGAGGAACGTCCTATTGGATTACCACGACTGAAGCTATGTCCAGTTTTCATGGCATATAGTTGCTACTTGATGCATAGCAGCTCTGATTTTGGCTGGATTATTTACTGATTGAATTTCTTGTATCTTGTAGCTAATGCTATCCAAACTTTGAAACTACAAACTGAACTGCTGAAAAGAGAATGCATAGTTTTTTCTCCAGAATCTTTTCAAATGATAATCGAACCCTACCGGAGAATGAATGCATAGGACAAACCATAAGCTCTGACTGCTGAACATTGGATTCATATTGTTTGCTGCCTTAGGTAATTCCCAGGAATTCGAAAAGGTAGACCAGCCATATTGTTTCTGGTGGTTTAGATACTTCACCAATTGTGTCATCGAATCCTTCCTGAGTTTAGTGATAAGAAGTTCTGGATTTTGAATGAATCTTGAGCAATGTTTTTTTGTTAATTTGCTCCTGTGTCCATCTGCAAATCTCTCTGGAGCTCAATTATATTACTTAAACCATGATGTTAGTAGGCATCTCAAGGATTTGTACTACTTCTTGCTGCTATTTCTCCTCTGGTGCTGTTATCTTACATATGTTGATGCTATATTATGTCAATGGTACAATCAGACCTCGCATCCCTATATAACAACACTTCACTATAAAAGCCAAGCTTTTCCGGAACCAATTTTCATGTTATGTTATAATATATGTTCTCTATAACAGCACTTCGCATAGCATCCAAAAATATTTGGAACAAACAAGGCTGTTATAGAGAGGTTTGACTGTAATGCTTTCTTCCCCATTCGTCTTAATTTGTTTTGTTGCCAGTGTTTTCCCTACTATTTGTATGACACCTCCTATCACGCAGATGCCTCCTAGAAAGCCCTACGAGCGCGTCAGCAGAATAAAGAGAGCACACACCACACCTATACTATACCAAGGCCTTTAGCTTTAACTGAAAAGAAGAGACTACTTCTAGCTAGCTTTTTTTTTTTTCTGGTCTAACTCCATCATGCCAAAACTTTGCTGGTGAACGTGGAACCAACAGAGGGGAAGGAATCATAAGTTTACTCATAATCAATTCCTGATATTATTACTAAGAAAATATTAGTTAGGCCTTGTACTATAACTTGTGAAAAATCTTAATGGAGGCAAAACCACTTTGTCATCGGTTGTCACCTAAATGTAAATCAAAAGACATTTATATTTTAGCCTTTGTTGGTAAAGTTGCTATATTTGCATTTTTATATTAGAGATTTTGGCCTTCAAAATCTGAATTAAAAAGAGCCAAAATATTACAGCTTTTTGTGACTAAACAGCCAAGAATATGAAAATATTTAGACCTAAGGAACATACTAAGGATTACAATGGGGCAGTGCGGGATTCAGCATATGCGGGGCGGAGCAGGGTGGATGAATGTAGGTGCGGTGTGGGTGTCGGGTGGGGGTGGATGGACGTGGGTGCAGGATGGGTTGAAATATTTTTTGTTAAACTAACGCAATTGCGGGTCAGTTGCGGGTTTTGGAGATATTTGAGCTCTCCTTAGAATCAGGTTATAAAATTCTTCCCCTAAGCCACTAAACATGCATTTTCGATCAATCTTCCTTATTCATTTACGGCCTTACCACATTATATCCAGTGTTTATTCTCTCATCTTAAATTGATATATTACAAAAAAGAATTGCTATATTTAGTTTGCATTGTCAAACCAATTGATGCATTTAAATCATCATTATTACTACAAAACCAATTCACTAAATTAATTGAGTGCACTTTTATCCAGAAATTGTTCCTAAGAAGATTTAAAAATGGTCAATAAAGATAATAGCAAAACGTTTTACTCCTTTAATTTTTTGGGTTTGCTTTCACTCTAATAATGCTTTTACTTCTTGATTTTAATAGCCCTAAAATAAAGAAAATAACTAGCTCTGTTAATACAAGTTAATAGAAAAACGTTGGGGAAAAAATATTCATTAAAATTGAAAAGAGGGAACTTTTTTATTATGCGGTGCGGGCTTATAAAGGGTAGAGCGGGGTGGGTTGAAAACATAAAATTTTGTTGTGCAGTGCGGGTTGAAATCTTTGTGGATTAATGCAGAACCCGCACTGCAACCGTCCCGCCCACTGCCATCTCTAAACATACTAGGACTGCCGCAAAAAATTCATCAAAAAGCAGAAAATTAACCCTTTTACTTTATAAAGTACAAAAGAATTATAGAAAAAGATGCAATTATAAAACTGGAAGATAGAAATAATATTGTCTACAACTAGCAAATAGCAATCCCTCAAGCGTTTGCAAAGGAGGGTCAAGTGCATTTTTTTCCAGAGCACATCTACCATTGAACGAACTCAACTTTTTACAATTAAATTAGTAGGCTAGCCACTTTTCGGCTGCTATTAGGGTTTGACCACCTTCTATATGGTAATGGCAAAGTAGCCATTGATCCGAATAATTAACTGTATGGGTCAAAATTTGGCTTAGAAAATCTGGCGTGGGAAGGTCGTTAAGTGAGAAGACTGTGTTTCGGTTTGGGCGGCCAAGCCGAGGTCGACCGAAGCCTAAGAACGAGCAGTCACTGAGCAAGTCGTTGAAGCCGAGGTCGAGTAGTGAAGAGTAGGAACAATGGCTAGTGTAGTCTTGGGACTAGCGATAGGAATATTCTCTCGAATATTCTCTTTGTTGTACTTTTTTAGGGTTTTTAGAGAACATCCCATATAAATAGAAAAGGGGAGAGAGGAAAAGAGGCACACGAGATTCATTCTAAGAAAAACTATTGTAAGAAGTTAACTATTGAGAGAAAATACAAAAGTTTATCTTTCCACAATAATTGATTTTATTGATTATTCTTCCTTTCCACTCACACGATCCAAGAAAGCATTGTTTATTTTTTTTTTACTTATTGCCATATTTTGTTGTCAGGAGGAAGAATCTTCCACATCATTCGATATTTGGGTGAATTGTTCTTCCTATTTACATTTATTGGCATTTTCTATATTTATTGCTCATCATTCATTTTTTATTTATTTTTCAAAGCGTGTATTTAATAATTTAACAACCAATTCGGGCATTAAGTAGACGGTACCATTTAAGCATTTAGCTAGATCAAAGAATGATTATGCTTGAATAGGATTCACCTTTCACCTTAGTTACCTTTTAATTAGTTTAACAAAGAGTGCTATACTTTTTGGTCAAACAAATTGGCGCCGTCTGTGGGGACTTTCTAGTAAAAATCATAATCTTTTTAGATCTACAACAACACACCAATAGCAAAATACAGAACTTTATTTCCCCTACTTGTATAATCTAACATGGTAGAAAATGAAGAAGAAAGACTAAAAACAGTGGCAGGCCTTACTACTAATCTCCTAAACACCATCAATGAAACTCACGGAGAGGTCGAGGAGAACGTGACACCAAGCGCCTCACCTAGGCGAAGTGATTCACCCCCCTCATGGAAGCGTTACCACTTCTCATGGAAAGGGAGCCTCTACGTCCACTATGGAAGAAGCACCACCAACGGTAAAAAAAACTACTAGAAGCATGGCTTACGAATACACTGAACAATATACTCGACAAACCTGCTTAGAGGGTGAGCAGAGAGGGTGTGCGAGTCGACATCGCCACAACAACCAAATCCTCATGGAGGAGGAAGACCAGAAAAAAACTACCTTTATCACCCACTAGGGGACGTACTGCTACAGAGTGATGTCGTTCGGGTTAAAAAATGCGGAGGCAACGTACCAGAGGCTAGTGACCCAAATGTTCAAAGACCAAATCGGCAAGACCATAGAAGTATATATAGACGACATGCTGGTCAAGTCAAATAGAAAGGAAGACCATATCGACCACCTGAGGGAAGCCTTCGACATACTCAGAAGGTACGACATGAAACTAAACCCTGAAAAATGTGCTTTCGGCGTGACATCTGAAAAATTCCTCGGCTTCTTGGTATCGCAATGAGGCATCAAGGTCAATCCCGACAAAATCAAGGCCATAGAAGGAATCCCAGAAAATCTAACCAGCAAAAAGCAAGTGCAAAAGCTGACCGACCAGATATCCGCCCTGTCCAAATTCATCTCGCGTCCTCCGATAGGTGCCATAAATTTTTTGGCGTACTCAAAAAGGATAACGTACTCCAATGGAATTCCGAATGCATCAATGCCTTACAAGAACTAAAGGCCTACCTTTCTTCACCACTGTTGCTCGCTAAGGCAGAACCTGGGGAGCGCCTCCTCGTCTACCTGGCCGTGTCCGACGTCGCAGTGAGTGCTGTCCTGGTACGAGAAAATAAAGGTACACAATCTCTGATCTATCACATTAGCAAAACTTTGGTCGACGCTGAAATGAGGTACCCCCACCTTGAGAGGTTAACTCTGGCCTTGGTCGTAGCTTCACGAAAGCTTAGACCTTATTTCGAGTGCCACCCATCTTGGTAGTCACGACTTTTCCTTTAAGGAGCATCTTGCACAAACCCGAATTGTCGGGCAGATTGGCCAAGTGGGCCATAGAGCTGAACAAGTACGATATAACCTATCAGCCGCGAATAACAATAAAGTCGCAAGTTCTTACCGACTTCAGTTGCCGACTTCAGTGCGAAGATAGTGTCCGAAGTCAAAAGGGAAATCGTCATTACTTCTACCAAAGTACACAACCAATGGGGTTTTGCACACCGATGGTGCTTCTAACACATTATGATCTGGAATGGGACTCATGCTCGATGTCCCAATAGGCGAAATGGTTTGCCAGTCCATACGATGCCCTGATACGACTAACAACGAGGCCGAGTATGAGGCAATGATGCCTCATACGAGAAGGCATCAGTATCCCATGAGGGACACTGTGGAGCTCACACCGGCAACCAGGTTCTCGTCAGATGCCTCATACGAGAAGGCTACATTATCCCACAATGAAAAAGAAAGTAGCCAATTTTGTTAAAAGATGTGAACCATGCCATAATTACGCTCACATGATCCACGAAACTGGAGAACACCTCCACTCACTCATGTCGCCCTGGCCCTTCATCAAATTGGGAATGGATATCGTCGGCCCACTCCCCGCAGGACGATTTAATGTGCAATTTTCATTGGTTTTGACTGACTATTTCTCTAAATAGGTGGAAGCAGGTGCATTTGCTCAGATACACGAACAAGAAGTGATCACCTTCATATGGCAGAACATCATATGTCGTTTCGACATTTCTAAGGAAATCGGTTATGACAACGAACCTCAATTCACAGGGAAAAAGGTCGTCGAGTTCTTTGAGAAGTGGAACATCAAAAGAATACTCTGCACGCCATATCATCCTACTGCCGACAGCCAAGCTGAATCCTCCAACAAAACAATATTGAATATCATGAAAAAGAAACTCGAAAACGCCAAGGGTCCGTGGCCAAAAGTGCTTCCAAGAGTGTTATGGGCATATCACACCACACCAAATACAAGCATAGGGGAAACGCCATACTCACTAGCCTATGGGACTGATGCAGTGATACCATTTGAGGTCGGGGAACCAAGCCTGAGATACTCAAAAGAAAGCGGGCCAAGCAACAACGAGAATAAAAGGCAATATCTCGACGAGGTCGAAGAACGAAGAGACATGGCTTACATAGGAATGGTGGCCCAGAAGAAACAAGTAGAGCAATAATACAACAAAAAAGCCAAGGTCAAGCCACTCAAAGTCGGGAACTACGTACTCAAAGCCAAAACGCAAGTGAGCAAAGATCCACGAGAAGGCAAACTGGGGACCAATTGGGATGGCCCATATAAAATCAGGCGGCAGCAAGCAAAGGGTCATTCCAACTGGAAACAATGCAGGGAAAAGTGCTACCAAACAATTAGAACATCGCTTACCGCAAATACTTCAACTTCTAAAAACAGACATCCTCTAAGTCGTACTCTTTTTCCCTCGCCCAAGTTTTGTCTCATTTGGGTTTTCTCGGGAAGGTTTTTTAACGAGGCGACGAAGAGGACATCTCGAAGTTAAGTATAAGTTCATCGCCCGACCTCTTGACAACCTCTCCATGTCGGACAGTGAAGGGACTAGATAGACTGGTACTTCTCCAATGCATGTATGGACAAAACAAAAATATGTAATCTTCTCCAATGAATGTACAAACAAAGCGAAATATGCGAACACATGAGTTTCTCATTTCTCCGCCAAGTTTATATATTACGCTAATCTCAGAGTCAAACATTCGACCTCGCTCGAATCGACTCACAATTGACTTTGTTCGAATTAAATAACATTCAACCTCGCTCGAATCGACTTATATTCGACCTTGTTCGAATCATTCAGAGTCAACATTCGACGTCGCTTGAATCAACTCACAATCGACTTTGTTCGAATTAATTAAATTCGACCTCGCTCGAATCGACTTATATTCGACCTCGTTCGAATTACTCAGAGTCAAATATTCAACCTCGCTCGAATTGACTTATAATCAACTTTGTTCGAATTAATTAACATTCGACTTTGCTCGAATCGACTCACATTCGACCTTGTTCGAATCAGAATTAAACATTCGACTTCACTAATATCGAATCGCATTTGACCTCGTTCGAACCAATTTAAAATCAATACTTGACCTTGCTCGAAGAAATTTATGTTTCGACTTTGTTCAATTAAAAACACAACTCGACATTCAACCTCGAACCGGCTCGACTCGCAGTCGACCCAAATGAATTCACAACCAAGGCAGAAAACATTCAAGGGAAAAATAAAAAGTTCAAGAATAAAAAAAAAGTATTATCATTGCAAAATGTCATCTTGCAAGGGCTAGACAAGTGCCCGCAAAACAAAAAAAAGAACAAAAGTATAGAGAAAAGCACACTATTCAGCTGCAGCTCCCCTATCACCATCACCACCGATGCCTTCACCATTTGAGTACTCATCATCGTACCAAGCATCTGGCTCAATCCCGTCCAAATCCTCTTCATCATCATCCATCCCGAGCGTGCCGGGGTCATAGCCGCAAGAGGCACGAGCTATACATGCCTTAACACGAGCATCATTGAACTCCACCTTAGAGGCATTTCCAACTGCCATCAAACCCCTGTATATGTCAAGATGAGCCTCAGCATGGACCCACTTCTCGTACGAGTCTCGTGGGACGTTGGGATAAGTAGAAGCATGAGAGGTAAACGACTAAGCCTGTTTCTGCGCTTTCTCAGCCTTGAGGACGGTTATCTGATCGTTCAAATCCTGGACTTCTCCTTCCAGTCCACCTATCCGCTCTTCGAGCCTCACCTCTTTAAGAACAGAGGTCTCTACTTCACTAGCCCGCTCTGATCTGAGGACGCGAAGGGTGTCCGCTAACTGCTCCAACTCCACAACTTGGGCAACCAGCTTATCCCTTAAGCCGTTAGCTCTAGTTTCGCTTTGCTCACGGTCAGCCCGTAAAGACGTCACCTGAGCTTGGAGGTCGACCCATTCGGCCATGGCCCCCTTGCTCACCTCGAGCTCATCGGTTTTGGTCCTTAACGTCTCTTCGTGCTCACTGCACCTGCCAATAACCCTCATGATCTCATCATCCTTCTCCTTCAACTCCTCATTCTTCGGCCTCAGCTCGTCACGGAGAGTTGGGAACAAAGCGTCGTCACCAAGCATGCGAACTAGGGGCCTTGTGTTAAGTACGGTACTCTCTGTATTTTAACTCCATCTTCTTATAGAGAGCCGTCCTCTTCTCCTCCCGAAAGGAGCTCTCAATCTCCGGGATGAGAGTCTAATAAACAGATATCACACCTCCTTTTTACTACCCCCGAAAAGGTATAAGGGAGTTTTTTTCAATTTAAGTGACAATCAAAATGAGATTTATTTATTTATTTAGAGTCGCCACTTGGGATAATTTATGGTGTCCCAAGTCACCGGTTTAAATTCAGAATCGAGGAAAGATTGACTCTATTTTACAGTCTGCGAACACAAAAATCCGGGTAAGAAATTCTGTTAACCCGGGAGAAGGTGTTAGGCATTCCCAGGTTCAGTGGTTCTAGCACGGGTCGCTTAAACTATTATAATTAGCCCATTATCTGATTTTAATATATGTTTTAGCCTATGGTATATTTTAACTTATTAACCGCTTTTAATCATTTTTAAGAAGATTCACCGTTATTTAAAATACGCTGTGAACCATGCCACATGAAATGCACCCACTGTCCACGACATATTTTATTTAACATAATTGAGAATTGGAGTTGGGTCACATGAAATGCACACCCGAGTTTAAGGAAATTAATTTAAACTGCGCGCCTAAAACAACTACGTACTTTCAAATTCGCGAGGGCCATGAAAAATTCAACTAAATGGCACACCTCGATTTCTAAAGGAGTAAAATTAATTAAGTGAGGGCCATGGGTTTTGAGATTTTATTTGGCATGGCACGCCTCAAATTATCCTAACAAAAGGGTTTCTAAATTTAATTTTGGGGGCCATAATTGTATGCTTGGCTAATATAGCACACCCCAAACTAATTAAAGGAACTAATTGATTGATTAAAAGATTAAGGGAATTCTAATTTTTTTAAGCTAAAGTTCAAACTCAAACTAATAGAAAAGGCTTGGTGTTAAAAGAAATCAACACTTTGGTTATAGAAAGAAACAAATCTGGCCGCAGGCCCAATTATTTTCACAACGCATCCGCATCAAAGCAAGAGAGGCATTGGGCTCGGATATAAGCCCAAGGAAACTGCAGGCCTTAAACCTTCCATTTTTGGGCAGCCTCAAATTTAAGCCCAAAACAGATCTCAAATTTAATGTAAAGGCATGGGACTGAAGTTTAAATCCCCATAAAACCAAATAAACTTGGACCTCAAGAACCTTGGGCTCTTAACTGACCTTCAATGGTCCAGACCCAATTATACTTGAACAATTTCAGCAAGGCAAAAAATGAAGCGCATTGTTTAGTTAAAATGCAATTATACAGAGAAACAAAAATTGAAATGCTGCTCGTTACCACAACTGAAATTAATAGCATGGTTTCCTACATAGAAACTTTGACTAACTTCGATCTTTAAAGACAAAACAAACTTAAAATGATATCAAAAGAAGGCATCTACTAAGACCTATCCAATTCCAGGTCTTTTGAAAAATGAAAGAGTGCTGAATTATTTCATCAAAAAAGCCAAACAGAAACCAAAACTAATCTAAGGTTCGAAACCAATTCTTTTCAACAGAATACCTAACATCAAAGGCTTCATGCTTTTTACTTTTGTTATTTACAAACAAATCAGTAGACTTTGAAGTCTTTTAAAAACCAAAATTATAACAAACCAGATCACAGAAATTAACTTTGAACAGAGCACCAACATACAACTTACGTGCCATTCAACTAAGTTATGTCCATATCTCAACAATCCAAAGTTAAATACAAGAATAAGAGTTCAACTATTAAAACCAGAAATTAACTAGAACATACAGTGAATCAGGCAATAAAACACAATATAATGCAGAAGATACAACTAAATTATAAACAGTTAAGTTGATGCTACATTTTAAACTCCATTTTTTCATTTCATACTTCAAGTTTGGCTTCACATCTAGTAGAATCCAGGAATATGTACCTGATTGCAGCAATCAAAACAGGGAAAGTGAGCTTGAAATTTTAAAAGCAGCAGCAGTAAGTCAACAAACGAAGAAGCAACATCAGTAACTCCAGCAAAAACCAAACTTTAAACCAATTTCAAACCCAGAATTGAACCAGAACCTCTTTGCAGATTTTAGATACTAGAACAAATAGGACACTGAACCAATTTTTTCACCAGGAATTGCAAGGATTTCAATATTTGAAAGTTCAACCATTTTTTCTATTTTTTCTGTATTTTCAGTCTCTGAATTGCTCTCCAAAAAAAATCTCCCTTGGGAGTCAAGAAACAATGCCTTTATAGGCAAACCTAGGGCAGCAGAAATGACTTCAATTTTTAATCCTTTTGGAATTTTCGTTTTTGCTACTGCACCCTTAATTTAAAATCAGTTTTTGAAAGTTAGTCCCCAATCCCACCTTCCTAGAAGTTTCCTCAGTCAGTTATTAAAGATTTCCCAATCTAAAATCCCTAAACTAACCTTTAAACCCCCCGTTTTTACCCCAACCTACCACATGGGTCAAGTTGACCCAGTAAATTAAACCCAAATAAACGGGCTTCTCTTGCCAATGGGTCGGAAATGACCCAAAGCCCAAACAACAATTGATCCAAACTAAATTCTGTAATTATATGGAAGGCAGAAGAAAACAAATGCTTAAATGATTTTAAAATTAAAAACATAACCTAAATGACTGATTTTTCTTTTAAACTAAATAACGAGCTATAATTAAACTATGTTACCTAATCAACCACAGCTAATTACATGATTAGAAGAATCAAAAATTGTGACCTAACTAAAAGCTAAACAGGCAAAATACACAAACCAAACAAAATTAACGAAAATTTAAAAAGAAAACTGGAAAAACCCACAGAATAAATACGAACACCAAACAATCAAAGTGAAAAACCTAGGTTCAAAACTTTTATCGACTTTCCTGTCAGAAAACAAAACACTCAAAGAAGCGGGGAAGAAAAAAAAGGAATAGGAAGATGAAACAGCACAAGACGGAAAGAAAATGAAGAAAACTTACTGATTAACTCGAAATAAAACTATAGACGTTGATTTAAACGAAACTAATGTTACTCATTTGTTCTTTGTCAAGAACAAATGAACAACATCAATTTGCGTTGAATCAAACTTCAAACTTGAAAGAAACAGAAGCCTATGGTCATGCACGCCAACAGATTTAACGGAAGTTGATTTTTGGGCTTTAGAGCTTCGAACTTAGATTTGAAATTCGACGAGTTCTTGAAAGATTCAAGGGAAATTGGTTAGGGATTGGGAAAGGGGATGATGTGAGGGTCTTGTGGTGTAGATTTGAGGCGGATTGGAGGTGGTGCCGCCGGCTGGAGGTGGTGGAGAACTGGGACGGTATTCTAGGGTTCATGGAGATCTCTGAAGAGGAAGATGAGAAGTGGGGGAGATGAAACGGAGTGGGGTAAGTCTTTAGGACAATTATATATTTTAGAGGACTCAGTTCTGGACCGTCCGATCAAGTGAGATCGACGATCCTGATTGGAGAAATGGAAATGAGGCCGTTTTGGTCAAACTGAGGCGGATCGGGTAAAATGTGGGTTTTGGGCCAATTTGAACGGGTAAGGGGGTTTAAACACTTGGGCTGGGGGAATTGAATTAAAAGAGCTTTTATTTCCTTTTTCCTTTCTTTTTCAATTTCAAACTTCCTTTTTCTTTTTCCAAATTAAAATAAAACCTAAATTAAATCTTTAACCCAATTATCCTACCAAATTAGATTAATTACTCAAACTAATATTTACAATAATTAACTAAATCCTAAATTAAAAGAAAAAGCTATGAAACTCAAAATTAGGGAATTAAAATGCAAAAGGAACTATTTTTTTGTGATTTTTCTATTTCATAAAACAACTAATTTACTAATTAATCTAAAAATGTTAAATTAAATCCTAAATGCAAATGCAATGTATTTTTTGTATTTTTCATGAATTAAATAAAATTAAACATGCACACAATAATGCAAGATAATCAGGAAAATTCTGCAAACAATCTACGAAATTGCAAATAATTGAAAAAATTATTTTTCTTGGATTTTTGGGAGTAATTCACATAGGGAAAAAATCACGTACTCACACCTGCTCCTCTTTACTCGGAAACACGAAGAGTTTTCGTGCAAAGATAAAGTGAGCGGATACGAGCGGTTTTTGCCCGTTTGAATATTCCGTGGGAAGCATTTTTGAAAGATTTGACCGTACCCTGCTTCTAAGGTCGCCTACATATCCTTGGCTATAAAGGAATCAGGTCAGTGTAGTTCGGAAAGTTTCAGTAGCTGGCACTACCATGAAGCTGTGATTTCACTGTTGTTGTTGTTGCTACTGCTTACTGAACTCCTTATTACACCAAGACAAAATAAAAGAAGCTAGACTAAACTATGATCTATGCATTACAAGAATCCTATCTATATCTTCAAACTTGATCTTGCAGTTCCTGTTGCTTTGTTGACTCGTACTCTCCAAGTAAAATTCCTTTGTTGCTGACTTGAATTGTAATCTTAGATGCTTTCCCTTTTCTCCAGGTGGGCGCCTGATTGCTGAATTTGAAACGTCTTCCTTTGACCACTGTTGCCTTTCCTTTGTCCTCTAGGTGGGTTCCTGATTGCTGAGCTTGAATTATCTTCCTTTCCTCCGAAACTTGCCTTATTCTCCCTTTGTTCTCCAGGTGGGCTCCTGATTACCGAACTTCCTTTGAATATTGCTTCTTCCCTTTGTTCTTCAGGTGGGCTCCTGATTGTTGTCTTCCTTTGAACATTGTTGCTTCCCTTTGTTCTCCAGGTGGGCTCCTAATTACCAACACTTGTGCTGCTTCCCCTTGAAACTTGAACTGCTTCCTTTTGTTCTTTAGGTGGGCTCCTGATTGATGAACTCCTCTGAACCTTGCTGCTTTCCCTTTGTTCTTCAGGTGGGCTCCTGATTGTTGTCTTCCTTTGAACATTGCTGCTTTCCTTCGTTCTCCAGATGGGCTCCTGATTACCAACACTTGCGCTGCTTTTCCTCGAAACTTGAACTGCTTCCCTTTGTTCTTCAGGTGGGCTCCTGATTGCTGAAACCTTGTTGCTTTCCCTTTATTCTTTAGGCGGGCTCCTGATTGCTGACATTTGAGTTGTTCTCCCTTTGTTCTTCAGGTGGGCTCCTGACTTTCAACACTTGAATCGCTTCTCCCTTTGTTCTTCAGGTGGGCTCCTGATTATCGACGTTTGAACTGCTTTTCCTTGGAATTTGATTTGTTTTCCCTTTATTATCCAGGTGGGCTCCTGATTGCTGAACTTGAACTACTTCCTCTTGCGACTGCTTTTCCTTTGAACTGTCCTTCCTTTTTTCCCCAAATGGGTGCCTGATTGCTTTACCCTGAACTGCTTTCTATCCTTAAAACTCGTGTTATTCTCCCTTGCTCTCCAGGTGGGTGCCTGACTTCAACAAAATAGACAAAACAAAGAAAATTTTCTGCCCCAGTTTGGTAGCTAGGCACATCTGTGAGTGTTAATTGAGTCATGTTACCAAATATCACTAAGAATTTGAAAGCTAGATCTCATTATCCAAGAGGGTCCTGAAAACCCCTAGTTAAATTTAAAGCTAAATTATATCTTCTAAAGGTATGACTTCCGCTAAATCTTGTTATCTAAGAAAGTCTTAAAACTACATCCCATTATCCAGGAGGGTCCTGAAAATTTTCAAATTGAATCTCATCCTTAGAATGAAAACTTCAAATCCAACTGATATTTCATCAAGGTAAAACTTATGCTAGATCTTGTTTCTCATGAATGTTTTGAATTCTAACTAAGTCCCATTGTCCGGAAGGGTCCTAAAAACTTATGGTCAAACCTGTCCGGTGCTTGCTTTTCCTTACGGAGGGTTTCTCTGAAACAAATAAAATTTTCTGCCCCTGTTTCAAATCAAAGAAAAATCTTGTCAGTTTAAAATGTGGTGGTTAGTTTGTGGCATTCTTGCTGAAGGTAGCTCTTCCCTTGTCGTGTTTTGCTTTGACTGGCTGCCTTGAACTGGCCAAGAATTGTTTGACTTTCTGACTGATCCTCAACCGCAAGACCTTGGATGACCCGAGTGCTCTATACCCAAACCGTTGTTTTACATTTCTGACCCTTCTATCTAAACCTCTGCATCTCCCACAAAATTACTAAACCATTCCACCGATTGAGCTTTCACTGACACTTTATGTCCCACTTTACATCATACTATCTTTGGCATGTTTTAGCCGCATTTTGCTTTGTGCAATTTGGAAGTTGGTAGTAAGCTTTAAAATTCCTTCTTACTTGTTTAAATCGGGCTGATATTTGGAAAAGCCTTAGAGAAATAAAACCAAAAGAAATGAAATGTAATGACTTTGAGAGTTAGGAATAAAGAAGAAAATCCAAAACTGGATGATTGTTTGAGGGAGAAAAGGAAAAGAAACTTATTTGAGTGGAGCAGCTGGTACCAATGATCATGACATGCATTTCAGATTAATCATCCTAGACCCGTTCAACCAATCAACTTTCAGTTGTCATACTTTGTGCCCTAGGATCTCCATAACCCAATTCTTTTCTCCAAGTCACATACCTTGTTCAGCTTGCAGTGCCCTGAAGGGTTTTTACCAACAAACCTCTCTAATTTGTTCATCTCTCAACTCACTTTCGCGTTATGGTGCCCGTGAGGGTTTTCACCAATAAGACTCTCTCATTTTTGACTTCTCTCAGCTTTTGTCGCCTTACGGTGCCCATAAGGGTTTTCACCAATAAGACTCTCTCATTTTTCATTTTTCTTACTTAAACCGGAGTATTGTCCCTTATATGAATCACCTTTACTTGCTTGACTTGACATCTCTCGAAGACTGATCGGAAGGTCTTTCTTTAGACCGTGTGGGCTTTGGACGGGGTTAGAAAGAAAGGATATCAAAAAGGCTCAAAACAATTCAAATGGGTTCAAAATTACAACTTTTGGAGTCAAATTTCTTACAACAACCACAACTTCTGCCCCAGTTTCTATGCTTGGGAACTTTTAAAATTTTATTTTGATGGGACCGAACCGTGAGGCTGCCTATGTATCCTTAAAAGGAATCAGGTCGAACGTAGTTCATGTCATAGGAATTACTTTGTTGTTATGCTTTTTCTCTTTCTTTTCTTTCTTTTCTTCTCTTCTTTTTTCTCTTTTTTTTACTCTTTTTCATTCTTTTCTTTCTCTTTTCTCTTATCTTTTCCTCTCTTTTCCTTTACTTATCTTGTGCGTTCATGCTTCTGAATTTTGTTACCAATTCCAAAAGAGGGGTATGAAAGGAAATAAATGAGGCTGAAAGGGGTAACAAAGGATAAAGTGTTTAGATAGCAGAACAAAATGCCTTCGTTATTCCAATCTTCAAAATATGCCAAATACAAACAACAACAATTTAAACCAAAGAGACCATACATAATATCTTTTGACTGCATCAGAATTGATAGCCATATCTACACATTAGCCTTCTATATCTATTATATACAAAGCACCATTGGACAACACTCTCGTTACGATGAACGACCCCTACCAATTCGGAGCAAACTTGCCTTTTGCTTCAGCCTGATGTGGAAGGATGCATTTTAATACTTGCTGACCCGCTTCAAACTTCCGGGGACGCACCTTCTTATTGTACGCTCTTGCCATTCTCTTTTGATACAACTGGCCATGACACACTGCTACTAATCTTTTCTCATCAATCAAACTCAATTGCTCCAGACGGGTTTTGACCCACTCATCATCATTAATTTTGGCTTCAGCAACAATCCGAAGGGATGGGATTTCAATTTTCACAGGTATCACTACTTCAATGCCATATACCAACAAATAAGGAGTTGTACCCACTGAAGTGCGAACAGTAGTACGATAACCCAACAATGCAAAGGGCAACTTTTCATGCCATTGGCTGGAACCTTCCGCCATTTTTCGAAGTATCTTCTTTTTGTTCTTTTGGCTGCCTCGACTGCTCCATTCTCCTTGGGGCGGTATGGGGTGGAATTGAGATGCATAATCTTAAACTATTGACATACCTCTTTCATCAAATGACTATTGAGATTAGAACCATTATCTGTGATGATTACCTTTGGGATCCCGAACCGACAAATGATATTTGAGTGAACAAAATCGACCACTGCTTTCTTGGTCACAGACTTGAAAGTTTTAGCTTCAACCCACTTAGTGAAATAGTTAATGGCCACCAGAATGAACCTGTGCCCATTGGATGCTGCTGGCTCAATTGGTCCAATGACATCCATACCCCAAGCAACAAAGGGCCATGGTGCGGACATCGTGTGTAATTCAGATGGCGGAGAATGAATCAAATCTCCGTGTACTTGGCATTGATGACATTTGCGCACGAAACTGATACAGTCTCGCTCCATGGTGAGCCAATAATAACCTGCTCGAAGAATCCTTTTTGCCAGAACATACCCACTCATATGCAACTTGCAAACCTTGGAATGCACTTCGGTCATAATAGTTGAAGCTTGTCTAGCATCTATGCATCTTAACAAACCAAGATCTAGAGTCCTCTTGTACAAAACTCCCTCGCTGAAGAAAAACCCACTTGCCAAATGTCGAATTGTTCTCTTTTGATCCCCTGTGGCCTGTACCGGATATACCCCCATTCTGATATACTCCCTGATATTGTGGAACCACGGTTCACCATCAAGTTCTTCTTCCACTATGTTACAGTAAGCATGCTGATCGCAGACTTAAATATGTAGAAGGTCGACATAAGCTTTGACCGGATGGTGCAACATTGACGCCAAGGTAGCCAAAGCATCGACAACCTCATTACAGATCCTTGGAATATGCCTGAACTCTACTGATCGAAACCGTTGACAAAGATCATGCAAACATTGTCGGTACGGTATGAGCTTTAAATCTCGTGTTTCCCATTCTCCTTGAATCTGGTGCACTAGAAGGTCCGAGTATCCAAAGACCAAGATTTCCTAGACACCCATGTCTACAGCTAACCTCAAACCCAAAATGCATGCCTCGTACTCAGCCATGTTGTTGGTACAGTAGAAACAAAGCTGAGCTGTAACAGGGTAGTGATGTCCTATTTCAGAAACAGTACAGCTCCTATCCCAACGCCTTTCATGTTAGCAGCCCCATCAAAGAAAAGTTTCCAACCCAGCTTTTCAACATGTTCCAACTCGTCAATGTGCATCACCTCTTCATTAGGGAAGTAAGTCCTCAAAGGTTTGTATTCTTCATCCACCGGGTTCTCGGCTAAGTGGTCAGCCAAAGCTTGGGCTTTCGTCGCTATCTGAGTCACATATACGATGTCAAACTCTGTGAGCAAGATCTACCACTTTGCGAGCCTCCCTATGGGCATGGGCTTCTGAAAGATATACTTTAACGGATCCAAGCGAGAAATAAGATAAGTAGTGTAGGATGACAAATAATGCTTCAGCTTCTGTGCTACCCAAGTTAGGGTGCAACATGTCCTTTCTAGGTGAGTGTACTTAACCTCATAAGATGTGAACTTCTTGCTGAGATAGTAGATGGCTTGCTCATTCCTGCCAGTGATGTCATTCTGCCCCAACACACAACCAAATGAATTATCCAAGACTGTCAAATAAAGAATCAAAAGCCTCCCGGGTTCTGGGGGACCAGCACATGTGGGTTTGACAAGTACCCCTTTATCTTATCAAATGCTTTTTGACACTCATAAGTCCACTTGACCACAACATCCTTCTTCAGCAGCTTGAAGATAGGCTTACAAGATGTCGTGAGCTGAGCAATAAACCTGCTGATGTAGTTCAGCCTCCCTAACAGACTTATCACCTCAGTCTTATTCCTTGGCGGCGACAATTCCTGGATAGCTTTGACCTTTGACGGATCCAATTCAATAACTCTACGGCTGACTATGAATCCCAACAGTTTTCCAGATGGAACACCAAATGCGCACTTGGCGGGGTTAAGCTTAAGATTGTACCTGCGAAGCCTCTGAAAAAATTTCCTCAAATCTCCGACGTGGTCGGCCTGCTGCTTTGACTTTATGATCATATCATCCACGTAAACCTCAATCTCTTTATGTATCATGTCATGGAACACAATAGTCATTGCCCTGATGTAGGTTGCCCAGCATTTTTTAAACCGAATGGCATTACCCGGTAGCAATAAGTTCCCCATGGTGTGATGAATTCCGTATTTTCCGCATTTTCCTCATCCATTAAAATTTGATGATACCCTGCATAGCAATCCACAAAAGATCCAATCTCATGCTTTGCACAATTATCGATCAAAATATGGATATTTGGCAGTGGGAAGTTATCCTTTGGACTTACTTTGTTGAGATCATGGTAATCAAAACACACTCTGGTCTTGCCATCCTTCTTTAGCACGGGCACAACATTAGCTAACCAAGTGGGATACCGTGTGACCCGAGTGACCTTTGCATTCAACTGTTTGGTGATTTCTTCCTTAATCATCACACTTATGTCAGTTTTGAACTTTCTCAACTTCTGCTTGATGGGAGGGAATGCCGGGTCAGTGGGCAATTTGTGAACCACCAATTCAGTGCTTAGACCCGACATATCGTTATATGACCATGCGAAAATATCTTTATATTCAAACAATGCTTTAATTATCTCTTCCCTGATTTGCGGTTCAAGATGGACACTTATCTTAGTTTCTCTGACATTATCTAGGCCCCCTAAATTGATTACTTCCATATCATTCAGGTTAGGCTTGGGTTTCTCTTCAAAATGATTTAATTCCTTACTAATCTCTTTAATGGCCTTATCATATTCCGATTCATCATCACACTCTATTTTTTGAATTATTATTTCAGAATTAGATTGACTATTAAGACTGGGCCAAAGATTCCTCATGCATGTCATGTTATTGAAACCAGCATAAAAAGAATTGTACAGAGAAGAAAAGAAAAAACAAAAACAAAACTATCAGGAATGATGGAAAAGGAAAATTGCATTTCATTGAAAATAAAAGATAACAAGGTTTATACATCCAAACGAACGGAACATATAATCTGAATTACAACCCTAGAATAATCCAGATATACTGAAAGAAAATCAAAGCAAACTACCAAAACTCCTTCCGGGTAGGGAGAGGAGTAGTAGCCTTCCAATTGTTAAGCTTTGCATTCGGCACGACAAACTGCACATTTGCCTTGCTAGAACCTTCTCCAACTTCCACCATATTTACGTCATCAAACAACCTTTGGAACCTTTCAATTAATTCTTCATCAATGTCAACCACAGAACTTGGAACTATTGTCACTGGGCGTTTCCTGGCGCCGGGCTTGACAAAAGACCTGGAGAGATGCGGGATAGGCTTTGGAAGTGCCCACAACCTCCGTTTCAACTTTCTAGCCCTTTTTACATCTGCTGTTGTGGGTTTGAATCCCAGACCGAACGTACCCAAATTTTCAGGGAGGGACACTGGCTGTACGATACCTTGCAGAGATGCACCCAGACCTTTACTGGGCATAAAACCATTTTTCAACATTTCAAAGGCCACCATGACTGATGCGGAGGTTATCTTTGGAGTTGGAACACATCTCCCCTCTGGAACCTTCTCGACCGGCACTGTTTCAAAAACTTGATAGACCCAAGGTCCTTTGTCATTTTCAACTTCAATGAACGGGATAGAGGCATCATTGTGAGCACACAAATTATCTTCACCATGCACGACGATCTCCTGTCTATCCCATTCAAACTTGACCATCTGGTGCAGAGTGGACGGGACTGCTTTGGCGGCATGAATCCAAGGTCGACCTAATAGCAAATTGTAAGAGACGGCTACGTCCAGCACCTGGAACTCCATGGTGAATTCCACCGGTCCTATTGTCAACTCAAGCACTATATCACCAATTGAATCTTTCCCTCCACCATCAAATCCCCGAATGCAGATGTTGTTCTTGTGAATCCTCTCATGATCCACCTTCAACTTGTTCAGAGTAGAGAGAGGGAAGATGTTTGCACTGGAACCATTGTCAACTAATACCCTGGTAACCACAGAATCTTCATATTTTACCATAAGATAGAGAGCTCTATTGTGTTCAGTACCTTCCACAGGCAACTCATCATCAGAGAAGGTAACCCTGTTCACTTCAAATATTTTGTTAGCGATCTTTTCCAGATGGTTTACTGAAATTTTGTCGGGAATGTGAGCCTCGTTCAGAATTTTCATCAAGGCCCGATGATGCTCGTCTGAGTGGATTAACAATGACAATAGTGAAATCTGAGCAGGCGTCTTTCTCAACTGCTCCTCGATGGAATAGTCTTGTACCTTTATTTTTCTCAGAAACTCCTCCGCCTCTTCTTCAATCACTGCTTTTTTCACTAGAACTAGGTTATCTCTGGAGGTTTTATCTTTCCTTAACTCTTCCAGGGCAAAGCATCTCCCCGAACGAGTTTATCCATGGGCCTCATTGACTTCTTCTTTCACTTCCTTTCCTTTGTAGGTCACTATCACCCGTTCATAGTTCCAAGGGATAGCCTTGCTGTTGACTATCGGCAACTAGGTTACAGGCTTGATGATGACAGGATCCGTACGGGCACCCTCTATAATTATGATAGGCTTGTTTGCCACTCCTGGCACAACCACTTTTGACTTTTCTTGTTTTGCTGCAACATCACTTGGGGACCCTTTCTTGACTACCGCAGATGGTTCAGCTTTTGTCCCACTCAACTTGTTCACTGATCCTTCAATTGTAGGTTTTTTGACTGGTTTGACCTTACTGGACCGAATCATCATGACGGTCTGCGAAGGCTTCTTGGGCTCCCCTCCCTTATGTACTATCTCGATCATGTTCGTTTCCTGATGGGTTGGCAACGGTTTCTGGTTGATGTTGGGTGCCTCTGGAGTTTGGACTTCAATCCGATTTGTGTCAATGAGCTCCTAGATAGAATTTTTCAAGTGCCAGCACTTCTCCGTATCATGCCCCGGAGTACTAGAACAATATTCACAGCATACAGAGTAATCAAGATTCTTTGGAGGAGGGTTTGGCAATTTCGACTCTGTTGGCCTCAGCATATCCAATTGCCTCAGTTTGTGGAACAAACTAGTATAGGACCCCCCCCCCCCAACGGGGTGAAGGTTTTCTTCCACTGCAACCTCTCATTTTTAAATGCTTGATTGGGCTAGAAACCTGGGCCGGCAGGGTTTTGGTAGGCTCGTGGGGGTGGGTAAGCATTTTGTAGAGCTGGGTAGATGTTTTGTGGGGCTGGCGCACGCCATTGTGCATTGGCAGGAGGTTGAGTGTATGTTTGGGAATGGTGGATAGAAAAATGAGGGTCTGGTGATGGGAAGTAATGCTGGGGTGGATTATACGGGGTTTGGGTGTGGGTTTGGTGGAGGGGACGAGGCTGAGTATAATGGTGTGATGGGCCCTTGGGTCCAAACCATGATCCTGAGTCAATTTTTGCCACATTTTCTTTCTTCTTCTTTCCGATTACTCCCCCAGTACCGTTCTGAATAACTTGGGTAGTTGCCTTAATAGCCGAGTAACTCATGATTTTGTTTGATTTAAGTCCTTCTTCCACCATGCCACCCATCTTCACTACCTCATTGAAGGAATTGCCTATGGCTAATACCAGATGGCCGTAGTAAGTGGGCTCCAGGGCCTGCAGAAAATAATCCACCATTTCGCTCTCTCTCATCGGAGGGTCAACCCTTGCCGCTTGTTCCCTCTAACGAAAACCGTACTCCCTGAAACTTTTACTAGGCTTCTTCTCAATCTTAGTTAGAGACAAATGATCTAGAATATTCTCGACGTTGTATTGGAAATGACAAGCGAATGCCTGGGCCAAATCATCCCATGTATACCATCTGCTGTGATCCTGACGAGTGTACCACTCTAACGCTGCGCCGCTCAGACTTAGGCTAAAGTATGCCATCAACAACTCCTCTTTCTTACCAGCTCCTCTCATTTTACTGCAGAATCCCCTCAAATGGGCCACTGAGTCTCCTTGCCCGTCATATAGATCGAATTTGGGCATCTTGAATCCCACTAGCAGTTGAACATCGAAAAATAGACACAGATCTTTGTAGGCCACACTCACCTAGCCTCCCAATCCCTGCATGTTTCTAAATGACTGCTCCAGGCTTTTAACCTTCCTGAACATCTCCTCATGTTCTGGATTTTTAGGTGGTTTCTCGGTCTCAACAGGGAGGTCCAAACGAGGAGTGTAAGAGTAAAGTTCTGGGGCCTTGAAAGTAGGCTCCGGGGGATAGTATTTGTTATCTTGGGTCTGGAATAAAGTCTCACTGGAGGATCAATGGAGTGTAGCGGGTAGGGGTGCCAGGAATACAGGGGCGGCTGGTGGAGGAGGGTATGGAACTGGTTTGGGTGGTGGAGCTTGTGGTGTTTGGGAAGTGGTGCCTTGGTAGTGGTGGTAAATGGGAAATCCTGGAGATGAATCAATAGTGGGAGGTTCTTGGGATTAAGCCAATGGCGGTACATCTCTGCCATTTGTTGTTTCAGCTTATACAACTCCTCTTTCAGATTAACCTCAGACTCTTCCCCCTCTCTTGACGGATCAATAACACCTGCATTCAGTTCTTGGTTAGCCATGACCAACTTGTTTTTGGACCTGGTGTTGTATGGGTGAGTTGCCAGAATGCCAAACAAACTAACCACTTGCCTGATTGATTTCAACAACAAACTTGTTAGCGATTAGAGCTTAATAGATAGGCAACCGCACATTGGGGATGCAATGCACCTAAGCAGTTAACCATTTTTATTATGCATTTGATCGTTTGCTTGCGTCATCCCGCTTTCCCTAATTTCCATTTTGCAACTTCTCTTTTTTTTTTCTTGCCTTTCTTTGCTTGATTTCTCGTTGTTCTTCATTCTCTCATTTTTTTGCCATTGTTTCCTTCCCACAGTTTCTTGTTTTCTCTCTCTTTTGCTTTTTTTCTTTTTCCTCTTTTTTCTCTTTTTTTTCTTTTTCTTTTCTGGTTATGATCGAATCCTATAGGGATTGCCTACGTATCATGACGCCACATGAATCAGACCAAGCGTAGTTCTAGGGGATAAGTGTAAAAATGAAATAATAAAATATTTTGGGGTTTTCAATTTTTTTCATAAAATAAAAGCGTTTTGATTACAATGACTCATGCTACCGAATGTAATCATAAAACTAACAGACTCGAAAAGGGGAACTAACAGACTCCAACAGAAAGATGAAAATACAGACTCGAAAATAGACTAACAAACTCCAACAGAAAGACGAAAATACAGACTCGACTAAAAATCATGAATACATCAATGCCTCAACTGCTTCGGGGGCCCGCAGGACATCATTCGGTCTCGCCACGAGCCTATGCGCCAGGTCCCCTTGGAGACGATAGAGATCCTCCATTATCTGGCGTACAAAGATCATTATAGTAGCAAAGAACATGGATCTGGTCATGTCCTCACACTCACTGCATTTCATCGTGATGTAGTCGGCGATCCTTCAGACCCTTTCCCTCATGATGCCCTTTTCTTGCAACAAACACCCAATCTGCTGGGATCTAGCCTCTAAGATCTGGGTGGCGGTATGATTCTGCTCTTGCAAGTGCTGTAGGTCTCCCTCTAACTATGCCATCAAAGCGTAGCACTGTTCTCTCTCGGCTTTGAAACTCTTGGCTTGTTTGTCCATTTTACTTTTGAGGTTGCTAAACTTTTTTTCCCAACCTGTGACTCCTCTTTCATATCTTTCTTTCATCTGCTAAACGAAAGTTGCCTGTCCTTCTACGTTCTTCGCTAACTATGCCCGAGCTCTCGCCAGATTACCCTCGGATTTTTCCAGCTCATCCTCACACTCAGCTATTTTCCTCTTGAGTCCCCTTATGAGTCTTTCATCCTTTCGGCTCCTTTCCTAATTCTCGGCAGCTATTTTCATTTTTTGAATCTGCACTCGAAGGGCCTGGTTTTCTTGAGCCAATTTCTTCTTTTCCCTTTATCAGCGGCGGCCTGTACACTTTTGTCAAATGTAAGATCTCGGCTATGTCCCTCCAATTTGCTTATGGTGGCTCTGTAGTTTGCCTCCTTTGCCAACCAATCCCATTACTCCTGCGCTCCATCAGTGAGTTGTTGTACATGGGGCCTTTTTGTAGGCCGTTCGGGCTCTAGATGGGTTTGGGACCTTTTACCGTACCAAGCTATGTAACTAGGCTCCAACTCGCATCTGGATAGATCTCGTACCCGAGTCTTTGGCTCTAAGAACCTACATTGATGCCAAATTCGACTCACCCTTTCTTCTGGAAAAGCAACTTTTGGTTCTAAATCGATAACCTGCCGACTCAAGTCCTCATCATGTGGGATGGCCTGGTACCCGCCTAGCTGAATGCTCCGGAGGCCCATCAATAGAAGGAAACACACCTTGGCCGACATATAAATTACTTCACTGACCGAGAGCCAACTGAATGTCCATTCAATCTTGTTTGCAGTCAGGGAGCTCAAATGTGCATACCATGCTTCCGTACCATTCAGAAACTCATAGCCTTGCACCCGTTGGTCATGTTTTTCAATGCATTCAAGACCGGTCATGCCACAGTTCATGTACCCTAGACGCTGGCAAAGGTATTCCTCCATCCAGAGTTGTAAAAACATATTGCATCCTTCAAAAAACTTTCCCCCTTCTCGGTAGACAGTTAGAGCTCGGTAAATCTCCGCCAAGATCATCGGTACAATGGTGCCATTTGCCTTTTTAGTCATGAAGTCGGCTATCCCCACAATCCCCAACTCTACGTTTCCATATTTTCTAGGACAAATCAAGACACATAGGAATGCCACTATAAAAGCCAATCCTCGCTGAGTTTCCCACCTATCTTTGTTCCCCGAGTGAGTAAGACCGGTATCTGGCATCTCAAAACTGCGGGGATTCCCATAACGTCAGTACAAGAAATAAAATATACAGAATCCTTCGGCCAAATTTCTGTCTTGAACTTCCTGACTTATTCTTAACAGTTCCAGAAACTTATGAGGAGTCACTGTTCTAGGTGCCACCGGGTATTGATTTCTGAGATTCTCACTGAAGCCAGTGTAGCCCGCTATTTCCTCAAGCGTAGGAGTTAGCTCAAAATCAGCAAAATGGAACACATTATGTGTTGGGTCCCAGAAGGGTATCAAGGCCTCAATTATATCCTTCCTTGGCTTATTCTTCAGAAGCCCAACAAGACCACCCAAAGCTTTTATCATAATTTTTCTGCTGACTTCTCCCAAATCATGCCACCACATATGTAGCTCTAACAGGATTACCTTGTGGACTGTGAAAGGTTCATTTTCAATTGTGTTCATCCTGCATATTTATTTAAGGTGATTGATTAAAAGACTGTAATTTACTTTGACTCAAGAGAAAAACACCCATTTTCGCAATTTTTTTTAAAAAAAACATTATTGCGAATACAGCTCTTCAGCACGTCAAAATTAAAAAAAAACAATTTTAGGGCTGTTTTTGTTGATCAAACAAAATTTTGAAAAAGGACCTTAGGTGGCTATTCTTGCAAAAATAGCCTCCCGGCGCCTTCTGGGGCATTTTTGGCTATTTTGGTCAAGAATGGCGCCACCTAATTTATTTATGACAAAACAATGACACTTCACATTTTTGGGCTATTTTTGCAAAAGTAGTTGGACCCGATGAGGGTTGCCTACGTATCCCACATCCTGTGAGAATCAAACTTGCGTAGTTCTGCCAATTTTGACGCAACAAAAAACACAAACTTTTGAAACAACTATTTTTTTTCAGCAAAATTTCGGCAGAGTTTCGGGGTAAATTGGACATCACGTTTTCCACAGGCGGGTAATTTCCTCTCTCTCACCTCAATTTGGTTTTTCTCAAATTTTCCCTTATTCTAGAAGCCGGTCAACATGCATTCTGAATCAAATAAATGCGCAAGTAGAAAGCAAAATGTATCGGGATGGTCTTTTGATTTCAGGTGCACCTGTCATAGACGTACCCAACCCCTGCGTTGAGTCCCTAAGGTCAATTGCACATGATGCAAACAAGCGCTCCTACTAGGGATCCGACATGAGGCTATGTTATACTAGGTTTAAAACCTGGGTTTATTTGTTCTAGACCTGGCTTACCCGAGCGGACAGCTCGAGCCGGGGGGGGCAGTGTACCGGGAATACAGAAGCTTCACCGGCTTTGCAACTTATCCTAACCTCGTTCTAAAATTGGAATGACTCTAACAGAAGAGAAGTCACACAAAGTTCACACTTCCCAGATGATTTAGAATACTCAGAGAGAGGAGAGATTCGTAGTAATTTATATACAGTTCAACAATATCAAAGCGGTAAAAAGCAACATTTAGCACATTAGGTCCAAACATGTGAATAAAACTAGATAATAAATAAATCCAAATATAACAATTATTCTAAACTCGAATTCTTTAACCCTGAACCAGAGATTCTGGGTTCTTGTCCCTAGCAGAGTCGCCAGAGCTGTCACACCTCCTTTTTACTACCCCCGAAAAGGTATAAGGGAGTTTTTCCAATTTAAGCGACAATCGAAACGAGATTTATTTATTTATTCAGAGTCGCCACTTGGGATAATTTATGGTGTCCCAAGTCACAGGTTTAAATCCCGAATCGAGGAAAGATTGACTCTATTTTACAGTCCGCGAACACAGAAATCCAGGTAAGGAATTCTATTAACCCGGGAGAAGGTGTTAGACATTCCTGGGTTCTGTGGTTCTAGCACGGTCTCTTAAACTATTATAATTAGCCTATTATATGATTTTAATACATGTTTTAGCCTATGGTATATTTTAACTTATTAACCGCTTTTAATCATTTTAAAGAAGATTCACCGTTATTTAAAACACGCTGTGAACCATGCCACATGAAATGCACCCGCGGTTCACGACATATTTTATTTAACATTGTTAAGAATTGGAGTTGGGTCACATGAAATGCACACCCGAGTTTAAGGAAATTAATTTAAATTGCGCGCCTAAAGCAACTACGCACTTTCAAATTCGCGAGGGCCATGGAAAATTCAACTAAATGGCACACCTTGATTTCTAAAGGATAAAAATTAATTAAGTGAGGGCCATGAGTTTTGAGATTTTATTTGGCATGGCACGCCTCAAATTATCCTAACAAAAGAGTTTCTAAATTTAATTTTGGGGGCCATAATTGTATGATTGGATAATATAGCACACCCCAAACTAGTTAAACGAACTAATTAATTGATTAAAAGATTAAGGGAATTCTAATTTATTTTTTAAGCTAAAGTTCAAACTCAAACTAATAGAAAAGGCTTGGTGTTAAAAGAAATCAACACTTTGGTTATAGAAAGAAACAAATCTGGCCGCATGCCCAATTGTTTTCGCA
This sequence comes from Nicotiana tabacum, assembly GCF_000715075.1. Taxonomy (NCBI): domain Eukaryota; kingdom Viridiplantae; phylum Streptophyta; class Magnoliopsida; order Solanales; family Solanaceae; genus Nicotiana; species Nicotiana tabacum. Next base: position 116,186,030 of record NC_134095.1, on the reverse strand, counting down.
ACTCATCCGCCTCAAAGCAAGAGAGGCATTGGGCTCGGATATAAGCCCAAGGAAACTGCAGGCCTTAAACTTCCCATTTTTGGGCGGCCTCAAATTTAAGCCCAAAATAGATCTCAAATTCAATGTAAAGGCATGGGACTGAAGTTCAAATCCCCATAAAACCAAATAAACTTGGACCTCAAGAGCCGTGGGCTCTAAACTGACCTTCAATGGTCTAGACCCAATTATACTTGAACAATTTTAGCAAGGCAAAAAGTGAAGTGCATTGTTTAGTTAAAATGCATTTATGCAGAGAAACAAAAATTGAAGTGCTGCTCGTTACCACAACTGAAATTAATACCATGGTTTCCTACATAGCAACTTTGACTAACTTCGATCTTTAAAACCAAAACAAACTTAAAATGATATCAAAAGAAGGTATCTACTAAGACCTATCCAACTCCAGGTCTTTTGAAAAATGAAAGAGTGCTGAATTATTTCATCAAAAAAACCAAATAGAAACCAAAACTAATCTAAGGTTCGAAACCAATTCTTTTCAACAGAATACCTAACATCAAAGGCTTCATACTTTTACTTCTGTTATTTACAAACAAATCAGTAGACATTGAAGTCTTTTAAAAACTAAAATTATAACAAACCAGATCATAGAAATTAACTTAGAACAGAGCACCACCATAAAACTTACGTGCCATTCAACTAAGTTATGTCCATATCTCAACAGTCCAAAGTTAAATACAAGAATAAGAGTTCAACAATTAAAACCAGAAATTAACTAGAAAATACAGTGAATCAGGCAATAAAACATAATATAATGCAGAAGATACAACTGAATTATAAACAGTTAAGTTGATGCTACGTTTTAAACTCTATTTTTTCATTTCATACTTCAAGTTTGGCTTCACATCTAGTAGAATCCAGGAATATGTACTTGATTACAACAATCAAAACAGGGAAAGTGAGCTTGAAATTTTAAAAGCAGTAGTAGTAAGTCAGCAAACGAAGAAGCAACAACAGTAACTCCAGCAAAAACCAAACTTTTAAACCAGCACCAACCAAACTTTAAACCAATTTCAAACCCAGAACTGAACCAGAACATCTTTGCAGATTTTAGATACTAGAACAAATATGACACTCAACCAGTTTTTTTACCAGGAATTGCAAGGATTTCAATATTTGAAAGTTCAGCTATTTCTCTAAATTTTTTGTATTTTCAGTCTCTGAATTTCTATCCAAAAACAATCCCCCTTGGGAGTCAAGAAACAATGCCTTTATAAGCAAGCCTTAGGGCAGCAGAAATGAGTTCAGTTTTGCTCTTTAATCCTTTTGGAATTTTCGTTTTTGCTACTGTACCCTTAATTTAAAATCAGTTTTTAAAAGTTAGTCCCAATCCCACCTTCCTAGAAGTTTCCTCAGTCAGTTATTAAAGATTCCCCAATCTAAAATTCCTAAACTAACCCTTAAACCCCCTATTTTTACCCCAGCCTACCATATGGGTCAAGTTGATTCAGTAAATTAAACCCAAATGAACGGGCTTCTCTTGCCCATGGGTCAGAAATGACCCAAAGCCCAAACAACAACTGATTCAAACTAAATTCTGTAATCATATGGAAGGTAGAAAAAAACAAATGCTTAAATGATTTCAAAATTAAAAACCTAACCTAAATGACTGATTTTCCTTTTAAACTAAATAACGAGTTATAATTAAACTATATTACCTAATCAACCACAGCTAATTATATGATTAGAAGAATAAAAAATTGTGATCTAACTAAAAGTTAAACATGTAAAATACACAAATCAAACAAAATTAACGAAAATTTAAAAAGAAAATTGGAAAAACTCACAGAATAAATACGAACACCAAACAATCAAAGTGAAAAACCTAGGTTTAAAACTTTTATCGACTTTCCTGTTAGAAAACAAAACACTCAAAGAAGCGGAGAAGAAAAGAAAAGGAATAGGAAGATGAAACAACACAAGACGGATAGAAAATGAAGAAAACTTATCGATTAACTCGAAATAAAACCAGAGACATTGATTTAAACGAAACTAATGTTACTCATTTGTTCTTTGTCAAGAACAAATGAACAACATCAATTTGCGTTGAATCAAACTTCAAACTTGAAAGAAACAAAAGCTTATGGTCATGCACGCCAACAGATTTAACGGAAGTTGATTTTTGGGCTTTAGGGTTTCGAACTCAGATTTGAAATTCGACGAGT